>NC_135870.1:30128048-30823048 GCF_031162955.1 Sander vitreus | reverse complement strand
GAAGGAAGAGATGTGGTAGAAAAAAAGTGTACAAGCAATAGGGATAACCGCACCCCTGGAGAGGATGGTGAAACAAAACCCATTCAGAAAATGTGGGGGAGATTCACAAAGAGTGGACTGCAGCTGGAGTCAGTGCTTCAAGAACCACCACGCACAGGCGTGATGCAAGACATGGGTTTCAGCTGTCGCATTCCTTGTGTCAAGTCACTCCTGAACAAGACACAGTGTCAGAAGTGTCTCGCCTGGGCTAAAAGACAAAAAGGACTGGACTGCTGCTGAGTGGTCCAAAGTTATGTTCTCTGATGAAAGTACATTTTGCATTTCCTTTGGAAGTCAAGGTTCCAGAGTCTGGAGGAAGAGAGGAGAGGCACAGAATCCACGTTGCTTGAAGTCCAGTGTAAAGTTTCCACAGTCAGTGATGGTTTGGGGTGCCATGTCATCTGCTGGTGTTGGTCCACTGTGTTTTCTGAGGTCCAGGGTCAACGCAGCCGTCTACCAGGAAGTTTTAGAGTACTTCATGCTTCCTGCTGCTGACCAACTTTATGGAGATGCAGATTTCATTTTCCAGCAGGACTTGGCACCTGCACACAGTGCCAAAGCTACCAGTACCTGGTTTAAGGACCATGGTATCCCTGTTCTTAATTGGCCAGTAAACTGGTCTGACCTTAACCCCATAGAAAATCTATGGGGTAATGTGAAGAGGATGATGCGATGCTCCAGACCAACAATGCTGAAGGCCACTATCAGAGCAACCTGGGCTCTCCTAACAGCTGAGCAGTGCCACAGACTGATCGACTCCATGCCACGCCACATTGCTGCAGTCATTCAGGCAAAAGGAGCCCCAACTAAGTATTGAGTGCTGTACATGCTCATACTTTTCATGTTCATACTTTTCAGTTGGCCAACATTTCTAAAAAATCCTTTTTTGTATTGGTCTTAAGTAATATTCAAATTTTCTGAGATACTGAATTTGGGATTTTCATTAGTTGTCAGTTATAATCATCACAATTAAAAGAAATGAACATTTGAAATATATCAGTCTGTGTGTAATGAATCAATATAATATACAAATTTCACTTTTTTAATGGAATTACTGAAATAAATCAGAGAGAGAGAGTGTGTGTGTGTGTGTGTGTGTGTGTGTACTGTATATAATATGTGGGGATGCTATAAACTTTGCAGCCTCCAGGAGGCACTAGCAGGGTGAGGAAGTCATTTATTTCAATCTTTCACTGTCAATAAAGGTCCAAATGACTGTGGCCTTACCTCATACAGAAGACATCCCAGGGACCAGATATCAGACTTAAAATTGTATCCGTTGGCATTGATCCTCTCTGGTGACATGTAGTACGGCGTCCCCACTGGGACAGACACAGTCACACACCAATCAAATGATCATTTTGTTCAACAGTTCAGAAAAACTATTTAACACTGGCACAGAACATGAATACTGATCATAGCATTAAACAGATATTAGGTATATAAAAAAACTCTTTCAAATAGTTTGGTCATTATTTAGATTTTTTAAGATTGGTTTCGGAGCATTTCGGGCCTTCATTTGACAGGACAGCTGAAGACAGGAAAGGGGGACTGACATGCTGCATCAACCAGGGCAGTCCTGTCAATTCTACCATCAGCACTAAAATACACAGCTGAGCTGTGTCCATTGTTTTTGCATGAACATGACATTCATGTACAGTATATTGTACATGTATTTATATGTATGTATGTTCTGTATAAAGGTGTACTGTATGTGCTTTACCTAAGGAGTGTGCTGCGGTGGTTTTGGAGCTGAAGAAGCGGCCTAATCCCAGGTCCCCCAGCTTCACCTCGCCTGTGGCTGTTATGAACACGTTGGCTGGCTTGATATCTGCTCAGGATACGGATAGAGAAAAATGAAATGCGAGGATGTTTGGGTAGAGCGGAGCGATGGATGACAGGGATAAATACATCAGTGGATAGCAATATGGAGGTGATGAAGTGTGCATCAGCTTACCTCGGTGCATGACTCTGCGCGAGTGCATGTGCTCCAGGGCGCTGCACAGCTGCACAAAATATTTCCATATGGTCCTCTCTGGGATCAGGCGCCTCTTCTTCTTGAAGTACTGCACAGATGGAAGGTTACGATGCTTATCTACGTGCGGCGTATTTATGGGACAAAGCACTGCTCCTATCTCCAGCAGTAATGCACCTATTGCCGAATGAATCATGTGTTGAGTTTGGGTCTACGTGTTTAATCTGAGCGAGGCCTCTGTGAGTCTGTGACTCCTGACCTTTATCATCTGTGACAGATCTCCAGCGTCCGCCAGCTCCAGAACAATGTTGAGCTCGTTGTCTTCGATGAAGGAGTCGAGGTATTTGATCACGTTGGGGTGATTGAGCTGCTGCAGTGGACAAACCCAACAAACACTCATTTGTCCTTTGTTCATTTCAACACATAGGAGCAGTACAGCTGAGCTCCCAGTGATAGTTTCCTCTAAACAACACTGGAAAAGTGTTCAATCATTCCCAGTGAACAGGCTGGTTCCACTTACCTTTAGTAGATCTATCTCTTTGATGCAGTCCTGGCGAGCCTTGGCATCCATCATCTCAAAGATCTGCGGGGACAACGAAACGAGGAAACAACACATGTACTCTTTAACTTAGAAAAACTATTTTTTTCACTGTAAAATGTTTCCTGGTCACAATTCTCTAATATAAGAGCCAAACATCTTTTTTTACATGTAAAAAAAAAAAAAAGTACATCAGCCAATGTATCTGATTACCAGAACTTTCTTTTTATGGTTCAGGTTCTAATGTGAATGACATAGAGTGGACTTTAGTAGAGCCTGAGCGATACGGGCCTCACAAGCCCAATATCAATATCATTATTTCAGTTTGTTTAAACAAACACCTTTAATGAGGAATCTCTAAATGTGGTAATTCAAACATTTTTTTAATTATGGTGAGTGGGACCTTCCACAGCACTCTCTGCTGGACAAACTGTGTAGTGGTGACACTGCTTCTCAAACAGATCTTTGGCATGTTGGTACCACAGACTGTATAGGTTGGGACGTCCAACCAATATACCCACAAGGAGCTCAAAGCCATCAATACTGTACCCACAATGCCAATGTCAGTTTTGCCCCCCAGTCTTGTTGATACATACAATATTTACAATGATAAAAGCACACCCTCTGTGCTAATAATGTTGAGAGTTTAGCAGACAGCAGAGGCGTGCACCTGGACTTTCTTGAGTGCGACCAGCTGTCCCTCCAGCAGGTACGTAGCTTTGTACACCTCACTGAACTGGCCCCGGCCGATCTTCTTCTCAATCCGCAGGTTGGACAGAGTGCAGCAGTACTTACAGCTGGGCACGCTTCTCTGCACAGGAAAACAATGTAGTGCATTACATAGCATGATTAAGCTTAGTGACATCTAGTAAACCTCACTCTCTAAAGAACAGACTACAGCGGACACTGCAGCAGTTTATTTCTCTGCTGAAATGCTTCAGCCCACCCCCTCCTCTCTGACTACACACTCAAGGCTAACTAGCTTCCTTTTAGGAATCTGAACTGATCTCCATGGTGATGGGCGACTTGTATGCAAGGCGGGCCGTTGGAATACCGTCCTGGATGGAACCGAAGCCCAAATACAGTTAGCTGTACTCAGTGCCAACTATGTGCATGGTCAGTTATTGTATTCTTGATGGATTCAATTCTTAACAACATTAGTTCATCACTGAGTAGTCATCAGTGTCTCTTAAAGTGTTTCTGCCACTGTCTGCATGCTACTTTACAGAGACGGAGTGTTTTTTGACATTGTGTTTAACAAACATAAGACGTGTATTGGAGAATGAGTAAAACCACACTAGTATGTGTGTATGCATCATTCTAACTCAAAGATCGAAGTACAAATCCCCAAAAGCAGAGCATTCTAGTCAGTCGTTAGTTTAGCCAGTAAAGGTGTGTTTTCATCGCTCTACGTGCTACTGAGTGTTTGCCCTGGGGATGGAATCTGTTAGTGAGTTTTAGAGGTGCTGCGTGGTAGATTTCCAGTCTTCATGCTAAGCTAAGATAGCATGCTGCTGGTGTAGCTTTACATTTGCCGTACAGACATGAGAGCGCTATCAATCTAACTCTCAGCAAGAAAGGGATGCAGCACATTTCCCAAAATGTCAAACTATTGCTTTTAAGTCTCTTTTATTTCTAAAGGCACTGTGTTTCCTGCTGTCCATTTCCCCAGTGTGTATGATCCCAGTAATGACCGAGCACACCATCACTCAGCACAGAGTATGCTAACGTGTTAGCTTGTTCCTTCAGCTTTTATCAAACGTAGGGAAACGTGTGTGAGCCGTACAGTTGGATTGTCAGAGTTTAAAGGACGGGGGGGATTGTGTTGACATCCATCTTATGGAACATATGCAACATTTAGCTTTTCTCCATTATCAGCACTGTGAACAGGGCTAATTATACACTGCTCAGAGCCGTACCTGTTCCTCCTGACCAGGGCTTTTGTACAGATTGTTGTGGTTGTCCAAGGCGGGCTGCTTTATGTTCTGAGCCTCCATTGTAGCATCCCACCCGTCCTCCTGCAACACACAAGAGACATCAGCCTTTATTGACACTCATAGAGAAGTTTAGGCTGAGTGTGGCCCACATGAGTTAAACTGGCTGAATTACAGTTTTAACGTAACCCTAACATGTTTAAATAGCCTTTTAAATAACTGAATCAGGTTTTTTAAGAAGTGTGCCGAGGGGTTTTCCACATGAATGGTCCCCTTGTGCCTGTGCCTCTTGTAGTGCTCATTTTGGACGCTTTGTTTTATCACAAACCTAACCCATAAAGACACACTACCCCCCCTAACCCTAACCACTAAAGGACTAACAGTTTGAAATGTGCTCTGTAGCACTCACATTTTCTGAAGAAACAGCCTCATTATACACTGGGATTCTCTGGAGTTACTTTTGCCAAGTTCTGAAGTGTTAATAACTTGTTTTGAAAATGTCTAAGATAGGGCAAGTTGCCACTTGCTTCCTTTCCTGAAACCAAAACATTACAAGCATTATTGCCCATCTCTGCTGAGTCAGCTTTAAACATTTAGCTGAGTGAACATGTGCTAACTTGCGCTCACCTCGGCTCTACTAAGCATTAAAATGTTAGCAATGCCTCCTGCCATTATTAGGTTACAGCGCAGGGACAGATCTGAGCTGCATACACATGGCAGGCTGCTGTTGATGAGGACTGTGCTGCTGTTGGCTTTCAAGGCCAGGATATCTCTCGGCATATACCTGTCTGACTCACAGCCCAGAGGAATCAACACTCTAATGGCTCAGATTCATCATTTCTTTCTGAATTCTCAAGTTCTAGTCATAGTTCCATTATCTTTATTGTCACTGTTCATCACCCCCCCCAACCGGCACCGTCAGACACCGCCCACCAAGAGCCTGGGTCTGTCCCAGGTTTCTCCCTAAAAAGGAGTTTTTCCTCGCCACTGTCGCACTGAATGCGTGTTCTTGGGGGAATTACTGGAATTGTTGGGTATTTGTAAATTATAGAGTGTGGTCTAGACTGACTCTATCTGTAAAGTGTCTCAAGATAACTCGTTATGATTTGATACTATAAATAAAATTGCAATTGAATTGAAATTCAGTGTTTCAGCGGTGTTCTTCTACCATGGCTGGCTCTTACACAATGTCTCAGCCAGAAAACTGTAACATTTAAAACAGAGTTCTGTTTAAAGAGAGAGAAAGATCAACACGGTGGAATCCTAAAGAAACAGAGCCTATATACTATATAAGTTGTTAAAAAAATAGCATGGATTCATCAAATCAAAGCAGTCCTCAAACATATCTTAATGTCATGTGATGTGCTGCTTCAGTACACAACAATATATCCCTGGGACCACTACACATGAACATTTAATATCCAGGAGTTCATGTTCTACACACCGCTGACTATCCCTCTAACAATTCAGCCACAATGAATGACCTTGGCCATACACTGTCCAGCCATGTAGTCTTGTGTTTTATTTGGGGAGGTTTTTAAATCAGGTTTTCAGCATTTTTTTGGTTACACTTCCCCACCTCTCTTTCCAAATCCAGAATAATACCAGGAAGAAATAATGACTGAAGCCAGATCCTAAAGAGTGCTTTCAGTTCACCATGCACTAGCGACCCTCATTTCAGACATTATGTTTACATGAACCCTCGCAGCTGTTTCCTCTTCCTGTCACAAGGAAAACTGCTCTGAGCCACTCAGAAATTCTACAGAAATGTCCAAAGAAATAATAGGAGGGAGGTCCATTACAATGAGTCAGACCAAAAAACAAGGTCTACTTTTCTAAACTCTTAGATGCCCCTCGGTGTGACTGTGAGCATGAATATGTTGCGTTAACACTGGGATCCACTGGTGTACACTGCCTCCTGCCCAAAGCATGCTGGCATATACTTCAGCCCCCTGCAGTGGATGGTTAGTCACGAGTCCACTGCAGTTAGAGATATAACACCATAAACAAACTTCAAGTGAGTCAAAGGAACATTAAGCACATTTTACTGGAAAACTATCAGCCGATGCAAAGAGTTCCCGGGTCAAAAACCATAGCAGTGGGGAGGGGCAGACATAACCCATAGATGTGTAGATGTGTAGCCTGAGCTTACCTGGTTAAGGTGTATACATGAACAAATATTAATATTAGAAGGAGTTATCTATGTCGGTTAACATAGGGATGAGAACTCTGATTTTAACCAGGGTAGGTGTTTACATAGCTTAAAGGGAAAACCGGGGTACTGCCTAAAAACCTGAATATAATCTGGTTTTTAAAATGCAGATAAACACACTGACTGATTAAACCGGCTCTTCCACAATTTGCGCACACCTCACCGTATCATTTCTCCTCTCAGCAGCTATTTCAACAGAATGATGTCATTCTTCTCAGTAAATGAATACTTGACATTTCCTGAGGACATCTCACGATGTCAGCTGCATACACTGCCATACTGACTGGCCAACAAAGAACAGTGACAAGTCGTCAAACCTCCAAAACCTGACGGGCCAGCATGCTTCAAACAAAAGTGTCTGACACGCAGCTTCTGCAGCCTCCCCCTAACCCCCCCACACCTTTCTGACATCCCAAATGGGAGTGTTGCGTCTAACAATTGTAACTTTCCAAAACAGACAATCTCAGACAGTCATCTTTTTTATTCCATGAATGCCTGCAGAGCAGAAGGCTATGGACTTATTTCTATCTCCACCCCTCCAGATGTTTTTGACTTTTCAAACTTGTAGTCTTCAACCAACGCTGCCTCGAGTGACATCACTTGAGAACATTTATCAGACTTTCACCCTCTGGTGCTTTATACAAATTAATTGGCATATGCAGCAGTACTCTGCAGAGTTCATCAAAATATACTGGATTCCAAACCTCTTTGGACATTGCTTTTGATCTGATCTCTCTCCCATGGAAGGCTTGGCCATGTGGACATTCAAAAATGGCATTAAAATGTTGACCATTATCAACTCTCTAAATTGTTCTCCAACCGGTCCAACTGAAGCCCAGCCCTCCTCCTCCAGTCCACAATTCAAAGTTCTGGTAAATGGGTCGATTAAACCGCTACACATGATCGGCCAACCTGTTCTCACTCCCAACTCGAAATAAATACAAATACGGATGCTTGGGCTCCCACAGGGAGGTTGGTTGGGGTGGTGGATGGGTCAAACATCACAGGACTTTCACCCAACTGTCCCGTTCTTCTTTTCTTAAACTCAACTGTCCCGTTCTTCTTTTCTTAAACTCAACTGTCCCGTTCTTCTTTACCTAAACCCAACTGTCCCGTTCTTGTCCTGTGTCACAGAAACGTCCCTTTTATAAGCCCACCCACAATCTTTTCCTTAACCTAACTGCGTCAAAAGTGACGCCAATAATCCCGACCCAGCTCGTTTAGATAAAGCACATTTAGATCTGACGCTAAAGGAGACTTTTAGCGTCAATAACAACGCCAAAGGCACCTGACATTCCCAGAGGGTCGGTATTTTACGCGATGGGAGTGAGAATGTGTTGGATTGGCGGTATACCGGCGAGCTAGGGCGCAGAGTAAAGAGGCAAAGCCTAGGTATATGTCATCATTGCTTCTGGAATTGGTTGAAAGGTCAGTGGCAAAGAGGTCAAGGTTGAAATCATTTGGACTGAGCGCAGCACTCGCCGGCAATCCTGAGTGGTCCACTCCCCCCATAGGAAAATTAATAATATAGGAAAAATATATTATATAGGAAAACAATGGAACGACCAGCGCAGAGCGGTTTTACCTGATGTAGTACTTGGAACGAAGCTGAATAATTGACCATTTATCTGTTAAAATGACTTTTAGCTAACTATTTCAACCATTTTTACAGTACCTATTATTAATAACTATAATAACTATTATTATTTCTACTAGTTATTTATTACTTTTACCTGTTTTAAATGCTGTGCTTGCCTGCTAACTAGTTTTCTCTTACATAACTGCAACATGTAGTGTTCAAATGTGACAGTTGACTTAATGTACATATTCCTTTCATCAAATCATAATTTCTATTTACTACCATGCTGCCAAATAACCCAGCATTCAGCTTTTTTAAACTTTGGAGAAACTTCTTCCAAACCTCAAATATGCCAAAGGACAGAGGGGACGTGTGAAGACATACATGTCTTCCTGCTGGATGGACACAAAGCAGTCCTCCAGTCCCACAGGACACAGCTCCCTGTCACAGCTGACACGTGACTAATTTTAGCCACATATTTGACCTCGGATGCCCAGGCATCCTCATAACCCCCCCATGCTGCTGCTAGTTCACGTAATGCCTGCAGAAACACACAGCTGTATGAGTGTGTGTCTCTAAATGTTGTTTCACATTGTATTTAATAGCTTAACAACCAACTTCAAAAGGTTAAGAAAAAGGTGATTAAGTTGCAGTAATTGAATGGTAATGCGGTTACAAATGTTTTATTAAAAACGCCATTTTGAGAAACTGACCTGCAGAATTTATGAATGTCTTGCACTGGTTTCCTGTTATGAAAGAGAAGCCTCCAGAGAGGAACTAAACGTCAGTCACTCAGTGTCTGGATTACAGCATGCCTTCATTCAGCAGGCTGACAGTCAGACAGCATTACGCTGATTTGGCAGCCGCCACATGTTTATGACAATATGTTAATAGTGTGAGCAGGGGACATGAAAGGAAAATTCAGTCTCAAACAATGCTTTTCAGTCAGAATGGTGTGTGAGTGCTGCGTCCTGCCCCGACACAGACAGCAGGAACCAATCAACGTCCACAGTGGGAAGCATCGTTTCCATACGGTCCTCACAGCCGTATGCTAACGTGCTCGCTAGCTTTGCGGGCTAAGTAGCTTTTGCAGCTTTTCAAACTGAGTAAAGAGACTTTAGCGTTAACCGTGGCCCAACACAAGCACGCAGTACACGGCAACAGGTAGCTCGAGCATAAACAGCTTAGAAACGTGTCACGGTTTAATGTCTTCTTACCTGTAGAGGAGTCAGTTCTGTGCTGCTGCTCACTGCAAACCCTTCACACAGCACTGGTCCCTCCTGCTGGCTGCTGCTGTTGTGCAACTCCCCTACAGACACACACACATACCCTCTCTCGCTCTCTGTCTCTCTCTCTCTCTCTGTCTCTGTCTCTCTCTCTCTCTGTCTGTCTCTGTCTCTCTCTTGGAGCTTACCTTGAGAAACAGACGTGTACATTGCAAAGCAAGTGTGAAATAAAACAATAAGTAAAGATCTAGAGTAGAAAGTTAACAGAGCTGTGTAACATTGTAATGATATGAAAACCTGTACAGTTTAACAATGTATAGCCTACATATGACTGATCAACATAAGAAAAAAGTGTGGACACTACAGTTAAAAATATGAATAGCAATAAGTGAGAGGTGTGTCTGATTGACAGATGGTTGCAGTCTCCATTTACTGGTTTTATTTTGTTGGACGTCCTGTTCATGTCCCTGCAGCTCCCACGTGGCGCTGCTGTAATCACCCAGCAGGTATATACGTTCTGTATCTCTGTCTGTGGTTCTGTGGTTGCTCAGTGCAGATTGCTGACATAACTGAATGAGAGGAGGGATACTTCAAAGTAACCTCAGTAAAGTGGTGGTCAGGTTGTGACAAGTGTTTGTTAAAAAGTAGGTCAAACATCCCAGCTCCCTCTCTCTACACTCAGCATCTTCTATTGCGATGGAGCCATCGTTTCCTGACAGAAAGTACAAGAGACACTTCAGTAGAAGTGTTTAAGTCTGAGTCTGATCTCACAGGAGACTCTTGGACCTTTTGTAACCATCTTCAGATGTAGAAACACGTTTTGCTACCTGCTTGCCTGCTCAGAAGGGACAAAAGCAACAGGAGAGCAACCCCAACACATGACATCATAAAGCCCTATCTCCTCAGGAGAGAAGGGGGGAGGTGGGGAGTTTACCCAGCACCCAAGCAAAGCATGTGATTTCATCAAAGTGGATTCATTTATTTTCTGTTTAAATTTGGTATGATATGATATGGATGATTCTCACTTCTGTTCCATCTTTGTTGGGAGTCGCACATGCTCAGTAGCTAGGTAAGGACTACTAGCCAGTCAGAAGCAGAGTATGAGGGCGTGCCCTGACAGTAGCTAGGTAAGGACTACTAGCCAGTCAGAAGCAGAGTATGAGGTCGTGCTCTGACAGTACCTAGGTAAGGACTGCTAACCAGTCAGAAGCACAGTATGAGGGCGGGCCCTGACAGTACCTAGGTAAGGACTACTAGCCAGTCAGAAGCAGAGTATGAGGGCGGGCCCTGACAGTACCTAGGTAAGGACTACTAGCCAGTCAGAAGCAGAGTATGAGGGCGTGCCCTGACAGTAGCTAGGTAAGGACTACTAGCCAGTCAGAAGCAGAGTATGAGGGCGTGCCCTGACAGTACCTAGGTAAGGACTACTAGCCAGTCAGAAGCAGAGTATGAGGGCGTGCCCTGACAGTAGCTAGGTAAGGACTACTAGCCAGTCAGAAGCAGAGTATGAGGGCGTGCCCTGACAGTAGCTAGGTAAGGACTACTAGCCAGTCAGAAGCAGAGTATGAGGGCGTGTCCTGACAGTACCTAGGTAAGGACTACTAGCCAGTCAGAAGCATTTTTATCAGTTTCTCTTTATTGAGATGGTGCTCCATCTTTATTCTTTGTTTAAAACATGAAACAACTTTTGCTGAGTGCAGGCATTCTATGATGCATATTAATTAATGTCAATTAACCCATATATGCTACAGGCATAAGGCCAAACTGAGGAGGCACAGCGGCCAAAGTCCAATTATTTGGCCTTGATCGGGCCAAATTCTTCTGTCCGAACCCGGCCCGCGTCCGACAGAGCAGTAACCCGGCCCGAGCCTGACAGGCATTAAGATATTTATGTCCGAGCCCGACCCGAGCCTGACTCAGTTACAATCTCATTTTTTTCTCATACTAATGACACATGTAGGTTTGTTTGTGTGGAAAGCTTTCATTAAGCAGCTGTAGGAAGGCATTCAGAAATGTCAACAGATGACGTCATCAGGACAACAAGCTCACGTTAATAAGCTGTCAAAATGTTCAATGTGTTAACCTTCACTGCTTGCTTTGTTTCCGACCATGATCAGAAAACCAGGGGAGACTCGGTACCTCCAGGGCCGCCGTTATAACATGAATAACTCTGCCCCGGTCGCATTTACACGTCTGCTCCTCTTTCTCTATCTCTCGTCTGACAAGCTTCCACATAGACACACACACACACACACACATGAGCTCTCTTAAAGGAGCCGCAGCACCATTTTACAACAAATGTCTTATCACGCTGATGTGACCGAGCCCTGCCTGAACCCGACCATAATTTCTAAATATCTGTCCAAACCCGGCCTGGCCCGTTGGGATCCGTCGGGACCCGTCGGGCTCTGGTCAGGTATCCATGCCTTATGACCAACTGCCACGTTGCTCGTTTGAAAGCCATGATGTCTCTCTCTTTCTCATGGGTGGGCCAAATTCTCTGGGCGGGCAAAGCAGAGAAAGGGGAGGTAACCTTTCCCCTTATGATGTCATAAAGGGAAGAATCCAGATCGGCCCATCTGAGCTTTCATTTTCTCAAAGGCAGAGCAGGATACCCAGGGCTCGGTTTACACCTATCACCATTTCTATCCACTGGGGGGCCATAGGCAGGCTGGGGGAACTCACATTTATGTTAAAAAACCTCATAAAGTGACATTTTCATGCTTTGGGACCTTTAAGAATTTTTTTTTTTGGTTACAACTCAACCAGTTTTGCGTCTGGCGGGCAAGTTTGAGTGACTTCCATCCTTCCACTACAACTTTGCGTCTTGCAGGGTTGGTAAGCCCAGGGTAGCGTCTGGCGACTGGGAAGGGCACTTGCGCCTGGCAGTGCTAGCAAGCCAATGGTTGTGTAAATGGTGTAAATAGTTAATTTATCTATCTATCTATCTATCTATCTATCTATCTATCTATCTATCTATCTATCTATCTATCTATCAATCTTCAGTAGTAGCCTACCTGAGGTAAAACATTTCAGTGTCTTAACACAGTCAGCAGCACAAACTTCACTTGTCTAGTTCATTCATTTGGTGTAGCTGCATAGAATAAAGCATTGAAGTCATTGTCAAATTGCCCTGCTTTACCTCCAGTTTGCTGAAGGTGACTGAACCGTTGACCATCCCTTGTACAGCGGGGGAGTTGGATATCTCCCTCTGATGACAGCTTTATTTGTTTCTCCCCAGCAGCACACGTCTCAGGGGTTGTGCTGTGGGTGCTACACTCTGATCAATATGACTGTTTTGCTTGGTGTTCAGTTTACCAACCCCTTGACAGTTTGAGACATCTGAAGTCTGTGACTGTGGATATGTTTTTGCCCACTCTCAGCACATGTAGCTCAATAGCAGTTTTCTTACTATTGATCTACTTTTCCAGTGGCTCTCCTATTACTGTGAACTTAGTCTATATCCCATGACGTTCCACTTCCGGGTTTGCTTCGTTGCCGCTGGGAATTCCGCCGTTTTTGGCCTGATGTCCATTACCTTCCTCTTTCTTTGTGTTGGAATTTTAAACAACTTTTGAACTTTCCACCAAAACAAGTTCCTTCCCGAGGCTATTTTGCAGCGTGGCTCTGTACGGCGCATAGCACCGCCCAAGACGATTGTCGGAGGAAGGTCTGGCTATGCGAGACTACTGTGAACTCTGCCTCTGTGTTCCCTTTTCCTATCCATATTTTAGCATTCAAATGCAAACGTTCCTGGTAGGAGCACCTTGGAAAAGTTTGTTAATTGGCTTGGAGGAGACACACTTTCTCTTTTGTCTGATTTAACACATTTCACAGTCTGTCTGCAGTTTGACCTGCGTATCTTAGCAAAGTGGTCTTTTCCATTGCATTTAGTTGTCCTGTCACTGGGCAGCCAAGTGATCTCTATGTCTACATTTGACGTAAGTAAACTTTATTTATAAAGCAGCTTTCAAAACCATGGTTCCACAGTGCTGTAGCTACAGTGGAACATTAGTTCAAACGGGAGGAAGTAGTTTGGCTAAGAACAAACATTAACGTAATGGTAAAATAAAAACTAGAAAATAAAAGGAAAACAGAAGTAAAACACTCAAACAATAAAACAAAAAAAAAACATCCAGGAGGCACAACACACATTACAGGACAAAGGACACATGAAACAAACACGTTTTTAACAGCTTCTTAAAACCATCGACTGGCTGCATTTTTATAACCAGGGGAGGACTGTTCCAGTGGGTGGGAGCAGCCACTCTGAAGACGCAGTCACCTTTGGTTTGCTGAGATTTCGGTACAGGAAGAAGACCTTGGTCGGCAGATGTCAGTGATCTTACTGAGGCCCAGCAGAGGATGTTCAACCTGCCAAAGACAATGATGGTGCACTTCTACACAGCCATCATTGAGTCCATCCTCACATCCTCCATCATCATCTGGTACGCTGCTGCCACTGCCAAGGACAAGGGCAGACTGTCCTCACATCCTCCATCATCATCTAGTACGCTGCTGCCACAGCCAAGGACAAGGGCAGACTGTTCTCACATCCTCCATCACCATCTAGTACGCTGCTGCCACTGCCAAGGACAAGGGCAGACTGTTCTCACATCCTCCATCACCATCTGGTACGCTGCTGCCACTGCCAAGGACAAGGGCAGACTGTTCTCACATCCTCCATCACCATCTGGTACACTGCTGCCACTGCCAAGGACAAGGGCAGACGGCAGTGTATCACCTGCTCTGCTGAGAAGGTGATTGGCTGTAATCTGAACACCTCCAGGATACTGAGGCGGGCAGGAAAGATTGTTTCTGATCCCTCTCACCCCAGACACAAACTGTCTCCCCCACCTTCCCCTCTGCAGTCAGCCTCACCAACAAGGTGCCGGACCCCCACCACATCCTGCACTAAAACCATGAAGCCTCTTTTTTTGTTAAATAGTTATCTGTAGGCCTGTATGTATTTGTTTCTGTTTTTATTGTTTATTTCATTTCATAGTTTGAATATGTTTTTATGTATGCACCATTATCCAAGGCAAATTCCTAGTACGTGCTACTTACCTGGCAATAAATACTTTTCTGATTCTGAAATGGTATCAGCCATACAACTCAAATCAACACATGTATCCTTACACACACGCACGCGCACACACACGCGCGCGCACACACACACACACACACACACACACACACACACACACACACGCACACGCACAGTATGGTAGACTACAGGAGCAGTAAATAACGGCCGACCCGCCCATGGTGTTGAGCAGTATTGTGGGAGCTGTAGTTTGTAGCTTTACACGGAACAGTCTACAGACCGACGGCTCTGCTACAATATACTCAATGTCCCATGGTTCAGCGCGGCGCGGAGCGTGATCTCCGCGTCACCGCAGACAGACATGGCGGTGTGTAGCTCTGTGTGACAGCTTAGCATCAGGTTAGCATCTGAACACAGCTCCGGACAGACTCCGCTGCCCGCCGCCGCTTCAGGATGGGTTCCCGAATCAGGTGAGAGTGTCCGCCCTCGGCCGCGCGGCCCGGCAGCCCGCCTAACGCAGCCTCTGCTAGGGGAGATAGAGTAACGGTAGGCCCGCTGGACTTGTTGCGACACAGGCTAAAAACACTGACTCCACAAAGCGTTCAGGTGGCTCTTCTGGTCTGCTAACAAGTAGACACAAGATGAGACATGTCTGTACCATAGGTGTGTCCAGCAGAGGTGTGTGGCAGTGCGTGCGTGCGTGTGTGTGTGTGTATGCAGCCTCCAGATGTTGGAACATAACACCTCTGTCAGATCACTCCTCTGCTCCATCATGTAGACGCTGCAGACTCCCAGCAGTCTGACTCCAGCTGTCGGTGAACTGGGGCATCCTAGTCCCTGGTTTTATGTGTATAATGAGCTCTTGATATGTCATCATAATGGTAGGAAAGTGACTGTGACATCTGCACCATCACAACGTCCCTGACTACTGTACAGGTCTTCATGAGGCCATGCACTGTTGAGCAGCAAAGAGACAGTGATACATTAGACACAGTGGTCAGGAGTGTTGATGTCTACAGGCTCTACACACATGTGGGGATTAGATAGATAGATTATAAAATACACTTTATAGTCCCCAAGGGGGAATTTGTATTGGGCATAGTGCTACAATCTGTTGCTTCACACAAAAAACATTCTAAAATAAACATGAAATAAACATAAGATCATAAGAGCAACGGAGCATCATAGATAGATAGATAGAGTCTTTATTGTCCCATAGGGATAATCATTTCCACACATCTTCTTTTCATGTTCCATAGCACAACAACACATATACAAAAAAATGACATTAGGTCACCCACATAGACACATCAAATGTGAAAACTACAAAGCAACTGAGGTGGTGGTGGCAGTATTACAGTTTGTTCAGCACTGTGATGGCGGTGGGGACAAAACTTTTTTTTTTTTAAATAGCCTTTGGGACATAAAGGAAGGACACATATGACTTTACAGACAGTATGAGATCTTAAAAAGTGACTGTTATAATTAAAGTGCAAAAGGTGCTGGTGTTTTTATTGCACTTTGCTCTGTTTTGCTAAGATTTCCTGTTGGAGTTCAGCAGCTTGTTAGAGGTTGGGATAAAGGATAACTGAAGTCTGTTGGTTCTACATAGAGATGTTCCGATACCAGTATCGGTATCGGCTCCGATACTGCCTAAAACGCTGGTATCGGTATCAGGAAGTACTGGAGTTTATGCACCAATCCGATACCACGTAATAAAGCCCTAAAGATCTACGTTAAAGTAGTTTATTTACGTTCTTTTTCCGTTATAACTGAGTGTCAAACTGCAGAATAAAAGAACGTTCTGGGGTATTACAATACACAAAGAGTTTAACCTGAGCCAGACCGATAACAAAGATAAATAATATCACATCCATACAGGGATAGTAGTATACAGCTGTTAAAACATAATAAAATATATGACACACTGGTATCGGATCGGTACTCGGTATCGGCTGATACGCAAGTTCAGGTATCAGAATCAGTAACGGGGAAGCAAAAAATGATATCGGACCATCTCTAGTTCTACATCTCCGCACACGGACTCTTCTCCCTGATGGCTGAAGTTTTAGATTAGGGAGGGTCCCAACCCTGTGTGGCGCATGTTGATTCTTAGTAAACTTATGTTGTTGCAGGCCAAACATCAGCATGTAGATTATTGGGTTGAGTTGTAGAAAAGTGTGAACTAAAGCAGAGTTTAAGTGGGAATGATCCATGTGTGTGGTTTGGAGCCCCCTCTCAGTGTCCTGTGTGCTGTGTTGCAGGGAGAGCCCTGAGTCCACCTTCGAGCTGTATGTGGAGGTGGCCCACCCAGGCACACACAGCGCCGGTGAGTATCTCAACGCACACAGCTTCTCTTTTGGGGGGGGCGGGGTCAGGGCGGGGTGCATTTCAACTGTTATCACACGTCAACAATAATACAAAGACACAGAAATACAATAAATACATATATTACATCAACATATGTGTTAAATATATATCATTTTAACACAATACAGTGTTTCCCTCAGATTAGAAAGTAATGTTTGCAAACAGGCATGAAAGGTGCAGAGCAATGCTTTTTCTTCATTAAATCTCACACACACACACACACACACACACACACACACACACACACACACACACACACACACACACACAGGTTGGATGGAAGAGTTTATGAGTCATAAATGTTGCAACGTGTGACTCATTTCCAGGCTGCTGAGGTTGTCGTTGTATTTCTAAGAATTTCACAATTTCCTGTCGAATGTCCACACTAATCTTCTTCTGTCTCACCTTCTGCTGTTAAATGTGGAACCTTGTGGCCTTATAGATCTAGATATTTAAATGAATGAATGAAATGTATGCGCGCATGATTACATGAATTACTTCCAAAAGATGCTATTACCTTAAAACATGAGGAATACAGTCGAGTGTTGAAGTAGAACAAAACTTTCTCCCATAATGCAACAGAGTGAAGCTGTCCTCTCTAACAGTCCTGTCCTCTGTCTGTCCTCTCTAACAGGGCCAGAGGTGCGGAGACAGTATCCTGAGGACTACACAGAGCAGGTTAGAGTGACTTCGCTGTGTTATTTATCAGTTCTTTTTTTTTTTTTTGTTTTCTTGTCCTTGAATGTAAACTCTAACCCGTCATGTGTCCCTGCTGTGGGCTCGGTTAGTGGCAGTATGTCCCAGAGGGACCGGGTCATGTGTCCCTGCTGTGGGCTCTGTTTCTGGCAGTATGTCCCAGAGGGACCGGGTCATGTGTCCCTGCTGTGGGCTCTGTTAGTGGCAGTATGTCCCAGAGGGACCGGGTCATGTGTCCCTGCTGTGGGCTCTGTTAGTGGCAGGATGTCCCAGAGGGACCGGGTCATGTGTCCCTGCTGTGGGCTCTGTTAGTGGCAGGATGTCCCAGAGGGACTGGGTCATGTGTCCCTGCTGTGGGCTCTGTTTCTGGCAGTATGTCCCAGAGGGACCGGGTCATGTGTCCCTGCTGTGGGCTCTGTTAGTGGCAGGATGTCCCAGAGGGACTGGGTCATGTGTCCCTGCTGTTGGCTCTGTTAGTGGCAGTATGTCCCAGAGGGACTGGGCCATATGTCCCTGCTGTGGGCTCTGTTATTGGCAGTATGTCCCAGAGGGACCGGGTCATGTGTCCCTGCTGTGGGCTCTGTTATTGGCAGTATGTCCCAGAGGGACCGGGTCATGTGACCCTGCTGTGTGCTCTGTTAGTGGCAGTGTGTCCCAGAAGGACTGGGTCATGTGTCCCTGCTGTTGGCTCTGTTAGTGGCAGTATGTCCCAGAGGGACTGGGCCATATGTCCCTGCTGTCTGCTGACTGTAGTCAATACAATTTTATTTACAGTGTCAGATCATAACAGGAGTTATCTCAGGATAGCCTAGAAATCTAGACCACCCTAGCGGCAGCAAATGTCATTTGCAGCCAGGGTCGTCTAGCAACTCTCCGTTGGCTTGCGAGAAAAACAAATTCTGGTCAGGCCAATCACATCGTGTATATAGTCGGTGGGCGGGCTTAACATAATGACGGCAGAGTTGCGACGGTTCCGCGTGAATTCCCTTCTACTTGAAAACAAAGAAGATGGCTGCTGCTGCTGGTGAACAGCGGTCTTTGGAATCGGCTTTGGCCGCGACTCTGGAAGACTTGGAGTCATTCTCTGTTGGGAGTTTTGCTGACCGGATACGGAAAAAGTTGAATCTATCAACTAGCGTTGCTCTGGTTGGCTATGAGTGCAGAGGGAATTTGAAAGACAACCGTTTATCCCGCCCCTCGGATTGAGCCCTGTCAATGGTGAGTTCCCAGACCCAACATCTGGATGTGGGTCAGGCTTGTCAGGCTAATCTCAGGACACTTTACAGGTAGAGTAGGTCTAGACCACACTCTATAATTTACAAAGACCCAACAATCCCCCCCATGAGCAAGCATTTTGTGACCAGGAAGATTTTCCTTTAAGCAGGCAGAAGCCTCAGACAGACTCAGGCTCTTGGTGTGCAGCCATCTGCCGGTTGGGACACAGAGACCCTGATACAGATATACAGAAATAGAATTCATAATAATTATAGCAGTTGGTATAAACAGTGGCAATTATAGTAACAATTAAGATAACTATGACTAGAAATAATAGGCGTAGCAGGGCGTTGAGCAGGACCACGGCAGCAGCTGCAACCATGATCCAGGTGCCACCCTGATCCAAGGAAACATGCTGGGCGAGAAAACACAAGGACTCCGGGGAATAAGCTCCCCAGAGATAAGTTAGTAACAAGCATTTCTGGGACATGGATGCACACAGATGGAAAGAGAGGAGAGAGGAGCTCAGTGTGTCAAAGGAAGTCCCCCGGCCGTCTAAAGCTATAATAGCATAACTACAATAAGAGCTGGTGCAAGGCAAACCTGAGCCAGCTCCATAAGGGTTGATAGATGAATCTGATGACTATGAAGAGAAGCAGAGAAGAGAAGGGGTGCTGTGTCTGTAGCGATACACCCTCCCCTGCCGGTCTAGGCGAACGCTGCAACTCCTCACTATATAACTACTCACTGTAATCTATTACATCTGTCCCCACAGGAGACGCTTCAGACTGTGCCCAAGTTCTGCTTCCCCTTCAGCATGGACAGGTACACACACACGCACACACACACACAGGGACATTTTTCTTTTTCTTTTGTCTACATATATTTTTGTATCAAAATGCCTCTCTCTTCTTTCTCTTCTTTTCCTGTAAAAGTGAAAAATCTTTGTGCTGACTCATGTTAACTCTGGGGCAGTACACTGAATGTGTCCAGTCAATGAGCCTCGCTGTGGGCAGCTCCTTATCTCTCCACAGCTCTGTTCACAGCCATGCCCCCCCCCACACACACACACACACACACACACACACACACACACACTCCCTGTCTCTCTCTCCGTCTGCAGTCTGACAGTTAACCAGGTGGGTCAGAACTTCACCTTTGTGTTGACTGACATCGAGAGCAAACAGAGATTTGGTTTCTGTCGCCTCTCCTCCGGCGCTCACACCTGCTACTGCATCCTCAGGTCAGTGTTTCCGTACAGTCTATGGTAGAAACGCACAGTAATGAATACGTTTCATGAAATAATGAATGAATGTCTGTGTTTCTGTCCTCTCAGCTACCTGCCCTGGTTTGAAGTCTTCTACAAGCTGCTGAATGTCCTCGCAGACTACACCATCAAAGGCCAGGTGAGTCCTGGCGGGGACGCATCCCCTCCTTGGGACATTGTGTTGGGTCCCATTCAGTGGTGTAGTCTCCGTGATACGCAGGTATACGCAGTATACCCACTAAGAAAGCTCCAGGATTTCCATAGACCCACTTAAAAATGCCCAATGACACGTAACAACATACTTTACATTATATTTTTGATATATTTTGAATTGTCATCTGTGTTTTCCTTCGATAGGCTAAATAAAGGGATTTCCACCATAAATTGGTGCATTAAAGTCTATCAGAATGCAGGAAATGAAGTCTTTGACGCTCAAAGTTTCCCCGGGGGAGGACACCTAGACGCCCCCACTATGATATGTCCATTATGATCCATATATTTATATAGTACAGTATACCCACTAAAATACATTAGACAACACCACAGGTCACGTTTCTCACCCAAAGTGTAGCTGTGTGTCCGCTCTCATCAGGATCTTTCTTTTCGCTCGAGTTTTCACCCAAAGAGTCGTTGCTATGGAGATCATATACCGTCTCGTCTCGTCTTGTTGGTGTGAACTGGTAGGTTTAAGAACGCTGCAGACCGACGCGTTGCCAATAGTTGCAAGATTACACTCGCCTCGTTGCGAATCTTTGGTTGGAACTGGGCTTACCTGTGTGGAGTTGTGTTTCTGTTTCTGGCATTACAATGATGTAATGCGTCTTTTTTTAAGTTGCCAGTGCGTGGGTTTAGAATCTTGTGAATGTTTCAGGAAAGCCAGTGGCAGGAGTTCCTGGTGTCCCTGCATACGCTGCCCGTCCCCGAGCCTGGCGTCCCGGTTCATCTGGGCGTGGTGAGTCTCTCTGATTGGTTGGAGGATGATTCCTACACTCACTGCTCTGATGCAGCACCATGCATCTAGTAGAGGAGACCTCTCTGGATTTTACTGACCCTCTGCTCTCTGTTTCCTGCAGCACTCCTTCTTCACTGTGCCTGACATCAGGGAACTGCCCAGCATACCTGAGAATGTGAGTGCATACGCACACACATACACACAGACACACAGACACACACAGACACACACACACACACACACACACACACACACACACACACACACACACACACAAACAACCCACGCACACACACACAGACCCATGCACACACACACGCGCACACAAGCATGCACGCACACACACATACACGCATACACACGGCACATAGATCCATCAATTGATTGACTTTTTTTTTTTAAGTGTTGAAAGTCTTAAGTCACGTGTTTGATCTAGAAAGTGATATTTTTGGCCTTATAATTGGTAATAATGAGATAGCAAGTGCTATATCTACTATGTTGTAATTATGAGGTATGAGAATGCTGCTCTTGCAGCCTTCACTAGCCCAGGATTGAAGTAATACATATCTGTTGAGCTGATACTGAGATCTCTGATCATACTGAATCCTGGTTCACTGGTCTTTACCCAACAACTAACTCTGATTTGTTTTTCTCTTGTTGTGTTTGACCCTGCAGAGAAACCTAACCGAGTACTTTGTAGCAGTAGATGTCAATAACATGCTTCATCTGTACGCTAGTATGCTTTATGAACGTCGAATCCTCATCTGCTGTAGCAAACTAAGCACTGTAAGTAGAGCTCCTTCTCTCTCCCACAGCCCTGTGTCAGTCTGTCAGTATTCAGCAGTCCTTCAGACTCATCTCATGAAGTGGCATATGTATGACACGCTAATTCGAATGCCATTATTATCATTATTATTATTCAATATTATTGTTATCAAGACGCATACTCACTTTTTAGCGTGTTTAACAACGCTGTTTGGCCTCCATGGAGTTACATTACCTTGGGATTGCGTGTGAATTGACGCCGTAGGGAGTAGTATGAAAGGCCAAATCGCAGCGGAGGGAGGTTGGCCGGGGTGGAGGATGGGTCAAACACAGGACTTTCACCCAGGAGACCGGGGTTTGTGTCCCACGTGTGGCGTTTCCTAAAGCCAACCCCGTTCTTCTTTTCCTAAACTCAACCGTCGCTTTCTTTTTTTACTAAAGCCAACCCTGTTCTTCTTTTCCTGAACCCAACCTGGTTTTCTTTTCCTAAACCCAACCGTTAGTCCATTTCTTGTTTTCCTAAAACTCACATGTGATGTAGTCTCGCAATAACACACCACGTGCTTTAGAAAGTGCCACGTTGCGTGTATGTTTACGTCGGCTGTCTACAGCGTAGACATACACGCTGATAGTTTATAATGCGTACAGATAACACGCCACTTGGCTTAAGAAAGTTGGCGTGTATGTTTACGCGAAGTCCTGATACCACGTTGAGTCCTTAGATACCACAGCGTTTACCCTCTGCCTTCTCTGGAAAGGCTTTCTTTGTTTCTTTTTGTTACTGACAGGAGATCAGTTAGATTCATATTCACAATAATATTAAAAGAGATATAGGAGGATAAGGACTAGATACTAAATCCTAGTCACATGTTGGTAAAATTAGATAATCTTCCCATGTCGTTGAGGCCTAATTGATGCAAAACAAAGTCAAATCAATAACCAAAGCCAGACAGAACGTCATCTTTTATTATAATATCCAAAAGGAAATGTGAGGTCTTCATATGACTTGGCCAACTAATAAAAGACTCATGTCTGCTTTAAAAACATAAATGTATTTTATCATATATTATAATATTTCATATGTTTTCTAATTGCTGTTTGAATGATGTGACATCACCCCTCATGTGTTTGTCACTTTGTCTTTGTCCACAGTTAACAGCGTGTGTCCATGGCTCCACAGCCATGCTGTATCCCATGCACTGGCAGCACGTGTACATCCCTGTCCTGCCGCCGCATCTGCTGGACTACTGCTGGTCAGTATGCACACGGCATGGCATCTTATTGTCATGTAATGTTATGTCATGTTATGTCATGTAATGTCATGTAAGCAGGGACAATGAAACATTAACCTTGTATAGGACCCAGGAGAGATGCACTGCAGGCTTTCCCCCAGAAAAGTAGTTTAGCCCGGTTGTGTTTTTTTGAAGAGGGCCCAGCTGGAGCCAGTCCCAGACTGATGGCAGCGTTAATGGAGAGCCCAATAGTTTCTGATAACACAATCATGGATGGAATTGAATTTAAAATTTAAAGACAGATTCCATAGGGCCCTACATTAAGTCAGTGCTAAAAGCTGACTGGAGATTTGAAAATATGACTACGTCTAAAGGCCCTGACACACCAACCCGATTATCGTCCGTCTGACAGTCTGGCGAGGTCGGTGACCTGAGTCTGTTTGGTGTGTTCTGTGCTGTCGTCAGTCGGAGGAGCCGTCGGCCTTCATTTGGGCCGACCTGACTTGCTGGGTCGGAGGGCGGGCAGTCGGACTCAATGACCCATCTGATTGGTGGAGAGCTAACACGGAAATGACGAGCGGGATGAGCGTGACTAGAGTCTCTCAAAATCTGACGAAAAATCTTTTAAACTGACCTTTGTCGATCTGAAATGAAGACAGATTCAGCAACTGCACGGCCTATTTCTCTCTTCAAATGTTTTCAGAAACACGTTTCGCTGAACTATATTTGTAAAATATGAGATCGTATTCTAAACGAGCTGCCATTATGCCCGGTTGTAAAATCCGGGAGCAGCCAGACCCACGTGACGCGTTCGTCCAATCAGCTGCCGGTTTTCATTTTTCTGGGCGATAATACAGATTAGCGCCGCCTGCTGTTATGGAGACGTGTTACGTCTCGCACACGCACAGAAGTCGGCATTGCTTCGGTGTGTTCCGAGGAACTTTTTGGACCAACTCTGGGAGGCTGATCAGTCTGCCGACGGTCGGCCGTCGGGTTGGTGTGTCAGAGCCTTTAGTTTCAAACCAAGCCGCCCCACAGTAACTGTAGTTTAAATGTCTTAAAATACATTTACATTCTGAAGTCCCTGGGCAGGTAGGCAGCATGGATGTCCCAACCTGTCTGAGAAAGTCTGCATGCTGTGATGCTTTTATATTTAAAGGGCTAAAGTTAAGACATAAACAATAAGAGAAACTCTCAGGTAGTGTCCCTCTGTTGAGCTCCGCTGCAGAGAAAGGCAGGCCTCGCTACACAAACAAAAGTCTGAAACCTCTTATCTCACTTCAGGATGACATTTAGGATGTTTGGCATTACATAAACATGTTTCCTAACTGCATTTAGAAATCAAAACAATGTTCTCTTAGGATAGGAATCCTAGATTAAATGCTTAGAGTTGTGAGAGAGTCTCAGGTACTAACTGTTGTATGAAACTGGCTCTTTTCTTCCAGCGCCCCCATGCCCTACCTGATCGGAGTCCATTCCAGCCTGATGGAGGTGGGTGTCATCCAGCAGATAAAACCCTTCTTCATCTGCTACTGACAGGTTTATAATGGTATCCTGGTGACTCTGTGACTTGAGTTGACTGTGTGTGTGTTGCTTGTAGAAAGTTCGAGGCATGGCTCTGGATGATGTGGTGCTGCTGAACGTGGACACCAACACCCTGGAAAGCCCCTACGATGACCTGCAGAGCCTGCCCAGCGACGTGGTGAGGGACTGCTGCGCAGCATAGCCCGGCCCAGAGAAGCGCTCGGGGTGGGAACACTGCCAGATGAACGTGTTGTCGTAACCGCTGTGACTTCATGTCCCGCAGGTCTCCTCTCTGAAGAGTCGTCTGAGGAAGGTTTCTACAACCACCGGTGACGGCGTGGCCCGAGCCTTCCTCCGCAGCCAGGCGGCACTGTTCGGCAGCTACAGGAACGCTCTGCAGATCGAGCCGGTCAGTACGCCCTGTAGAGCAGCAGGGAACACAGACAGAGTGGGGGGGGGGGGCACTTTTATCAATCCTTTCCTGTGAGTGACACGGTGTGCCGTCCTTCACAAGGGACAGAGGGTAGATGCTAGATCAGATCCGCTAGACGTGTGGACGTCAAAGGACATGCCTCGTGGCCCGCCTTATTCTGCGTAGAACCCTAACCCTGGTATTCTTACCCTAACCCTGGTATTCTTACCCTAACCCTGGTATTCTTACCCCAACCCTAACCCTGGTATTCTTACCCCAACCCTAACCAATCCCCACTCCTCTTGCCTAGACCTAACTGCGTCGATCATTCTGGCAAATCTGATTTAGCATTCACCAGGAAAGAGCCAGATCAGTGTGTTAGTGAGCGGTGCTGAGCCTGAAGCCAGAGTTTCTGAGTCGCCATGGCAACGCAGACCTCCCAGTGTTTTTCACACTGTTGGGATAGAACTTCGTTGTTTATTCTGGTGAAAGTCATGTGGATGTGGGTGTGGTTTAGGCAGGTGGTAGGAGGCGGGCTCAGTGCTGACATCACGCTGACTCATTAGCCTGTGTGCTGGATGGGCCACGCCAGAGGAAGACGCTGACACTGTCCCTTCATGATGGGACAGTGTCAGCGCTGTAGAGTGAGCAGCTGTCACGTTACAGTCAGATAAATATATTCACTTATGAATTTACACGAGTCTTTTTCTGCCAGCATTCCTCTATGGCCATATCTGCAGCAGTAGTGTTGCTTTGTGCTGTGAACTGTTCTTAGAGTCTTCGTAGCTCTCCATTATAACAGTCTGTTCTTCTTGACTGAGTGGGCGCCACCGATCGGTCCATCTTGTGCGGTAGAAGAGTCACATGACACCAAACGCCCACTGTGCTCCGAGCCTAATGAAGAAGCCTGCTTAGCAGAGAGCGTGGTGCCCGTTATCTGTGAGCCTGGCTCTGTCCAAACCCTTGGTACTGCACCCCTCGCTATGACATGTTGACTGTGTTGGAGTCAGCCATCACTGTGACAGCTGTTGTGTTCTCCTGCACCCACAGGGAGAGCCAATCACATTCAACGAGGAAACCTTTGTGAACCACCGATCCAGCGCCATGAGACCGTTCCTCCAGAACGCCATCCAGCTGCAGCTCTTCAAACAGGTCACACACACATACACACACACAGACTGCTCACACGCACACACGCACACACGCACACACGCACACACACACACACACACACGCACATACACGCACTCACACATACGCATGCACACCTACGCACACATGCACACACACACACACACACACACACACACACACAGAAATACAGACATACGCACGCACGCACACATGCATGCACACACAGACTGCACACACACACACACAGAAATACAGACACATACGCCTACACAGACTCACACACGCACACACATAGACAGACGCACAAACGCACGCACACCGACAAATGGACAGACAGACAGACGCACGCACAGACAGGCACAGGCATGTACAGACAGACGCACGCACAGACAAGCGCACACATGTATAGACAGACGCACGTACAGACAGATGCACGCACAGACAGACAGACAGACGCACGTACAGACAGATGCACGCACAGACAGACAGACAGACGCACGTACAGACAGATGCACGCACAGACAGACAGACAGACGTACGCACGACAGACAGACAGACGACAGACAGATGCACGCACAGACAGACAGACAGACGCACGTACAGACAGATGCGCGACAGACAGACAGACAGACGCACTACAGACGACACGCACAGACAGACAGACAGACGCACGTACAGACAGATGCACGCACGCACAGACAGACAGACAGACGCACGTACAGACAGATGCACGCACAGACAGACAGACAGACAGACGCACGCACAGACAGACAGACAGACGTACAGACAGATGCACGCACAGACAGACAGACAGACGCACGTACAGACAGATGCACGCACAGACAGACAGACAGACGCACGTACAGACAGATGCACGCACAGACAGACAGACAGACGCACGTACAGACAGATGCACGCACAGACAGACAGACAGACAGACGCACGCACAGACAGACAGACAGACGCACAGACAGACAGACAGACGCACGCACAGACAGGCGCACGCACGTACAGACACACGTACAGACAGACAGACGCACGCACAGACAGACACGCACACACAGACAGACAGGCACACACACACCCCTCCTTTTACACTCCTTTGATTCTTGCTGCAGTTCATTGATGGGCGCTTGGACCTGTTGAACTCCGGAGAGGGTTTCAGTGACATCTTTGAGGAGGAGATCAACATGGGCGAGTATGCAGGTGAGTGGCAGAGTGCACGTATACTCTAAAGAAGGACAGAGTGCACGTATACTCAAAAGAAGGACAGAGTGTACGTATACTCTAAAGAAGGACAGAGTGCACGTATACTCTAGAGAAGGACAGAGTGCACGTATACTCTAAAGAAGGACAGCGTGCACGTATACTCTAAAGAAGGACAGAGTGCACGTATACTCTAAAAGAAGGACAGCGTGCACGTATACTCTAAAGAAGGACAGAGTGCACGTATACTCTAAAGAAGGACAGCGTGCACGTATACTCTAAAGAAGGACAGCGTGCACGTATACTCTAGAGAAGGACAGAGTGCACGTATACTCTAAAAGAAGGACAGAGTGAACGTATACTCTAAAGAAGGACAGAGTGCACGTATACTCTAAAAGAAGGACAGCGTGCACGTATACTCTAAAGAAGGACAGAGTGCACGTATACTCTAAAGAAGGACAGCGTGCACGTATACTCTAAAGAAGGACAGAGTGCACGTATACTCTAGAGAAGGACAGCGTGCACGTATACTCTAGAGAAGGACAGAGTGCACGTATACTCTAAAGAAGGACAGAGTGCACGTATACTCTAAAGAAGGACAGCGTGCACGTATACTCTAAAGAAGGACAGAGTGCACGTATACTCTAAAGAAGGACAGAGTGCACGTATACTCTAAAGGACAGTGTGCACGTATACTCTAAAGAAGGACAGAGTGCACGTATACTCTAAAAGAAGGACAGCGTGCACGTATACTCTAAAGAAGGACAGAGTGCACGTATACTCTAAAAGAAGGACAGCGTGCACGTATACTCTAAAGAAGGACAGCGTGCACGTATACTCTAAAGAAGGACAGAGTGCACGTATACTCTAAAGAAGGACAGCGTGCACGTATACTCTAGAGAAGGACAGCGTGCACGTATACTCTAGAGAAGGACAGCGTGCACGTATACTCTAAAGAAGGACAGAGTGCACGTATACTCTAAAGAAGGACAGAGTGCACGTATACTCTAAAGAAGGACAGCGTGCACGTATACTCTAAAGGACAGCGTGCACGTATACTCTAGAGAAGGACAGAGTGCACGTATACTCTAAAGAATATACTCTAAAGAAGGACAGAGTGCACGTATACTCTAAAGAAGGACAGAGTTCACGTATCATTAAAAGAAGGACAGCGTGCACGTATACTCTAAAGAAGGACAGCGTGCACGTATACTCTAAAGGACAGCGTGCACGTATACTCTAAAGAAGGACAGAGTGCACGTATACTCTAAAGAATATACTCTAAAGAAGGACAGCGTGCACGTATACTCTAAAGGACAGCGTGCACGTATACTCTAAAGAAGGACAGAGTGCACGTATACTCTAAAGAAGGACAGAGTGCACGTATACTCTAAAGAAGGACAGAGTGCACGTATACTCTAGAGAAGGACAGCGTGCACGTATACTCTAAAGGACAGCGTGCACGTATACTCTAAAGAAGGACAGCGTGCACGTATACTCTAAAAGAAGGACAGCGTGCACGTATACTCTAAAAGAAGGACAGAGTGCACGTATATTCTAAAGAAGGACAGAGTGCACGTATACTCTAAAGAAGGACAGAGTGCACGTATACTCTAAAGAAGGACAGAGTGCACGTATACTCTAAAAGAAGGACAGCGTGCACGTATACTCTAAAAGAAGGACAGCGTGCACGTATACTCTAGAGAAGGACAGAGTGCACGTATACTCTAAAGAATATACTCTAAAGAAGGACAGCGTGCACGTATACTCTAAAGAAGGACAGAGTGCACGTATACTCTAAAGAAGGACAGAGTGCACGTATACTCTAAAGAAGGACAGAGTGCACGTATACTCTAAAGAAGGACAGAGTGCACGTATCATTAAAAGAAGGACAGAGTGCACGTATACTCTAAAGAATATACTCTAAAGAAGGACAGAGTGCACGTATACTCTAAAGAATATACTCTAAAGAAGGACAGAGTGCACGTATACTCTAAAGAATATACTCTAAAGAAGGACAGAGTGCACGTATCATTAAAAGAAGGATTACTCAGCACACAGTGCGTTTACATGTACAGCAGTAACCGGGGTATGTTGGTGAATAACCAGGTTCTGCCAGTTCTCCCCGTATACATGAGCGGGGGAGAACAGGAAGAATACCAGGAGTAACTCTACCTCCGGTACAGTAGGTGGCGCTCTGTCAACACACAACTGGCTTTTTCTTCCGGTTGACCTATGTCAAAATGACACCAACAGGCCACTAAATTAAAGTCATATTTCATTCACACACACTTGTCCCAGCGTAGGAAAGCCCAGTGCTCTGCCAGGTGACTCTAGATCTGTAACCATTGCAGATGGACCGCAGGCTCTTTGCTGCCGATGGGCCCCCGCTGATTTGGGCAACGCTGTTTTGTTGTATCATAGCAACGATTTGTATTATTTCTGGTACAAAAACCACTCCAGCGGAGTGGGGAGGGGCAGTTGGAGCATGCACAGACGCTTAAACCGGTCATCCCCCGGTTACTGAAGGAGTTCTCTAGCTCCGTTAACTGGGTTATGAGAACTCAGATTTTAACCAGGGTTAGGTGTTTACATGGCATTTAAGAAATCGGGGAATTGCCTTAACTCAAATATAATTGTTTTTTTAAACTGCATGTAAACACACAGAGAGAAGACATGATACATACGTGTGTTGTTGACGATGCAAAGGCCAGACATTTCTTTCTCGGTTCCATTTCCTGTTTTGTCCTAGCCTTTTGCTGGCAGCAGAAACTACATACTGTTAATGAGTGAATGAGTTGTTTATTTCCGTGTCTGGCCTCTTCATGGCCCATGCATTATAGGATTATTCAGACACAATTTAAATAAACACGTTCCTAGTGCTGACACAAAACAAAACCTGTCACTGTAGTGATGTGACGTTATTAATATTATTTCCATTCTTTACAAACAATCGCTGTTGATTGGGACACTTTGAAACGGCTTGTTCGTTGTTATGAATGAACAGCGACCCAGTGATCAGTCCCCATGACTGGACCGACGGAAACAACAGCTGATCTCATTGAAGCCATGTTTGTCCAGTCATTCCAGTCTGAAGCATTACAATGACTTGACCTAGTCAAATTTCAAACAGCAGTAATTATGTAAGGCGAGAAACTATTTATTGCCAGGCAATATACAGAAAGAGAGGGACGCTACAAATTAAGGGGAAAGTCAAATGTTAAGACTCCCAGGTTTTGAACTAAAAGGACAAGCTTCTGTTTATCTGTCAGTGGCACTACATTGTGGAATAAACTACATAATGAATTAAAGCAATGTCTAAACATATTCCAATTCAAAAAGATGTTCAAAGAAATGATATTCCAGAATACAGAGAAACACGGTGCAATTAATAACCTGGGCTTATATTGAACAATTTGTGGTATGTGTATAATTATTGAATTACTGAATGACATTGCTCAGTGGTTTGACTTCAGATTGTTACCTGTCCCAGTACTTGTTGTTGACCTGTTACTGTTGTCCCCCCACCCAGGCAGTGACAGGACCTACCACCAGTGGCTGTTCACTGTGAAGGTGAGCCCACAGAAACAGCAGCCTCAACATCTGGACATGGCATGCTTTCTATGTCTGTCTGTCTCTCTGATTGTCTGTCTGTCTCTCTGTCTCTGTCTGTCTGTCTCTCTGATTGTCTGTCTCTCTGTCTCTGTCTGTCTGTCTCTCTGATTGTCTTTCTGTCTGTGTGGGTGGTGGTGATGGTGCAGTGGATATGACCCATGTCTTTGGTGTGGGAGACCTGGGTTTGATTCCCACTGTGATACATCAACCAATGTGTCCCTGAGTAAGACACTTAACCCCTAGTTGCTCCAGAGGTGTGATTCCAGTCAGACTTTGGTTTTGCTTCTGTAATGGACAAAGCAGTGTCAGGCTTCAGAGCTTCACTCATGTCCTTCTACTGTCTGTGCTGTCATGTTCTGTCTGAGAGCAAACCTTCATGTTACACTGTCTCCCTCTGATAACGGGTCAATGTTCTCTGACAGAAAGGAGGCGGGGCTATCTTCAACACGGTGAAGACCAAGGCAAACCCAGCCATGAAGACCGTGTACAAGTTTGTAAGCACGTCTCTGGCTCTCCTGTTGTAGATCAGAACATGAAGCGTCCGCTGGAAATGAGAACCATGTGGTTTTGTTTGACAGGCTAAGGACCACGCAAAGATGCGTATCAAAGAAGTCAAGAGCCGGCTGAAGCAGAAGGTACGTAGCTCTACACACGTAGCTCTACACTGCTGACAAACCATCCAGGACTATTGTTGTTGCTACGGTCACTCTGTTCCCCTGCTGTGTGAATGTGACAGTTTGAATCTAAAGCTCCAGTAGCACTAATACTGAACCCCAGTGTTCTCCTGGGCCCCCCCCACCCCACCCCCTGTGCAGGAGCAGGCAGAAAACGGCTTCTCCACAGCGGGCTCAGCAGTTGCCTATGACGACAACACAGCCAGCGGTGTGGTCAGGAGGGAGGGGCCTCTGCAAGCCCTGGACGACCACCAGCCAATCACTGTGCACTTCGGACAGGTGGGCAGACATGAGACGGGGGGGGGGGGGAGTTATACCAGGAGATTATTCCATACTATTTATGCCAACTACAGTTCCCATAATGCTTTGGGTATGTAAAAAGGAAGTATAAAGTTGCCTTGCAGTCAGAGAGTTAGTCCTTTTGGTAGTGTTTACACTGGAGCGGTCAGAGTCAGCTGACTAAGCTTAAACACCTGCAGTTCTCATAATAATAATAATAATAATAATAATAACAAGGTTCTGTCATTTATTTATGGTGTAATATCAACCGGAAGTGCAAGTCACACTGAATCGAAACATTTTGAGGCAAATTGCAGAAATATGGCACTAATGTTATTTTATAAATAAAATAGAATAGAATTGAATGGTTTTAAAGTAGCTAAATATTGTCCATGAGCTGTCCCAGCCACTGCTGCAGCTCCCCCTGATGTTAACCACACTACAGTAACTCACTCCCTGCATCCACCTCACACAGTACCCCCCCACCGGAGGCATATTCCACAAACACAGACTGTATATAAAAACATAAAAACAAATAGATAAGCAGGGCTGCTTTTAGACAATACTGGATATTTATAAGTCTGCTTTTTGCATGAATTTGATGATGTCCTTTGATTTGTCAGGTTTTTATTTGAGAGGAATAGTTCAAGAATAGCACGATGAGATGACTTCATTTTCTGTTCTCATTCTGTGCACTGCTCCCTCTATCTGAACACTGACATTGTCGACTGCAAGGTTTAACAGTTATATCTTTCTATTGCCATAAAAAGTCTCCGAACATTGTTCCAGCATAAGTATTCCTGTGGGGCTCTCTGATGATGTGGTAGCTCTGCTAAATGATTGTTCCTGTGTTGACATCCTGTTTCCTGCGCCAGGCTCGGCCCCCCACGCTGCTGAAGAGACCGAGCAGCAACGTGAGTCTGGAGAGCAGCGCGGACCAGTAAGCCTCTCTCAGCCCACTGGCCACACAGACTCACATTTAGCCAATGCATCAACTGTCAGGCACATTCTTTAATGTAACATTACAGCCCATAATAGATGGTGTTAACTAGTGGGTGATGAGGACCGGGTGTAATCTGCTTCACTCCAGAGAAAGTCTGCTTTTTCAAATGTGCTTTTATCAAATAGAACACAGACAGTACAACATATGAAGATATGATGGACAATATGTATGATACATTCCTATTAGACACAACATAGAAAAGGTTTTAACCCATACCAACAAGAAAAAGAAGCCTCTGTCAGTAGATAATGAATTGAATGAGAGAAACAGCCAATAAGCTACGAGGTTTAGCTGCAGAACACTGGAACAGAACAAAAGACTTCAGTCCCATGACGTGACCTATGAAGGCTTACCCTCTTATTCTAATTCATTAATATTGTGTTCTCTCATTCTAATTGTATAATAATTACTTCCATCCATTTAGTAAGAAGAGTGTCTGCTGCTCACAGACAGTTCCACACACATATCTAACTAAGGTATTTTTATTAAAAAATGTTCAGAGTATGCAAGATATAGACAAAATACAACCAATCAAAAGTAATCCTTAACATCTACCCAACCACCAGACCAACATTGCTAAATGAAACTTTATATGTTTATGTTTAGGAGAATGAGATAAAGAATAAAACAAATGATGAGAAATCAGTAACTACAAAGCAGTATACAATATAATTGGTGTTACAAGAACGGTTGTCAAATGGTATAAAACCTCAAAACAGACCCTGCGGAGAGAAGATCGTATCTGCTCTGGTTTAAGATATTGCACTCATCAGAAGAGGGTTATGTCAGGGTAATGCAGCTTGTATGTAAAATAGGCGCCATTCTTCACTACAGGTGGAAGGTTATGGAGGCCGTTACTAATCAGTATCAACTACAGTGGGTCAGACTAAGACTGCTACGTTTTGGTTCAAATCTTCTGCTACGTTTCCCCCTCTCATTCCCCCTGCTCTGGCGTTTCCCCCTCTCATTCCCCCTGCTCTGGTGTTTCCCCCTCTCATTCCTCCTGCTCTGTTGTTCCCCCTCTCGTTCCCCCTGCTCTGATGTTTCCCTCTCTCATTCCCCCGTGCTCTGGTGTTCCCCCCCTCATTCCCCCCTGCTCTGGCGTTTCCCCCTCTCATTCCCCCTGCTCTGGCGTTTCCCCCTCTCATTCCCCCTGCTCTGGTGTTTCCCCCTCTCATTCCCCCTGCTCTGGCGTTTCCCCCTCTCATTCCCCCTGCTCTGGCGTTTCCCCCTCTCATTCCCCCTGCTCTGGCGTTTCCCCCTCTCATTCCCCCTGCTCTGGCGTTTCCCCCTCTCATTCCCCCCTGCTCTGGCGTTCCCCCCTCTCATTCCTCCTGCTCTGGCGTATCCCCCCTCTCATTCCTCCTGCTCTGGTGTTTCCCCCTCTCATTCCCCCTGCTCTGGTGTTTCCCCCTCTCATTCCCCCTGCTCTGGCGTTCCCCCCTCTCATTCCCCCCTGCTCTGGCGTTGCCCCCTCTCATTCCCCCTGCTCTGGCGTTTCCCCCTCTCATTCCCCCCTGCTCTGGCGTTTCCCCCTCTCATTCCCCCCTGCTCTGGCGTTTCCCCCCTCTCATTCCCCCCTGCTCTGGCGTTTCCCCCTCTCATTCCCCCTGCTCTGGTGTTTCCCCCTCTCATTCCCCCCTGCTCTGGTGTTTCCCTCCCTCTCATTCCCCCCTGCTCTGGTGTTTCCCCTCTCATTCCCCCCTGCTCTGGTGTTTCCCCCTCTCATTCCCCCCTGCTCTGGTGTTTCCCCCTCTCATTCCCCCCTGCTCTGGTGTTTCCCCCTCTCATTCCCCCCTGCTCTGGTGTTTCCCCTCTCATTCCCCCTGCTCTGGTGTTTCCCCCTCTCATTCCCCCTGCTCTGGTGTTTCTGAGCCCCTAAAGCGGAGACATTAGGAAACACTTCTGACCCGTTTTGGTTCTGAATCTGCGGAGGTTGTGTTTCAAACGGAGACCTTTGGCAACACCGACACTGACGCCAACGTTTCTCCTCCTGATTGGGTCTTATCGGTCACGACGTCTCCTTCTCTGAGACTAAAGCTACTAACATTACCATGGCAACTACCAGCAGTGGGCGGAGTCTCCACGCTGCCTCCTGTTTATACCCAGTATACCAGAATGTTGATGAGATATGAGGTTTGGGCGTGTTAGTTTAAACAGAGATTAGTTCTACTACTGGGGATTAGGGGTGTTGAAATGAATCATTGCATCGATGCATGGCGATGCGGACGTGGACGATTCTTCATGGATGCAGTGACAGACCATAATGGATTATTGCCTACTGATGTTTCTTGTTGATTTTCTGGTCGCTGCTTTGTTGTTTTAGCCTTTTGTCTGCTCTCTGCTGTGTTCAGACTCTGCTACATTCAGGAAGTGTCTTTTTTAAGAGCAGATGCAATACAAAGGGGAGTTTATATAACAATAAATAATAATATTGAGGAGGTGACGCGTCGTCATGCATCGTGATATTGAATCGTGTCGAATCGTTGACAGGATAATCGTTCTCGAATTGAATCGAGAGACCAGTGAAGATTCACAGCCCTACGAAGATCGCTATTGGCTCAAAACTCTGATTAAAAACCAAAACGTAGCAGAGTAAATGTTACCTCAACCCGTTCCCAAATACAATTGCAAAGAGATTTCTATCAGCAAACACATTGAGTTCATTGGTTGGTTTGTCCATGTGGTCTAATTTCCTTTTCACCCATCGTCATAGCTTCCTTCAGGTTGGTTCAAATGAAGTGTAATGAATGAACAGTAACAAACTAATCCTAAAAACTAAAACTGAAAACTCTGAAGATTACTAATCCTCAACCGTCCTTTTCTTCATTTCCCTCTTTCTTCCTGCTCCTGTTGTCTTCCTTCTCCTCACCGTAGCTCTATGCGTCCTACTCGCCACTACACCGTCTTTCTGTCGGAGGATTCGTCCGGAGACGAGCTCCAGTACGACGAGGACTCCATCTCTGGCTTTCCTGACAGCTTTCTCTTCTCCGTCCCGTTTGAGTGGTCTCCTCTGTATGCATCTCTCTGATTGGCTTTGCACTATTGAACTCTTCTCTTTTCTTTCTGATAAAATGTGTGTGCATGTCTTTTAAAGCTTTACGCTCATTGGATAGGAGAATCCTGGGATTAGGTTTGGGTTAGAGGGCTAAGAGAAGAACTGTGATTGAGATGAGGCCCTGGTGGATCAGGTGTGTCTCATGTGTACAGGGATCCCCCCCCAGTGTATTCCAAGCCTGGTGGCCCACTGGGCCTAAGCTGCCCCCCACCTGGCCTAAGCCAGTGGGAATTATTTTTTTATGTATTTTAGAACGTTTTTTAAACTACAGTTACAGTGGGGCGGCTCGGCTGGAAACTTAGACGTAGTCATATTTTCAAATCTCATAACTGTAAACGGTTTCTCAGTTGATTTTCCCAAACAATTTGCTTGATCATGTTTATTTATCACTGTTGTGACGTAAAATGACTTATCCCAGGACAGAAGATTGTATCCATATGGCCCAACAGGTTTCAGGCCTATTGCGTCACATTAGTTCATCAACATGCTACTGACTTAAAGCATGGTACCAACCATCACAATACATGGGTCAGGTGTCCCCCAGAACCTGTGCCAACATCTCCGTGGTTCACCCTTTACCTGGACACTGAAAGGCATTTGTTGCTATGGATACCATCCAACACGACACTACTGTGAGTGGTCGTTTGATTTTCATTTCAGCAGACACAGAGTCTGTCTCTGTGGCCGGTCCTAAAGGTGACTGTTGACGATGAGCGGGCCGATACAGTGGTGTAAGAAGTTTGCTAACATTAACCTCTGACCTCTGAAGCCCTCTAGCTTCATTAGTTTCCCTCTCTGAACTAGATAATAGGAATGTCCTTTTCTAAGTGTCTCAGCAGAGTGAAACAACACTTTTTTTCTACACTTCTCTTAATGTCAACTAATCCCATAAAAAGACCAAAACTAACAATACAATACTTCCCCCTTCCATACACTGTGTGAACCACTCAGCCCTGAGCCCGCTGACTCCTACTGAAGCTGGCAACAGTTCCTAAAACATTACTCAAACAGAAGTAGTTAGTGTATTTTTTGTGGTCTATTTTAACCCGTGGATTAATAAACATGTAGTGGGGTAGTTATTTGGCTCCAAATAAACTGCAGTGCCCATGTTCATCCTAATGAAGAACTATTAGATTTCGTGGGATTTATTGACAATAAGCGTAAGAGAGATACTAAGTTGGAGGAAGTGCAGGATTAAGCCTGGCATGTTCATCGTGGACTCTGAAGAATAAAATGTAGGTGCATCTTTAGTTGGGGTCAATGGTCCTATTACAGGTTGGATACAGTGTCCCCGTGAAAAGAAGAGAAGTGCATAACCGTTCCACTGTCCCTGCAGGCCACAGCCGTACCGCTCCCTGAAGGAGGTCCAGTTGATAGAAGGGGACGATCATGGGTTTGGGGCAGAAAGTCACACTGCCCCTCCCAGCCCAGTTAATGATAAGTTCTCCAATGTCCACCTGCTCGGCGACATCTTCGGCTGCCAGGACGAGCCTGACAGCCAACCAGTCACCTCGGCTAAAAGCCTGGAGGACCTAAGGACTCCCAAAGACTCCGAGGAGCTACAAGCCAAGTTCACCTACCAGGTCAGAGGTCCAAATGCTCTGCAGCCAAACGCTGTTTAATACTGTCTACCAAAGAGAGGTCCAGAGGTTCACAGCAGGTTCACATGAGGTTACTTTATTGGTACCCGTAGGTAGATCTTGTAGGTCTTGCAGCAATGATAAGGATTGTTGTTGACCACCTGAATCTTCATCTAGCACTACGGTCGTGTGAAATAAAACCTTAGCTATGTTGATTAGGGCTTATTACTGTCGCACACCGGGCTGATGCTGCTGGCGACACATGCCATGAAGACTGACAGCGCAGATTACAAAATGAAGAGAGAGAGCGTAAATAGTGAGGGGCTAAGAGAAGAGACAGGCTGGGGAAAATGACAGAAAGTGTCCAAAGTTTGGAATCAGTTCAAACGTAATTAAAACTAAAACTCTGTACAGTGTGTCTACTGCAAAATCAAACTAGCTTACCACACTAATAGCACAACGTCAGCGCTTCAGCATCTCAACAGAAAACATTGAGTCTAAGAGGAGCCGACTAAAGTAAATCACAGAGTGGTATGGACGATGAAACTACACCAAACACAGCAACTACCAAAATCAAAGACAAGAACATACGTAGTGGTGACCACAGTCTGATCTAAAGAGACGACTTGTTGACTATCCCTTCGGAAAAACAGCTGATTGTTGACTCTCTCTCTTCACGGAGAAACAGCTGATCAACGATCTACTAGCAGAAGTGTAACAGAGCTGTGTGACATTGTCATCAAATATATAAATAAAAATAGGTTGAGTATAACTAGTATTTACATATAGGCCTACATACAGATCAGTCTCAGGTTGAAACTTGTAGTTCTGAAAGTTAAGTTGCACAACTTAAGGTCATGTTTATGTATTTTTAATGTAGGCCTTAGTTTGAGGTTGATATTGCATTTCAGAAAATGTTTTCTTTAAAAACAATGCACTTTATGTGTTTAGTTTTTTGAGAGATGATATTGTAAGCAATGTAGGCAACACAAATGTTGCTCTTTCCCGAAAATTAAACCAAACTATTGTATATTATTGCTCTTCAATAAAACAAAAATATTTCTTATCCGATTAATCGATGGAATAATCGGTAGAATACTCGATTACTAAAATAATCAATAGCTGCAGCCTTAATGTTGATTATATTATTATTATTTTTATATTATTATAATATATTGTTGGGATCAAGTCTGTGGGTTGATTTTGATATATGAGTGGGCCCCTGGACTTGAGGAAATGGTACGAAGAACACATGAATTAGGAAGTGGTTGTCAGTAATATGAGTTGTAAACTCAAAGGATTTACTGGTCCGATGGTGAAAACCCACTGGTGTGCTCCTTTAAGGTCTGAATGATGTCTTGTGTTTGCAGCGGATGGACCTGAGTGTCAGTGAACACTCCCGAACACTTCCAGGCCTCAAGCTGTCCAACCCTTACAACAAGCTGTGGAGTGGAGGGCAGGACCAGAGCGCCAGAGCGTCCGTTTGTGTGCCTCCTGCCTGCGACAGACCTCCGCCTGTCCAGACTTCCCACTCTCCGAGCCGGGAAAGCTCTGGCCCGGGCCCCGACCCTTTGGACTCTTTGGACCCTTCCGCCTCCGGTAACATCACCATTCCGCGTCCCCATGGAAGGAAAACGCCCGAGCTTGGTACTGTGCTAGCCCCCCCGGCGGCCCAGTCCCGCTCTAAAACAGCCGGCACGGCTGACGGAGGGACTACATCAGGGGGACAGGAGTTTAGGCAAGCCCTGAGCATGAGCACAGACGGAGAGCTGCTGAAGCCCAGCAGGGTGGCTGAGGACAGTCTAGATCTGATCAGCCTTCTGGACCCCCTCAACAGCTCCGCAGCCAGCTGTTCCACTTCATTGAGTGACGGGCTAGATATTGGCCTGTCGTCATCTTCCTGCAGACCAACACTAGCCCCCAGGTCTTACCCTCAGGGCCTGCCTCCCTTCCCACTGCATCATTCCCACATATCACTCAACCCTTTTGCCCAGTCTCTGCAGCACACTTCCCCTCAGATGCGTTACTCACCGACTGTAAGTGGCAATCCTTTCAGTGTGGTCTACGGGCCTGCACCAGGCTCTTACCACACACAGTCTTATTCTACACTACCAGGGCTCTACAGACAGCATTCGCCAGGCAGTTCCACTCTGCCACCCAACTATGGACTGCTGCAGCCAGCCTTCCCCCCCTCAGCCCCCTCCATGCCTCACTTCTCTGCCAGCAATCACACTCTGTCCAGTCTAGCGGACTCCCCGTCTGTCCCCAGTCACGCTGTGAACATTCTGGCGAAGCCACTTCATGCAGAGGGGGACAGCCAGAAGACTCAGGATCCTTTTGGGGATCTGCTGACTATGGCCAAGCCAGCTACACCCCAAAAAAAGAAGGTGGAAGACCTTCGGAGGAGGTGGGAAACATTTGACTAAGACCTGTAAATATGTACTGAGGTGCTCCTCTCTGTCCCGAGCCAATCTCCCCTCACTACTGAATCAGGACCTTCTACTGCATTTAATACTGCATTAGCTGTCAGACATGCTGCTCTGCTTATGCAACTCACAATGGTAGAAGAATAGGAGTTTCAACCTAAAATAAGTTAGTGAAACTGAACTAATCACCCTTGTATTATTTCCCCTGCACGCTAGCATTAAAGCTACTTTGTTGACTGACGTCTTTATTTCAACAACGTGACGTAATGAAGTGTGTTTGGCTGCGCTGACCCCAGTGGTTGATACAGGTTTCTTTTCACTTGCCAGTCCCACCAGTAATAACATGTACAGTACATAACAGTTTGTATTGATTTCTGAATTCTGTTTTATAGTGACGTGGTTTTCTTCTACTCTTGTGTGTGTGCATATGCATCAGAGATGATATAATTTACTGTGACAGAAGGTCCTGCCCCCCCTTACTCCCCACTTTCATCAGCTCTGCTGCTGACCATTGACAAACAGGAGTGTGAACTGTGTTGTCCGCCCAAAACCTGCACCTGTCTAAGGACGCCTGAATTTGGATATTTTGTGTTGTTTGATTTTCCCACCATTCTACCCAGGAAATGCCACTCAAAGCCAGCCTTGCTTCAACATGTTCAGATGCCACGCATTAGCAAATTGCTTAGAAAGTTCTTTACACAGCAGCCTTGTGTCGTCGGGCTTTAATGGCAGCACATTAGCGTAGTGCTCAGTGTAGATTTGTGACTTTAAATATAGCACGCAGTGTTTCCTGAAAGAGGATATATGTCACACTCACAACAGCATATGTCTTAGTGATGTCGACTTCTACAGGTAGCTAGTAGCTAGCCTGCTAGTTAATTAACATCCTATTGGCATTATACTACTGTAGCTAGTGTGGTGAATCTGATCACGCAGTTAGTTCCCCTGTACATGTTTTTTGAAGATGCACAGTATTTTAGTTGAGTTAGTTTAGCGTTCATGATGAATCCCATTCTTGGCTTCTCTCACTGACTGTGAACATGTGCTGCCTCATATTGTTTTCTAAAGAAACTTTGGAAGAAAAGCTGCAAGCCTCCAAAAGCCTGTAATGTCCCTAAATGATTTGAAGCATTTCTGTTTGATTATATATGTGTATATATATATATATATATATATATATGTATAGGTGTGTGTGTGTGTGTGTACTTTGAAACACTTAATTGTATATTCTGTTGTTTTAAATGGTTATTTCGCTAATTCTGACACTGATATATGAACTCTATGATTTCCTTCTGTCTATTTTTGTGTGTGTGTGAGAGAGAGAGAGTGTGAGTGAGTGAGACACTTTGTTCTAAGACTGCTTAAAAGCTGGGGACTAGTCCCCTTTTGCATTTGATTAAAATACAAATATTTCATAATAACATGTCAGCCTCACACAACTGACTCTGGATTGTGTTGAGCTACACAGGGCATTTTTCTTAATCACCCTGTTACTTTTGCCAATGATGACAATGTCCATCTGCCTGTTGGTGCATACATCTTGTTCACAGCTTCATGTTCTCTTGACATTTAATATGGAAATGTATGGTCCCCACCCAATGATTCCTGATTACTTTAACTTGTAATCCCCTGTCCTTTCCCTTTTCCTAACTCTTAATCCATAAAGTGAATCCATAGTTTATAATGAAATACATAAAAAAACATGGTCCTCTATGGCAGTGGTTCTTAAATTTCTTTCAGTAATGTACCCCTTTGGAGTATTTTTTCATCTAATTACCCCTTAATCAGCACTAAACATTTTTGGTAGAAATAAAGTGACACAATACAGAGCTGCACCATTAGTGTTTAATTTACTGTAAAAACAATACTGTCACTGCAAAATACTTAAATGCTACATTTCAAATGTTCAGAATAACTAAACTTAGGTTTTGGTGACTTTGACCTTTTCTTTAGTCTCTTCATCACACCAGAATGTCCACTTGTAAAACAGAAATATTAAAGTCAGTATCAAAATATCCACAACGCTCAGTTTTCTGTCTGGGTTTCTTAGACATGTGTTCTAACTTGCCCCAGTTAGTTAGGAGACATTGTCAAGCTAAGCTAACCCTGTACAGTTTACAGTGTACAGGGCTGGGTATCGCTCCTCAATACCTTTTAAGGTATCTACCGAAATAACCATGGGATATCGAAACTTCTCCAGTCAAACAATACCACTGTTTGGTTTTGCTCCTAATTACCACAAGTGTTCTTCTGAACAGCCACACAGGTTTTGTTCAGTTCTTCTGGCTGATTAGACTGCTCAGGCTGAAGGTGGGCCAGAGCTTTGATGGGAATTTATTACGTCACAAATCAGGATGGGTCTGGAGCTATCATAGCTAGCATGCTCACAATAACACACTACAAATGGAAAATGATGTACTTTATGGATCGTAATCCCTGTCCTCCCTGTACTTCTTCACTTGAGGGCGGACACCGAGGCCACTTGAACTCTCATCGCTATTTATTATGTAAGCAGGTAGAGGCCTTGGTCAGGCTGCTGCTAGTAGTACCAGTATCACGAAGCAGAAAGGAGCTTTAGTGCTTTAAGAAAGGCAGATCAACTGTCACAAGAACATCTAAAGCATGCTGCAGTCTGCCATCTATATAGAAACATGATGGGCAAACTGGATCTCAAGGCAGTATGTAGACAATGTGTGTATCAGTGAGGGGCAGATACATGTATTGGGTCATACACATGAACTTGTGGGTGCATGTATTAATATGGGAGGGGAAAGAAGACAGAGACATGGGGCCATGTTGAGGTAAACAAAGTAATCTGTTGATTTAAAGCTGCTGTACAGAGCTGGGATTGTACTGATAATTTCTGATCATCTTTTTTTGTGTACTATGTAGTCTTTGTATATCGTGTAGAATTGCTGGGAATCCAATGGAATATTTTCTGTGGGAGGATCCCCTGCCAAATTTATGTCCCCACCACTTCTCAAATCAAATCTACACCATGCAGTGCTCTAAAATAAACATTTTTGGAAAAAAGGACAACTGCCAGTGGTAAATTATTCAAATATTTTTATTAATTAACATGGTTTATGTGTGGCAAGTTTTGACTGAGCTGACAGTTGACTGAGCCGTGCCTTCTATTTGGCCTTGGGGCCGTTGATCGGCGGGTATGGTGGAATGAGGCACTTCCATGACTCATCCCAACCTGAGAACAATTTGACAGGCATCTGCTTTTTCAGACCACCAGGCCGGACTGAGAGCCTCCAAGATTCTACCCACTCCTCAAAGAACTTTTCTGCGGTTTTGTCCTCCATCTTAAGTGTCTTTCTGGAAGCCCGGCCTCTCTTGGGACGTGGTTGAGTTTTACCCAACAGGTGGCATCCTGCCCACTTCTTCTCTGATTGTTTCTCCTTCTCAGTGTTAGAGTACAAATTCTTCCTTAATTTGGCCATGTTTGGGATAATCACCCTGGGGTCAACAGGTGCCTTAGACGTTTTGTCTTTGATCTGTGCACTGGCCCCCTGCAGGAACTGATGGGAATTTCCCCATAGCTTGAAGGTTGCAGGGTTGTTGCTTAAGTTTTTGTTGATGTTGTTCTGTATGTTCTTTCCTCTTGACCACATTACTGTATAGTGACATTGGTTAGGAGAGGACTCCACCCAGGGTTGCTCCATGTGGGGCATGGGGTTGGCAATCCTGAACGACCTTCCCCACTTAGATCCATGCCCATTGTCAGTGGTATGTTGCTGCTGAGTAATGCCGCTCAAGCTTTTTCCAGGTATCCCTGAAGATCCATAATGACTAATTTGATGGCTCAGAAGTGACCCAGCTCTCCATGAAGCCTCCCACTGTTTCTCAGGATATCTTTCCCTGAACATCTGGTTGTCAAAAGACCGGCTCATTTTAGCTTTGGCTCTCTGCAAGGAAATCTTCTCTCTCTTAGGTTGAATCTCCATTAACACATCCACTTCATTCTCTCTAGCCACTTGCTCAGTCCAGTGCTCTGTGTGAAAGACAGACCACCTCCAGGCTTCCCTCCACTGGGTTAAGGAGGGTCTGTCATGGTGGAACTGAGTTTCCGACACCATCCAGGCCACCTGCCAATCATTAACTGACCTAGCATACCTTCTCTGTGCCTGTAAAACACCAGGATGGTGGGAAGCCACACTTGAGCTTGCTTGGCTGGTTTGTGCCCTTCCCTGACTAGGTTCTGATTGGTGCTGGCGCCTCGAGAACCTCCATGATTCTCCCCAAATGCGCTCCACGGTTGGCCCATTCTTAGGGTGTTCCACAGGCGCAAAGTGGTTCTGAACCCTAGCATGATCTACTCGGATTTGGGGCGTCGAGGACCAGCCCTGCTGCCAAGGCTCTGGCTCCTGGCGCAGGGGCTGAGAGGTGAATTTCCACGAGTCTTTCCACTCTGAGGCATTGGGCTTCATGTCTCCTCCCTGCTCAGATCCCCTGAAAGGCCTCGAAGGGTCAGGCCTCATTCTTCTTCTCTCCATTCTCATTCTGTGTTTCAGTGTCTTCCAGGAGTTAATCCATTCTGTGGCAGACATAACATTTTCCAGGTGTTTCAGATGGCGCAGCTTAGATTGAGCAAATTCTTTCTTTGGGTGATAGATCACATCATGTTTCAGTTGCTCATAGCATGAGTCTGCTTTCTCCAATGTTGAATAATGCTCCTTTGTGTTGTTCTCCACCTTTTGAGTCTCCAAAGCAGTCTCCATCCTTGGTGGCACGTTCTTCAGGACTTTCTCTATTTCTTCACATGGTTTTGAGTTGTTTTTGGTCACCTGCCAAGACTTGCTCCACTCAGACAGAGCATTAAATTCTTTGCAGAGCTGCACATACAGATCTCTATGTTTCTGCTCTCGAGACACAAGCATGACTTTGTGGAGATGTGACTCTCTCAGCTGGCTGTGATCCTCATAGGTACCACTGTGATCTTGCCTTAGAGAGGGATCTGAATTCTTGTGGTTGTTGAAGACCACCATGGCTGCTTTCCATGAATCGGCCCACTCTGGATTGTGAGATTTTTGAGGCAACTTGGATTTGTTGCAGCCATGGTGGTTGACAAGCCTCCAACATTCTTCCCACTTGGAGCTCATCCCTCTATCATTATCCTGCTTTTCAGCAATATACTCATTCATTAGACCATCATTTGAAACAGCAAAGGGATCCTGCTGACTTGCTGGCTTGGTGGATTTCCATGACTCGCTCCACTCCGATGAGGACAAGGCTTCATTTTGGTGCTGAGTCTCCACCAGTGAGGTGAAGAATCCAAATTTTGCGACATTTTCTCCATTTATGGAACATGCATCCTCCATCTTGTTTTTGTCAGATTTTCTCCAGGACATCTGCCACTCCTCAATGGGAATACTTAAGTCTAGCTCTTGTGATTCCACCATCCGGTAGTCAGGTTTCTTCCAGAGATGGAGGCTGTCAGCATCCATCAAGTTCGTGTTGGGTCCATTTAGCCAAGGGGTGTCTGCTTCAGTGTGAGGCTGCTGGGTAGCAAACATCCAGCACTGGCCCCAGTTTGATCTAGCTTCATCGCCCTCTGCTGGTAATGGCAAGCATTTGTTGTACTTCCATGATTTCCCCCACACCATAGCAGAAGGTTGAGTCTGGCTGATAAACATGAGTAATTGTAGCCTTTCAAAATGATTGTCCTGCCCCTTTTTGTCCTTGTAGTTGGGGGCTGGAGTGGAGAAGCCTCTGCTTTGGCCTCCTGGTCTTCCGATTGGACCTGAACCTTTACCACGAGGAAGAGTAGGAGCAGCCTGTGGTAGCTTGCTCTTCCAGACATTGTTGCTGTCGGTCTGATTGTCAGCAGGTTTAGGTTTCCTCTCCACCCTTTTGTAATGTCCCTGTCTAGCAGCCAAACGATTTGCCCAATCCTGGTTAATACTGTGGAAAAAATAAGATAATAATATGATATAATATAATAACAATATAAGAAAAAAGGTAAAAATGCCAACAGACAATACGAGTACATACAACGACAACGTCTCTTAACAACAGAAAAAATGTGTACTTTAACTTCCTGGAAACTCAAAATATATTTAATGGCAACCTCATTCTTGCACTAAAAACGCTATTGTTTCATGGAAGTGTTACATGCCTGCCTGTTGTCCAAAATGATTGACCTACATCACCGTCTTTAGACCATGCTGCTAACAGGGGAGAAGATATTGTGGTCAGTGATGGCTATCAGAAGCTAATGTTGTCCTCCCCCTCACACTTTGTGATGCTGTGTTGTGTAACAGCTGTACAGTAGAGTAAAGGGCTACAGTACAATGTGTATGATGTATTAATATGCATAGAGGAAGTCCAAAGGTGTGAGGGCAGCAGTATGTGTGACTGTACTGTTTATATTTCGACCTGTGGCGACACTCTGTGTGTGTGGGGGGGCTAATGTTTCTGAGTGATGGTGCAATGATACTACAGTACAATACTGACTGACAATAACAGCACACTCTTTCTGAGTATACAAAAAATGGCACTGTTCTGCTGCCAGTTCAATAGCCATGTTTAGTGGGTTAGGGTTAGACATTTAGGTTATTGTATATATCATCAGAAATACATTTGAGAACCTTATTTTTTACACGTGGATTTGTGTTACATACAATAATAAGAATGTGTGTGTCCATTGAAAAATATTCATGTGGAGTCATTTATATATAAATCCTGAAATACATTTGTGAATCCATAATAATATTTTTATATTTTATGTGTATTTAATCTAGAGAGTAAACTGAGTTCATATTTATGAACAGAACTCCACAACTAAACCTGGTCTTTGCTGTTATGTAACTCCACTCTGTGCAAACTGTAAAAACATTAGTTGTCCGTTTATCCAGCTATTTATTACACCTCTCAGTAAATGTGTTCAGCTGTGAAATAAGGCACAAGAGTCGTGATACATAATCTCTTCTAGTATGTAGCTCAGTCTGATCTCTGGTGTCCGGGTTTACTGCTGACCTTTATGTGGATGGATCAAATTTCCCTCACAAGACACTTTCATTTCCCTGCCTGTATTGCTTTTGATATCCTTACATGTCTTTTTGGAGTTTTGCCTGCTTGTCTTTTTTTGGCTTGGAAGCCTGATATCGGCAGATAAAGAACAGTCCATCAGAGAGTTGTTTGACCAAATAAGGACATATAAGATTTGACCAAAAATCTTGCAGAGCGGTGAGTCGACGGATGGCCGAAGTAGAAGAGATTCTGTGATTTATTTATGAATGTATTTTTTATGAGGGGATGCAGGGAGACTAGAATGTCTATTTCTCTATGTACATTGAGAGCAACAAAAAACTGAGTCAACTTCCTTATATGTGTGCACATACTCAGCCCAAGCCCAAGCCCAAAGCCGATTCTGATTTGGATTATGGTCTTTATTGTTCTAGTACAGTCAGCTCTGTACATTCAGATGAGTGAATCTAAGTTTCCTGACTGGCATGTATTTCTCTCTGCAGGTCAGTAAAAAGAGACCTTAACACCTCAGGAATGTAGAAAGGTCAGTATCATGTTCAAATCTTATCCTGCTGCTGAAGATATTCAATAAAATAAATAAATTATAAAAAAAATAAAATCTGCTAAAAATGGCAAAATGTAATGAAAAATGTTGATGTAGAGACACCGGAATTTCCCATTTTTTTGGGATCAATAAAAATCCATCTATCTATCTATTTAAGATTTCCTAAAGCCCAGGCCGTGTCAAAGACTTGCAGACACACAGACAGACAGAGTTTGTGTCCTTACGAGGGCAGAGCGCTCTTCTCTCTTCGTTCGTGCTCCTGCTGCAACTTCTGGTCATACTCTCTCGCTCGGATCTCCCACACGTTCTTCATGATGGAGGCTTCGCAGCTCACCACCTCAGGGTTCTTCTCATTCGACATCTTCAAACTTGCTTCAAATTTCCTGCACACACAGAAAAAAAGATAAAGAAGCCTCTGATGAGTTATTCTCTTGTCCACAGTTTGTCACTTTTGCATATGGCGATAGTCCTATCCTAAAGCGTGCAGAGGTGGACGGCTGTAGCTTACAGGAGTAATGCTGTGTAGGATCTGTGAGAGATGCTGCAGGCAACTCTGCTCCTTTATACTGTCACTCCCAGAGTCATGAATCTGCTGCTGGATGTCTGATGGGCTGTCTGAGCTTAAAATAGAACAGCATCCAACACACATACAAAGAGAGAGAGAGAAGAAGACCCACTGCTTTCTCTAGGAACACATTACTCTTAGTGCTCGCTCCAATAAAAGATATAGGTTTGGACTGAATAATGTTACAGGATCATAACACGTGACCTCACTCACAAAGGTTTTATTTTCTTATCCGGTAAATGTATTGCAAAATAGGGCTACAATAAGACATATAACACATCTGATTTGTTGGTGAATCCTGATTGTTCTCACACTGAACACAGAGTTCCCTCCTATTAAACTTCATATGGGACGCAAGTGAATCTTCTTCCAAAGCATTGTGGGATTTGATAGTGATTGTGATTTGCCAAAAAAAAGAAGAAAACAAAGTAATGAGGTTGGGGAGCGATTTAAGAGATTTTCTCACCACTAGGGGGGGGGGCAGCAAACATGATGATAACACAACAGTGACAAATGATCACCTTCTAAAGTTGTTCTGGCTAGCATGTTAGCACGCAGCTGCCTCCTTTCACACAAAGATCAAATGTTTTTGAAGTCATGTTGCACTTTTCCCAGGGAATTATTTCTATAAATTAAGTTTAGTTTTTAAAACTGCACATAATCAACCACAGAATGACATGTATTCTAGTTTTCAGGTTTTGTCACATAGCAGAACTGTAAGCTGCCATGTAAGCATGAAAGATAATCAGAAGAAAGCACTTCAGCTGAGAAGATGATTCAGCTCCACAAAGTCGTGTTTGTGTTCGCTCGCTGGATTTAAGTCTTATGTTCACTTATGTTTTAGCTCTGGTTTGGTCGCTACCAACTCCTGATGAAAATAACACACTCTTCAGCCCTGAGAGCTTCCACTTTCTTCAGCAGATTCTCTGGGTTCAGAGAACTAGCAGAGACACCGTCACACGTCATTGGATTCATTGATAATATAACAATATTGATTAAAGTTAGTAATAAAGATAAAGTTAAAGATGTTGATGTTCCCTGCAAATCATCCTTTCATACCGTATGCAAGTAATAATGGAACTTGAAAGAAAACATATAATCGTAGAACAATAAAACATTTGTTCTGATGATAGGGCTTGAGGAAAAGTATCCACAGCACATTCAGTGGAACTTTGGTCAGTACCTTCTTGTGAAATCTCCCTCTGAACTGTGAAGTATTTGTCAAAAGCATTCACAGCCATTTTTGTTCTGAGGCTTCACTGCTTGCAGGTCTAAAGCACCGCCTAATGGAGCTTTGAATGAACTCAGTCAGTAAAGTGAGACATGGTTTGGTTCCTGCTGGGCCCTGAGCCTGCATCACATCTGCACTGTTCTGTGTGATTTGAAGTTGAAGTTTGATGGTGCATGTATCCAGCTCACACCTCCTGCTAAATTTATAGCCGGCCGCATGGAACGGCATGCTGGGAATGTAAGCGCTTCTGGAACACAGACACGCTGACATCAACCAGCGATGACCTCATTTCTCTCCTGCCTCAGTAATGCGTATATACATCTGATTCAAACACAAGTCCTGTTTCAGGACCATGTCAGATGTTTGGAAAGTGCTTTTGGGGCTGAATGTGCATGGCTGTTGACTGGACACGTCCAGAGGACTGTATCAGCTGTGTTGACACACAATGGCATCTCTGGTTTTTATTCAATCAGGAGAGACTCCGTTGCAGATATGCAAACATTTATTAATAAGATATAACCAAGTAAGTACAAACATAATTATTTGGAGATTAGACTCCATTGTAAAGGGGTATCTATACAAATCTAATGTTTAGGAAAACCAAACACATCCCCCAAGGAATCTAGACACTGGTGGTGGTGAGAAAAATCCGAAGACGTAAAAACGAGCCATTAGCCGGGAGAAGACCGAGAACACCGTCGAAAATGCCTGGAGGTAGAAGGGGAGGAGGGTCACACTCTCGTCTGAAAATACAACTGACAGAAGCAGGAGAGGGAACAGATTTAAAACATGGTAGTATGCTGTGATTGGTTAGAACATAAGTGCCCGATTCTAATTGGTATACAGAACCGTACCACCCACTGCCCAGCTGATCAGTTAAAGAGAAGAGAGACAAAGTAATAGACGTCTCCCTGACAGAATTTACGCTGAGCTACATTTCTCGTCTCTCTGACTCCTCAACGGGAGGTGCTGTGACCTCTGACCCCTGGCCTCCAGTCCGTGTGGTGAGAGGTGGGACTCTCTGTTCCTCTCAGCCAGTATGCATATCTGTCATGAGAATGGCATTCAGAAAATTCATTGTCTGAAAAAATAAAAGGAATCACCTGAAATAGAAAAAAGAGATGCAGTTTCAAGTTACAGTAGAACAGTGTTTTCTATAAAGAATAACCTTGTATATAAATATGAAGATGATTTTAGCCACGCTAATGCAACATGTTGGATTGATTCAGACATTAGTCTCCAAAGGATGAATGCTAATGACTCTTCCACTAGAGCCACCAACAGATGAATCCTAAACCACCTAAGCTGTGTTGCTAATGTCTTTGTAGCGGTTCACCAGAAGGGCTCCAAGTCATCATTGCTCTTTACTATATGATGTCAGTGTGGAATAGGCCTACACTCTTATGTCTAGTTTTCCCTACTACAAGATTCTTTTTAAAGGTCCCATATCATGCTGCTTTTTGGATGCTTTTATATAGACCTTAGTGATCCCCTAATACTGTATCTGAAGTCTCTTTTACACAGGCCTTAGTGGTCCCCTAATACTGTATCTGAAGTCTCTTTTATATAGACCTTAGTGATCCCCTAATACTGTATCTGAAGTCTCTTTTACACAGGCCTTAGTGGTCCCCTAATACTGTATCTGAAGTCTCTTTTATATAGACCTTAGTGGTCCCCTAATACTGTATCTGAAGTCTCTTTTACATAGGCCTTAGTGGTCCCCTAATACTGTATCTGAAGTCTCTTTTATATAGACCTTAGTGGTCCCCTAATACTGTATCTGAAGTCTCTTTTATATAGGCCTTAGTGGTCCCCTAATACTGTATCTGAAGTCTCTTTCATATAGACCTTAGTGGTACCCTAATACTGTATCTGAAGTCTCTTTTATATAGACCTTAGTGGTACCCTAATACTGTATCTGAAGTCTCTTTTATATAGACTTTAGTGGTCCCCTAATACTGTATCTGAAGTCTCTTTTATATAGACCTTAGTGGTCCCCTAATACTGTATCTGAAGTCTCTTTTATATAGACCTTAGTGGTCCCCTAATACTGTATCTGAAGTCTCTTTTATATAGACCTTAGTGGTCCCCTAATACTGTATCTGAAGTCTCTTTTATATAGACCTTAGTGGTCCCCTAATACTGTATCTGAAGTCTCTTTTATATAGGCCTTAGTGGTCCCCTAATACTGTATCTGAAGTCTCTTTCATATAGACCTTAGTGGTACCCTAATACTGTATCTGAAGTCTCTTTTATATAGACCTTAGTGGTCCCCTAATACTGTATCTGAAGTCTCTTTTATATAGACCTTAGTGGTACCCTAATACTGTATCTGAAGTCTCTTTTATATTGACCTTAGTGTCCCCTAATACTGTATCTGAAGTCTCTTTTATATAGACCTTAGTGGTCCCCTAATACTGTATCTGAAGTCTCTTTTATATAGACCTTAGTGGTCCCCTAATACTGTATCTGAAGTCTCTTTTATATAGGCCTTAGTGGTCCCTAATACTGTATCTGAAGTCTCTTTTATATAGACCTTAGTGGTCCCCTAATACTGTATCTGAAGTCTCTTTTATATAGGCCTTAGTGGTCCCCTAATACTGTATCTGAAGTCTCTTTTATATAGACCTTAGTGGTCCCCTAATACTGTATCTGAAGTCTCTTTTATATAGACCTTAGTGGTCCCCTAATACTGTATCTGAAGTCTCTTTTATATAGACCTTAGTGGTACCCCTAATACTGTATCTGAAGTCTCTTTTATATAGGCCTTAGTGGTCCCCTAATACTGTATCTGAAGTCTCTTTTATATAGACCTTAGTGGTCCCCTAATACTGTATCTGAAGTCTCTTTTATATAGACCTTAGTGGTCCCCTAATACTGTATCTGAAGTCTCTTTTATATAGGCCTTAGTGGTCCCCTAATACTGTATCTGAAGTCTCTTTCATATAGACCTTAGTGGTCCCCTAATACTGTATCTGAAGTCTCTTTCCTGAAATCCAGCCTTGGTCCAGAATTACAGCCACTAGAGCCAGTCCCACAATGAGCTTTCCTTAGGATGTGCCATTTCTGTGTCTGTAGCTTTAAATGCTATTGAGGAGGAGAGAGGGGGGGGGGTGGCCTTGACCAACTGCCACGTTGCTCGTTTGAAAGCCATGATGTCTCTCTCTTTCTCATGGGTAGGGCCAAATTCTCTGGGTGGGCAAAGCAGAGAAAGGGGAGGTAACCTTTCCCCTTATGACATCATAAAGGGAAGACTCCTGATTGGCCCATCTGAGCTTTCATTTTCTCAAAGGCAGAGCAGGATACCCAGGGCTCGGTTTACACCTATCACCATTTCTAGCCACTGGGGGACCATAGGCAGGCTGGGGGAACTCATATTAATGTTAAAAAACCTCATAAAGTGACATTTTCATGCCATGGGACCTTTAAGAAAATGTGATAATATAGCCTACGTTTCAATTAATGTTTTTCTGTATATATTTAATTTAAACAATGTTTACTCCCTTCTTTTCTTACTGTGTATTTAAGTACCTTTCTTCATAAGTTTACTTATGTTATGTCATCACTATGTAAGGTTGTAATGCTCATTGAAAGGAAATTACCTTATTTATATATATTTTTTGAAGTATGATGCCGAACTGTTCTACAATTGTTTGTATCACGTGATATTTGTGACGCTATGCAAATAAAGTTGTAAAAAAAAAGAAATAGTCTAGTTTCCCCCCCTGTCTTGTGTTCTCCTGTCTGTCAGAATCCAGGTCAGGGGCATGGCCTACTCTCACCTGAGGCACCGGTGCAATCACCACAGCTGCTGCTCATCATCCAATCAGGGCTCTGCATTTAAGCCTCATTCGGACAGGGATGGTGGGGATTAATATTCTAAGGTTTTATATTCTTTAGTGGAATACCTGTGTCTCACTGCAAATGGGTATGTCCCAAGTCTTTGCAATCAGGGGAGCAAAATAAACTCTAAAACATATATAGAACTACTCACATTTTTTACCAGAAAAGTCCATATGCTTTTATCTAGGAAGTTAGTTGTGTGATGTCCAATGCCTTTTCTGTCCGACACCATGAGGCCAAATGGCTCTCATTTCCACATCCAGGCTTCATGTGGCCTGCATGGGTCTGCCTACATACACGTACAAGGCCGTCCTGTTTGAATCAGGTTAGGGATATATATTGTCTAAGCAAGCTCAGTCTCCAGACATAACTGCAGGTGATTGGTCGACTCAGTCAAGGCAGTCAGAGCCAAGATGGCGGTGGCTAACAGTAAAAGATCATTTTTCATACAAAACAATGGCTACATAACTGATATCGTTCTAGAATTATTTAGCAAAGTCTCTGAAAAGTCCCAGACATTTCAGGCTGAATGTCTTCTGGATGGCCTACAATCGTTATAACGGTGCATTTCTTTGGTTTTAAACGAACAAAGTGAGTCCCTGCACTGTACAGATCTGGAGATAGTGAATATGACATAAGAGTTGGCAGTTAAAGTCTCCAAAACATAACAGGACATCTCACGAGCCCCATAATCTCATCAAATTCAGATACTACGATTACTCTAAACGTCCACTGCCAAACTGGAGCTCATATCAAGCCTCCTATACTGGAAAGCTGACTTAGAAATGCAAAAAGAGATATTGGATAAGATTATGTGAAACACTGGACCCTGTATGACACCAGGCTCAACTGTGTGTGTGTGTGTGTGTGTGTGTGTGTGTGTGTGTGTGTGTGTGTGTGTGTGTGTGTGTGTGTGTGTGTGAGTGAATGTCAGCTCTTTATAGAATAAAACCATGTCGGCCTTAACAGAAAGCAATATCCAGAGACAAAGCTGACATGTTTGTTGGAGTTTTTCAATCAGTGCAGGTCTGGAAATGTAGGAATTGAGAGCAATGTGAAGAGGATTAATCTGCTTCAGTGGAAGCTGAACAGGAATTCTGGTAATAAAAATGAACTTCTTTTTTCATCATAAATGAAAAGAGGGATGCCATTAATATTGGTGCAAACACTACTCCCAGGAGAGACGGACTGTCCTCTGAACTATTGAAACATCTGGATGATTTTGTCCTTTCCCTGTTTAACACTGTGTGGGCAAACAATGGGAATGTGATCTGGGAAAACCCCTACCATCAGAACAATGGGACTCTATAATGAGATTTACAAATGACGTTATTAAATGTGTTCGATATAAACTTATACAGAGGAAGGTTTTATACCAAACATATATAACTCCACAGAAGCTGAATGAAATGAATTGTAATATGCCAGACTTATGTTGGCATGGCTGTGGAGAGAGGGGAGCTTTAATACATACGTTATGTTATTTTGCCTAGAAGTGTGTCTGTTGGGAGCCAAAGTGGACGAACTATAATCTGCAATAACTCAACGCATGATAACATTGGCATCTCTATCTGTGACGGATGCACAAATATGACCATGTTTTACCGCCTTTTTAGTAAAGTCTTAATGAGTAACCTGTGCCCTTTGGGAGAGGACGAGGGAGGATACAAGCAGCAAGTTAAAAAAGAGCCTGAACAGCATTTAAAAAATGCATGAGCAATTCTCTCCTCCATACAGAGGATATACTGAGAAGGGATTGATTTACAGCACAGCCATGTCTGTGCTGCTGCTGCTGCTGGTAAAAATAGAGCTGTACAGTGTGTCCCCATGCACGGCTCAGCTGGCACCATCATGCTACATGTATGTATGTATGTGTGTGTGTGTTGAAATTGAAATTTTGAGCACATCAAACACTTCATTTCCTGCATTCTAGTGAATTTTTCTGCAACAATTTATGGTGCAAACGTCTTTATGTAAAGGAAATTATTATTAGATATTGCACTGGCCAATTTTGATTATTGGGGGGTTGTAAGAAGCTGTGACCCAGACACGGTGCACCTTTACATATAAAGGTTTATTTTCACACATTTTGCCCTTGCTCAGGTTAAGAATCATCAACACTGTTACAGCACGAAGGTTGGAAAATGTAAAAGAAATATGGAATGCAAGAACATTTGGTGTGGTGAAGTCTGATGACTATTATATGCATATTACTATACATGGAAAGACAGGAGCCGCTCAGCAGCAGAGCCTGGCATGAAAAACTCTCCTCCTCCGAAGATGGGAATAACAGAAAGGTTTTTAGAGGCGCTGTTTGAGGCTCATGTTACCGGGTTACACTTCCAGCAGGCGCAGTTGATGGCCGCCACGCTACACAATGCTATCAGACTGGTTCACTGTTTCTCAAAGAACATGGCCTCAGTTATCTTTTCAAAGAGAAGTTGTTATTTTTGATGGAAAAGGCAATTTTTTGGGTGTGAGATAATGTTTAGAAATTGAAGACATTTTTGGGAAATAAAGTGATTTTATGGAAATTTAAGACGTTTATGGAAAGTGAAAACATATATTTTGAAGTCATTTTGGCAAAGTTAAGATATTCTTTTTCAATATTGTAGACGTTTTTTCAAAAAATAAAGTCATTAAAGAAAATAAGGGCATTTTTGTAAAGTTAAATCCTATTTCGGAAAGTGACATCTTTTTTTGGAACCTTAAGACATTTTTGGAAACTCAAGTTATTTTGGAAAGTTAAGATATTTTTGGAAAAGAGTTTTTTTTCTCCAAAAAGTGTAATTTTTCAACGTCAAATCATTTTTTGAAGACTTTTTGGCAAATAACTTTTTTTTGGAAGTTAAGACATTGTTAAAACATGTTCTTCTGTTGTCTAGAAAACATGTATATTAGTTTCTGCAAATTCCAAAGCATTGTCTTTTAAATGGTGCTCATATTTCTAAAACAGAACAAATGAAAAGATGTTTAGTTCCCCCTCACAGTCTGAACACTACAGGACACTTGCCTAATGCATGCTGGGATACGCTGCAGACTCTAAACACACGGTGGATAATCAGGACACTTCAGAACCAGTTTGACTTTATTGCATGTGTATAATGTGAACATCCTGACAGACATGCAGCCAACACCTGACTGTGTACTAAATACTGACATGAACATCTCTGTTTCCATATCTGTTTATTCCTTTCATTACTTATTTTGGTGCAGTATTTCAACCTTAGATCCTAACAATGTCGTCTACATATTGAGATGTTCATATCATCAAACCTGGCTTTAATATATTCAGCATTGATACACACGTTGCTACTGAAACATGAGCGGACGCTCCCTTCGTCAGGCGCTAGAATAAATATACAAACTGTACAGCGGTGACACAGGACCAGGCTGTGTACACTCTGAGATCAGGAACAAAATGAAATGAAAATAATGTTGTGTTTCTGTATGGATTTGTATGTGCACAGCGTAATTATATATATATTTTTATCTTGGTAGATGACCGATTGCCTGCTAGTTTGTTAGCTTGACTCCACCAGCTGTGAAGGTATCTCCAGGGGTAAGTTGATTAAATAGCTACCTCTTTTGAATTGTCAACTCTCTATATTATATCAGAGGCCCTTTATGATACATATACTTATCTTTATCATCTGCCACGATTGTATCCTTGTGTTCTGCTTGTTTATGTTGGATCATCAGGGGATTCGGGGCTGCACAGAGCGGAGCAGACTAAGACGTTATCCGACTGCTGCGCACCTAACGGCGGACAGCTCTGGTCCGCGGTCTACTGCAGGCCTCCGGGAACATGAGGAGCAATACAGGAGTCATTTAATGCTAACTATTATTGTTTAGTTCAAGGTCATGTTGAAAGGGCTGTTGGATTACATGTATGAATACAAATGATTCCACACAAAAAATATCACAAGCCATAATGAGCTGTAAAATGTTTATTACACAGACAGTAGTGTCACTAATTTCTTCCCCAATTTAATTTAAACACTAATTTGGTCTCTGTTAAATATTTCTGTTAATAAACTTCTGGTTACTAAATTATTCCTCTTTCTTAGCGCCAAATTATTTCTTTTTTGTCTCCTTTCCCCACCGTATTCCTCTCTTCTTAACACTTATATATATATACACACAATATTTATCCCTATTCCTCCACTTTGTTCTTGTTTTTCCAGTTAGATACACACACACACACACACACACACACACACACAACTTGTTCTTGTTGTCTCACTCATTGTTTAATATAAAAAAATACTATTTCATTCATTCATCCAAGCGTAATGAGTAAACAATAGTTAGGCTACTTTTTTTGTATTGTAGTGTAATAATAATAATAATAATAATAATAATAATATGATATAACTGGTCCATTTATTAACTGTATATAATATTTATAGTTTGACTTAAGATGGAAAATAAGCAGCTTGTGTTTTTGTATTTGATCACATGTGAAGATGAAGCCTGTTCTGACTGTAGCTATCTGTTCTAGTGTACATCTGGATATAAAAGACCTGACAGTCACTCTGGAAGTAAGAGAAGGTTTTTATTCTTGTGTTTTAAACTTGTTGTTGGGTGATTATTGATTACATTAATGACAGATTATGCCTTTAAGAAAACTTATAGTACAGATATATTATCTGTAGTGGGTTCTCATTTTCAATTGTCCTTTATAGTGTTTTTATAGTGAATGTTGTAGTAAAACTCTGGCTTTCAGTTGTCACCAAATGTAAATCTGATATTACTACAAATATGCAATAATGCAATAACAATCAAACAAGTAGTGGGTATGTGTTTTCATTTATATTTACCATTCAATATCGCAATCTCTGCTGTCAGTCCCATAGAAGAACATGACAGTGCGGCGTGTGTTTGGAACTATACAGGCTTACATGAACCACGTGACCACCCCGCTAGTGAGATCAATGAGTGTCTCAACTCTTCTCTGTCTATGGCTCTGCTGCCATGTGTACAGGGTACAGACTCCAAAATATGACCAGATGGACCAGTTCCACAACTTCCTTTTTGACTTTGTCAAACGATGCATTTAAACACTAGGGTGCATGCAGTGAGAGACAGTGAGGTGGATCCAGGGGTCAGGGACCCGCTGACCCTACGTCAGGAGTCAAACTGGCCGCGGGGCTCCTGACTACGACCATCGAGTGGTCCTGTAGCGCTCAGGGTGAGCAGCTGGGCGCAGGGATGTTTTAAGGTGCTGTACATTTCCTGGTGCTCTGAGGTGACTTCTTATGACAAAACTGCTTCAAACTGTTCTGCCATCAGAGGCATGAAATCTGATTGGCCACCCCATACATTACATTTTTAAACACAGGAATGTATGTAAATCTGTTTGAGTGTGTGTGTGTGTGTGTGTGTGTGTGTGTGTGTGTGTGTGTGTGTGTGTGTGTGTGTGTGTGTGTGTGTGTGTACTTCATGCCAGCCCTCTGAATCGGTGCAGTCAAAGTCTGGACACGCCAATGATGATGAGCGACTTTAGCGGAGAGTTGATTTGTTAACTGATGATCATCTATGTGATGTGTGTGTCAGTCAGTGGAACCACAAAGTGCTGGAGCCTCGCCCTGCGTTCACACACTGCGCTGATATGTGGCCAGGGTTGCACAGACAAAACTCAACTAAATAGAACGTTGAGCAGGATGTGTGTCCAATGGCATCCAGGCATTGACAGGAGGCCCGAAGGTGCAGTGTGGCAGCGCCAATTTTACTGCTGAGAAAAGTGTAAAAGTCCTCTTGTGTGTCTGAGTTTCAAGCAATGTGAAACTGCACTCTCCAATCCTACAATCTGCATGCAGTCTGTAGGCTCCTGGTAAACTGTTTGGGAATCCTTTATGCAATCTTAATCCTACTCTTTAGTACTTTGTAAAAACTATGCAAGCTTGTATGTTTAGCGGAAACTGGAGGAGCAAGCTGCAACCAACCCCCAATCTGTGAATATCAGCAGCTGGTGGAGCCATGAAACCATCGCAGCAGAAGAGGACACAACAGAATGATGATGGTGAATTAAAAGAGCTCCAGGTAAAGCTCAAACAAGAAGCATGGAGAAAAGAGTTACAGGAAGCTCACAGCCTCTTCAGTGACATGCTTCATGTATGAGGTCATTTCCACTCACGTTTGTTTTGTTTTGTGGACAAATTAAACCTGCTATGAAAACAGGTAGATGGAAATGCCCCTAATTCAACTAAAACCTCTATTTGTCTTTTAAGTGGAGCCTTTTTAGTCAAATGAATCTTCACCAAGACCCACTTTACAAGTAATTCTGGAAAAATCAATTGTTTTCCTTTGTGATAGAAAGGTTGGAGCATTTTCTCAACCCCTCCAGTAGAGGCTGAGAGTTTTCCTAGAGCAGCATCTAGTGGCCGATAGAGGAAGTGCAGCGTTACTGACTGCTGGGCGCTGCTCGGCCCTAACATCTACTGACAATGCTTTCCACAGCGTGCGTGTGCTCGTAGCTTCACTGTGTCATGCTTCCTGAAAGAAAGCCCAGAAACTGTCCTGTCTGCACTAGTTGGGACTATAAACACAGATGAAGGACCTGCCAGAGACAAACTACAGTGTGTACGGTACTCGGGGCTGTGACCTCAGAAACACAGCCCCTGCAGAGTTAATGCAGCGCCACACAGAGCAGCAGACCGGCTCAGTACCTGGCACCACCAGACAACACATGCCCTCAGTGGAGGATCTAAAAGTTTCCCATCATGCTCGGCCTCTGTGTCAGATGAGTCTTTCCTCTGGTGGCACTTTGAGCATGCTGTCCATCTCCAGCCGAGCTCCCGCCACCTCCTGAGCACTGGGGCTGTATGCGCCCTCCGACTGGCGCTTCTTCCTGGCTGTGAGCACCATGAAGGCCAGGCCGATGGTGAGGATCAGCACGCAGAAGCAGAGCAGTGGGATGGCCACCAGCAGCCAGGGGATGCCTTGTTTCTGGGCCTGTTTCTACAGAGGCACACACAACAGGATTCTCACACATTCTAGCCTTCAAATCAATCAAAAAAGAATTCAGTATGTTGGATGTTTCTTGGGATATGTGGTACATGTTGCTAGGAAACAAGTGAAAATGGACATCTCTTGACCTGTTCGTATAAAAGTAAAGAATAAAAATGTAACAAACGTACGTTAGTGTCACAGATTGGACCGCTGTAGCCAGGCGGGCATTCACACACAAACATGTTGAACCGATCCAAACAGGAACCTCCATTTCGACAGGGGTTAGACTCACACTCATCAATCTCCAGTTCACACCTGCAGGACGCAAAACACATGACAAACAGGACCACACTGTGCAAACGCTGAACATTTCTACAGACATTTATTCATGTTTGCTACTAAAGTCTCTACTGCTTTATTAGTATTAAAACACATTTCACAATGGAGGTGAATGGATTCAACAGCAACGTGTCTTTCTTTCTCGAAGCAGCGTCAGTGAACAGTTCTCATAATGACTACTTTGCAAATTTCATGTCAGACAAATCTCAAGATTTATCCAAACCTGGAAAAAGCTCATGTGACATCAACCTGAAGACTGCCTCTTCACCAGACAGATGCATTTAGGTCAAACTAATCATTTGGGTGAACTGACCATTTAGGACTCTGGCACTGTAGTCTTTTTGAATGATTATAAAATAACATCTAAAGTGAGCTCACCTGCTGCCTGTAAAGCCTGGCATACACGTACAGTTAGCTCCCCACAGCCCGTCATTGCAGATAGCATCATTTTCACACTGCACATCTTCACCACACTGGATCGGAGGATAGTCCCACCTGGTGGAAAAGGTATCACACTTAGCTTCAGTGAATGCTGACTGAAATGTTGCTCTGTGTGGGCACTGCACACTAACCCTAAAGCTAGAGCTAGCACTATGTGTCTGGACGGGTCAGTACTCACTGGCAGAGTGGGCCACTGTAGCCCTTGGGACAGGTACAGGTGTACATGTTGACTCCATCCTGGCAGGTGCCTCCATGTTCACAGGCGTGATGCTCACACTCGTCCAGATCGTCCTCACAGAGTGGGCCAGCATATCCAGGGTGGCAGCGGCACTCGTAACCAGCTAAGTAGTCCTTACAGCTTCCATGAACACAGGGCTGAGACGCACAGTCATCAGTGTCTGTCTCACACACTTCCCCTTCCCAACCCGAGTCACACACACAGTCAAACTTATTGAAGTGGTCTTCACAGGTGGCTCCATTCATACAAGGGTCTGAATCACAAACAGGGGCACTGGTACAACCCAAATGAATCTTTGCTTTTCCAACTAAGTGGAACTGAGACGGCTGTGGGGCTTTGTAGTCATCGACAAAAGGCAGGTAGACTCCGCCAAGCCTCATTGCACCCAAGCAGCCAGTGAAGCTCTCTGCAATGGCCAGCATGGCTCCCTTCTCCCTGAGAAAGCCAAGGCTTCCTGTGCGCTCTGGCCCGCTACTCGCGTCTGTGATTCCATCCACAGTGATGACCCAGGGAGAGGCTTTGCGCTCCTTCTCAGCCATTGAGATGTTCACGCGATGCCAGCTCCCGTCAGCCACCCGACGAACTCCTGTAAAGGTCAGCGCCTCGACACTGTTGCCAATGTGGATCTCCACCCGGACTGAGGAGTCCAGCAGACCCACCAGCAGCAGGTCCGAGCCCCAGGAGGCCCTCAGGAGCACAGCGTTCTCTGAACGAGTGCGCAGCTCCATGTATATGTCAGAGACAGGTTCAGCCAGGGAGCCTGCAGCACTGTAGTGCACCGCGCTGTTCTCAAACGTGGCATTGTACACACCTAAGGGTCAACATGGAGAAATATTTCATTTGTTATGTTATTGTTTTTATTGAGTTGATTCTATGGAACAGTCTGACAACAAAGAACGAACGTCTTCACTCCCAATGCCGATACCTCAACTAAGGGGGTCCACAGTATCATCTGATACCAAATTAACTGGTTAATACCAGAAACTGAGATTCTGCCATTTACCAAGAAGTATCGCCTAAATAAACTCCCTTTACCTGGGAAAAGAATTTTCATCATGTCTTTTTTTGTGTATCTGTGTGCACCTGTGGGTGGGCCAAAGAAATGAGTCATTTCTGACTAGCCACATACGTATAAAAAATATTAAGCCAATCTTACATTCATATCCATCAGGAAGGTCCACACAATGGCCGCCATTGACACAAGGATCACTAACACACCACACACGGGTTTCGCAGCTCTTTCCGGTGTATTCCTCCGGACAAGAGCACGTGAAATCGTTGAATGTGATGGTGCATTCTCCTCCATTCTGACAAGGTTTCATCTGAAGAGGAAAGCATTGAGATTTGATAAACAGCCAATCATAATCAGAACAGATTTAGCTGTGGTATCCAAAACTGTCAAGGGTCAATTCTGTGACACGTTTTGAGGGCTTCACATATCTATCTTTGAATGAGTGAATGTGAGTGCATGTATAGTACAACCGCTGCATCTATGGCTTATCTGTGTGTGAGACACTCTGTCGACCGTCTCATTTGAGAGGAGGGTTAGCATCTATACGCTACTATTAGCCAGGTGTCCATGCTTACGCAGGTAACAGAACCTGATTTGTTCAGGTCCTATCCCCTGACCAGTCGGCTATCCTAACCTTAACTAGTCAAGGTCAATGCCTAACCCCAACCGGCAGACCAACCAGCAATCGGGCTGCTTAGTAGGGCGGGACTTGCCTAGAAGTTGGTTGGGATCCATAATAACGTCTAACTGTCACTGATGGAGGCTCTGCAGCCATTTTGCCACCAGCTGGTTCATACTTTAGTAATTCTTTTAGCCAAGTGAGAGCAATCATAGCTGTCAGTAAATCTTGATACTCTGAGTCAGAATTACAACTGCGAGACTGCCTGTAGATACAGTCAGATGTACGGGGCTGTAGGAATATATTAGGGTGAGGACAGGACCTCTATTCTGTATTTCATTTAAAAAAGCAAGGCCCTCCTCAGAATTACTTATATTTTCTTTTTTTAGCCTGTCCTCAACCAGAAAACAACCATATGGGTTGATTGTGCAAGCATCTCAAAACGACCCAACAATTACGTTTGTTGTTAGGCAGCAACATCTGGGGGCTGTAGTAACTATTGCAACAGCAAACCAGGAAGTGAGCTGACAATTAAGACAGCAAAGGTTGGAGGGATGGGTGGATCAAACAAACACAGGACTATTAGTCAGGAGATCGCGATTCATGTCGTGTGTGAAACCAAAAGTCAACTCATTTGGAAATGAATTGAGTTTTACGGACTTCATTTCAGGATATCACATAACGTCCTCATTTTAGCAGTTTTACATGACTCATTTTACTAACCCTAACTAAGTATGTTTGTTGCCTAAACTTAACTAGTTATGTTTTACAACATTAACTACATGTTTAAAACTGCTCCTGTTCAGGGTTTATCCTGGTTCAGAATGGGCCTTGGGCCTTGTGTTACCTTATATGACAGAAATCTATGCATTTTCCTGTTATTTCTTGGCCTTTATTTTTTAATAGGACAGCTGAAGACATAAAAGGAGAGAGGGGGGGGGAATGACGTGTAGGCCGAGGTCGAGGAGTGAACTTCTATATATGGGCGTGCGCTCTACGTGGGGAACTACCTAGGCGCCCATTTTACTGTTATTTCTGACAATTTGATAAACAAAAAATGTATACTATGCTTGAGTAAAAAAAAAAACAATATTCATATTTAAATAAATCACAGGGAGAGTATGCCACAGGCTGACTCTGGAGATAAAACTAAGATTAGATCTCATATTCAAGTTTATGTTCTGCTTGTTCAACAGTTGTTTGGCATATCGCTCACACAGTTAGAGAGGATTTGAATTGCTATTTCTTTTCTCAATGCTTTTTATTTTATTTTAAAACCTCTTTGGTGGCGGCGGCAACAATTCCCCTATGCAGGAACAACCCTGCTGTTACGTTGAATACAACAGTCATATGATTGTGGTAACATGACCACCACCGTGCGGTTTTGGGAGTCTTCGTAAATCGACCTATAATGTCTTTAGAACCCTCCTCTTGACTTTTTTCCAAAAAAATGCAAGACTAGCTCTGAATGTATTAGTGATTGAACATTGTCTCTGCAGAGCCTGCAGCCCACAGCAGCTCCCCTCACCACTTTGTTCAGTAGAAGTAACTCACACTATAACTGTGACAGCGCTACTGAAAGGAACAACGCAGATTTAGGAAGTATTTCCTACCTTGCAAGTGTCATCACTGATGCAGCCCTTCTGTACATTTTCAGCATCACTTGGTAAATACACTTCCTCCTCATCCGAGCTGTTCCAGGCATCCACATCGAGATGCACCGAGTCTAACCGAAGGTCCTGCAGGCAACCTTTGTAATGCCCCCCCCACATGTCAGAGTCCCAGTCTCCTGGAAGTCCCCCTACATAGGCCTGATCCCCACTCTTAACATCCACTTCAGGGATCTCTCCTATTCCGTAGCGAAGTCCTGCGTGCTCAAAGATCACCTGTCTGTGTCGGACTTCCACCTGTAGAAGTTGCTTCTCGCCAGTAGTCACAAATATCGGAGCTGTCAGTGGGGCACTGTTGGGCAGAGAGCTGACAAACACCCTCCCCATCCCCAGGTAGACGGAGAAGTAGACGTCTGTGGCTCTCCGGAGCTGGAACAGCAGCCCGTCTGGCTTTAAGGAGCGCAGGAAGAAGGACACGTTGAAGTTGCTCTCATGGCTCTGACCTACATCGTAGACACTGAAGCTCACTGTGTCCTCATGGCTGTATGTCCAGGAAGGGAATTCTGAAAGAAGTGAATTCAAATATTTGGATTAATCACACAAAAATAGGACTAAACCATTTAGTAATAGGACTTCAGTATCAGGAATGCCACTGCAATATCACATAAGTTGTTTCAATCAACACTTTTTCCGGCCATCAAATGGTAAATAACTTTGTCATATGGATTAAATATGTTTGCAGTAGTAAACCGTGCTCATAGAGCTACAGCTCATTCTATTCAGCTTCTGTTTTTGGGTCCAGTGATGAGAAAACACGAGCTGTCATCAATCACAAAGTGCCATACATTACATTGTCAAGTCACGAAAATACAAAGCAACAGTTCAAGTTGCAGCCACAAGTGTTTATGTACAAAGTTAAATTACAGTAAACATACATTTTCCTTACTGGCTACCCATCATTCCAGACGCAGTCAGAAACATCGTTGCTAGGGAACGACCCTTGATCTGTGTGGTGAGTTTTTACCCTTGGACCCCGAATCATCTTTAAAAGTCACTTTATCTCTTGTTATTTATGTCTGTGGTGTCAATGATCAGAGATCAGTTCTGCTGTTACTCTCACACATACTTTAGCTGATTCCATGTGTACAGTGGTGCTGGAATGTCACTAGGTCCATAGTGACATTTTAAGGGTACTTGTACCTTTATGTTATGCTACTTTAAACTTCTACTTCTACTAATGCATTTCAAAGGGAAACATTGTACTTTTTCTCTTTTTTAACTTTTGTGCTCTGCATAGCCAGACTGGTTTTACAGTCAGGTGCATTCTGGGTGGAGCAATGTTGGGTTTTACATGATGTCACCAAACTATGTACTAATAAGAGAATCAATAATTTATAAGAATAGTAATGCTGGAGCTGCTCCCCCCGTGACCCGACACCGGATAAGTGGACGAAGATGGCTGGATGGATGGTAATGGGGAAAGTTTTCCCATTCTAACAATGCCAATCAATGTCATTGATGTTAATCAATGTTTGTGCATGCTTTGCAAATGCTTTAATGCACTGGTTCTCAAACTGTGGTACCAGTACCACTGGTGGTACGAGAGCCCCCTCTAGTGGTACATGGATAGAATCTCTAATCTCCGATATATTTAAATGAATTAATTAAAAAACAATACCATAGAAATCCTTCAACATTTCCAGTAATAATACTTAAACTATGATCAGTTAAAGGTAATTTAAAATAAGTGTTTTTTGTTTCAATATCAACTTGCTAATGTTACATAGTTACATTAATGAATGGAGTGTGCATACATCCATAATTAATTACAAGATGTGACAGCAAGATAGTTAGCAGAGGTAAAATGAATGGTTCAAAAACACTGCAATCGTGGTTTCAAACAGGAACTATTAAGAAGAGAAGTGTGGATGAGGAGGAGAATATTTCGAGCTGTTGAAACTCTAGTGGACGGGTGTAGTAGTTGTTCCATAAGCAGGTGGTGAAGTCTCCACAGCACCGACTGGCAGCAAATGATGCAAAACAACAGGGATGACCAGAGTCACCTTAAATTTGGATTCAGTTAGAGAGGGATGGAGAAAGTAAAGGTACAGCGTGGCTGTCAACAATAAAACTTGTTTTTAGTAATAAACCTGCCTTCTGCATTAGCTGTCCGTAGCTGAGTAGGGTACACCAACGCTACTCCATCTTAACGTGGGCCATAATGGTGGTACTTAGAGATCCTAATATTTTCTAAAGTGGTATGTGGTGTACATCATTTGAGAAACACTACTTTAATGCATCAGTATTAACAAAGCAATAAGAGTATTATAGTGACCAGGTCCCCTCTGCATAATGAGCACTTTTACTTTTGATACATTTTTCTCATAATAGGCCTATGCTGTACTTTCATTTAAGTACCATTTTGAATTGGACACTTTCTGCGGTGTTTGGTAAGGTGTGTAAGTAAAAAACACTACAGGTGGTAAAGTGCTTACCTTGAGAGCAGCGCTCACTATGGAAGGGCCGGTAGCAGTCACACTGGTAGCTGGTCCACAGGTCCACACAGCGTCCATGTCCATAGCAGGGGTCCGGCTGACACCACTCAGTCTTACTGCAGCCCAGCTCATGGCCTTGGTCTTCTGGAAGCGTTTGCGGTAGGATGGGCTTAGAGTCGATCATCAGGTCTTCCATACATCCAATGAAGCCCGCACCACTCTCAGAGTACTCCAAAAGCTGCTCTGGTGCTCCACCTACATACACCTGAGTGAAGGCTTCAGAGGGCTGGAAAGCTGGTTCATCAGCACCACCATCTGTAACTGTGCACCCGTCCCTGTCACAGCCAGTGCCTTTCACAATCAGAACCAGGCCTTCATTATCTACAAACACATGAGCATCCCGCCAGTCTCCGTCACTGACCAAACCAGGAAATGTTACATCCAGTTCAGACTCCTCAGAAAAGGCCTTTGCGTGAAGACCACCATTCACAATCTCCAAGATAAGGTGATTGTCCACATCCCCTCTGTAGAAGAGCAACATATTGTGTATAGTCGTGCGGAAGCGTAGCTGTACTCCGAAACCATGGTGACCACGGTGCTCCACCTCCCTGCGGGTCCTTTCTTCTAGAACAACCTGGATGTGGATGAATCCAGGACTGGAGAAGGAGAAAGTAGTTCTGGTGGCGCACTGCTCATCATAGAAGCCATGAGGGCACAAGCACGTGTGGCCGTGTTCTCCAGCCTCCAGCCACGCCTGGCACATGGCACCGTTCTGGCATTCATGGTCCACGCAGCCGTAGAGTTTCACATGGCAGTTATCTCCTCCCCATGGAAGTTCACCTGGCTCAGCCTCAGGGCAGTGGCAGGTGTAGGACGCCTTGCCGTCCTCACACCAGCCCCCGTTCTGACACGGCTGGCTCTCACATTCATCAATGTTGACTTCACACAGCTCACCTGCAGGGGGCGACACCGGGGGTTAGACATGGTGGTCAGGACTACAGGCTACCAGAGCAGAACCAAGGAGGGAAAGGGAAGGATGATGCTTTCCCCCATATTCTTCTTGTCAACAAATGTCATGTAGCTGTCATTGCTGACTTCCCTACCCTGTTTGTAGCTCTCAGGTCCAAGCCCATTGGTGAAATTTTTAAAAAACCTCATAAATATGGTTTCATTTTTAAAAAGGCTCAGTAATTTCTTAAAACATTTGGTCTCTGTCATTTTATTTATTTAACCTTTATTTATTCAGGGAAGGTTCACTGAGAGGAAGCATCTCTTTTGATCACATCATTCACACAGTTCCACATTCATACCTGAAGCTGCCCAGTACTACCACAGTCTGATCTGATCACATTCATACCTGGAAGCTGCCCAGTACAACCACAGTCTGATCTGATCACATTCATACCTGGAAGCTGCCCAGTACCACCACAGTCTGATCTGATCACATTCATACCTGGAAGCTGCCCAGTACTACCACAGTCTGATCTGATCACATTCATACCTGGAAGCTGCCCAGTACTACCACAGTCTGATCTGATCACATTCATACCTGAAGCTGCCCAGTACAACCACAGTCTGATCTGATCACATTCATACTGGAAGCTGCCCAGTACTACCACAGTCTGATCTGATCACATTCATACCTGGAAGCTGGCCAGTACTACCACAGTCTGATCTGATCACATTCATACCTGTAAGCTGCCCAGTACAACCACAGTCTGATCTGATCACATTCATACTGGAAGCTGCCCAGTACTACCACAGTCTGATCTGATCACATTCATACCTGGAAGCTGCCCAGTACTACCACAGTCTGAACTGATCACAGTCATACTGGAAGCTGCCCAGTACTACCACAGTCTGATCTGATCACATTCATACTGGAAGCTGCCCAGTACAACCACAGTCTGATCTGATCACATTCATACCTGGAAGCTGCCCAGTACAACCACAGTCTGATCTGATCACATTCATACCTGGAAGCTGCCCAGTACAACCACAGTCTGATCTGATCACAGTCATACCTGGAAGCTGCCCAGTACTACCACAGTCTGATCTGACCACAGTCATACCTGGAAGCTGCCCAGTACTACCACAGTCTGATCTGCTGCCACTGAGCAGCTCCACTGGAGCGGTTGGGGTTAAGGGCCTTGCTCAAGGGCACCTCGACTAAAACAAGTATTAAGTTTGTCATAGTTGGCTCTTTACTAATGTTTGTCCATTAACTCTAAACTATTTGGATTGTTTCATTTTATTTTCTGATCATATTTAATATGTATGTATAAGCGTAATATTTATTTTTAGAATAGCAGAAAATGTTAAATGTTGCATTGCCACTGATACAAAGAACATACAATATAGTATTCTAAATGTGAACATGAGCCCATTTATTACACGGTCCCAGACTCACCTAGAAATCCAGCAGCGCATGCACAGGTGTAGCCGTTGATCTTATCCTCACAAGTGGCTCCGTTCTGGCACGGTTCAGACTCACACTCGTCAATGTTGACCGAGCAGTTCTCTCCTGTAATGTGAAAGAAATGAAATGATTGTCAGAAAAATGTAAAAAGGTGTGAGAACTGATTGGTTTCTTTAGTTTTCCTGACCTGCAAAGCCTGGCTGACACTGGCAGATATATCCAGCTGCATCTGCAAAGCTGAGCTCCCAGTCCATCTCCCAGTGGGACGGATCGGAGCGTTCGAAACACTCGCCGCCATTCTCACACGGCTGATCGCCACACTCATCGATATCTATCTCACAGTTTGGTCCTTCATAACCTAGAGAAGACAACAACAGGACATGTAGTGGTATCAAACACATATGAAGTGTTCCATATGTCTTCTTAGATCAGTCACAATCTGTGAGGAAACAATAATAATTATTATTATTATTCTAATAACAGCAATTAATAATAAACTAAGAACAAAAATGAACCTCTGATTCCTAACATCGGAGCGCGGTCTAATGATATCAGAGAAGTAGCTTTCTTTCATCTCTGCCACAAGTTGATCCATTTCTGACATTTTTTATATGAGCATTTTAACTCTTTTGTGACTGGTCTTACAACTCAGATTATGTCTGTTACATTATACTGTTTTTGGCAAAGTCAGCTGGTCCACCACTTTGGGCTGCATAATAGTTAAATGTCTCAATAACTATAATCACCATGGAATGTTCTGCAGACATTCGCGGTTCCCAAAGGATAAATCCTTCTGACTTTAGTGATTCTCTGACTTCTTTTTGGTGCCACCAGGATTTTGTGGTTCTCAGTGAAATATCTCAATAACTATGGCTCATTTTCTTTAAGATGTATTTTACCTACAAAATTTATTTCTGCTCGAAATGTTGGCCAAGTGCCTGGACCTGAAGGCTGAAAGGCTAAGTTCATGAAGTTTGCTTTCCCACAGAAATATATTTAATTTCTCTCTGTCTAATTGTAAACGTCCTTCTATTTGGAAATGTGCTAGAGTTACTCTACTTCATAAAGGAAGTGAGGCATTAGAGCTTAATACATAATTGCACTACAGCTAAATATTTGAGAACTTAATTTTGAATCAATTATGACATTACAGTACATAAATGATCTCAATATTTTTCTTGTTCAAATGTTTACTACTGCCCTTGTAAAATTTACTGATAATGTATTCTCATCTTTGAAAAGGTCAATTTACAGATGCAATTTCTTTGATTTAATCATTCCATTTGGTTGAGCATCCTCTTCTTAATAAACTCTATGCTATTGGTGTTTCTTAACCGGCATTATTCTGGTTAAATTCTTACCTTCATAACCATTCTCAATGTGTTACTTTTTATCGCAATCAATCTGATTATTTAACTGGGTGTACCACAAGGATCTATTTTAGGACCTTTACCTTTCTCAATTGTATTAATAATCTTCCAAACATTTGTTCTAATTGTTTTGGTCATGGTTCTGATTCCAATATGACCAAAATTTAAACCTATCTGCAATCAGAGTTTTGCTCCAAAATGTTTTTCAAATAACCTCATTTTGAACAAGCAGATGTTTTGTAGCGTGTTGGTACTAGATATATGCTTAATCATTCATCTGCTGAGTTGACTATTCATTTTACTGATGGGTCTGATGGGTACAAAATAATATTTGTGCATTGGTCCTGAGGTGTCCTCATCACACGTCTTCATTGTTTCATATATGACACACTTCACGCTGGGAGACATTTTCATTGGTTGCTCTTTATTTTCAAATGCATTTACTTGAACTATCCTTTATACTTACTTATATTAAACAGCTTTTAGTTTCATTCAGATCTTCACACTCAACATTTTTTTATCATGCCTTTGACTTGATTGTTTTATGTCGTTGACTTGGTTAATTTATTATTTTTATTATTGTTATTATCATTATTATTATGATCAGTATTATTAATATTATTATTTATGTGCTTAAATGTGTCATGGTTTGTTCCTGAGCACCCCATTGAAGACAAGATGGGCATCTCAAGGGGTTTATCCTCTAATTACATGTTGAAATAAATAAAAATAATGACCATGACATTTTATACAGACATGTACTTTTCACAGTGAATTTTAACTTTGGTCATCCTCATAATTTTCATCTTGTGCCATCATCAGGTCAACATTTCTGTTTTTCTTTGGTTTATGACCAAATACCTGCTAAACGATGATTCCCATTAGCCTCAGCTGGACTTTGTGTTTATTGATAATAAGCCTGCTCAAATGCTAAACTAAGATGATGAACATAGTAAATATTATCTGCTCACATATTAATATTATTATTTGTTAGCGATATCATTGTGAGTATGGTAGCATACTGTGAAGCTACAGAGCTGCTAGCATGGCTCTCATTAAGTCTTGGTGATCCTTATTGATAACATAGTTCTGTAAATAACCAACTAAACAAACAACAAACTAAAAACATTTGCAATTTTGTGAGTTTGCACTTTATATAACTTTCTTTTAAGAAAACTTGTTGGATTCTGGTGCAAAGCTAAAATACTAGTTATTCTTCTTCTTTAGGGTTTTACGGCAGTTGGCATCCCATATGTTGAATTACTGCCTCCTACTGGTATTAACCGTCATCTAATATTCTATCCCATTAAAACTTTTTAGTTAGACCAATGTTTTTCTACAGTGACCCCACTGTCAAACACATCTTTGACCCTGATTTCCACTCGTCCTGAAAATACTAGTCGCTACTATTGTCCTGAGTAACTGAGAGAACAGCAACAGAGCGTCTTTTTAAATTCAAACGGATGGCTTTAGAAAGAAATACAAAGGTCGTGTACACTTGGTGTATAAGTTGCAGTTTAGATGATTGCCCTGTGGAAATCATCACAGGGCAATCATCCCCCTGGCAGTGATTGCCCTGTGATGATTGCCATGTCTGTAGTGGAGTACCTGGCCAGCAGAGGCAGGCGTATCCTCGGACTCCCTCTGAACACGAGGAGCCGTGCTGACAGGGATCGGAGGCACATTCAGGGATGTCCACTTCGCAGTAGTCACCCTGGAATCCTGTATCGCTGCAGTCACATTCATAGCTGCAGGAGACACAATGAGTGTTTATACAGAGAGATCCGACACATGTAAAGCAGCTGGCCAGAGCTTGTTTTTTCCTCTTAAGCAATATTACTAAACTGAGATCTGTAGTTTACACTGCTGCTATCTATACATGCATTTATATCATCGGGCATTAACTATTGTAATTATTGCATCTATTGTACTCAAAGGTAGAGTACAGATGTACTCAAGGACCCCATGACATCACCGTTGGGTGTGATTAAAGGCAGGGTGCAATTTGTGAAAAAAATTGATGTGGGGATGTTTTTTGATCATGCACAACCAAACAAAACATGCAAGAATGAAATCCCCCTTCCAATACCACCATGGATATAGAGCCACTCGACCAGCCATGCCAAAACACTTATTTATGAACTTCAATATCCAACGGAAAATAATCTCAGAATGAAATAGCACAACGTGGTGTCAACATGAAACACAGCGCTTTCAAGTCGGAGAGCGGAGTTCACTTCACGGCGAAAACAAAATACTTTCACCCAGGAAACGCTCATTTGTCCCTCGGGAGTGTTTTAATCCAAACCACGATCTTTTTCCTTAACTTAACAAGTCGTTTTGGTGCCTGAACTTAACTGTCATGGCCGCATGACGTTCACTTTTTCTGGCTAAACTCCACTACCACGGCCCCTGAAAGCACCATCATCTGGCGGTGCCTGTAGCCGGCTCACAGTCACCTGTTGGCTGCTGAACAACTGCTGCTGGTAGCCGGTGTCCTGGAGCTCTGTAGAGGCTAAATACAACCAGCAACTGCTGCTCAGATTTGATCCTTCTATGGCACTATAGACAGCGCTTTACTTAGTTTAAAATACTTCTGTTTTAGGTATATAATATATGGTCTATTGGTGAAGTAGCATTGATCACTTTGAGAGGGGGGATACATTTTGTCCCCACCGGGGGTAAAAAATAATTCAGCAGAGGCAGGGATATGTAAGCCAGAAAGGAGGAAATCCCACTCATGCCCCCCAGCAAAATCGCACCCTGGTTACAGGTATGACACTGCACACTTAAAACCTTCCAGCCTGCTGTTAAAGATGTGTTGCTGTTTGACTCTCTTTGAATTACGTTATTGACCGCCTTAGAACAAGGCTGTCTGATGGTTGTCACAGTGATAGTTGTATAATATAGCTCCAGTGTGTTCCTCTCATGTATTAGCATTACGTTCCAGTTCTGTAGCTATGACAAGCCCAGAAGGTATTCTGCAGCCATGAGGCTATGTTTCCAGAATCCTTCCAAACTCTTCTAGCAGTCTGGATGCTGCTGTCCGTCACTGCATGATATAATATTAGCAACTCTATTTCCTAATCCAAACAAAGATGCTAGCTGGAAAATGCCATGTCACTGTCCAAAAACTTTTCAATCTCAGTAATAAATCTCTATATTGTTGTTCCTTTTTGTACTCTTTCATATTTTCATACTCAATAAGATGTTTATTATGTCCTTTGTGTCGTATAAAAGGAGCAAGAACATATGTTGCGCGATAGGAAACAAGAAAATCAGTTTTACTGTGCAGCTGACCGAATATGTTAAAATCCAGAGTCTGAGGATTCTAGGAACACCCTCAGAACTTACTGTTGTTAAAAACCTTCTGGGTATTTGTTGGGTATATCTTTTTTTGCAGAAAAATTGAAGTAATGATAACAAACCAGAGGCACAAACTGCGCTAGGTCAAATAATAAAAGTCCCACATGCACAAGGTCCCCGGTAGATCTGCCTTTACTGTTGAAGCTCCTCCAGACAGCAGGATGTTGACTGGCCTACCTGTTCACCATGTCATGGCAGCGGGCTCCGTTCTGGCAGGGCTCACTGGCACACTCGTCCACATCCAGCTCACAGTCGATGCCATCGAAGCCGGGCAGACACTCGCATGAGTACGTGCTGATCAGGTCGTGGCAGGTGGCCCCGTTTTGGCAGGGGCCGGACTCACACTCATCAATTTCCACCTCACAGTTGACTCCTGGGGGAGGAGGGCAGAGTCCGCATCAGTCAGTAGAAATAACTGGAAGCAATGATGAAGATGGTCATATCTGGTAAAAGTTGCTATTGTTAATTGTGTTAATCCAGAGATCTTCAACAGGGGGTCTGGGACCCCTAGGGGGTCCTCAGAGTTGCTGCAGGGGGGAGCCGCCAAATTAGTGTTTGATGGTTTAAAGAAAAATTCAAATATTTCATATCAACATGAATCCAACATATTATTGGTAAAGATACATTTTTTTTATGTACACAACATTGATGATAGGCGTACTGGAGTATGGGTACGGTAGCCATTCCCAGATACAGTTGGAGCTTAAGGATTCACTGTGGCCCATTTTAACATTAAAACATGATGTATAAGTATATGAATATGTTAAAAGCTTAGTATTATATGCACCATTAAAAAGGTATGTGTAAAGGCTTTAGGCCGCCCTACACGTTATTATAGGTCCAGTTAATGCAACTGAATTTTATACAATATATGTAGTAGGGGGTCTCTGTGTTAATCAGTCCAATTTTATTAATCAACACACCATCCACACTGCTCTGCCCTGATGTCTGTATCAGTCTATTCTGGTCTGCAGATAGCTGCGGTATATGATAGTGTGACAGCAGAATGCAGCGGTGCTGATCTAACCCGGCCGCTCACAGATAACACCAAGTTCCTCTGACACAGAGCAGGCGGGTGGAGAAAGAAAGGAGTGGTAGAAAAGCAAGATGGGAGCGTGAGAGTTTATCTGAGCTGCAGATAAGATGGCTGACTAACAACATCTTAGTGTGCACTTAAAATACTCCTCGTGCCTAGTTTATCAGAACAAACAAAACACTTAAGAAATGATGGCGAGGAACAAGACGTAGGACAACAGAGCAATGCTGTGAGCGAGCAGCAAGTCTCTGCTAATGTGTTCTGTTAGGAGATGATGGTAGCACTTTCTAATAACTATCCATAATTCATCATTTATTAAGCATTAGTTACCTATTAGTTAATGGTTTGTTCATTATTATGTATTTATTGTTCATACATAATTTATCATTAGTAAAGCATTTGTTCACACAGTTCTAAATGGTTTGTTCATATTAAATAAGCCTATCTAAAAACATACGTTTGTAAGTACATAATTTATACTTAACAAATAATGAAACAACCATTTATAAATGAAATCATTTTCCCATTATAAACCAGTTGCTAACTATTACTAAATGCTTTGTTCATCATTTGTAAAGCATTGCTCCTATGTTAATTCTCATAAATAAAGCATTTGTATACACACTCATAAATGGTTTGTTCATAGTAAATAAAGCTCTCAATAATTATGTTTATAAATAGATGTTTGACACTTAGTAAGTATTGCAAAAAACATTGGTAAATTAAATAATGTTCCCTTTATAAACTATCTACAAACTATTAGTAATGTCTTTGTTTATCATTTGTAAATCATAGTTCCTACATTCATTCTAATCAGTAAAGCATTAGTAAATACAGTTAGTGAATGGTTGGTCTATAATAACTTTAAAGAGGCTAATGTTTAGTGCATTCTTTCTACTGTTACCGGTGCAGGGAGGGATAAATAAGCACGCATGTCTTAATGCCTCTAGATTACAACACTGTAGCTTAAGTTATGGGGAAATAATACAATTTCAGAGATTTTTACATGCATTTATGCAATTATATTAAGAATAGTGTTAATGTTACTAAGGTAGGTTCCATAAAACTTGAATTAGAAATGTATTTTATGTATAAAGGTTACCTGTTAATATAAATGTACTTTTGATACCTGAAAGGGATTTATATACTTTTGATACTTAAGAGAAGAAATTTAAGAACGGTTGTATAACTGAATAGAGATTTAGATATTTCAGTATGAGTTAACTGAAATATCACCTCATTTTATTTCCAGTGTAGCCTAACAACTGATGTTATTACTGAATAGTAATTGAGAGAACTGATTTGGCCTTATCTACAGGTGGAGGAGGTGGAGGTCCGGTCCAGAGAGGGATACTGGATCACATTGACTCTTCAGATCCCAGAGTCTTCCAGGGTTTAGAGATTCCCAGTTCAGTTGGCTGGGTGGCGAGCTACAGGATCCAGACTCTGAACTTAGACGTGTTGCCCTGGATTCCTTCTTCATGGTGGTAGGACCAACAGAAACCAAACTCATATGGGCCCCAACGTTGAACATCTCTGAACTCTTGTCATCAAAGAACAATTGAGCTCATAGAACTGAAAAGGGTTTCTGTTATGTGCGCACTTTATTATTTTAGTTGTTATTTTTCATACCTGTGTTTTATCTGTATATGTGTATGCCATGTTTCTGTGTATATTAATACACTTCTCAAACTTCATCCTGGTTTCCTAGTCTCTTTATTGATGTTCAATTCTCTGGCTCTTAACAATCTCGTTTTCTTCTGGTTCTGGTCCAAATTCACACTGATATCAACTAAATAACACTACTATGAGCTATTTCATAAATGTACATTCTTACTACATCGTAATAAGGTTTACAAATACTGTTTTTACTTGTGTTTCTGTTGTATCTGCTAGCCTTTACAACTCATTTATAAATGCTTTGTAAAGCATAGCAAGTCCTCACTTTAGATGGGCTCACGCCATGTAGTCAACTAATCAGTAATAACTCATGAGTTAATCATGAACTGATGTGTTGGTAAGTGCTTGTTACAGATGCGTTAACACACTAACTATCCATAGGCATATTTCTGAAGGCATGTCCAAATACAACAACACGTGTGTGTCCAGTTCTGTTAGCCTTTGCACCTCATTTATAAATGCTTTGTAAAACATAGAAAGTGCTCACTTTAGATGGGCTCACACAATATACTTAACTAACCAGCAGTAACTCATGAGTTAATCATGGATTACATTATTGGTAAGTATTTGTAACAGATGTGTTAACACCCCAGCTGTTAGTTTAGGCCTTTTTCTAAATCATAACATTTTATTTAAGACATGAACAAATGTAGGTGTATATAGTCTGTTAATCATTAACTTCCTAGTTTTAACAAACCTTATACATTCCTGAGTACCTAGTTAATAATGGTAAAATTACTTCATTTATAAATGGTTAATGCATCATTTAGGAATTATTAAAAAATAAACTGATAAACATTTTACATGAGCTTACTTATTATAGACCAACCATTCACTAACTGTATTTACTAATGCTTTACTGATTAGAATGAATGTAGGAACTATGAATTTACAAATGATAAACAAAGACATTACTAATAGTTTGTAGATAGTTTATAAAGGGAACATTATTTAATTTACCAATGTTTTTTGCAATACTTACTAAGTGTCAAACATCTATTTATAAACATAATTATTGAGAGCTTTATTTACTATGAACAAACCATTTATGAGTGTGTATACAAATGCTTTATTTATGAGAATTAACATAGGAGCAATGCTTTACAAATGATTTAGTAATAGTTAGCAACTGGTTTATAATGGGAAAATGATTTCATTTATAAATGGTTGTTTCATTATTTGTTAAGTATAAATTATGTACTTACAAACATTTTTCAAGATAGGCTTATTTTACAATGATGAACAAACCATTAACTAATAGGCTTGTTTACTATGAACAAACCATTTATAACAAATACTTTACTCATGATGAATTATGTATGAACAATTAATAAGTAATAATGAACAAACCATTAACTAATAGTTAACTAATGCTTAATAAATGATGAATTATGGATAGTTATTATAAAGTGCTACCGGAGAGGATTAATGATGACTTCTTCATTCACAGCTCCACAATAAAGCAAACACACATGCAGGAGGCTGAGCAATATGAAGTAATATTACTGTGAATCTGCAGTACCTGCAACTGTGTACATTGTGTTTTTCAGGTCTCACCATCCTTTACATGTTTTGAAAGTCTTTATGTAAGTTTCAGTGCATGAAACAAATGATCTGCACCAAGGGGGCAAATAAACTCAGTGTGATGCAACCGGACTAAATGAGGCAGGTGTGAAAGCCCCCTAAGACCCTGTAACAAAGGAGTATGTAATGACAATGCATTATGTAATAAAACATCAAAATGTAATAAAAATTCAATTTATTATGTAATAACACCCGCATTATGTAATAATCTGCTGCATTTTGTAATAAAAAACCTGAACGCAATATGTAATAAATTTCTCCGCATTTTGAATAAATTATTACATAATGCGGCAGTTCTTACAAAATGCAGGGGTTGCAATTTGAACGAAAATGTAATAATATGGTGCATTATGTAATGTAATGTACCAAAATGAATGTCTTCATTTATTTTTTATAATGTCATGTTTATTTAATAAATTCTAGCAAGACTTAAAGATAGTACATCAAAGAAAAACACACTATACTACACTATCTTTTAATTTAGGTTCCCATGTTACCCTGGCGCCATGGCGTGCGTGTGTTCGTGCGTGCGTGCGTGCGTGTGTGTACCTGCAAAACCCAGCAGGCACTCGCACTCATAGTGGTCCTTCTCATTGATGCAGGTGGCGTTGTTCTCACAGGGTCGCGAGGCGCACTCGTTGATGTCGATCTCACAGTTATAACCCTGAAACCCCGGCACACAGAAGCAGTGGAACTCTGCCACTCCTTGTATGCAGATAGCTCCGTTCTGACAGGGCTCTGACAAACACTCATTCACATCTTCCCCGCAGGTCTTCCCCTCGAACCCTGGTGCACAGCGACATTCAAAGCCCTGTGGTCTCAACACACAGGTGCCATTGTTGCTGCAGGGTTCATCGATGCAGTCAGTCACATGTGTCCTGCAGTCCCATCCTCCGTACCCAGGAGGACATCTGCAGAAGTATCCGTTCAGCTGGTCTACACACAGAGAGTGGGGCTCGGAGCACGGGTTGCTCTGACACTCGTCCACCTCCTCGGTGCAGTTATCCCCTGTGAGTCCGTCCGGGCAGATGCAGTGGTATTCTGCCGTGCCCGGGGTGCTGGTGCAGTCGTTACACGGGGCAAAGGAGCAGGCATCATAGAGCTCATCACAGTCTTTGCCCATGTATCGGACCCCCTCTCTGGCACAGAGACAGGCATAGTCATCCATGGTGTCCACACAGGTGGCTCCGTTCTGGCAGGGCGCAGACAAACATTTGTCTGAAGTGGCTGTGCACAGGATTCCTGAAACACAAGCACATGTTTGGAAGGATAAATGAATGCATGTGCAGACAGCTGTATCAGAGCTGAATGTCCTGTCACAGTCACTGCTAATGCAAACATCACATTTCCTACAGGAAATGCAACACATTGTCCCAGAAGTTAGCAGTACTGTCATGGCAGTGAACACGATCCTGTCAGTGCTGGGGTCTTCTGACATACAGACAAGCCTGGGCTGTCTGAATAAATAGAAAGCATAATAGACTTAATGTCAGGTCCGTCACAAAGTGCTTCGGGGACACTTGCAGGACGGTGGGCAGGGTCCGCTCATTAAATATATTTCCATGACAATATCTCCATTTAACAGCAACAAACAAGTGGATGACCTGAAATGACCAAGTGTGACTAAAATAGGTCACCTGCTGTTAAACCTGTTTCACTTATTCAGTCTGACATTTCCTCTAATCTGCTCTCACTTCATGAAAGAGTCCTCGCACCCAAGTTCACATGCAGATGTCCTAAATCCTGACATAGACTGTACAGCTGAAGCCCACACGTGGCCCGCTCAGTCCAGCCTTTACAAGTCACTTGGTAATGATAAAGACAGGATGTGTGCAATACTTTATGTGCGATTTATTGTTTTGACTGGCAGAGCTGGTGCTGTATTTTGTGTTTTTTGGAACTGTCAAGGCATTTATTTATTTGTGCAACTTTTGAGTCTAAAATGAATGTCCCTAGGGGCACAATAAAGTATATCATATTGTAATGTACGGTTGCAAAAAAAAACGTTCTAATGTCCACGACATTCTCTGAAGTAAAAACTGCACCAGCTACTCTTTGCTGTTTGATTGAGGATTCATATGCTAATGCTGAAAATACATTAACACACAACAAGATGGGAAATGAATGCAAAGTTTAGATGAAGTAAGAGTCAGGTCACTGGCTCTTGTCCCTACACAGTGAAGTCTCTGTAGTAGCTAGCTAGTATTCTTCTGTGTATCAAACATATTTTAAATGTTTGTGAGAACTAAGAAAGAACGATTGATATTGTATGGCGTGGCATTTCCACAGAGCTCTGAAAGCTGTTTATAAAGAGTATTATTAAGGGGTATTTTCGATGGAAGTAATTGTTTTTCATATATAATATGTGAGCTGAGCAGCGCATCGCAGCACAGACATACTTTGTATTTAATATTTGGGGAAAATACTCTCAGTATATTATGTATTTATGTTGAATCTTGGAGCATTAATCCTGGGAACTTCAGGGCTTTTTAAAGGGAAGCATGCATGTACAACAAGAGATTTCCTAATGCAACATACAGTACATCATAAACTACTACTGCGCTGGCTTCAAGTCCTGTTGTCTGGTGACCCCTGACCTTTCCTCCACAGCCATCAGCAGGCCAGAACACATTTACTGAGTGTATTCTTTCCTCCTGCTCGATGTTTTTGCCGTTCCCTGCTGTACTCCATGCACAAACCACTGTGAGTATCACCTCAAACTCTGAGCAGTCTCTACTCCGGCATCATAGCGGAAACACTGCAGCAGCACTGAGAGGCTCAGCAGAAGCTGCTACCCTCACACCACTGGGATCCTAAATGATACTTAAGACAATTTATCAATTCATGTCATTTTTCAACTGTCTACTTAATTAATACAATTATGACCCATCTACTTGGATACCCAAAATAAGTAAGCAAGTCAAATATGAATTGAGTTTCTTAGTAGTGGTCTCACATAGTCAGACCTTCCTCCACAGCGCTGCAGAGGAATGTCTGGCTAGTCCACACAGCATTCTGGTTTATTGACATTTCTTTAAACCAATCACAATCGTCTTGGGCGGTGCCAAGCGCCGGACAGAGTCACGGTGCCTCTGCTAAATAGTCTCAGGAAGGAACTTGTTTTGGTGGAACATGTGTACGTTCTAAAGTAGTTTTAGTCGTGCAACAGAAAACTCCGATTGGACAGATAGTCTAGCTAGCTGTCTGGATTTACCCTGCAGAGATCTGAGGAGCAGTTAACCATAGTCCTCACAAATCCACCAGAGGTTAGAACGCCAACACAAAGAAAGAGGAAGGGGACGGACATCCGGCCGAAATGAGAGACATCCGGCGGAATTTCCGGCAGCACCAGAACTATCCAGGAAGTGGACCGTCGTGGATATAGACTAAGTTGACAGTGATAGCAGAGTGTCAGTGGGGATCAGCCGTGGCTGGAAGCTTTGGACACCAGCTAGCATCTGTAGCGGGAACAAAGTGTTACTTTAGAGTGACAGTTAACCTGCAGAACCAGATGTCAAACACCTGCCGTCTGTGCCCAGAGGCCCACTGTCTGGCCGTGGCCTCTAGGGGCTACTACTGGGATCTTTAGACAAAGACGCCTGCAGGCACAAGTTCTCCTGTTAATGAACATTGGCCCAGCTCCACACGTTGTTCCTTCTACTAGCTCTAATTGTGTTTCTTGTCTCAGTTAGCTTGTAGCCAGAGCAGATAATGACTGTACTGTGCCCTCTCGTCTCTTGGAGCCTTTAGGGTCAGTTCTGTGTGTCGGTTCACCGAGTGGATGTGAACACTAGTTCAGTGAGGATCTGTCTCCCCTCAGCACCCAATGACATGCGGCCTCTGTGGAATTAGTCCACATTCCTTTTATTATGGCAGTCCCAACTCCCCGTCCACTACTCGCAGCCTCGCTGCCCCCGACACTTTGATCAGCGTCCTGTTCCCAAACGTTCCCTCAAGTGGAAAATATTCACAGTGAAGGGAGTTATGGAGGGGAAGCAGGGGGGCAAAGAGAGAGAATATGGAATCAGATCAACCGGTTGGGAAAAATTCACTTTTATTAGTTGTTGCAAGTAGTTTTTTCTTTCTAACCCAGAGCATGTGCAGCCCAGCAGACCTTGTTCAGCCGGTCACAAAGGATTCCAATGTTCCAGCACAGCCATGCAGCCATGCAGCCATGCAGCCATATAGCATCAGAGACATCAGAACTAGTCTCTGTATTTAATGGGAACTGTTTCTATTGAAAAGAATAAAAGAATGTTAGACTGCTCTGTATTGTTCCAGTAGACATGTGATGTTGTTAGTCTAATGTGAAGCCAGCCCTCATTAACATGAGTTATGCATATAAGATTAAGTGCATGAATACATTACAGCTAATGTCCTTTGTTTGAATGTCTCATATTACTGAATGTATAATTCTGTCTGTGGTTAAAATGAGTGGCATTATTAAAGTCTCTGAACAGACACACAGGTGTTTTCAGGTAATCTGTCTGATTGGACCAATCAGGACTGTGTGGGTGTGGTTAGACTGATTGATCGACATGTTCCTGAGTCTCCTGTAAGGGCGGGACAAATGACACCTTACCATTCTAATTGGTAGAAAAGATTTGTGACCTAATAAATTCTTCTACCTGAGCAGAGTCTAATCAGTCAGACGAAGTGTGGTGTTCAGGGGCTTTCATGTGTGGAGAACAGGTGTGATGATGCAGCTCTGGCTGATGATCCCTGATGGTCACTCTTGTTATAACAAGAAAAACATATGAGAAAACATTCTGCTTATAAGATGAAATAATCACAATAAAAGAGAAAATGTTTTAATGACGAAGCAGTGTTGGCATCCTACTGCATGCACCTCAGCCCTGTCCATAATAATCCATTGCCTCTATATGATTTAAGCTTATTGGATATACTGTGGCACTAAAGCATGTGTTAAAAGTTTAAAATATAACATACCATAAACATGCCACAGGCAGTGAGCCCCAGCACCCAACCCTCATGATTGGTCATTTTGCGTAGAAGTGATCCAATCTCGGGCAGCTGCTCTCAGCTTTACACAGGGCTTAATTTGAGCCGGAACACGGCAGAACATGTTCCGGCACCTCCGACGTTGGATCCGGAACCTTTTTTATTGGATCCGGCACCTCCTGTGTCACTATGAAAAATAAATCGCCTAAATGAAAAAAATAAATGACTGTTTGTGTAGTGTTTAATGTTGCTATCTGTCTTGTTAGTCTTTATTCCCCATGGAAGTTCAACTAAAATCTTGTGTTAGCATTTTCGATGCGTTTTGAGGTGAATTTTCAGGGTAAGACAGAGGGGGGGGGAGAGGGACGGAGGGAGGGGACGCACTTCAAGTGACACATGCGCTTGTGCTGGTTGAGATTGCTGTTAGCCTCGTTTCACTCAGGGGAAAAATGTCAAAAAGACAACAAAGTTTGCTTAAGCGTTGTTTAGTTTTTTTTAGTCAGAGAAGCTACGTAGGCAGTGTCATTTTTGTTGTTGTTCCGTTACCTCCAACCCCGCTTTTGAGTCGCCGGATCCACCCCCCCTCTGCGCTCCGAGACCTCCCACTTTACAAATTAAGCACTGGCTTTACACCATGGCCCAGCGTCGCCCTCTGGAAGCAGAAGGTTGCTGTCATTTCCAATTTTTGTTGAGGTGCGTCTTCCGTCAGTGTGAACCGTAGACACTAACGGTGTTTGAACTGTACAGATTACAGAGGACAGAAGAGCCTATGCTTTCCAGATTAGGCTCACGTCTGCTTGATGTGAGAAGAGAGCAGGATAAACACGAGCGTTGACTGAGCAGGTGATCCTTTGCTTGCTTGGTAAGAAACGTAACGTAAGTGCTGTTGGGTCAAACATTGGTGGAGTCAGGAGAGGCCTCTCACATTCTAATGAATTCAGTTGATTTCATTGATTCATCCCTGTCTTTAAAGAATCCCTTTCAGTATTTTACAGCACAGTGTTCATCTGGATATGTTCTGAATGTCACATCAGCAACTTCATATGCTCCATTTCATTGATGTTCATCAGAACGTTCGGATCATCAGGTTCACTGTCAGCTCATGTGTTAAAGATGCCTCATTCAAATATAAATTCTCACTTCCTATGATACCAGTGCGGGGGAAGTATGGTATGGTTAAGGTGAGGGAAAGACCATGGTTATGGCAAATAAACTATGTTAAAATAAGTGGCAACACTTGGTTAATATTCAGGTTTAAAAAAAAAAAGCAAACATTAATTGCCGGTCTCACACTATCTCCGGCATTGGCACTGAATGCAAAAAGTGAGATATTTAACCATGCAACATGGACCAAATTGCTATGACACCATGTTGCTCATTCAATTCTATAATATATAATAATATAATATAATATATCCTTTATTTGCCAAGTACATTTTACACATACAAGGAATGTGTCCTCTGCATTTAACCCATGCTAACTGACCAGGGTCCAGCTGCAGTTGTAATGCCGTGCCTTGGTCATGGGCAAGTCAGAGTTCCCAGCATGCATTTCTTTACGGTGGGAGAACCTGCCCTACATAGAGCGGCCCTGACCGGACCTCAGCAGTGCTAACCGACAATTCTAATGCTGCCATAAAACCAGCTACCATTCTAACAGCAACATTTAGGATTCAAATGAATTAAATTATGAAATTAAGTAAATAAAATAACCCAACCCTGAGCTCCCATAGAGGGCATGTTTGACCCCTTTCTGAACTTTGAACATGAGGTTCTATCTTTCCAAATCAGTGCAAAAAAAAAGCCTGGATTTTCTTTGACATTTCCTAAAATAATAATCACCGTCTGTGATAATAACGTCAAATTGACAGGTCTTGTATTTATTTTGATATGGGATCTAGTCTGTCACCTTGTGTCTCTCTGCTTCATTCATGCATTGCTTTTCACTGTGCACACCTTCCTCTCCACCCCCCACTTCAGTCTTCCCCCCGTCTTCCACCTGAGCAGGTCTGGCAGCCTCCCTGAACTCCAGAGCCAGTCCATGGTGTAATCCCTCCGGCCTCTTTGGGCCAATCCCCTTGCTCCTCTAATCTCCGGATGGAGGATACGTGCACAGATTACAGCTCGAGCATGTGTCCACTCTCTGTCTCCAGATTGTCTCTCACATACTCTTCTTCTTCTTCTCTCACTTTGAACTCACATTCCCCCAGCTTCCCATACTCAAACCCTCATTAAACATGGCACACATTGGAATTACACTATAACATTTCACAGTTTTATACCGTTTATTTCATCCACACTATTTTCATTTACATTCACAAAACCTCATGCAAAATGAGCTGCTTGAGGGGCTGTAGCTTTAAATGAGTCTGTGATTGTATTGCTCCTATAAACATGCTGCAGTTATTAGATATATATTTTTAATACAAATAAAGCAACATATGTAGTACTCTATACTTATACAGCTCTATACAGCCAGATTTGATCTCCAACTTGGTGTATGATTGTACTAATACGCCATAACTTCCTATAATCTTCACAACATTGTCCCATACAGCATTATGGGTAATCCACAGAATACAAACAAGGTTGATCCTGACGGTTCAGACACGTGTACCTATCAGACGTGACGCAGAGGACACGGAGCAGACACATCACACACAGCAACTCTGTCTCCTCTGGTTTCCTGTCTGCCTATCAACTGTCCAATCAGGAGCTCCAAACATCTTCTCTTGAGGTCCACAGCTCAGCACCAGAGCATTCTGTCCTTCACACACTGATTTCCTCTGTCTTTTGTCTCTGCCTCCCTCTGAGACAGAACAGCGTATCTAGTTTTCTCTCCTGTGAATGAAACAGAGTGACAGAAAGCAGAGCGTGTCCACACTCAAGTCCATGCTTCCATAAATCCAAGCACGCACGTATCTACAAACCTCAATTCCAATGAAGTTGGAACGTTGTGTAAAGCGTAAACAAAAACAGAATACAATGATTTTCAAATCCTTTTCAACCTATATTCAATTGAATACACACCAAAGACAAGATATTTAATGTTCAAACTGATAAACTTTTGTGCAAATATTCACTCCTTTTGAATTTGATGCCTGCAACACGTTCCAAAAAAGCTGGGACAGGGGCATGTTTACCTCTGTGTTACATCACCTTTCCTTTTAACAACACTCAATAAGGGTTTGGGAACTGAGTACACTAATTGTTGAAGCTTTGTAGGTGAAATTCTTTCCCATTCTTGCTTAATGTACGACTTCAGTTACTCAACAGTCCGGGGTCTCCGTTGTCACATTTTGCTTTTCATAATGCATCACACATTTTCAATGGGAGACAGGTCTGGACTGCAGGCAGGCCAGTCTAGTACCCGCACTCTTTCACTATAAAGCCACCCTATTGTAACACGTGCAGAATGTGGCTTAGCATTGTCTTGCTGAAATTAGCAGGGACATCCCTGAAAAAGACGTTGCTTGGATGGCAGCATAAGTGGCTCCAAAACCTGTATGTACCTTTCAGCATTAATGGTGCCTTCATAGATGTGCAAGTTACCCATGCCATGGGCACTAACACCCCCCCATACCATCACAGAAGCTGGCTTTTGACCTTTGCGGATGGTCTTTTCCTCTTTGGCCCGGAGGACATGACGTCCATGATTCCCAAAACCAATTTGAAATGTGGACTCGTCATACAACAGCACACTTTTGCCACTTTGCTTCAGTCCATCTCAGATGAGCTTGGGTCCAGAGAAGCCAACGGCGTTTCTGGGTGTTGTTGATATGTGGCTTTCGCTTTGCATGGTAGAGTTTTAACTTGCACTTGTAGATGTAGCAACCAAACTGTGTTGACTGACAATGGTTTTACAAAGTGTTCCTGAGCCCACGTGGTAATAACTAATACAACTAAGTAACCATTCCTGTTTTACTGTGGACCTCGGACATGGTAAAGGAATGACTGTTTCAACATGTTGTACCACCTGACCACTTGAAATGATGTTTGTTTGTCATTGCAAATAGCAGCAGTTTATCGATCCCCACCTGAATCAGGCAGTCCCTGCCTTTTTTCTGCCACCATGGCTTTAATGTTCTTTACCATGACATTCAATGGAAAGAGTCCATGGTTAGAAACAACTCCCAGAGTTCACATCATCACATCACATAGAACTTCTTCTGCCTGATGTCCCTTTGCCTTTTAAATGTTAATGGAACATAACTTTCAGAAACAAAACGTAACCTTTCTGGATATTGTGTGACCTTATTCATGTGCAGACAGATATGAATGAGATTTCACCCATGTTTGCTCTGTTTGAGTGTGCATGACTGAGGAGCACTGCCTCTGATTCAGAACCAGTCATGTGTCAAATTACAAAGACAGAGCTAGTAAAAAAGAACTGAAATAACTGTCCATTGACCATCAACACCTACAATCAACGATCTAAACTTACACCAGCGGCTAATGTTTAAGAATCCAGTTAAGAGATTTGTCTACAAAACATCTCACAGTGTCAGTAATTACAATAATGATCCCGCACTTGCTCGAGGTTTCTCAATATTGTGAAATCCACTGGAAACTAGCCAATGCCCTCATCACTGTTGTAAGTGACAAAAGACAAACGACAACCTGTCTCCATCTATTTGAGTCTCCTAATACAGTGGGAGCACACAGGAGCCCAATAAGCACCTCCCAAAAGCCCACTTATGTGCCATTCATAGAGCAGCACCTCTGAGAGCCTTGCTGACATTCCTGAGGCCTGCTCCATCACGGCTCCTCTGGACTAACCAATAAAGCACTAATATTCTTTGTGTTAGCCAATAAGCATGCTGCAAATATGTGAGCTAAAATACTTGTTTGATTTTTATATTTATGTCCTTGTAATAACTCTTTCCATCAAACCTGTTGCTTTTACAGGAAAAGTACAAACAGCACAGAATATCTTGAGATATACAATGTGATTTCCTTCAATTACAATTAGACAGACATCATCCAAAAGGAACACTTCAAACTGTCCTGGAACACAACAGTTGTCTTACTCACCCCATTTGAACATCATCATCGTCAACAGTACTGTCTTTAGATTCAGATGAATCTTCCCTAACTCCATGGTTAAACCACGGACTAAAAGGTAATATGTAGAAAAAAAGAAGTGAAAAGTCCTAAAGTAGTGACATGCGGCTGTGTGGTGGAGAAGCTCCTGGCTACGTTGCTGTTGCCCAGCGTTTAGAGGCTGGCATGCTACACACTGCCCATGCTTGGCTACTAATGAGTGCAGCAGTGAACTCCAACAGACAGTCCTCCCTGCTCTGCACTCACAGAGTGTAATCAGCCATGAGAGCAGAGAGACGACAGGAAAACATGAGCTGGATTAACACCTGCTAATAAGGATGCTCATTCTCTGAGCTCCTGGTTAAAAAGGATACTGTAAGGGAAGGCATAAATACACTATATGTTAAAAAACAAATGTATACTGTAGAACTGGTAAAAAGAACCAAGATTAAAAAAGAATGTCATTAAAGGTATAGTTATCCCATTAAAGTCGTTCATACTATGAGTAGAGTAGGGGGTCATGAGTTAAATTAGAATAATTGCAGTTGAATTGTAATTGACACTGTTAACCCTTTACTAGTCCAACCTACACAAATATCATAATTATTATAATGCAAGACTTAATTTCTTTTGAAACAAACAACAAAAATCAATTATTTTTTCAACTGAACAAACTGTCTTTTAGTTATGGGCCTTTACCAAACGATAGGAATCCATTTATCTCTATTAAAAACACTTTTTAAATTATACTTCTCTTTTTGTGGACTAGAGCAATGTTAAAATCGCCCTGAGAACATAGTACCCTGGGAACATAGGGCCCTGAGAAGATAGGATTCTGGGAACATGGGACCCTGAGAACATACGGCCCTGGGAACATAGGTCCCTAGGAACATAGAACCCTTAGACCATAGGACCCTGAGAACATAAGATGCTGGGAACATAAGAGCATGAAGACATAGGAACAACATTATAACATTATGGGAACATAGGATCCCAAGAACACGGGACCCTGAGAACATTATGGGAACATAGGATCCTGAGAACATTGGACCATGGAAACACAGGAACCTTGGAACATAAGAACCTAGGAACATAGGACCCTGGGAACATAGGACCATGAGAACATAGGACCCTAAGAAGATCATGGGAACATAGGACCCTGGGAACACAGGACCTGAGAACATAGGACCATGGTAACATAGGAACCTGGGAATATAGAACCCTGGAACATAGGACCCTGGCAACATAGGGCAGGGAGGGGCTGGCTGCCACATTTAGATGGAGCACTTTACCTAATGAATGCAGACTGAGATGACCACGTGGCTCATGTGCATATAGCAGCAAGGGAGGCTCCCCTTTTGCCATAAGGCACATGAGGTGGCAACGCATGGATTGAGTGCACTTGTACCCAGGATGGGACAGGCACACCTGAAAATGTATAGGCCTGCTCAATGGTGTATCTACGACCCATTGGTACAGCCTTGGCTTTGACAAAGGTCTAAAGGGCCTGTATGCACCTGATGTAATCTGCTAGGGCCCTGACCGGGTACAACATGGACTGAGGCTACTGGACCACCTGTCCCTTCTCAGGAGAGGAGAGTGACTTGACAGGCTGAGTCAGATGGAACCCAGACCTTAGACAGGAAAGCCTGCTTGGGGCAAAGGATTACACCCGAAACCATCCGGTAAAAACTGCAACCTTCACTGTGAACAGACAGTTCATGGAGCTTGCCTACACTTCTGGTAAAGGTTATGGCCAAGAGGAACCCAGTTTTAAGGGAGAGCCATTTCAGATCAGCAGCCACAAGGGGCCAAAAAGAGGGAGGGAGGATGTTGAAGCTACAGCTTGGTAGCCAGTTTGCAGAAAACAAGGGGTGCCTAGTCCCCCTTGCGTGTGGATGTTGGCTGCCACCAACGTGCTGTTGATTCTGACAATGATGTGATGACCTCTTAGTCTGGGCAGGACATGACGAAGTGCTAGGTGAACCGCTCACAGCTACAAAACATTGATATGCTGAGTCACTCAGAAGCTATTTCAACAGCCGCTGACCCCGCAGCCTTCGTGGACAACACCCCATCCTGTCTGGGACACATCTGTGAAGACTTACTGGTGGGAAACCACTGGTTTTAGCACACTTCCCTTTGCAATGTTAGCTGAATTCCGCCACCAGCAAAGGGCTCTTTGCCTCTGCAAGACCACCACCATGGTCTAGTGGGACTCCTGTGGACAAAAGGCCAAAACTGACCTTTGGACAGATTTCATGTAGATGAGGATTTGGGGAAGGGTAGATCCACATTAAAGTGGCATTACCACTCCGACAAATCACCCAATCACTGACATGACTGAGGATCCTGAGGCTTTTCTGCCTGTGACTGCAATGTCTGCAGTCATACAGCGGTTCAAGGTCCGGGGAGCCAGTGAAATGCCGAAAGGCAGAACCTAAGAATCAAACACCCGGCCCTTGAAGCCAAACCTGGATGGTAGCAAACCAATCACCTGCTGTGATGGTTTGTGTGAGCGGCTTTGCATATCTTTAAACGGGGGCCTGAGGTCTCCTGGTCCTCTTACCCCCCTTGGAGCGGCCCCCTGTAAACCATTGCTGACCTATAAACACACATTCTGGATTTACATAATAAGTCACTGTATTTTCACTGAAAACTTAAAAAATGTCCAAAACAAAAGCATACTGATGTAATAATACATCAGTAGTACATACTGTCAAAATCATTTTTCTACACTCACCAGTGTTTACAGATATCCAAAAACAAATGACCATAATATTCTATACTCCTATAACTGAAGGCATGATTGCATAAATCCACCACACGTCCTTGTGTGAGCCAATCAGCCTCTGGCATTGTGTTAACCTGTGCAGTCCAGTGAATCCAGGCCAGGTTTTAGGCACTGGCTCATTCGTGTCTTCAGCAGCTTTAGTAGCTCCTTTGTAGTATGGAGCTTAGCAGTCAGACATCCATCACTTAGCCTGTTAGAGACTTGTTACCTCCCTTTACTCCTCCATCCCCCACCCCTCCCCATACACCAGCTGTGCCTGACACCCCATGGCCTACCAGACAGATTTGCACCCATGAACTTTGTGTCACCTGCAGTAGCTGGCACATGATGAGGATATTGTGAATTTAGGTATTGTTATGTGCATAATGTCAAAACTTAAACTGTGAGCTGGTATTCAGCCTGAAAATAGAACCACAAGGGTCTATGTTGGTGTGTTGCTTCAGGTACCTGGTGAGAAGATAAAATACAATTAAACACAAAGTTTGTGTAATACAAGATATCTGTTATCAGAAACCAAAACACTGCACAGCAGTTTAGAGTTATATGAGTTTGGATTTTACACTTCTGGAGAGTTATCAAAATCATTGTTTACTCATTTTTAATTTACTTGTTTCTACAATACGATACAAAATACTTTATTAATTCCCCCATGGGGGAAACTTAGTGCCATTATACATATAGGACAGTTGAGACAATAGGAGAGAACATACACAACTCAAGGCAATACAAAATTAATTATACTTTTTATTGACCAGTGGGGAAATTACAATTTTACACTCTGTTGTTAGAACACACTACACACAGGCCTGAAATACACACATGCTCAGGTCTTATACATGCACTAAAGGTGGGTTGTCAGAGTGAGGGGACTGCGAGTGCTGGACACGCGCCCTATAGTGTAACAAATAGTGTAAACCTCAATGTGACTGCATACGACATCAGCATATTCATGGACACCAGCATTACCCCAATCTTTAGGAAAACCACTATCAGTCATCAGTGTCAGATCATCATTGTGATCATAAGGTAAACAGTAGAAGATGGTGTTCACGTTCAAGTTATCTAAAATAAATGTGTGCTTTAAAAAGGTTAAATGTGCCTTATTGTCATTTCTAGGCATACACAGAAAAATGAAATTCATCATTTGTATTTAACTCATCCTATAGGCTTACAGAGGAGCAGTGGGGGGACAAACTCCAGTCTTTTGGCCATTGCCTTTGTTCATGGGGCGCTGACAGGAGCTGTTTTTGGTGGTAGGAGGAAACCCACGCAAACATGGGGAGAACATGCCAACTCCACACAGAGAGGCCGGCCTTATTTTTTGCTGAATGACCCTGCTGCGTTTATTGATGCAGTTCTAAAGTTGAGATCTCCAAAGTTGAAAATTTTGAAATTTTGAGCATATCAAACACTTAATTTCCTGCATTCTGTTGAATTTTTCAGCAACAATGTGTGCCTTTTCTGAATCAAGTTATGGTGCAAATGTCTTTATTTATGTAAAGGAAATTATATTAGGTTTTTGGGGTGTGTTGCACTGGCCAGTTTCGATTATTGGGGGGGTTGGAACCCCCCCATCCTCCCTGTTAATTACACCTATGCCCAAACCACACACTGTTTTAGGATTAATTTTGTTTGTTATGTTACTGTTTACCTACAAATCAATAAATGGCCTAGCTCCAACCTCTCTCTGTGAGCTAAAACAACCACACGTCCCACCGAGAGCACTCAGGTCAGCTGACCAGTTGCTCCTTGCGGTCCCAAGATGGAAGTGAAAGCACAGAGCCAATCACACCTTTACTGTTGTAGCCCCCAAACTCTAGACAAGTTGCCTCTACACTGCCTGCTTTTAAATCCAATCTTAAAACACATAATTATTATCTGGCTTTTTAATCACTGTGAGAGTTGCTTTTCTTTCATATTGTCCTCGTGTCTTTGAAACTAGTCTTTTGCTATAGTTTTGCTCAATTTTCAGCACTTTGGCTACATGTTGTTTTTAAATGTGCTTTATAAATATGGTTTGATTGATGATTTATTTATTCTAAGTTTTACCAGTACTGGAGCTAAACACAACATGATATGGTGATGGAGGAAAGATAATCAAAAGGGTACATCACCTTGGGAGTACCAATGTGCTCAAGACATTTGATGGAAATGTGCCAAACACATTATGAACAATTTTGTGTCAACAATTTGATGACATGTTGGCACGAGAGGATGGCCATTGGGGTGTTGACAGAGTTCATACAAGTTACAGTAAATTTCAATCACAACCTGGCCTTTAGATTTGAATGGAAACTAGTGGATAATGAATCCACTATCCTGCAACTAATCAAAGTATGGAGTCGTTAATGTAATCATCCTCCTTGGACCGAGAATATCTAGAGCAAAACCATAAGATGTGCTGATATCTTACGTATCCCAAAGAACATTTACAGGCCCTGGTGTTTGCATGTTGGCATGATGTGTGTGAATATGAAACTGGTGATGTGGAGGCAGGTAGGAATATTGAGCTGTCCCATGAAGACAGCTTGGAATCTGAAGCTGTTCACTAGTACACGACACAACCTCAGACAGCACGCAGCCCAACACTTTCATCCCTGCAAATGCTTTATCACTGAACAACTTGCAGCTAAGTGATAACATATACCCTAACTCAAGTCAAAGACTTGAGTTAGAAACTTGAAACTTGAATGCAAGCCGTGGGGAAATCCAGCATGATACAGCGTAAACACGGAGGGAATAGACGGCTGCAGCAGATCTGCTGTTGTGTCCTTGAGAGGTTCCTTCTAATCAGGAACAGATACGGATGGAGTGGTAAACAACACGAGGACTGTGCAGCATACACGACAAGTGTTTTTAACACCATCTATTAGTCAGCCATTATGTCAGCTGAAAGACCTCGGTCCTTGCATCTCTCAGGTCTTTTAGCCCCGATCAGTCCACTCTTTGGCGTCAGTGTTTCAGCATGATGAGCTGACAGGACATGACACTCTGTGCCCTACGCAGAACAAACAGCACAGACATGACTTATTACCGTGTTATCAGGGATATATTGATGTGCTTAGCTGACTCTTGGGATTTTTCCTACTTTAGTGGAGAAACTGACAGCAGCACCTAAAATCCAATCATAGTTCAACCATGAATCACACAGTGTTTGGATGCTGATCGGACCGTCATCTTTTGAACCTTCTGAACCCCCCAGTTAATCTGTGAGTTATACTGTTGATAGGGTTAACTCCACTGTTACTCTATTCAAATGTACTCAGAAATGTGACATTTCCAGAACAGCCACAGTGTTTTTTTTTCAGTTTCATTCACTTGTAGGGGCCCCCAGCAGCTTAATCTGACCCTTGGTATAGGAAGGGTTCATCTTGATGTCTGTCAATCATCTTTTAGAAAGTGCAGCTTATTGAGTTGACTTTTGTCCAACAACAATGGGGCCCAGTAGGAAAGGTAAAGTTGTTGAGATTGCATCGCCAGGTTGTAGTTCCCCGACTTGGTAGATACAAAAACGTGTTAGAGCAGTTACCCAATCTTAGCCAAACTCTACCTTGGCATTAAGTCAATTAATCCCATCTGGAACAAGCCTGACTTGCACAGGGTCAGAGAAAAGTATCACACAACAACTCACTGGTCTCAGTTTGCCATCTGGTCCAGAGGTACAGCATCAGGGGCAACCAATACCTGCAATATTTACAACTCAAATCAGCCATCCAAATGTAACACTACATCCACTTAAATCTCAACACTTCAAGCTCAGAGTTAATTAACATTTAGCCTGCAAAAAAAACAAAATACAAAATAATATCAATAAAGTGGGAACAGGACTTGTCCATTGCCCCTGATGCTGACTTCTGGAACCGAATCTGCCAAAATAGCTACCTCATGACATAAAAACTAATACAGTACAAATAACTCCACAGAATTCCCTCCACTAGGCAGAACATTTTCAAAATGGGATTCACATCAGAAATCTGGACTAAGAATCCAGATCTCCGAGAACTCCTGATGATTACATTCACCCCATCTGGCACTGCACAGCTATTCAACAAGACTGGAAAGAAGTCCCAGAATCCCTGGCTGCTCGGGCTTAATTTCAATCATCAATCACTGGATAAGGAAATTATATTATTAACTGGTAAATACATAGACATTTATAAGTGATTTAAAAAATGTAATTTCTTTTAAATAATTGATTAGGCTATGTACACTTTTTTGTTTTTGTTGATCTGCTGTGTGCGTGCCCGCCTCCCGTACTGTTTGTTGGTGTGCCTGCACATGGTGTCAATGAGAATAAAGCTAAATTGAATTGAAAAGTCTATAATTATTGGGATGTCACGGGACCTTCCTGGCTGCATGGGACCAATGCATCAAAACTACATGCAGGAAATAATATGCGTTATTAGTTTGCCCTCTGGTGGTATTTATTCGAGATAGATCCCAGTGCACACACAACGGCACCACGGAGAAAGTCAGGCGTGGACCGGTCCACGTTGTGCGTGACACCGGAAGCTAGTGATCTGACCTGAGAAGCCATGATGTAAAAATAGCCCGCAGCGTCATCTTACAGGAGAGTTAGGTCCTATGAAGAGGAAATTCCAAGGCAACTGCAAAGCAAAAATAAAATAAACTAAATGTGTTTGTGTAGCGGATACATATGGAAGGGAGGAAGTAATGATACTTGACTTGATGTTCTGAATATGTTCACTAGCTACGTGTTGTTTTCGGGAAAATGTTACATCTACGGTGCCTCCTGTAAGACAAAGCCGAGGGTGTTAAGAGCCCAGGCCACGATTAGCGTTTCCATTATCTTGTGGTTTTCACCATCGGGCTGTTGTCTTTATACATCCATATGCTGTCAGAGGCTGCTCTCTATCTCTTCTACTGACCTCACGTACACAATGAGGAGAAGACTGACGTCACTCTGTTAGAGTAGCCTACTCTCATCATGGTGGTTAGCTAACGGGAGCTACGAAGCTAGGTCACTTCTGGGACAGCCCTGACAGGTTAGCTTCGACAGCTAACCGTTGGCTATGTGTGGCTAAGTGACTGACCGGGAAAGATAAAGAGACTCCCTGCAGCAGCTCTCTGGTTGGTGGACATTACACACGGAACTGTATTCACTGCAGTAACGTTGACGGTACCAGACACTGTTCACGGATTGTTTGGGTGGCACCGGTCGTGTTACTTAGCTAACGTTGCTGCAAAAGTTGCTAACTAGCCAGGTGGCTAACGTTAACTTAGACTAAATGCTAAGTAATCATCTGACAGTGGTTGACTGCAGCTATTTCTGTCATGTTGCCACCCATCCATAAGTCATTGTATGTGGTGCTGTGTTCTCTCTGGCTTACCAAACTGTTACAGTGTGACCCAGTCAGAACGCTACGCTGAATACTGGACCGTATCGTGAATGCTTGGTCTGTTGGACTACATGTGAGAAACGTATTCAATCAAAATGATTTGAAACATGACATTTAAAACTCTTTCACCAGCTAATTATCGGCAGTTTGACTCGATAGACTATTTAAATAGTGCATTAATTATTTATTAATTCTCTGAGATGACCCACTAATTATGACTTATGTCATGTCTATTTTTACATTATGCTGGTGTGTTTTGCTCTCTGTGAATTCAAGATATTTCAATGATGTAACACATACTGATGATGGTACCTAATCATCTACAGTGCCTGATATGTATTTACTCAAGTAACTAGTTGATACATTATGTATTATATTGCATCTGTATGATACATTTGGATGTCATGAAACAGTCAGTTCAACATCACATAAAGCCATGTTACTAAGCATTCACATTTCACCACTCACTCTGTTCCTTCACAATTAATAATCAATCAATCAACAGTATAACAATTTGATTAAAGTAAAACTGTCATAGCTGGGCCATATGGAGAACATCACATATCCCCATATTCTTGACCAAATACATACATAATGTTGATATTTTGGTGATATTGTAGAGTTGATTATTGGTGTTTTAACAAAATATCTTCACAATGAGATTTGTGATTAATAATCATCAGTAATGTGGATACAATGACTAAGTGGGTAAAGGCAGATAACCGAACATCTAGAACAGTCTGGTAAGTTCAGAAAATGACATCACTTTACTGTAATGTAGCCTTTAAAACCAGGAAAAGGCATGTTACGATATTACGATATCCAAAATCTAAGGTGACATCTAGCTTCATATATCGATATATTGCCCAGTCCTACTCTCAAAGTCTATTTATGAATGATTGCATATTGAATATCCTCGTCCTATGGGACTCCCTGGGGTTATGAATGGTAACCCTAACCCTGTGATCTTACAGAGTGGATGATGAGCTGACGTGCGGCCGGGCGGCGTTCCTGTCGGTGTTGCAGCTGGCTCTCATGTTGCCATGGAGACGGCAGCCTTCGAGGGCTGGCTGCAGTCCGTCTCGGCCTCTTTCCTTACCCTGAACGACCAGCAGCGCAACCAGTCTCTGGACCAGCTGATCTCTCTGAGCGGAGCCGTGCAGCTCCGCCACCTATCCAACGGGCTGGAGACGCTGCTGAAGAGGGACTTCCTGCGCCTCCTCCCCCTGGAGCTGGCCTTCTACCTGCTGCACTGGCTGGACCCCGAGACCCTGCTCACCTGCTGCCTGGTCTGCAAACAGTGGAATAAGGTCAATACCCTATATGTGATATGTATCGCTAATGGTTATATAAACAGTTATATTTTACAGTGTTTCTTTACAGTGTCCATCGCGATATGTCGTGGCCTTTTGCGATGTGTTTATTTCAGAAGTTGATATTGCGATGACAATATAAAAAAAAAAACTATATATTGTGCCGCCCTAAGGTGAATATAGTACTGTAGTCATGGGTGCATCAGTAATCTTCTCTTCTCATTTGTCTTAAATGTCTCCTCGTTTCCCTCCAGTGTTCCCTGTTGCTCCCTCGCGTGAACCAAAAACCTTTATTCAGACTGTGTACAGATCAGTCAAACACTTTGTCAGTTAAATTGTTATCGGCGTCTGTACTTAAAGATATATTTGTAAACTCCTCATTTAATAATCCAGGTAATGCTCAATGTGTGTAAAACGATGTAGTAGCCTAACAGTGTAGGGACAATCGGAGTAGTTCAGTCAGACGCACGGTGAGTGACTCAAAGCATCACAGACGGCGTTAATCACTGAAATGACATGAGGAGCTGGACTGTTGTAAATATATCTATCCATCCATTAGGTCGCCATTTACAGACACCAAATAAGCTACAGTTACCTGCTGTTGGACGAAAGCCACGCAGTGTAAATGTAGTCTATAGAAACAATCTTAAGGAATGATGAGATACACAAAGAACATGAAAGTGGCTCCATGTTAATTAGTTCATCTGGCCTGCAGTCAACACTGCTGCGCTGTTTAGAATTGTTGCATTGGGAATAATCTTACATGTGGCTGTGTTATTTGCCCACATTGAATCAACCAGTGTGTTGTGGTGATGCTGTTTCAGAGCAGCTTGTGCCGGACCAAGCCGCTCTCTCTCCCAACTCGCCACATACTGCCTATAAGCAAATTGTAGTGGATCCAATTCAGAACGTATCTCCGCTTTCAATAATGACTCCATGTATTTTTCAAAGCATTTCATGATAACTGAAGTCTATAACCATTATTTTCTGTAGGATAGGAACAATAGCGGCAGGAACAATGTGTAAATCCAGCGGGCGCTGGGAAACGCACCCAGCAAAGAGATGCCTTCAGGGCCTGTAGATTTCCTTTTGCGTACATGCATTTTGAGAGGGTTAACCACTAATCTTGAACAGGGATCAGTAGTTGTAATAGTCAGTAGTACATTATTAAATTCCAGAGAAGTGTTTTGTGTCTCAAACCCAAGAATACAATCATTAAGTTCATTTGCTTTTTTCAGTTCATTATTTGTTATGAGGCGCTTGGTTTGTGTGGTCATATTGGTAGCAGCTTTCCCAGAGTCCAGCAGATGAAACTCTGTTGGACGATGTCCTTGTGTTTTCTTCTTGCATTCCTCAGCAACTAATTGTTTTTACCCCCCACTCTGTCTTGATTTCTAAAAGCCATTTGTTTCCGGTTGATGCAGTCGGTTATCTCTGGTTCTTCAGGTTTATTGTTAGGATATACTGTAATGTTCTTCTTGGTAACCACACAATCCACACAAAATGTAATATCTGTAATGGTTTCAGTTCATCAATACCCACAAAAACCGCCCAGTTGGTGCAGAGGAAAGATCCTTTAAGTATCTCTGTGCTGTCCTTTGACCATACGTTCACTGTCTTAGTCTGTGTTTTACTGCTTACAGACAGTCTTATAAGTTGGAATCAGATGGACTGTATTAGGGTCTGAATTTGGCAAAGGAGGCACAGTCTTGCACTGTATGCATTATTTATATTTCCATAGCATTTGCTTGTTATCTCGCTGCATCTCTTACTACGCTACAGTTTGTTATGAACAGTGCATAACTGCAATTCGAGCTGCATTTCCACTGTGAGGAATGCATGATAATATTCCAGCAGTTCAACGTAGGGGTGTTGAAATGAATCATTGCATCGATGCATGGCGATGCGGACGTGGACGATTCTTCATGGATGCAGTGACAGACCATAATGGATTATTGCCTACTGATGTTTCTTGTTGATTTTCTGGTCGCTGCTTTGTTGTTTTAGCCTTTTGTCTGCTCTCTGCTGTGTTCAGACTCTGCTACATTCAGGAAGTGTCTTTTTTAAGAGCAGATGCAATACAAAGGGGAGTTTATATCTGACTGCTTGAATTTGATGAAAACCATGTGTAGCAATAAATAATAATATTGAGGAGGTGACGCATCGTGATGCATCATCAAATCGTGAGACCAGTGACGATTCAATCCCCTAGTTCAACGTCTGCAGTGCGTCTCTGGTGTCACCTTCCACGAGTGGAAATGTTTGGCATGATCTCAGCAACCTCCAAATAATCAGCGGCAGTACATCAAAATATTGTAAGATAGTTGTATGTACACTGTAAACTGACCACGGGTCAGTTGTTGTAGAGAAGCGGAGGACTGGATGTAGCTCAGCTTGCTTCCGTGTTGTTGGTATGTTGTTGGGACTAGAGATGCCTCGATCACCTATTGGTCGTCGATAAACGGCCAATAGCAATCGATTTCTACAGTAAGTCTAAAACAGTGGTTCTCAACCTTTTTTGTGCCAGCGCCCCCTTATCCATTATCCAGGTCCCTAACCGCCCCCCATCAAATAAGATGTAGGCTAATTGCCCCGAATATGAATGATTACGCCCTTACGCCATAATATTAGGCCTATTATTGTTGTTACTATTGTTATCAAAAATAATCAAAAAATCATATCATTGAATGACAAACAACATATTTCTTAGTTTCCCAGGTATCAAAAAAGCCATGTGAATATAGAAATTATATCTACAGGTGTTTAAAAAAGGCAAACATTTGACATTCAATTTAAATAACAGCAGCCAATCAGAACGACTAGATATGTAACATTCAAACTTTAATTAGGGATTACAGACACTAACGGTAGCCAATCAGAAACAGTTAGCAATTTAACACTCAAATATTTTTAATTCAAATCTAAATCTATAATCGAATTGTTCCAATAGAAAATAAGCTGGCAATTATAAAGGGGTAAAACTAGCAGAAGGAAATAAGTTTCCAACCTTTGAAAGTTAGTGAGAGCTCTTTGTTGATGCTTAGAAGAGTTTAGGTTTGCTATCGCCTGTCTTGCGAGTAAATAGCAGAAGAAAACGTTTGGAGAAATGCAACCCCACATCGCGCTGTGTTTTGAGGACGTGTGAGAATCCCGTACAGGAAACAGTTACATCACTGCCTCTATCTCTGCCACAAGACAGTTTTAAAACACCAAACACAAGCTCTGAACTGCCCAGGAGTTAGTGAACACACAGTCGATGTCTCTCGCTCGTCTCTTTTCTTTCTCTCTTTCTCTGTGAAATGAAGCTGCCTTCAGGTACAGTAAGAAAAGGTTGTGTCCTATAAACGATCTGACGAAAAACTGTTACTGTGAAATATAAAGTCGACTTGTGCTACATTGGGGGGGGGTTAAAGAACACAACAGGACGTCGCACCACCCTGAACGCAGCTTCACGCTGAAGTACGGAGCTCATTTAAGATGATGCTCTGACGTCTCGTTTTCATGAAGGCAGCACGGAGCTGGGCCAAACAAAGCTGACGGCAGTCATAGGCAGTTAAAGTTTTTGCAAGTAGTTTTAAAGTGTAAACATGTATTGTTATTGTGAATCTTTGGTTTAAACTAGCTTTCAAACAAACACCCCCCTCAAGGGCACCTCAATGCCCCCCTTTCCAAAATATTGCTTCCAGCGCCCCCCGTCCTCTTCTGAACGCCCCCGTTGAGAAACACTGGTCTAAAAGGACAATTGAAATATAAAACATGCACACTCTGCAGCCTGTGCTTCTGCTGAAAACCAACGCAATAGATTTAGTCTCAGTGTGCTATAGATCATAACCACCGAGAAACAATCCGACTTTACTGAGAGAGAGATGATCTCCCCTTGGCCTTAAATGTTCGGAAATGGACATGACAGTACTTCCTTGTGTTATAAATGAAGTATGGTTCTGTGTGTGTTGGACCAATCAGTGACTCTCATCCCTGCCAACCCTACCCCCGAAGATTCTTGTACTTTCTGAAAGTACCACCCTCCAATCAGGGACATTTGGGGGGGGGGAATAAAGCCCCCAGAACTTAATGTAGCCCCTGGTCCCTGTGCTCAAAACACTATGAGTTCTTCAGAAGGTTCTGAGTTCCGGGGTAACGTTCCTGTGGTTGAAACACGGCTTCGGTTAACACGATCGGCAACAACAGTGGTTGAATTACCTCCGATTTTTTTTAAACCAAAAAACTTTGGAACAGCAGACAAACATGCTTATCTCTCAAAATAAGGTGCAAGCTAATTTGGTATTGGTACTCAGGTGTTGGCACTAGTATTAAAAGTTACAGAGTTACAGGATGTTTTTATGCCAATTATGCTAAATTGGCATACATAAATTACAGTCATTTCCTAAATGGATAGGGTTACCTGATATCATATTAAAGGCAAAGCCAGAAATAATTCAATTTTAGAATCTAAACACCACATGTAAAAAGTACTGTGTATCAGCTCACCCTTTCTAGTATTGAAGTACTGGTCATTCAGCCATGGAAGTGTTCCAACATTCCACCGAGCGTTTGTCTTCTTGCAGGTGATCAACTCGTGTACAGAGGTGTGGCAGGGTGTGTGTCGGGAGCTGGGCTGGAGGATTGACGAGTCCATTCAGGAAGCCCCCCACTGGAAGGGGGTCTACCTAAAGGCTAAACTGCGCATGGTGCAGCTGCAGGATCAGGAGGCATTTGAGACATCATCCCTGATTGGCCACAGTGCTCGGGTCTACGCCCTCTACTATAAGGACGGCCTCCTCTGCACAGGTACGCTGGGGCTCGCCTTCACTTTCTACGTGGCAAAGGCTGACCATACTATGACCATAGCTTTGAAGCAACACCTCAACATGCAGAGGGCTGTTTTATTCCATTACACTGAACCAATGCTTTTGTTATGGCATCCAATCGCTGCATTCATTGATTCACCTTGTGTAACGTTTTGTGTGTTTGCAATCAGTTGCCTGTTTACACATCCAGCAGACACCAGACCAGCAGGTCCATTGTGTGTCACTTTTCAGGGGCCTGATATTGTGCTTGCTAGCTCACTTATAAGCTTTACTGCGATGCTTCACTGGAAGGGAGCTTTGATTAATGGTATTTATTCCTGCTATGACAAGCTAAAATGTCTGCTGTGAAAAGGGGCTATTGTTTGATTAATTCCGCCCTATTTCAATTACGCAAACGCAAAACGGATAGGCTTTAATAGCCAAGCGGTAGGCCTCGGCCACACAGACTGTGTGGCCATTTTCAAGGGAGATGCTCTCTTTTGCAGCACTTCTTAAAGCAACGGCTGCAGATGTATTTACATACTTTTTGTGTCCTGATATCTGCAGAGATTTAATGAACTGACAGAGAAGCTTTTCATACAGGAAAACGCAGACGTGGACAACAGATACTAGAAGAATCACTCCTAATCATTTAGAGAGAAATGCAGAATGATTTAATGATGTTCCTGCCAGTGTTCATTTTGTAACAAAAACTATGACTTAAAATATTCGCCAACGACCTTCCATGACTAAGGCCTTGTCCACATGTACACAGGTATTTTTAAAATCAGGGTTTTTCCTTTGTTCATTCTCTAAACAAATCCCGTCCACACATGCGCTGTTTAGAAAAGTCTCCACATGAACTGACACAACTTTCAACAACACAACTGAAGCGCTGTCGAGAGCATGCCAGGCCAACAGCGATGGGCTGCTCTAGGTGTGTCCTAGCTCGCAGCCGTAACAGAGATGCCCTCTTGTTTTCAGGCTCCGATGACCTCTCTGCCAAATTATGGGACGTGCGCACTGGGCAGTGCATTTATGGGATTCAGACACACACCTGCGCCACCGTGAAATTTGATGAACAGAAGCTGGTGACTGGGTCCTTTGACAACACTATGGCATGCTGGGAGTGGAGCACAGGTGCTAAAATCCAGCAGTTCCGTGGCCACACTGGAGCAGGTTGGTGTAAATGTAGCAAATATATCTGTTCTGGGCTGTTTGGAGCAATAAGCAAGCAACACTTTCTTTATATAGCACATTTCAACCCAGTGTACAGGGGTTTTCCTGAATAGAGAATTCTTTGGCGCCCCACAAAGAGCTTTTAGCCACTGGCTAAACATCTTTGACTTTGATTGTTAACAGAAACATCCTATTTTGAGTGGATTGTTCATTTAGTTTGTAGAACTTGATTTAACATGATGGTAGAAGGTGCCAGATGTAGATGCTGCTGTTGAACTGAGGCAGATCACACATTTCTGTTTACAGGAAAATACTGATATCTTTTATTGGAATTGTTTATTATAACTTTATCTTTTGTGATAAATGGTCTGTGTTTGACAGCTCAATGTTCCACGCTTATTAAAGAAAAACACTTCATATCCATGTTCTCATCCTCCCATAAGAACATAGAGCAGTGTAGATGGTGTCTCACGTTATAATACTCCATGACATGTTTTATCTGTTACGCAGGGAATATTGAACGTTAGCTAAAGTTTTTGCGATGATTTACAAAATCACAATTAGATGTGTTCACCAAATCGTTCAGCCCTATATGATATCTTGGCATTTTGATGAATCTTGCTGTATTGCATCTTCTTTTGAACGCCTTGTTGTGTGTGCTCAGTGTTCAGTGTGGACTACAACGATGAACTGGACGTGCTGGTCAGCGGCTCCGCCGACTTCACGGTGAAGGTGTGGGCGCTGTCTGCTGGGGCGTGTCTCAACACTCTGACGGGACACACCGAGTGGGTCACCAAGGTCAGCCATCTCATCCTAGGAAATGAGTTTGATCTTATTCATGCATAGTTTTAGTTAATACTGACATGTTCCCAGTTTCCTTTTGTTATAAATGCCATGTGTTAGTTCTTCAGCAGCGAGGAACTAACACAACTAAACTGACAGGATCAGAGTAACGCAGCGCTGGATGTGTTTGGTGTTCTCCCATCAGGTGTTGCTACAGAAAAGTGAGGTGGAATCTATGGTGCACAGTCCTGGGGATTATATCCTCCTAAGTGCTGATAAGTATGAAATTAAGGTAATGGTCCAGTCGTCTCCTGTCTTTGTCTCATGTTCTCATGTGTGAGCTGCTTTACCTGAAGTGTGTTCCCTCTGCAGGTCTGGCCTTTAGGGAGAGAAATCAACTGCAAGTGTTTGAAGACGCTGTCAGTGTCCGAGGACCGCAGCATCAGCCTCCAGCCTCGCCTGCAGTTTGACGGACGCTACATTGTCTGCAGCTCTGACCTCGGAGTCTATCAGTGGGACTTTGCCAGTTTTGAGATTCTCAGGTAAAATATATGGCTGCCCTGTAGCTGGTCTCCGTGACGTCATCCACAGGTTTCTGAAACATGAAGCTCAAAGTGGGCAGCTCATGCTGGCTCTGTCCGTTGCCGTCTTTTCCTCGGCTGGCTCCGCTTAACTCCCGTCTAAACCAAAGATGTGCAAAGAGGGGGAGTATGGTGAACCCGAGGTGGGGTGAATGAAGCCCTCAGTCTATGTTGGCCACATGTGACACACCCACCTGTCACTCAAAGCTGAACTAGCTATCTAGCTAGCTGTAGAGACCAAACCGTTTTTTTGTACTAAGCTGTTAACATGGTTACTTCTGCTGTAAATTTGGGCATTTCAGCATAGATGTCAATGGTGACTGACTCACTTTTGGAGCCAGTCTCGAGTGGCCATTCGAGGAAATGCAGCTTTGGCACATTGGCCCTATTTTTCAACACCTGAGGTTGCCTCTTGATTCTTGTATAGTTTAGAGCAGATGTCACAAGGTGTGTAACAGTAATAAATACAATCATACAAAATTTAGAAATGGCATAACAATAAAACAAAAATGGGTTTCCAAATTGGCTAGGTTCACTGTCCAGGTTTGAGCTTTTGCTCAGGTTTTGTGCAGCTTCTTGTGTCACTTGAAAAGAGATGGTCTTTTGGTCCCAGGTAAGTGTGAGGGTAAAGTGAGCTGTGACACTGCTGGTGTTGCCAGCTGCATGATTAAAGCTGAGATGGATCATGAGAGATCTCTGCTGTAAACCGACGACAGCTTTGAGCTACGCTAAATTGCCTTTTCAAGATAATATTGGCTGACATACAAGTATGTAGCTTAGTTTATTTAGTATTAACAGGCGTCCTATCATCATCGTTCATATACCCTAATTCTAGTTCTAAGAGATGTGTCTGAGAGAACGGTCTGTTAAGGGGACAGAAATTGCACCCAGAATGGGGAACACCAAGGCAACTCAGTCAGTGAGTGCGTAATGTGACCCAGTGCAAGGTTTTAGCAGTGTCTGAGCTGCACTGCCATCCGTCAGTACCAGTGGAGAACATTCACCTTTAACACCTTCAATCATATCGTTTCAGAAGCCAGGCTGAACCTTAACGAGCATTGGAGCTGCCAATGAATATTCTAAATCTGATTTTATAAATGGATTGTAAAAACAAAAACACAGACATTCGATTTTGAGAATGCGTAACTGTTACTTATGAATAAATGTCTGTACATTCAAGCCCTCGATAATGAGTTTACGCAATGCTGATTAAGGCTTCCACTGTCAGGGAATCTCTCTGGATCGCTCAGAATACAGAGCTGTGGTGTCTGGTGTCTGTGGAGACATTCCTGCGCTGTCACACCTGACGTATGCCCATACAGCTGATTTGTACTCGAAGCGTCTTAAGTGTTATTTACAGCCAGACGAAAAGGAAAAAAAAGTCTCTACCACATTTTGCTGTCATGTATGGTCGTGCTAGCGTCTCTGTCCTCTGCTCTCAGTTTGACCCTTAGACTGTATATAAAGAGGGACAGCTTTGAAGCCAAAACATATGGATGGCCTTGTGGCTGGCTGTAGTGTAGGTCAAAAGCCCCACCCCCTCCATGTTAGTGGATGGGACATGGGCCAAACAAAAAAATCTAAGTACATGTCAGATAAATGTTTCCCAAAGATATTTCTGTCATTTTAGGTTGTTCTGATCACGTTGATGTTTGTCCAGGTGTTCATGTTTCTGATCACTTTGGTTTTTATTAGTTATTTGATGGTATAAAAACAGTGAGACCACAAAATATCTTCCTTTGTGACCTTTTATTAATGTAACAGCACCTGACAGTTAAGTACAGGTGGAATCGGCTGGAATCATTCACTCTGTTTTATTATTATATAAATAATTATATTATAAATATATAATTATATTAACAGCATGTTTTCATGTTCCTAGGGTGATCAAAACGCAGGACCCAGGTAACCTGTCCCTGCTCAGCTTTGGTGAGGTGTTTGCGCTCCTTTTCGACAACCACTTCCTGTATGTGATGGACCTGAGGACAGAGGCCATCTCGGGCCGCTGGCCTCTGCCAGCCTACAGGAAGTCCAAACGGGGATCCAGCTTCCTGGCCGGTGTGACGTCCTGGCTCAATGGCCTGGACGGGGACAATGACTCTGGACTGGTGTTTGCCACCAGCATGCCGGACCATAGCATTCACTTAGTACTGTGGAAGGAGAACGGATAGACAGCACGCGCACTCTGGAATATAAGAACCTTAACAGCCAACATAGATCATGCATGGACCAAAGCATTTAGTTTGTATCTGTTTCTTCCTCATTCAGTCCCACTCCAGACACCCACGGATGGAAAACTAAGAAAGATGATGAAACTATTACTGTTGTGCTAGATCAACCCATCTGTGACAATTAAAGGTTCCAAAATAAACACAACAATATAATTTCTCTTTTAATATATTTGAACGTAGTGGTGTAAATTGTTTTGGCAGGTTTTCTCTTTGATCCGTTTGGCGTTGTGCAGTCACCCTTAAAGAGCCTATGTTTAGTGTCTGAGTGACTGATGGGACAACAATCTTTGACACTGGTCCAGTATTAAGAGAGATCTCTGCAGTCAGCAGCAGTGAAACAAGCTACAATGTAAGTTAATAGGACAATTGTCCAGCTTGTATTTACGTTCACAAAAGTTATATTTTTGCCGCTGACAAACTCAGATTAATATTCTGAGTGTCTGACAACATTATGGAAAGGATCTCTTCAGAGATAGAACTTTAAAACCTCTTTAAGACCTTTCTATTTAACCAGAAACAGCTCTGAGGGCACTAGCTCTAAACCCACCAGACTCCATTTAAAAAAACAGTACTTTTAGCGTGTATAGGGCCAACATATTTTCACGTGTAAATCTGTAAACTGTGTGTTTATTTCAACCAAAACTAGAGTTGTGATGGTTGGAAAAGTAGAAAGACGACCCAAAACGGCTTTTCATAGTTTTATTTTGTGTCCACTTTGAATGAAGTGTGTTTCACGATGCTAAAATTACTGTTTATTTACATGGAGTCTGGTGGGTTTAGCGAATGCAATTTTGCAGATGTTTTTATGTTTAAAAAAAAGGATCTTACTCTACCAGAAAGGTCGACCTCCTTAGAAATCCTTTCCATAATGTCAGAATATTAATCTGAGTCTGTCAGTGGCAGAACAAGCACTTTTGTGAACGTAAATACAAGCTGGACAATTGTCCTATTAACTTACATTGTAGCTTGTTTCTCTGCTGCTGACTGCAGAGATCTCTCTTAACACTGGACCAATGTCAAAGATTGTTGTCCCATCAGTCACTCAGACACTAAAACATAGGAACATAGGGTCCAGGTTGAAAGAAACAGTAGTTACCTTTTAATCCATAGTCTAGTAACTGGGTGCCAACTTTGGACACTTTGGACCTTTTCCTTATCAGGAAAAACAGGCCAAAGACAAAGTCAGGCCAATGCCACGCTGGTCACTGGGCCGATTTGCCGAAACATTGGTCTCCTTGAAGAAACGCAGGGTCGCCTTAAACACAGTTACTGTAAATAATGGAGAAGATTTCCTTTGACATCAGGGTAGATGGAACGTAACAGATCATCCTTAAGGAAGCTGGGAACTGAATGGTGTAGGAGAAGTGGTTTGGTACATTGTTGTGTACCATGTAAAACAATGTGAGGTTTCATGTAATTCACTGAGATGTCTGGTTTAAGTGTCAGCTTCAGAAATGTGATGTGCCTTTTCAGTTCATTTAATGTAACAAACTAGAAATCCTCTAACTCCGGCACATGGCAGTAAGGTGATGACTGCATTGTAAATCTTTCTTTTATGTTGAGTTTTTCATATTTACTGTGCTCCAACAGTCTGAGATGTCTGTAATTTTATAGTTATCTACCTGACATGACTTGCTCAGTGAATTGCTTTTATGAATCATTGACTGTGTAAAACATCAGCTTTATTTTTGCATTGCACAGCTGAGGAGGGGACTTGGCAAGCAGTTGGTTTTGTGCAAAATGACAATTTTAGACTTAAAAGATTTGAAAGGGTGATTTTCCTGAGAGATACTGAGAAACCATGCATTGTTCTGTGCATCAGTTTCAACATCATGTCTCAATTTGGTTTTCTGCTTTTATAAAAACTGAACTTTTACCATTAGTTAGTGCTTTGCCCTCAATTTGCATTAATGTCTTCCTTTGCATTAGGCAGACCACAGACCACAGGTTAAAATGTATTCATGTGCACCAAACCCCATTTATGACAGATTAGTTTTTCTTGTATGCAGTCTGTAACCTGTTTCTCACATGGGTCGCTGTACACAGCAGATGTACAGACTGTTGGCTTAGGTTTTTCAAATCTAAGAAAAAAAATCATCTCTACCACATTTTATCCTCCCAGCAGCACTCAATATGAAAATTCAGTAATATGTTTTGTACATAAAGTGATAAATTGAAATGGGCCAGGAAGAATTTTCAATGGAACGTAAAAGGTTTTGTTGATGTATCTATTCAGAGTTAATTGCTGTTGCATTCAAGTACCACACTGTCATTATTTCACCAAATCTTCTATTGCACTGTCAGAGCTCTTAGGTCACCTGCATTAACGTACAATCAGCTTCAATATTGCAGTCCTTCAAATGAATAAAAGTAGCAAATGCACCTAGATGTGTCTGTGTATTTGGTCATGCCACCATTTTTAAAACATATACCAGCATCATGTTCAATGCTTTAGGGAAGGCAATGTGGGTCCAAATACCTCTGTGTGTACCCATGATGCACTGACAACATACTGTACTATGCCTTTTTTTAATCACTTTTATGACTATCCACCTTATGCTGCCCCGACTTTTCTTTTTCTGGTTTGAACGTAATTGTATTCGTTACCCTGGTTAGCATAGTACTAGCACCAGTTGTCGTTCTGAACAATGGGAATATTTAGCAGCGACACTGTGGGTGATTGAATTGGTTTTACAATGCACAGTTTCTCCCACAGAATTAAATTATATTTGTGGTTGTAGCTGACCAGGAGGGGGAACCTTCAGTTATCGCTTGTAGCAACTCCACTTCATCCAGCCCCTAGCCCAGCTCCAGCATGGCGTCTGATCCCAGCCTACTCAGACTTTGCTGATCTGTCGGATCAGCAAACTTTCTATTACTGCCGTACGCGCTGCCACTGGCAACCAGCCCGCTGTGACCCCCGGTGCTGGGGTTTGTGTTTGCTGAATATTAGTTGTTACTGCCGCGTAATTGAATACAGCCTGCCCAGCAGCTTGTTTGAATGTGGTTGACTAATTACAACATAGTGTGCCAGCTGACCAATCAGAGCAGACTGGGCTTTTCAGGAAGGCGGGCCAAGAGCTTAGACAGAGTGTTTCAGACAGAGGAGCAGCAGCAATGAGCAGTATGAGAAACATAGTATTCATTTTGAACATTAAAGCATGTAGACCTATTGCAGTAGACCCCAAGAGTACAAATATGATGCTGAAAAGGAGTATAATGGGGGCTCTTTAAGATTTTTGATTTTTAGATCATGAATTCTGTTACTGTGATTCAGCCATTTTATTTGACCATCACTTCTGTCATCCCTTCATCCTTCGAGCCTTCCTCCCAATGTTATTATAATTATTATTATTATTGTTACAAAGACAATGGCGACATTAGCTGGCTATGCTAAGCAAAGTAATAGCACTTCCACTCTAAAACAGAAGTAAGATTACAAAATAACAGAATGAGAAAGTGCCCTAGTTCAGGCAAAGAATAAGGTCAATACTATGACTTTTTATGAAAAAATTTCATCATACTATACTGTGACTTTTTTTATCCCTCCCAACATTCTACACTGACTTTTTATAAAAGAATTTGACATACTATATGTGGCAAGGGTCACCAATAAGGGGGGGGGGAATTTAAATGAAGAACCGACAACGCCACCCTAGGAAATACTATGTGAACCTGTACAACAGCTGCCCCTCCAGTCACCAGTCTATCAAGCTTCTGAAGTTTGCGGACGGCACCTCCCTTATCGGACTCATCTCTGATGGAGACGAGTCCACCTACAGGTGGGAGGCTGACCACCTGGTGAAGTGGTGCTAGCAAAACAACCTTGAGCTCAACGCTCTAAAGACAGTGGAGATGGTTGTGGACTTCAAGAGGAACTCAGCCCCACCTGCCCCCATCACCCTCTGTGGCTCCACAATTGACACTGTGGAGTCTTTCCACTTCCTGGGAACTATCATCTCCCAGGACCTCAAGTGGGAGCTGAACATCAGCTCCCTCGTCAAGAAAGCACAACAGAGGATGTACTTCCTGCGGCAGCTGAAGAAGTTCAACCTGCCAAAGACAATGATGGTACACTTCTACACAGCCATCATTGAGTCCATCCTCACATCCTCCATCACCATCTGGTACGCTGCTGCCACTGCCAAGGACAAGGGCAGACTGTTCTCACATCCTCCATCACCATCTGGTACGCTGCTGCCACTGCCAAGGACATGTGCAGACTGTTCTCACATCCTCCATCACCATCTGGTACGCTGCTGCCACTGCCAAGGACAAGGGCAGACTGTTCTCACATCCTCCATCACCATCTGGTACGCTGCTGCCACTGCCAAGGACAAGGGCAGACTGTTCTCACATCCTCCATCACCATCTGGTATGCTGCAAGGACAAGGGCAGACTGCAGCGTGTCATTCGGTCAGCAGAGAAGGTGATTGGCTGCAATCTGTGTGCCACGTAGGTGACAGCGGCGCAGAACAACATCGCTCTGCTGTCTCCGCCATGACCGCTAAGCCTTTGGCTGTCCCCCGGAGTTATATCGACATCTGGCTGCACATGTCACAGTGGAACATCTGCCTGCACAGGTCACAACGCCCAGCCAATAACAGACGTGTGCTCTTGGACGGTCCCATTGCCCCTGGTGGGTTGTTTGGCCCACACCTTGGACAGTCATGTAGGCAGAGGAGGGGATGCAGAAACACACCTCCAGGAGAGCGGCACCTCGGCCACAACAGCTGCACCAAGATGTCAGCTCGAGGAGAAGGGGCCCCACAAGCTGTACCGCCCTTCTCCCCCACGGTGGTATCCCCCGCCAAATATCAAACCGATGCGGCCATAAGGCCCTGCGGGCAGCACCCACCTGGTTCAATCTATCCCTGAGCTGACTCGCAGACAGCGGCGTCAGTGGCAGTGATGGGGCACTGGGAACGCATGGGCGGCCACTGAGACACACGTTCCCCTCACACACACAGACAGGCTCGCCGCCACGCTCACACGTAGTAACACAGACAAAGCCCAACCACACTGTGTCAGAATTAACAGGAGCAAATACCCATTCAAAGTGCGTGTTGATAGCCTACTCAGTTATTCTCCACCTCCGAGCTGATTACGTGGATTGGTGAGAGTGCTGAGTCCCCCCCTTAGCGGGCCTTGTTTTCGGTACTCTGATCCGAATACACATTTTGGTCGCTGACTCCGCCATGCATCCCCAGCATATATCGGGCAGCAGCCGCACTTTCAACTCGCCTACCACGGCTTGTGAGAAACGAATAAATTGCTTCGGCTGGGAGGGCACGATCCTCACTGCTATGTAAACAGACAACACACAATGCCACTATGAAAACCAGGCTGGATGCATTAAACTCTCCGCTGTCACACATTGGGCCTCACAGGGTGGTGTCAGCACTGTCAGTGATGCGTCTGCTGGTGTTGATGCCCACGAGTCACGTAGTGGCTCCTCTAGGACATGAGTAAACACACACGTTGCACACGAGGAAAAATTGAGAGATGGTTCGGCCGCCTCCGCCTCAACCCATCACGGCACAAGAGGCGCATGCTGACCATATCTTCTTCTCTACAGTCAAACCTGGCCTAGTGGAGCCTGCCACGGTGCTAAAGTGCTGAAACACTTTGCTCTGAGTCTGTCAGGTAGACGTGTCGATAAGAACAGACAACGTGACAGCGGCAGGTACACTGAGCCCAGCTATTAGAAATAGCCAGGAGCCTGCTGCTGTGGTCACACAGACACCTGCTATTAATCAGAGTGGCGTACACTCCGGGGTTACTAAACCACGCGGCAGACCTGATGTCGCGGGGGTCCCTCTCACAACGAGCGGAAATTAAATCCCACTCTCGTTCAGATGCTGTGGAACAGGTTGGGAGAGCGAAAGTGGATCTGTTCACGAGAGAATGCACAGTGGCACTGTGGTTCTCTATGAAGGCGCGAGACTGGCCCCTGACTCCTCGTCTCCTGGCTCGCATTCAGGAAGAGAGCCTGGCGGCCATTCTAGTAGCACTAGAACACACGAGCGCACCAAGGTTCCCAACTCAGGGGGACGTCGTCATCATGACAGCTGCCATATGGCACAGGGATGCACTGTCGCAGCTGGACTGTGCAATCTCCCACCCCGCAGTGATAAGACAACGGCTGTTGCCCTGGCCGCTGAACAGGAGCGCTTCGAGAGGTTAGGGTGTCTCGTTGCGCTACTTAGGCAACAGCTCCACCCTGTGGTTAAGTCGGGGATTTTGATCTGTAACAGCAGAGCCCACTGTGTGAGCCAATATGCTGTATGTGAATACACGGATCTTAAGTCACAGAATGACTAGCGGCCTAATTCATTCAGCGTGTTACGCTTGACGGCGGTCCGCTTCCCAGCGCTGGTGTGTGGAGAAAGGCTCTGACCCCACCTCGTGTCGAGAGTTTCTGTGTGTCCCACTGTGTTTCCTGATTTATTTTCATGAATACAAATGTTTCAAAAAACATTTTGATTCAACTCTGTAATGTTGACATGGCGGAGTGATATTTTTAGTGACGGGTCAGGTGTATTCAAATGGCTCTGGGGTGACAGCACTGTCATGCTTATTTGAGCATGTTCTAAATTTCTAGTTGACCAATTAGATCACCTGATCGGATCTACTTGTTGCATAATGTAACATAATGGCACAATAATAATAAAAAATCTAAATGTATGAAAACATCCTGCTGTCATTTTCTTCACTTTCAGTTGGGTCTGCAAAACACCAGAAGTGTCCACATACTTTTAACAACAAAGCAGGTTGTATGTTGTATGTATGTTTGTTTTTTTAACAGTTAAGGTTAGGAAACGATTGTCTATGAATAAAAATATGTGTGCATCACGAAAAGGTTGGAAAATATGTGACTTGTCTGTCTTCTTTCTTCACATTATGACGCTGTCCTCCCTATGTGTTTGATGATGGAATGAAGATTGACAGCCAGCCAAACTCAGTTCAATAATGACATCAGCGAGTCAGGAAGTTGACATCTGATCTTTTGACCTTTAATGACTTTCACTCTGGCATCACATTGATCTCATTGAAAACACAAATGACCGTTTTACCAAATCATCTACAGAGCTAACCTGCTAGCCTTACAATAGATGCTATGAACAAATACATGCAGAGCAATAAACCAATAATCTGGTACATTAAAACATAAATGGCATAATATACAAACAACATGCTTAGGCTTAGTTAGTGCTACTTCACATATTCATTGTATGTTATCTATGCAGCAACACATTTACATGTGCACAACTAAACATCACAAACACAGTAATGCCAAACATCACCTGTCATAAATCCCAATATGGGCTTCTATACAAAAGTAAAAAATGTTCACTTACAGCCATCGCTTTCATAAGCATCACAAATCATGATGGAAAGGGATCTCTTCTGGTGCTGGTGCATGGCTGGCAAACAGAGAAGCATGAGGGTGACAGACGAGTAAAAACTCTCTTCTTCTTTTAGTTTTTCAGCGGTTGGCATCCAGCTTATTGGTGCATTACCGCCACCTTCTGCTGCGTGGATCAGACAATAGACTTATTCAATGGATTCATCTTCTCCTTCTTCGGTGGTCAGCAACAGAAGTTGTATTGGTTGTACATCACTGTCACCTAACCGTGGATGGATTTTTATGCAACAAATAAGAGCTGCACAACTAGTTGCAATTTTATGGAAATCGTAATATGGACTAGTGCAATATCCAAATCGTAGGGGGCGCAATATTTGTTAAAGGCTAAATATGTGTCAAACCATTCTGAATGAAGTAATGTGGAGCTGCAGAGACGTCCCGGCCTACAAATCATATCCTACAGACTAAAGGACACATCTTTGTTTGGAACAGATCCTCGCATAAATCACACTATAATCAGTTATATTTTTTTATTTTAATATTTTTTAATGAAAATGGGGATAATGATACAAATGATCATTCCCTCCAAAATCGTAAATCATATCGCAATTGCAATATCAGTCATAATAATCACAGTTAGATATTTTACTCATATCATGTAGCCCTACAACCAAATGCATAACTGCAATGCATTGTGGGTGATATCCATCTCTGGAGGGACCTCACTGGCTCCTATGACTGGCTCCCTCAGACCTCCGAGGGTCGATCTCACCAAGTCCCTTTCAGTTTTTCAGACAAACGGTGGGTATTCCCCCGAGGGGAAGTGAACAAGGTCATGTTGAACCGCTGATGAAATCCAAATCCCTAAAAAAAAATGTCCTGTTTCTGCATAGAAAAGTCCAATAGGTGGCATGATTGCACATGGTACAAGGCAGAGGACAGAATACATTATACAGTCGAATATATTTGTCTTTTAACTCTCAAAATGTCACATGCCAAGTTGCCAAATAAAACTACAAATGACACAAAGTCATAGCTTACTCAATAGTAATAATAATAAACAAAATAAAATAATTGATTGTGGTAAAATAATCCACACTTAATTAGTAAATGATAGAATCACACATTCAAGCTCCTGATCTTAAGTGTCACCTGCTGCTCAAACACCAGATGGCAGCACAGATCAGTCCGTCTCCTCAGCCTGATTGGTTGAATCAAACCCTGGAGCGTTTACCCCCTTAGTGTTGATTCACATGGTACAATATTATCACATAACCTCTGTGTTTGGCTACATATGGTCAGTAATTTGTGGTGGAATATTTACTACTAAATGGCAGAGTCACAAGGGCTTAAGATCATATTTGATCATGTGATGAGATGATACAACATATGGCACCTAGTGTAGGTGCAAAATCTGTCAAGACTGACTGGACGCATCTGCAGGCCGAGTGAGCCGTGCTGCCTTTCAAACATAAAAAGGCCCTCATCACAGTGTGTACTGGGGCCCCCTCATACAGTAAGTACCTCACGCCACTGAAAATGTGCTAATACCAGACTGTGAAAACACTCCACAAGTTTAATCATAAAAAATTAACTTCAATATTAAAAGTCAATATAGTCAATGCAGAGAAATGGCCACTGTTATTGTTATTCTATATTATATCATTAGATAATCATTTATCATGCGTTAATGTGTAAGCAGAACTGAAACTGTATAACTGGAGTTGTTTGGTGTGGTTATTTTCTTCATGGATTCATCTGCTGATATGATTATATTCTCCATTCATTCAGTTTGTGAACACTGAAAATCAGTGATAAATGCCATCACAATCACCCTTATTATCTGGCAAAGGGAAATTCATGTGGTCTTCCACGTCTCCTTAAAATATGGTCAGTACAGACATGCAGAAGACAAGCAGCAAGCAATTCCTAACCTGAAGAAACCGACAATAAAAGTAGTATCAAAAGGTAATATTTGCAGCAATGAAAAAAGAAATGAAGTGACAGAGTGTAATAACTGCAATGATGCAGCTTAAACACCAATTGTGCAGTCTAATTGCTGTAGGCAAAAATGATTCGCTGCAGATATCTACCGTTTGACCGGCTGCTGCTTCTGAATTTCTGATGGGGAGGATGAGCAGGATCATCGATCTGATCTGTCTTTTTTAGAAGAAGCTGAGCTGCAGACACCTAGTCAACCCCAATCATCCTGCTGGCAGTCTTGGCTCTCTCTCTCTCTCTCTCTCTCTCTCTCTCTCTCTCTCTCTCTCTGATACTGGTGCTTGTCAGCGTGTCAGGCTCTTAATGATCAGATTGGGTTACACACACCTGTTAGTGATACAGGCTCATGAATACCTTGCTCTCCATGAATTATTAGCAAGCATGCAAGTTGTAGTGAGCGTGTGAGTTACTGCCGGCAGGTCAAGCCATCAGTTTGGACGGAGCAGCACAGCCGCCATGGACATCTCTGTCCTGCCCAACAACAATCACCCAGAGAAGTTCTTCCAGCTGGACGTGGGGATGCTGCCGGCCACACACGGCATGTTCCAGGTCGGGGCACTCGTGTCCAGTCAGAGACACTGGCAGAACAGAGTCTACTCGCAGGTATGGAGCTCTCCTACTGTACGCTCATCTTCTCTGTATGATTGTCTTGTTTCTCCCCTTTGACATGGACAGCTGTACTTGGTTCCTTAGAAATGATTCCACATTACAAGCCAAGTCTGCAGGAATGATCTTCTATCAGAGATCATCATGGTAATCTGGAGCTGTGTAGAGAAACAGGAGAACAGGACAGTGCTGCATTCAGTATTTATCAGTCTTCATATCCAGGGACAGGAGTATCCTGTCTAATATTTGATTCAGACTCTTTGTAAAACGCTAAGTGTATATAGCTTTACAATCTGTACAACATACCACAGCATCTATCCTTAGACCCTGTTCTTTTGAGATTGAGATCTATTGCAAATGTGTAGGTGGCTTTGCATTAACAATATTAACTAAGATCACTTTCACACCAGGGGCCTGTATCACAAAGCAAGTTCCACTGAGTGTTGCTCCCTTTGGGTTACGTGGCTCCACTGAGCCTAACATAACCACTGTCATGAAGCTGTTATTCCTGACTTCTAGTCTCTCATTGCCAGCTCTATCTCCAAAGCACTGTAGAGATAGGCCTGGCTACACCACAGATGCATTCTGGGATAGGAGAAAAAAACACTTTGGGTTGTTTGTTTCTTTAAACCAATCACAATGGTCTTGGGCGGCGCTAAGCTCCGGACGCAGTGACGGTGGCTCTGCTAAATAGCCTCAGAAAGGAACTTGTTTAGGTGGAACATTTGCACCCTGCAAAAGTAAAGCTGGATACATGGTTAAACCTCATTGGCTCTTACCAGTGTATCTCCGTGTGTACTTCGTCCACAGCAATCCTTAGGGTTAGGGGGGTTAGGGTTACAGTTAGAGGGTTAGGGGGTTAGGGTTAGAGGCTCAGGAGGAGCTGCTACCCTCAGGAACTGACAGAATTACATTTAACCTTCTTGTAAAGTTTTTTTTGATTTCCAGTGACAAATAATGAGTTGATTGAGCGATTGAAGGAAACGCAGACAATAAGGAAAGCACAAATAAAAAGCAGAAATAATCCTCATCATGTATTTGATGCAGAAGAGTTGTTGTTGAGGCTACATTGTACCTGTGTCTCCAGTGTCTCCAGTGTCTCCTCTTTGTCTGGGGAAAGAGTTGAAGGTAGATGTGGTGAAAATTCAAATCGCTGCCTCATTGTCTCCGTAGAGGGAGCAAAGGGTGAAGACTGAGAGCTGGTCTCCTCCGTCCCCAGAGGGCACTCGTGTAGAGTTTGAGGACAGATACCTGGAGAAGCACATCACACCGCTCACTCTCAAGTCCAACATCAAAAGGAACCCTCTGTACATGAACATGAGATCCATGGAAGCAGCGGACAACAAGAAGTCCAAGCCTTCCTGGACTGTCAAGGAGTACGACACACAAACAGTTCACGGAAACCTGGCAGGTTATCTAAAGGTAAAGTGTGGGGAGGAGAGCTGTGGGTGATTGACAGGATGAATGGCTGCAAAACAAGAAGACAGACAGATGGGCAGCAGACAGATAAAGGGATACACTGTGTAGACTGTCAGAGGATTTGTTGGTGCTACTCTGCAAACCAGTTACTATTGTGACAGAGTTAGTGACTGCAGACCTGCCAACCTTGAAGAAATTTTATGAGTACAACCCCCCCACTCCCGGGCCCCCGCACGCAGCAATCACCCGACAGCCCACCGCCAATGTACGCTCCACCGTTGCCCACCCACCAGTGAGAAACCTATGAGATACCTAACACCATACTACATAATATACACATAATATACTTTCATCAATCAATATCTATTAGTTACTCCATAACCATATACAAGTAGACCATAAATGTTATACAATTACTGCAACCACTCCCAACATTAAATTGAAAACAAACTGTTGTACAGGAGGCATAGCCCATGGAAACTTCTTCCACCTGAAAATACATTGTTTGGCTCATCACTACCTTCTAGATTACAATAAATTATTATTACTGTGTAGAGGAATGGAGTGGATGAATGGCTGTACGTGTAGTGAAACTACGCAAATGTTTTCTTATATCCTGTCCAATATTTTGTGCCCATATATTTTTGTTAGTGTAACTAATAGGAGGCGGGGTGAGCTAATAAATATGCCTAAGTATTTCTATGTTAAAGATGAGAGTTGACCAGGTTAACACAGAGCCTTCTTCTGATTACTGAAGGGAAATGAAGTAGTCTAATGATTTACTCATAAAACAACTTTAAATAGGCCTAAAGCAACTACTAAAAAAAGCACAAGATTGAAGACTGGCAGAGATTATTATAGGCTAATATATAACATGGGTCAGATATTTTCAGATAGGCTTTTAAAAGGTTGACATGGGTGACATTGCATTATGTCAGTTGCCATCACATTGGCCTAGCAAATAGCCATATTGTAATACATTATTGATTACTAGTTACTGTCATTTGAGAGTAATTAGTTATATTACAATATTACTGTCTCTGAATTGTAACGCTTACACTACTTTGGCGTTACGTTTGAGTTACTTTCACCAAAATAAAAGCGGAAGAATGACTTGGCAGGTAGCTTGTGAATTTCACCACGGGGTCAACAAAGTCTCATCTTTATCCACTTTAATAGATCATAATTTATTCATATTATTTTGTATTATTAATCTGACGCTGCAAAGTAACTAAAGCTATAAAATAAATAGTTAAGTAAAACGTACAATAGTCTACTTGACTCTGAATTGTGGTGGACTAGAAGTAGCCTAAGTAGGATTATATGAAAAATACCCAATTAAAAGCGGTGACGGGACAGTGACGGGACAGCTCGTTTTAACACAGCGTAAAAAACTCCGGAAAATAATGTCCATGTCGCAAATGCATCCGTCGCTGCAGTCATTTCAACCACCGGATTGTAACGCGTTACTCCCATCACCGAAGGACACTATGACATTTTTTTTTCTTATCATCCATTTATTTTTAATATCATTATGTTTCAGGGGGTGGGGAGTATTTGTTTATGGGACTGTGTTCGTTACCTGTTGCCCCTTGGTGACTGATGTCGATGTCTGTGTTGCACACGGTGCATAACGCGTGATGAGGTAGCCTGGACATGTGGAGGCACGGCCATCTCTCCCGATAAGAAATCGTTCTGAATCTTTTTTTGAGGCAGTTCAGCCATGGCCATGGCATGCAAGCCTACAGTTATTATCCAGCCAGCCCGGCTTGCTTCAATTGAATTGAACGCGCAAAGCATTTGGCTAGGAGGGGTAGGTGGGCGGAGGGTTAAAATGCAGCGCTCTGATTGGATAGAAACTGAAACCGGCGAAATGCTAGATGCAACAAAATGCGTACATAGAGAGCAGCGAATCGTACAAGCGTACTTAAGGGTCAAAATGCGTGCCAAGTACGAAAAATGCGTACATGTTGGCAGGTCTGTGACTGCTGAGTCACTCTTAAAGGCTGAATAACCAACTGGCCAAAGCACCAAAAGCCCCAGGTTCTCTGCATGTCACTAGTTAAAGTTACGTTGCCACCAGTGGTGTAGTCTACGTGATACGCAGGTATAAGCCATATACCCGCTAGGAAAGGTCAACCCACTAACAAAAGTGTGAGGATAACGTTACGTAACGACGATTGTTTTGTGACAGAACGTTCACACTTTCGTTCGTAAATCCCCCCCCGTCTGCCTTGCAAGTCACATAGGAACAACTACACAGTTTCTTGGCGTTCATTCGATGCGCAAATATAAAATGAACTAATGTGAATGACTAAAGGAGACCGAAAAGCGAATTTAAACTACACTCTCACAGTGTTTTGGTGAGCCTGTCCTGAAGCTACTGGAGGGACTGCAGCAGACGTTAATGTCACAGAAACTACAGCAAATGAGCCAGATGAGGCTGATGCTATACTGTACATGGTAACGTTACAAAAAACATATGGGGTGTCGCTCTGGGACGGGCGGGTATGAGGCTGGGAGGGAAAAATCCTATATACTCACTACAAAAAACTAGTCTACACCACTGGTTACCATAGTACTTGTACTTGTGGTACTTTTACAGTACTAAGTATTTAACATATGGATTGTAATATTCAGGCATTTTGAAGACACTACAGGTGAACGGGGTCAAAAATCAGCATGAAACCTCCCCAGATGATTACTGACTGTTTTACAAGTTTTCTGAAATGTCATGTTTAAATATGCAAATGAGGCACTATCTAATGCTAACTTTTGGTGAATTTAGGAGTCTACAGACACAAATACAAAGTTTTTGTGCCTGCAGCTATCATTAAAGGAATACGAAACTGTAAAAGAAAGGGCTACACAGTACATATTCCTTAAAGTTGTGTTATTAAATTAAATTGCCACAAACTACCTGACACCCTGGCCAGGCACAAGTCCAGCGGAGCAGAGTGGTCATGTGTGGTCTGTGACAGGTTTGTCCAACAACCAAACTTCTGCATCGGACCCCCGAACAAATGAGGACTTAAAATCTGCAACTCCATCCACTCATCAGTACTTTTAACCTGATCCACACTTGTCATTATCATAACCTATATCAACAAGGGAAAAATAGGACGTTTTTTTATGACATTACAGACCAAATGGAAATGATGATCAAGGTGATATGATATCTAGATTACAATTGAACACCATTCATTTGACTAATGTCTTTCCCAAACTTCTTTTTTGTCTACAAGATGGTGAGCGTGAAGGGAAGCGCCAGGCTGTGTGAATCCCTGCATGGCTTATTATTAATATTATGCGTTATATATATTATATTTGTACCTGCTGATGTCTCAGAGTTCAGCCGGTTTTCCTTTTCCTTTGCAGGAGGAAGAGAAGAGTCCTAGAGATCTGGACTTCTGGCTCGAGGATCTCTACACACCAGGATTTGACTCTTTACTGAAGAAGAAAGAAGCGGAACACAAAAGAAAAAGACTTTGTAAAATTCTTTGCGCGATCATTGTGTCTGTTAGCGCAGTACTTATCGTTATCATAGTGCCAGTTGTGGTTCTACACAAGAACAACTGATTGATGGGGACATGGCCGTTTATTGTTCTGTTCTCACGTTATGTTGACAGAGAAGTAGAGATCTGGCTGTAGTCAGGACGTTTGGCCACTCACCTGCAGCAGTACGCTGTAATACTGTTATGTCGCTCTGCACCAACATGATGGGAGTACAGACACATGAGCAGTGGAGACAAAGGTTGCTATGGGGAGCGGTTTAGACCACAAATCTTCAACAGGGTTTTTTTCTCCAAAAATTAAAATATCTTAACATGATTCCAACATATTATTAGCAAACATAAATCAGCCTATTTGTGAAAAAACACATTGATGATAGGCTGACTGGCCTATAGGTAAGGTAGTCACTAAAATCCACAGATCCAGTTCATCCTAAGGATTCACTGTGACACATGTATGTTTAACATTATAACATGATTTATAAAATCATACCAACAATTATTTTAATAGCTTAGTATTCTATGCATTTAAAAGGTATGTAAAGGCTTTAGACTGCCCTACACATTATTGTAGGCCTAGTTTATTAAGCAAATTCATTGTATACAATATATGCAGTAGGGGCTCCCTGCTCAAGCAATTGTACTGTATGTATAATCAGACATTCAGCACCATAGGCCAGAGGGAATGATCCTTTGTTTCATAAGCACATTTTCAGACAATGCGGCGAGACTGCCGTGAGATTGGCAGTCCAAACAGACTCTTCAGAAGGAATCATCGAATAGTCGACTTTACGGGGACGCCTCTAAAAGATAGAAGTATGAATATAGATATATCCAAAACACGTGGAATGATTTTGTCATGCAAATGCTGAATTAGGGTATGGGCACCTTTTGCGGTCCAATTCAGGCACTGCCTACACCGGAAAGCTTTACTCGTTATACTGACTCCCACGTGAGGGGAAACTGATCCAGTGGCAGTATAAAACATGGATATGGCATCCATAATGTCACCAGTAGGTTTGTAAAGAGATGCCGCAGAGCAGGACACGACAGAGAATAAACCGGGGGCCCCTGACTCTCTGTCCCTCAGAATCATTTCATGTAGCCCATTTTCTCACACTTCTATAGTCTGAACTACGGTGGCGCTGAAGGACAAAACACAACAACATTTCACAAAATACGACATTTCACATTTTGTGTTTTGTGAACTGTTGGTGTGTTTTGTCCTTCAGGGCCACCGTATTTGAGTTGTGTGAAAGAACAACACTAGAGAATACATATTTGTATAAGACATATTTGAAGAGTTGTTAGATAATTAATCCATTAACTATTATAGATTTTAAAATTACAATATTATTTGTTAAACTATGAAGCCTTTTATAAAAGTCATTAAATGAAATGAATGAATGTGAAACCCATCCTCTGAAGATGGACGTGTGAACAGCTGGAGCCTGCTGGGAGGATCAACAGGCAGAAACCAGCAAACACACGGCTGAAATCATCTCAGAGTAGCCACGCAAAAAAAGTTCCAGTGGCTTCACAGCTACGGAGGTAGATTAGGATTTTATTTGAGTTCTGATTTTAAAGTCAGAATTCTGTGTTTAAACTCAGAAAATGTTCACATGTGGCCCTAATCTCTCTCCGTACACAGCAACTTAAAACCAACTGAAAATCTTTTTTGCAGCCCTCCAGTGGTTTAGCTGACAACGTTGTGCAGGTGTAGTGCCGAGTGTGTCAGTACACCGTGACATCACTGCTGGGTGCTCCCATCTGACCACATGCAACCACATGACCAACTGCCACGTTGCTCATTTGAAAGCCATGTCTCTCTCTCTCATGGGGGGGCCAAATGCTCTGGGTGGGTAAACCAGAGAAAGGGGAGGTAACCTTTCCCCTTATGACGTCATAAAGGGAAGATTCCTGATTGGCCCATCTGAGCTTTCATTTTCTCAAAGGCAGAGCAGGATACCCAGGGCTCGGTTTACACCTATCACCATTTCTAGCCACTGGGGGGCCATAGGCAGGCTGGGGGAACTCATATTAATGTTAAAAAACCTCATGAAGTGACATTTTCATGCCATGGGACCTTTAAAGAGAACAGGGACAAACCACAACCACTAAGGGCCACTAAACAAGCTCAATAAATATGTAAATCTCTGGTTTATTTTTCATTATTAGTTCAATCTTACCTTTTTAAATAGCTTTAAATGTTTGCACTTCCAATAAAAACATAGTGAACAGATGTTAAGCTTTAGCAGATGGAGTTTATTTTAGTTTGTTGTTGTGCATATTGTAAAGTCATTGTTTTAGGAGGCAAAACTAACCTAGCTTTAAACATATTGTAACCACCTTTCCTATTCAGTAACTGTTAGAACAATGCAGAGCACACAAAGAGACTTCAAATGTAACTGATTTCATTTGATTTATTTATTGCAATAAAGATGTACAAAGTATTGGTAATCATAAATGTTAGAAAAAGCATATCAGTGACTGAACAGTACAGCGTATCAAAACAGCACTGCTTCAACCGGCGGGTCGATTCCATCCACGTGTGTGTGTGTGTGTGTGTGTGAATGCAGGTTGATCTGCTTTTGACGTCATGTCTTTTCTTCAAAAAGGCAATAAAAAGACTGAAATACACAAAACCAAAAACGGAAACAATACACAATGCTAAAATCGAAAATGTAACAAAACAATGAAAGATGGGGCGACGCCTAGCTCACGCTTCTCTCCCCCCCCCCCATTTCCTGTCACTCTACAGCTGCTCTAATAAAGCTTTAAAATAACCTGGAAAAACGAACAAACATGCAAATCGCAGACAACCTAAACCAAAATATAGCAAAATCAATAAACTGTGGAGAAAATCCTGAACTAAAATAAATATCTTTCTCCATATTAAAGCTCAACATAATTATTCCTCTCCCTTAATGTATGCCATTAGACTAGAAAGTGTATTTACAGGTTGCTTTATGTTGCAGTGTGAACATGGCGACACATGACAGATTGCAAAGGGGGGGGGGTACAGTTCAGTGGAACAGTGTCATCACACAGCTTTTAGAATATATCAGGAGATAAATGAAGACACACAAACACCAGTATTTGGTAGTAAAATGTTGACAGGAGGTCTTTGTTTCATTTAATGTAACATATCAAAGACAAAGATCCCCTTCAGCTCACACTAATACATTTAATTATATATATATATATATATATATATATATATATATATATATATATATATATATATATATATATATATATATATATATATATATGTGTGTGTGTATATATGTATAGGCATAGATATAGTCTTTAATATACAAATATAAAGTAACCCGTGTTCTTGTTGGAATATTGTTGCTATGTAACAGTAACGGAGAGCAAATGCTTCACAGCACAATTAAAATGAATTAAAGACACACTTTGTTATAGTGCACAACAGCGCCCCCAAATGTCACAATCTCGTTCCAGCTCACTACATTTTTGAAACCTTTGCCGTCCCAAAAGCATACTACGAACAAAGTTGACAAAAAGTACAGTGTCTTTCATAAGACGACAAAATACTGATACATTGTTATGGCAGTTAACTACACAAGAGGTCGATTATCATTTTGTGCTAAGAGGAAGTGATGCAATATTGACAGACATCAATCAAACTGTGATTTTGGAACACTACTGCCAGTTAAGGTGAAACTGCAGTGATTTAGTGTTATCATAAAGTCGGGCTACTAGCAAGAAACAGATTTTAAAAATGGACAAAATCAAAGCAGCAGAGGTAGAGAGATCTGACTGTTAGTACCTAGTTTGGGTCAAGTATACATTTTTATAGTTTAAACAAGCAGCAGTACATACATGTGTACACGGGTCCATGTGGTTCCTCCAAACCAAGGTCAAAATTTAATTTAGTCTAATTGGATCAGACAGGCTCTCAATCTGTTGGTCAAATTGTCTAAGAATAGAGTAGGGGATATGAGAAGGGGGGGGGCATCCCCTTTGTTAGCAAAATGCATGCCCCTTGATAACCTGCCTCCCCCTCTCCACCCCCCCGTAGCAGAGAGAGTGAACATGTTAGTCTGTCACGTTTGTGACAGTCAGAGTCTACGGCCCCGACCAGGGCTCTGAAACATCAGCAGCTAACTGCGTGTTAATAAATCTGTGGTGCTGAAGTAGTAGACAGATTTGTAATTGTGACTTTTGCTCTGAGTCCCCCCCCCCCCTTCTGTCAGCTTCCTTTCAAATCTATAATGTTATCAAAACTATATAGCTGTGAAAAATACGGAACCAAAAGACCTGTTAACGGGGCGGTTTGGCAGTCATGGGAACAAAACGAACTGGTGTGCCCCCGATGTAAAAGTTACCAAATCGCCTACTGCCAAAATGGTCTGAGGGGACTATCAGCTCTGCGTCTGGTTGGGTCCATCGCATTTTGGACTGGTCTCTTCTTTTGAAAAGTTAAACATAATGATGTGTTCAGGAAGGTTTTTCACGGTCTGACGTGAGCTGGAAGATATTTGGGGGAGGCTGTTGCATGCTATAACTGAAGCAGGGATCGTCTTTGACTGTGCCTTTAATCAAAGGGTTTACAGTTCCTCAGCCAGTACACGCTGTTTACACACTTGGAAAGTACTTAGGGTATATTTAATTTACACATGCATCAGTGTGTATACAGTCAGTTTGTATATACTGAATGCATATATTCACACTCATTACAACCTCTCCACACACACACATTTGTACAGTATGTAAATCAAAGTCCTGGCCTACACATTGTGCAGGTGATGGAGGATGGGATGCAGCTGTATGAATACTAACAGCACAATGAAGCGGACACACAGTATACTGCACCACGCCAACTGCAATCGCTGCAGGAGACAGTTCATATACATGATGCAAAACAAAAGGACACTATGTATGCCAACTCCTAGGGGTAGTGTTCATTATTATACAGTACATTCAACTAAGCTAAGCATCGTGTGACAATCCTCTTTGACATTGCATACAGTACAGAGGACAGAGCACATGAAAGCAACGTTTCAAAGTACATTACGAATAAAGAGAACCCTGTTTTATTCCGTTAGTTTGGTGGCAGTTAACTGCTTCAGCAGACAGTGAAAGAATGGCTACTCCACTTTGTCCTGTGCAGTTATTGTTTAATAAACTGCAGTTAGCATGATGCTGCTTATACCACGGACTCTTTGAACATTCAAATAACATTTTTCAGGGCAGTGCACTAAAATAGAACATTTATGTGGGCACCGCTTAAGCCAACCTTCCGATTCCTTCCACTTATCTATGCTAATTTCACCATTTGAAGAATTTAAGACTAACTGTGTTCAGCCATCCAATGGGAGATAACAACTCAGATTTCATTTACTGTTCTCTGTTTACTGACTCATATGGCGTTTTTCATGTCTCCATATTTTCAGGAATTGGGACTCTTCAGGGATAATCTTGATCACTGCCCTCATGTTGAAACATTTTAACTCACTTCGATGTGTTGATGCCTCAGTTTGGGCGGCCCTGGGGGGAATTTGCATCCATTTGCACAGATTTTTATAAGAAATGGTGGAGCTTTTAAAATTCACTCTGCATTCAGTCCGAACGCACCTTCAGAATAAAACTTAACCAGCAGTTAAGTAACAGCAGAAGAGTTTTAATTTGGTTCAACTACATCTGAGATGAAAATGACCCACACCCTCTGGCCAAGTCAATATTCCCTCCGACCGCGGTCCAACAGGGACTACATTTGACCCATTTAGAACATCAGTATATACAATGGTGAAATTGTCCATGCTGTACATGGCTTTTTTTGGTACCCTTAAGCCAGACTCTGACGTGCCCCTTATATGAATGGAGGTGAGGAGTTCCTTTCACGTGGACTTTTATTACACGTACTTACTCAACACAAGCTCATATGCATAGAGGTATTTCTTGCCTCAACACTAATGTCACATTTTCCTGCCAGCAAGTCTTTCAGCGTGAAGCTTGTGTCCTTCACTCTCTCTGTCCATCTAGGCTGCGTAGGAATGGAGACCAGTGGTCTAACAAGCAGCCAGTCTACTGGGCCACTAACTCTACATCCCCAGCAAAATGGAGGTCTACAGAATGCAACAGAACAGACTGATGCAGGTGGACTATGGGAAGAAAAATGAAGATGCATATACAGTAAATTGTGCTGAAACAGAACATGGAACCAATGGATTGCTATCTGTATTTACCCAGAAACCATTCAGCCAGTATGGCTTATAAGAGAGAAGGAACTCCTGACAATCGTTAGTTCTAGCATTAAGGCAAGGTTTCAGCTAGCTTGTTGGGTGGAGCAGTTTCTCTTCAGGGGAAGAACGGGACATGTGGAGACAGAAACACAAACGTTGTTGAAAGGAAAAACTTCATTTAGTCATCAGCAGCTACATGGGACAAGGCTAATCTTTTCTAACAAAACAAGAACCATAAAAACACTTTTAGGCACTGGGCCAAAAACAAAATGTGTCTTGTGTCGCGTAGCTGAGGCTATCGTAAATATTCAACAGCTTAAAAAAGGAAGACTCAAAAGTGGATAAAAAAAAAAAAACGGCAATGGTCCAAAATAAACATATTGATTAGGGTAAAAGAAAAAGAAATGACAGAGAAAGTCTTCATGCAATCAAGTGGACACCCTTAATTAAATACAAGCAATCCACTCGAATAAATACAATGCTCCATCTAAGAAGGAATTACATTTAAAACTCAATAAAGCTAACTATTATCCACTAATATAATAGGTAACATTGTCAATCTGGATAGAGATTATAATTATTTTATCTGATTCAACTGGAAGGCACATCCATAAGGCTTTAGAAGGTGTTGCAAAGCATTCTGCATGGTTCTCTCCCAACATTTAGGAATAACAGGGTGATTATTGCTGCATCACGAACAAAACAACTGGTCCAATTAACTTAAGTATGACATCAGGATATTCCATATCATGAGAACAACGTGAACATGGTGCACGACTGCTTTGGAGCCTGAGAGAAATCAACTTGGACAAAAATGAAGGTTTCATGAGGAAATTAGAAGAAACTAGAGCTACAAGAGCCCAGACATCTTGGAATAAATAGAGAGAAAGGAGCAGAGTGGGCAACCCTGACATTCCTCCATCACCTTTAGGGCTTCTACACATCTTGACCATTCTCACTTCCTTCATCTTCATTCATATTAGCGGCATTGTTTCCATCAGTGTCTCTGGAGTGTGTGTGGTGCACCGGTAGCTTCAGACTGGATCTGGGATGTGGATGCGAGACTTTAAAAAGGTGGATTTTTTGTTCTCTGTGCGTGTGTTTAAGAGTAGAAGGTGAGGACACTCTGGTGGTTTCCGCGCACCAGGAGAATGGGAGGCAGGTCCCGGGACAAGGCCTCCAGCCAGGCCATGTACAGAGCGCTGGACACGGCGCCCTTCCTGGCCAGCGGCAGACTCCTGCACACAGGAACACAGGGACAGCATCAGCAGGCTGCTTCTCTTTGACTTCACTGATACAGAGCACAGCTTTAGAACACAAAAACTAATAATGCTTTTGATACCTTTCTTTTAAATTGATATGTTAGCAATAGTCTTGCATAGCCAGACCTTCCTCCACAGCGCTGCGGAGGAGGGTCCGGCTAGTCCACACAGCATTCTGGGATGGGAAAAAAACGTGTTGCCTCTGCTGAATAGACCTTTCTCACAGCAGACATGTTGACATGTCATAGTAGGAAGAGCACAGGTGTATTCAAACCATTAATGATGGCTGCATTCCACTTAGGAGAGGCCCTGGTATTGGGCATGCTGATACTTTATTCACTTTTTAGTCAACTTTAGCATGGGTGTATTCACTTATGCTGAGCACTGTAATTTGACAAAAAATATTGATTTAAAAAAAGATTTTATTGGCGTCAGTGGAAACGAGAACGGGTCGTTGAAACGTTGGCCACACTCGGCGCTGTGCTGCACGCTGCCAGCCTTCTGCGAGAGATTGGTGCTCATACAGACGTTACCTGCTGATTACACCGCACGGCTAACTTTACCGCTGATGAGCCCGGCTCTCCGGTGCAAGCCAGGTCGCCCCAGTGACTGAGCTAACCACAGCGCTAACTAATGCTCCGTTTGCACGGTAGCCGTTAGTGCTGTTAGAGATCCCTGTTTCCTCCACCCTCTCCCTCCCTCTGTGATCCGCTGATCAGCACTATGAGCTCCGTATGAGCACCGCTGTCCCACAGAAGCCCGACCCGAATGTGAGCTTCGGCCAATAGCTGAGCCAGGTTCAGACGGGCCTGCGGGTTTTTTGTAGAAACTCTTTGTGCCAATGCTGTGGTCTCAGTGAAATGAACGAGGGCACTTTAACGCAGAGCTAGTAGTGGTTGAACACCGCCTTAAAGTTTGTACGACGTGTCGTCCAAAAAAGGTCACAAAGCGGTGGAAGCTCCGCCTTCATGGGGGGGGGGGGGACATCAGACAGACAGACTGTCCTGCTGGACATCCATGTTCACACAGCGATTAACAGCAGTAGTTTTGTGAAGAAAAAAACCAACACTTTAGAAAGAAGTTGTCTCATACAGCCCCCCCCCCCCCAATGTTGTTTGTCCCCATTTCTGTTTCTGTCTTTTCAAATGACCCGACAAATATCCAGATACAGTCTTTGCTGGTCTAGAAGTGGGGATGTTGATACAGCTACATATCCAACTCTCTCTGGGCTCTAGAGAGAGATCTTCAACAGGGGGTCCGGGGGCCCATAGGGGGTCTTCAAAGATACTGCAGGGGGGCCACTAAATTATTGTTCATTTTTTAAAAGATGTTTCAGTAGAGAAAAATTCTTCGCACATCTGTAACGTGACACAGGTGCATCGGAGGGGGATTAGTAGGTGAACAGTTTGGGTACTAGACAAAGGTATGTATAAAAGCTTTAGGCTTCTATTGTAGGCTCAGTTTAAGATGCTATGCAGTTTTATAAAATATGTAGTAGGGGGTGCCTGCTCTGTCTCTCTTAGACAAGGGGCCCTTGGCTTAAAACATTTTTTGTAGTTGGCGTGGTATAGACCACGTGTAGTATTGACACATGGTTGCATGCAGGTAAACCGTCTGTGTGGCGAGCAATAGAGGTGGAACACATTGCATGAAAAATCTTTGAACCCATTGGCGATTTAGCTTTTTTGTTAGGTTGTTGTAAATGTATCTGCATTTATATGCAGATATCTGATTATTCTGTAGAGATTAGCCGGAATGTCGTCTGCGCGCGCACACACACACACACACACACACACACACACACACACACAGAGGGAGCGGCAGCTTACATGACGATGAGGTTGGCTGTGCTTGAGTGCTCCTTCAGAAGCTCGTTGAGTCTGATCTGACGATTAGTCTGAGGAGCCAAACAGACACAAACAGGTTCAAACATTCAGGTATCAGCCTACCAGATAACATCACACACTGCTGCTGCTGCCCTGTCCCGAGCCAGCACTGTGTTCACAGAAAGCCATCCACTCCTCTCAGCTTTTCTTGTGTGAGGTGGAATGACACTGAGTTTTGAAACTGGTGAAGTGGTAGAGAACAAGGTGAGTTACTGACCTTGGCGCGGTACAGCTCCAGCTCGTTGTCGGTGATCCTCCAGGGCTCGCTGTCCTTCAGCACCTCCGCCGCGTCCTGCTCCATGTCGTCTTCCTTCAGCCGATACGGCTCGATCATCTCCTCAAAGGCCGACACGCTGCACAACAACAACAGCAGCTCTGTGGTTAACCCCATATCAGCCAGCCAACCACATGCTAAAGCCTTAAACAGCACTCAGATGGCACACAGGGATTCAATCGGCCGCGGCTGTGTCAAGTAGTAGAGCTGCAAAGATTCATCCATTAGTTCTGACTATTACCATTATTATTCCAACTATTACATTTATCATAAACTATTTGGATAATCCAACAATCGTTATTTATCGGTCATTTTTATGAAAAGAAAGTCAAACTTGTGTGAAGTCAGTGTGTTAAATGTGAATATGTTGTAGTTTCTTCTCTCCTCTGGGACAGTAAACTGAAGATCTTTGAGTTGTGGACTAAACAAGACATTTGAGGACGTCATCTTGGTCTTTGGGGAACACTGATCCACATTTTTCACCATTTTCTGACATTTTAGAGACAAAACAACTAATGCATTGCACATGCGCGATCACAGAAGGCTTGTATCATGTAGACTTTGTGTGTAGACAGAGTGTGGTCTAGACCTACTCTATCTGTAAAGTGTCTTGAGATAACTCCTGTTATGATTTGATACTATAAATAAAATTGAATTGACGCGCCGACAGTTTTGTTGTCATTACTTAGAATTCCTCATGGGGCAGATATACAATACGCACTATAGCTTTAAAGCAGGAAGTGAATCTGTAAATGTGACGGGAGTTTGGGTTTATTACCGATTTCAATGATGGACAAATCTACAAAAGGGAAACCCACATTGTAATTAGCTGGAATGATCCTTTAAGTTAGAGCAAAAAGACAAACACTGTTATGGACCCGCACGACCTAAAGCCATGTAGAAATACGTATATAGATACATGGATTTTCAAAGCAAAGTGAAATGTGCCTGAGCTTCAGGATTCTGATGATGTAATGTGTTCACATGGGGGGGGGGGGGCAGAGGGCCCAGACTCATTTACCATTCATTTATTCAGCGTGCTGACACATACAGTACTGTAGTACCGAGTTACTGCAGGTCTACTGGAGAACGGAGGAGAAAACTCAAATAAAGTTCGTTGAGTGAAAATGCGGCAGCGATGCTGCGGTGCTCGTGCACATCTGTTTGTGGGCAGAGCCCCGAGGGGAGGGGGAGGGGTTGGAGAGAGCGCCTGCAGTTATTGGCTGATCCAGACGGAGCTGATAACAGAGGAACGGAAATGGGACTCGGCTGGTACTTACTGCTCCTTCTTAGGCTTGGTGTTGATGTCTCCCAACACGTTGATGTCCGAGAAGTCTATCCTGAATTTGCTGAGCAGAGTGGCCATCCTGCACACAAAAACACAAAACAAGAGGCTTTGGGAGAAATATGGGAATCCAACTGCAAAACATTTCCAATCCAAGGAGCTGTGGACAGAGATGAGAGTCATCCCGAAGGCAGGGAAGCGGCTTTAAATAGCTCTGTTTGGACATGTTTCTGGGAGGGTGGAGGCTGGTGGGACAGGCTGCACTGGGAGTAATTTCCTTTAGCTTCAACTACAAAGAAGCCGAGTGCCTGAACTCATCATCTGTCACATATGGAGCGCTTTAAAGCACTGCGTTATCCAACTGGGATGCTCCTGCTTTCATGTCAAAACCCAATAATCAATATTTTCCATTAACAATGTGTAATGTGAAAGACGGCACTCGTAGCGACGAACCCAAAGAGCTTTATAAAACCTACAGCAGATGACACAAATAAAAAGACACCAAATGATGTGTGTATTTTAGCCCAAAAAAAATAAAGAAAATCTGGGTGACTGACTGGGTGAACTGACTCTTTGAACTGAATGAATGAAGATACAGAAAGAAACAGTTCAAAGTTAAAACACACGTGCACCTGTACAATCTCAAAATATGAGGGCTAAAAAATAAAAAAATACATCAACGTGCCTATTGGTAAAACCATGGTGGAGTGTGAATCCATTCAGGTTGGACAGGGAAACATTGAAGTGTCAGATATGGGTTGAAATGGCCAGTTTGTAGTTGTACAGTGAACAGACACAAAGGGGCTTTCAAAGAGCACATAGCGCTGTGTACTGTACTGCACACAGAGACAAAAGGCTCGGCTGCTAGCACCTCGCTAATTTAATCCAACAAAAAGGAGGTAGGAGGCAGCTGTAGGAGACAATGAGAGACAGAGACACAGAGAGGTGTGTGAGTGTGTGTGTGAGTGTGTGTGGAGGGGGGGGGGGGTGACAGTACGAGCAGCAGATGCCTTTGTGAGGATTCTGTCGTGAAGGTTTATGCAGATATAAATAATATTGGAAATATTGCATCCCATTACATCCAAGAACAGTTCCAGATTTTGTGAAGGAGGCTTCTTTGCATCCTTCCAGGGAGTCGGATGAGAATATGGATATCAATGTTCTGTTTTAAGTACAGAGCTGGAGCCTGGACATGGTTAGCCTAGCTTAGCATGGAGATTGGAAGCGGGGGAACCGCCTACAGGGGTTCCCCCAGAAAAGTTGTTTAGCCTGGTGGCAAGTGTTTTTTTCTTCCAACGAGCGCCCGGAGTCCCATACTGATGGCAGCGTTAATGTAGAGCCCAATAGTTTCTGTGATAACAGAATCATGGACGGAATTGCTAAATTGAGAATTAATAAAAAGCTATAAGACAGATTCCATAGGACCGTACATTCAGTCAGTGCTAAAATCTGACTGGAGATTTGAAAATATGACTAAGGTCTAAGTTTCCCACCGACCCACCCCACTGTAACTGTAGTTTAAAAAAAACGTAAAAATACAGTACAAATAATTCCCAGTAACTTAGGCCCGGTGGGCCACCAGGCTTGCAATACACTGGAGGAAACGCTGAGCCAGCACCTGGCGCTGTCCAAATCTACCAGCTCCTCTAAAGCTCACTGACTTCATTTGTTTTACGTGTCCACACAAAGTAGGAATCAGAGTTTGTGGTTGTGAGGGAACTATTTCCTGGTGAACTGAGATTGTCAGGTTTGGTGCCACCGTGCGTGTATAGAGCCAAAAACCAGTACTCACCAGTGTTTACTCCAGTACTGTACTTCAGTCCAAATGTTGAGGTACTTGTACTTTACTTGAGTCTTTTCTTTTCATGCCACTTTCTACTTCTACTTCGCTACATTTCAGAGAGAAATATTGTACTTTTTACTCCACTACATTCATCTGTTCCAGCTTTAGTTACTAGTTACTTTAGTTACTCCACTACATTCATCTGTTCCAGCTTTAGTTACTAGTTACTTTACACATTAAGATTACTGCACACAAAACACATGTAGTTTATAAAATCTGATGTTTGATTCTAAAGTAAACTAGCCAACAATATAACGGCCAGCTGACATGATTAGACCATTACACACACAGCTGTCTGTGTGTGTCTGTGTGTGTGTGTGTGTGTGTAGACCATTAAAACACACAACTGGTTGGATCCTTTACACTTTCTACAATGGTTTAATACTTTAACTACATTTTCCTGATGATACTAACAGACTTTTACTGAAGGAACATTTTCAATGCAGGACTTTTACTGTATTGTATTTCTACAGTGTGGTATTGGTACTTTTACCGCAGTAATCTGAATACTTCTTCCATCCCAGGTGCTCACCAACCCAGTCTGGTAACCCACAGAAACACTGGGTAGGTGGATACACTTTTTTTTGGTCAAAAAACTAGATCCAGAACATGACTCCCCCTAAAAGCACAAATTATTATTTTGACATGTTGAGCCATTGACAGATTAAACAAACATGATAGAGCATGATAATCAGTGAGCTGGTACGTTTATTTTTTTCTAATTTGGGCAGAGCCCTCTGTTTACAGTCTTCATGCTAAGCTAAGCTAACCACATCCTGACTTCAGCGCCCTACACAGACATGTGATTGATATCCTTGCTGTATGAAAGAAAGCTATTTCTGAAAAGGTTGAACTTTTCCTTTAATACCACAGTAAACTAATGTCCGAAGACACGGAAATAGAGTGTTTGTCCACTCAACATGCCTTCATTTCAGTTTGGATAATTAACAGAGATGGGACTCTCCCACAATAACAAGGAAATGAGCCCTGCTGGCCACACACTAATGGTTCTGATGAAGACCTGATCCGGGGGGAATACAACCACAAAACAGACAGGATGTTCTCAAACAGCTGGCTCCAGTATTTAAAAGCCTTTAAAAAAAAAAAAAAGGGACCACACTTCATACTTATAGTTTCTGGGATTTCACCAATTTCCACAATCACTTGTAACATTTTAGATTGCATTTAAAGTTCAGTGTGATGTTGACTAAACATTCAGTTAACGTTTGGTTGTCTTTACCTTTTGTGTAAGTGGAGTAAGGGCTTGAAATACCACGTGCATATGACAGTAGTGTACGTAAAATGTAAGCTGTGAGCGTAATTCTCAGCTCTACATGCACCAGTACACGTAACTTGGTACAGTAATTAGGTAGTGCAGGGCTGCCGACTCTTTTGCATTAACCGTGAGACTCACGCCACACGCTCATTTGGTCACACGGTGGAGAACTACTTCATAACTCATTACTTCTTGGCATGATGAGGACAGAGACAGTGCACAGACAGACAGGACAGAGCAGCACACAGCTGACTGGTACGTAGAGCGGCCATAAAGGACAAAGGAAGACTCATTTCAGAAAGAATGTATTAAACATCACATAATAAATAAGTCTTGACTATGACCATATAAAATGTGAAGTAGTTTCACTGTACATTCCTGTACAGTGAAAGTAAGCTCAAATGATATTGTTATACATTGTCCTCATTCTTAATGGATTGGTGTTATTGAACTGTACAGTGTCTGAGACGACTAAAGGGAAAGTCAGCTCAAATGACATTACACATTGACAATTTCCTCATATTTGAACGGTCATTAAAAAAAAAGTGCTAAGAAAAAAGGACAAATACACCAAATGGTGCAAAAAAAAAAAAAAAGGTTTTAAGAACTTTTAAGACATAGGCACCAGTGCATGTCCATAGAAATAAGTTTTTCAAGCCCTGGAAGTCATGGCGTCCTTGAACACACCACAGGACAGTTTTCAAAGCAGAACTACATTTTCCTGATGATACTTATATACTTTTAATGAAGTAACATTTTCAATGCAGGACTTGTACTGTAACAAGAGTATTATTGCAGTGTAGTATTACTACTTTAGTAAGTAAAGGATCTGAATACTTCTACCACTGTTCACCACTAGGCTGAGCTGTGTTTTGGTGCTGGGCTCAGTCAGTTTGGATGAATTTTCTTCATGTGGCTGTGCATGGCAGTAAACAAACATGGCTGCCTACGCATAGCTGAGAAGCTGTACAATGTTATGCATTTACAGCTCCTTCATGTAAATGGTTGATTTGATTTTTTTTTTTTTTTAAATCTGACATGTGAGGTTTGTATCCAGATTAGTGTTTTTTTGGCCTACTTTGGAGCTTTTTCACATAATGTCGAGGCGCATTCAGGGACGTCGGAATTTTGAGAATCCGACAAACAATATTTTTCAGCTTCTTTCTAGGGTTAGTGGAACATGCTTTTTCTAACCCGCCGGCGGGTTTTGGGGTTCGGAGGGTTAATAGTCACTAACTACAATACAACAGCCAAAGTTGACCATTTGTCATACAGAGAGGAATGCAGTTGTTATGCAGTGTTATGTGCTGACTAATTGGTGTCCAACAGTATGTGCCAAGGACATCAACCAAAGTGTCACTTTGGAATGGTTAATTACAAATTTGAAAACTTTACAAGTCAGTGGCAAGTAACATGTTTGGTGATGTACATGAACTGCATGTTGTTGTGTGAGCTGTACACATTTAAACATGGGTCCATTCACAAGACACTGAGGGTTAGAATCTCGAGTGCCTCTTAGTCAGGTTGTGTATCAATAAATCAGCTTCTTATGGCAAACGTGAACACACACTTGTGTGCAAAGTGGCCGGCGTCAACAGAACACAGTGGCAGTGTGTCAGCAGCAGCTGAGGAGAGAGAGTGCTGCTGAAGGAGAGCAGATGGCCACAACCCAAGTCATGCCAGAAATCTACAAACAGCACTAGGAACCGGGAACAACCTTTCCAACCATTGTTATTTTTAACTATTATCATCATTATTATTGTATGTAGAAGCAGTAATAGTTGTTGTATATCTTCTTTTTTTTTTTTTTTTTTACAACAATCCAAGGGTAATAATTGGGGAAAGTGAACAGTCATTTCTTTTGCTAAATGTTACCTTATCTACTAGGATTCCAATGGAATAGTTTTTTTATTGCAATCGTTTGGAAAATTTGGTTTCAAATCTGATCATTGATTCCAAATTTAACCTGCCCAAGTGTTGGTTTCCGTAGCGACCACTGTACTTCCAGGTGCTTCTTGTGTTGCAGCCATGGAGCTCAGTAAGCAGAACTCTAAAGTCTGGCTGAAAATAAACTGTAAAACTGTCAATCACCATTAAATCAAATGTTCCTCTTATCTGTGAAATAAGCATGTGACCCGTTCCAACTCCAGGCCTCAAAGAACCAGAATCAAAAGGAAGAATCAGAGATGTTAAAATCTAAACGATGCCCAAACCTATTATCTACTCGTGTTAACCTTTGAATTTGACATGGTGGATGGGAAGAACTTGCAGTACTTACGCTCGGCGGTCGTGATCGATCCTGTTGATCTTGCCCCCGATGAAGACCCGGATCTTGCAGTCCTTCCACCTCTTCTTGTTGGTCAGCAGGTAGGGGATGAGCAGGGTCAGACCTGGACACAAGACATGTCAACATGTAGGCTACATTTACATCGCTACGTTTTGGTTTTTAAGTGTTTGAGTGTTGATCCCAAAGTGATCTCGGTGTACCAAGTGTTTTTATCTCCAGTAGAAGAACTAATCTCTGTTTAAACTAACACGCCCAAACCTCATATCTCATCATCATTCTGGTATACTGGGCATAAACAGGAGGCAGCGTGGAGGCTCCGCCCACTGCTGGTAGTTGCCATGGTAATGTTAGTAGCTTTAGTCTCAGAGAAGGAGACGTCGTGACCGATAAGACCCAATCAGGAGGAGAAACGTTGGCGTCAGTGTCGGTGTTGCCAAAGGTCTCCGTTTGAAACACAACCTCCGCAGATTCAGAACCAAAACGGGTCAGAAGTGTTTCCTAATGTCGCCGCTTTAGGGGCTCAGAAACACCAGAGCAGGGGGAACGAGAGAGGGAAACATCAGAGCAGGGGGAACGAGAGGGGGAAACACCAGAGCAGGGGGAACGAGAGGGGGAAACACCAGAGCAGGGGGAACGAGAGGGGGAAACACCAGAGCAGGGGGAATGAGAGGGGGAAACACCAGAGCAGGGGGAATGAGAGGAGGAAACACCAGAGCAGGGGGAATGAGAGGGGGAAACACCAGAGCAGGGGGAACGAGAGGGGGAAACACCAGAGCAGGGGGAATGAGAGGGGGAAACACCAGAGCAGGGGGAATGAGAGGGGGAAACAACAGAGCAGGGGGAATGAGAGGGGGAAACGTAGCAGAAGATATTCCTTTTTAAACCAAAACGTAGCAGTGGAGATGTAGCCTCAAAAAGAGAAGAAAAGAGAAGACAGCTCATCCAGAGACAGGCGTGAGCCTGCACCACAGAGTGGCAGTGTCTCTGCTGTCACAGTGAGGACGCCGCCTCTGGCCTTGTTCACATCTTCCCCTCCGCTGGGCTGACAGCGAGTCACATTAACATATTGTACTGATCAACATATCACTAATAGATTTCATCATACAGCTAGGGGGATCCATCTCATGCCTCTGTGTTGTCCTGACTTGTTACTCATATTGTTCTGTGTCCATATCTGTTTTTAACATGTTTATGTGCAAAATGTCCCTGTGCATTTAAGACAATCATTTATGTTGTATACTGTATTTTTAAGACAATATTCAGTTTTTCCAACACAAATTTATTATTTCTTGGCTGCAAACCAAGCTACCTAACAACAGAATTATTTTAATCTGCCAACAAAAAGGTGATGCATGCTTTTCTTCTAAAACATACAAGTATGTACAATAATAGTTATTTGGACTGAATATTGGATGCACTGGGTGTAGTGGATAACTTGGTTACGTTCACCATTGGACCAAGTCTCGCATTGCCAGACCTTCCTCCACAGCACTGTGGAGGAAGGTCTGGCTAGTCCACACAGCATTCTGGGATGGGAGAAAAATGTGCTCTGGTTTATTGACATTTCTTTAAACCAATCACAATCATCTTGGGCGGAGCTAAGCTCCGGACGGAGCCACGGTGCCTCTGCTAAATAGTCTCAGGAAGGAACATGTGGACGTTCAAAAGTAGTTTTAGTCGTGCAACAGAAAACTCCGATTGGACAGATAGTCTAGCTAGCTGTCTGGATTTACCCTGCAGAGATCTGAGGAGCAGTTAACCATAGTCCTCACAAATCCACCAGAGGTTAGAACGCCAACACAGAGACAGAGGAAGGGGACGGACATCCACAGAAAATGAGGGACATCCGGCGGAACCTCCGGCAGCACCGGTACTATCCCGTATATAAACCACCCTCGATATAGACTGCCATTGGACTGATCTCCCAATAGAGGACATTTCTTTTCCCAGACTCACCTCCGTCATCAAACAGCCACCAGACGTCCACTGTGCCCTTCCCTTGTTTCTTCTGGAACTGCTGGCTGGCCTCCAGCAGCCTCTGGTCTGACCCATTCAGTGGCAGAGTCGGGCTCCTCTTTTCTGCAGGGATAGTTGCCAAAAAAACACACACACACACACACACACACACACACACACAACACCAACACAGTAAAAGCTCATTTAGATGATAACATACAACTGTAATTACTAGAATATGTCAGCCTGTGGGGAGTCCTGAGAGTGGAACCAAACCCCCAGTGGATAAACCGTGCAAACTTTGGATGAGTCATTTATGTACAGTCGGACTTTTGTGGTTTTAAAAAGGGTATGATGGTAAGCACTTAAAACATGTTACACAATTCTAATTAAACTAAAAGGCGTATGAAAACCGCCACTATACAGTTCCAGTGTTTCCTCTGCACATTTTAGATTGAGATTTCAGAATTGTTGATTTTGGTGTTAGTTGGTAGTATTACTTAAAAATCATGAAAATGTTACATTTGTAACCAATGCCTCCGAGTAGAGGAGAGGAAAGACACAGACTCAGAGGCAATCTTGTCATTTTTAGTGTTATGAATCACTCTTAAAACGAAGAAGACGAGATGTGAAGGAACATTGAGTTCTTCATTTTTAATGTTTAAAGTTTAAAAACAAAAAAAACATGTTTAGATGAGGTGCTGTTTAAATATGGAAGAGGTCATGAGGCTTCTGGGTATTATTTTATGCAAATGCAGAAGCTGGGGGATGGAGCCTGGACAGCCCTCAAGAAGACATGGGAAAGGGATCTGAGTTGATGAGGAGTGGGACAGAATCTGTAGGAAAATTAAAACTACGTCACGCAATGATTATACATCGCTTCTATTGGGACTCCCTCCAGTTTGTTTAGAATTAGGCTGAAAGACACACCAAATTGTTGGACATGTAAGACAGAGGACGGCCAATTTATGTCCTATAGTCCTGTGATAAGATCCAGGAATTTTGGACTGGGATACATGATAACCTATGTCAGATTGCAGGGACCCAGGTTCCATTCAGCCCAGATGATTTGTTCTGGGAGATGGGTCAGTCCTAAGAGGGATGGGCACATAAGAAGCTGGGTCCAGACCAGTTTACTGATAGCCAGACAGATTCTTTTAAGAGGATGGAGGAATCCTAGGGCGGCGGCGTTTGAAAAAAATGTCATAAACTGTCTGCCAGATTGGATGTCTACACTAGAAAATAGAGAAAGTACCAGAATTTTCTGGGGGGCTCCTAAGAAGCTTTGTGCTGGGGGAGAGACGTGTATGATGGGCTGATGTGTGCTCATTTATACATATGTTCATTTGGTTTGTGGTTTATTGTCTATTTTGTTATTTTGTTGAATGGTCTTGAATATTGTAGTTACTGTGTCATCTTTTCTTGATTTTTGTCTGGGTGGGTGGTGATGACAAAGGGGAGGGGGGGGGGTCATATTGCGAGTTGTAGGTTTTGTTGAAAGACAAAAAAAAAGAAAAAATTGTTAATCACAAAAAAACAACACTGGTATGGTCATTAAATGAAGAACGATAACATCAGTGAACGGACTCAGTCCTAATATCTCTAGCCAGCATTAGGAAGGCTGTCACAGTAACATCTGTCAGTTCATTCAACAGAGAGAGTGGTTGTTTATTGCTTCTTAATGGGACTTTTCATTTGAAAGAGGAAGACGTGTTCTTTTAAAAGTTACATTGTTGCTCTTTGAAGTTTTGATATCGGTAACTATTTTTCTGATGCATGGATGATTTCTTTCATGTTGGCCTCATCAACACGGGGGAACACCAGCGATCAGAAACAGGAGAGCAGTTTTTATCCTGGAAAAGAAAGCTGCAGACAAAGTGTCCCCTCCAGAGAGAGAAGAAGCAGCAGGCGACAGAGACTGAAGACGAAAGGAGGAAATTGAAATGTTGGCACACACTCACAACATTAAATACTCAAGACTTGGACTGAGCGCACACACACACACACACACACACACACACACACACACACACACACACACACACCAGAGACTGGGCTTGAGCTACAAGCTGGAGAAAGAGGGGAAAAGACAGGATGTTATTTCCCAAAGCCAAGAAGCTAGACGTTGAGAGACACAAGACAGAGACAGCCGGGCGCAGGACGGGATGTTAATACAGGAGGAATTCATAATATACTGTGAAAAATGAGGCGACAGAGAGCTCGATGGATGGAGATTCAGATGAAAACAAAGCAGAGAGAGAAAGGTTTAAAGGCAACACAATAAAGTGGATCTCCTGCCTTTTCTCAACAGGGGCTGAGTCGTAGCTTTGCCATCATCGTCGTCATCTGGGAAATGTGAGACAAAAGGAGAGATATTGATGTGAAATGTTGGTTTGATGTGCCAAAAAGTTACTACCAAGGCTTCATGAAGAACATGTACAGTATTAAGAAGGATTAAAAGTGCAACAAAGCAGACATTCACAGATGGTCCTGGGGAGACAGCTAGCTTCATGCTAACTGAAGCTTTAACAGAGGGCTCAACTTAGTCTCTCCCATTTCTGGAAACGTCTTACACCGGCTTCCAATGGCCATTTGGAGGGGATCAAATCCACATAAATCAGCTGCAACTCTCGAAACTCAACTCTCCACCGACACTATGCTGAGATTAAAATGAAAAGCTCCCACATTGAGGAGGGTGATTCTGTCTTAATGACGGCTCAGGTACAGTAGGAGCTCAGGCTCACAGTAAGAGGATTAGCCCAATCAAGGCATTCATCTTCACCAGACCCACATGTTCACAATGTGTGTGGAGAGCCTTACAGGAACTCAAGAATGACCAAAAACATACAGAAGCCATTCGATTTAGAAAGTGAATTAGAGCTGTACCTCTGTTAAAACGACACAGCAATGCTGTATGTATGGATTAAGTGCTGCTGTGGAAGTTATGTTTGTGAGACAGTTTACATCAACAGCAAAGTTAGACTGGCGAACAAGTGTCAGCAGTTCCTTTGGTGAGCCGAGCCATAGAAATGATGGTAACTACAATACAAAAATACAACCCAAGTTGTAATAACCTGAAATGATCCCTTATCAGTAGATTTGAGTGACATGTGCACCTCTCGTTGTAGAGCATTTGTTTTACAGATTTAATATTGTAAACTTTGACCCAAAAAATGTTAACACAGCTCACCCTACAATAAGACAATAAAGTAAGCATGCAGCAGGACAGGGCCAAATACTCCAAGAGCCTTCATGAATCCAGACTGGATGAGGCTGGTGCTCGGCTGCCACGAGCTGGGAACACTTGGTGGGTTTGTTTGTTTGCTCCGAGTTGCGTGGGTAGCACTTCTCCATCTCTCTCCCTCTGGGGAGTATTAAACTGGGACCAGTGGGACGACTGGAGTCATGGGTCACTGAGACAACTTCCTGTTTGAGCTGTGTGTGTGTGTGTGTGTGTGTGTGTGGAGGCACAATAATAGAAGTCATTGATGGATTAAGAGGGTTCTCTGAGAATGTTGTTAAACTGATTTCCTGAATGAAAAGCCTTCCTCTGTCATGACCTAAAATAGTGTTTGAGCAACAAACACACATGCGCGCACACGCACACACACACACCTCAATTTGTAGTTGAATTGATGAAACTATATATTATTGAGCTTCAGTATGAACCAATGGGCTTGGAGCGAAGAGCCACAGACATAATGCATAAAAGGATACTATACAGTATGCTTAAATAAGATGTTTACAATATAAAAGTGCTTTATTGTCTTCAATATGCACTTTTTTTTTATCTAACTTCATCAATGATGATGTTTTCCATTTCACTACTTCTGCCTTAAGTGTGCTTGGCTGATCAAAGTCATTGATACTGAGGCGGGCTGACCTTTGTGCACAGCCGGACTGTTCTGGAGGCTGGTGGCCTTGGACGACAGCTTGGAGGAATCTGCGTCAGAGTCTTTGCTGGTGTCTATGGACACTATCACATCTTTCATCCCCGAGGACTTCTCCTGGGAGGACAGCAAGTCATCTGGGAGGAAATGGGAGGAGTGGACACATGGAGACAAGGAAGAGAAAACAAGGCAAGGAGAGGGAACAGAAGATGGTGGGAATTAGAAATGTGTGATGGTGTAAGGACAAAAAAAACCAACACAAAAACAGGGAAAAAAAGGAAATCAGACCTTCACACACAAACACTCTTTAAATTACTCCAGTGATTAAACTATTTCATATGCAATTTTGGAGACATCTGCCATGTTGTGTTCCAGGTGCTACAATTTAGAAAAATTATTTTGATTTCAACCACACTGCTAAACTCTTCTCTGGAACAGAACTCTCTGTGTGTGTGTGTGTGTGTGTGTGTGTGTGTGTGTGTGTGTGTGTGTGTGTGTGTGTGTGTGTGTGTGTGTGTGTGTGTGTGTGTGTGTGTGTGTGTGTGTGTGTGTGTGTGTGTTTTGATACCTTGTCCTTGGATATGAGACACATCCAGTCCCTCTTTGAGTCGCAGAATAACAGCACCAAACTGGAAGTCAAAGGAATCACTGAGAAGAAAAAACAACTGAAATTAAAGACTGAGAATAAAACGCCTCCAGTGGATAGCTGCTGTTAAGCCAATGTTATGAGTATAGAGCTCAACAGTGTGGTTCCACAAGTGAAAATCCCGTTGATTTTTCTCCAAAAGAATGCCATAAAGTCTAAACCATCCCAGGAAGACGGCCCCTGAGCTGTGAGGTTGTGTAACAAAGGTTTCTGCTCCTGTAGAAGACACAAGTCTGTATGAAGATACAACCTGGTTCTAACATTTATTCACCATGTCATGGAGAAGCACTACACTAACCACAATCCTAACCGTAACAGCAACGTCTCTGATTGGTGGATCAAAGGTTTTATGGTCACGATTCATCTCGTAGCTGGTTGCCTCGGTTCCAGCCTTAAAACTCGTTATATCAGCCTTTAATGAAATGTCAACAGAGATATTGAACAGAGGAAACCATTTCTGGAACCAGAGCCGTTCAAAAAATAAAATCTCTTCCGAAAGAGACTCGAGCAGCCTTGCACCCGGCTGCAATATAAGATGCATGTTGGTCTCATTTGTAGTCCTAATACAGCTAATTATATTTGGAGTAGCGAAGAAAGAACTACAACACCACGGAATACCAAAATAAACATTGTAAAGCACTGCGGAAGCATTTCAATGAGACTCATTTAAAATGATTTTAGACATAGAACACCATTCTTCAGTGAAGACTTTGTAAGAAACTAAACATTTTATTTTGAAATTTTAGACTTCTCAAGACTTTAAGACTCCGTGGAAACCCTGTGTTGAGCTCAATAATTCTCAACAAAAATCAGCATAGGACATGCTCAGACAGAGACAGTCAAGAAGACGTGGCTATTTCAAACAGAAGAGGCTGCTGAGAGAAGGCCCTAACGCGTGCAGGCTGAACCTTGCAGCGTGTACTCTGCCTCGGCTCTCGCTGGATGGAAAGTAAAGGGCGCATTGCTGAGCGTATTAGCTAAGATTTTAATATTGTGGGGCTGAACCATCTCTGACCTTCAGCTCTAATGCCATAATCTCCACACTTTACAATCAGGAACTCATTCAGCTTAAGTCCTTCACTCACAGTCTCACATGACTGCTTTAGCGTTCAAATGGATGCACACTGCACTCCTGTGTTAGCACAGTACACACAGAGCGTGTGCAGCAGTACCACACATACTCGGGCAAAGTCAGGATACTGGTCAGGGCTGTAGTGTCTGAGCCCTGAGGCTGCAGACCCTCACGGGGCCCCTGGACACTCATGGGTGTCTGAGGGCGCTTTCACACCTGCCTTATTTTATTCACTTGAATGTCACTAGAGTTGGTTTGCCCCGCTGGTGCGGTTCGTTTGGGCAGGTGAGAATGCAGCAATCACACTCGAGTGTACCAAAAGCGGACCAAACAAGCGTACCGAGACCTGCTTGATGAGTTGGTCTCGGTTCGCTTTCAATCCAACTCTGGAGCGGTTCGTTTGTGGTGAGAACGTGAGCCGACCTCGAACAGACCCAACTATAAATATAATGAAGTCTGAGCTAATGTCTCCTGTAGTCAGGTGTAGTGTGTAGTCTTGTCCACTTACTGGATCATGCTGATGTAAGTCTCCACGTTCATCATGTCGCCGTCCCTCCAGTCGTTCTTGAAGCCCAGCACCAGGGTGTTGGGCTTGAGGCGACCCAGGCCGGCAGCCTTGAGAGGGGAGAAGAAGGGAACTCACAATCACATGAATTCATTGCGCGACTCTTTTCTTAAAGGCTGGATACCTTCCTAGGAATCATTGACACTTTCATTCTGGAGCAGGAGAGTAAGCGTTAAACCCGTCACTGGTGCCAGTTCCCTCTCAGGCCAGTTTGAACATTTCAGATGGAAACGCTGGCAGCACTGTGTATGACTCAACTCTGGGAGCACTATGCCTCAGCAGGACATTTATTTTGAAACTTGTTTAACTAATTCTATGAAACAAATAATGAACGTAAGTATTGTGTGGATCACAGCTTCATATACAGTATATTCAAAACACCACACACGCACACAAGAGTTGTAGGCAATAAGAAAAATACAGAATAATATCTTGTAACTAAGCAGAGAATGCATTTCCTGAATGGTTTCCTTTTTTCTTTTCTTTTACTGGGTTATTAAAATAACATAAATTTGATTTGAGATTAACTGGGATCATTTGAGACAGTTTAAAGGCATGCAGGGGCCAAATTCAATAAAGTTCATAGCCTCTTACACAATGAATACAACTATCCTCAAACAGGAACTCAAACATTTGTGGTTGGCAACACTTGAGAACACAAGTTTCCATTAGAAGCATGTGCTGCTTATCAGCAAGCAGAGTGTACGGAGCCAACACGGCTGGCTGCTGTTAGCCCTTGCTGTGCGAGTCTACAGGAGGCTTGAACAATGCTTCCTACAGAGCCGTTGTTTGCCGTTGACTCAGTGACAACGTGTGCTGTGTTCCTACCTGCAGCAGGTACTGTGTCCCCTGCCTCATGTCCTCGGCAAACACCGGCGTGTAGAAGGCCTTGGTCTCATTCTTCAGCAGCCAGCGCTGGTACCGGGCCTGGTCCGTGGTCAGGTCTTTGAAGTTTGGCCGTCTGTAGCCCTACACACACACACACACACACACACACACACACACACACACACACACACAATGTAACAAACAACAGCAGGTCTGCAAGTAATTCTGCAGCCCCACATTACCCAGGTCAGACATCCAGCAATGCTTCATTTAAATCAGATCACAGACTAGAGAATTCAAACTGTAGACCAGAGTCCTGCTCTGAACCTGCTCATCAGGGACTTTGTTTATTCCTGAAGAAAAGAGCTCACAGCACTGCCCTTCAGCCAGGAAACTCCACTGCCATTAGCTGAGAGTGTTTACAGCGTTTAGCTTGGGGGCAACAGGAGCAGGCAGGACTGCACACAGCCCGCATTCATCCAATCAGAAAGACCTTTCCATCGTGAAGCAGTTACGCCTGGCTGGGGATTGGTAAAAGGCTTTTTTACGGTGTAAACGGGACACTTCTGTGGTGATGGAAAATCACCTTAAAATGAATAAATAATGCATTTCTGTCGAGCAAGAACAGAATATAGTGATCCATAGCTGGTTGCAGCAGCCTTTGGAACCGATGATCAGATTCTAAACCAATTTTTCCAAACAATTCCAATAATAAGAAGAATTAGCATCGAAACAAGACTGGATTCATCAGGTAACATCAGTAATTAGGACTATGCTAGTGTAGCTAACTTTAGCTATCAACAATAACAGCCTGTGGTTAGGAAAGACTAGGATTACCACTATTTGTTATAAATGGACCTGTGATTAGGGTTATAGGATACCACAGTCAGCTGATCTCATTCAGTTGTAAGGCAGGGATACAGTAGTGCACATAATCTCCATGGTTACCACCCATTGATCGCCTGGGGTTGTCCTTCACATGAGGAGCGTAGTAGACCCCGCAGATCCACGCGACTACGCAGGCCAAGTGTCGCTCCCCGTGTGAAAAGCCCTTAACATGTCTGGGTCATCATTCTGTGTTAATGGGTGCACTAAGAATGAACAGAGATCTGCCAATAAACAGTTATTGGCTGGTGTTCAATATTGATATCACACTCACAACTCTATGACTCCGGCTACAATTTTTACTATATATGTGTAATACTGTTGAATGACTGCCAACTGACACAATGGGCTGGGAAACATGATGAATGGGTGCCTTGATGGGAGTTGGTGGAATAGATATTTGAGCCAACTAATACACTGTGAACTCAAATGACACTGAGCCGGCTGCAATCAGCGGAGAACTCTTCAGCCAACATCATCACGGCTCGGATCAAATATGAATCAGTCACGCTACATCCCACGTGGTAACAGCTGGCTAGCAACAACAAGCAGAAGGTGTTATGTTATGTGTGCTTTGCTTTAGGCTCCTGTCTGAAACATCAGACAATATATTCATCCAGAAATATAATCAAACCTAGATACAAGCATGTTGTGGTTCAGTAGTGTGGGCAGCAGAGTGGTGCTACTTATTTTATATTTTAATGGATGCTGGCAAATGATGTGTGCATTAGATGGAAGCATGCTGCTGCATGCAGGTTACAATTCAATGAACTGGTCAGACATCAACCCAAACATGCCATAAGAGCTACAAATAACTTCCCTATTAAAAAGAACACTTTTTAAATTGAAATTGTGCAAAAGTTCCCCATATTCCCGGGCTTAAAATTACAATCTTGAAGATCTTCATTTCTTTCTGTCTGGTAGAACGTCAAATTAGTCTTTATTCTTTGAAACTGACTTGTTTTTGAAGTTTCATCGCCTGTAGTCGCTGCTCTTTTCGGTGTTCTTCCATAGCAACCGTTTACCCACAACACCAGAAGAGAATGGGGAAAAAAAAACAGCACGCCGCTTCACACACAAGTGAGCTAAAGAGCGAGTCTGGTGCGTTAGCTCCGCCTACCCTCTCTGGCAGACCAATCGCTGATGGGTGATGGAGAACAGTCACTAACCGTGTGCCCCTTGTGATTGGTTCGGGAATGTCCCTCAGACACCCAGCTCATAATACTGCAAATGAGTGGGCTCCACCACCACTGTTACCTCATCTATCAGAGATAGAGAGTAACTCAACAGACATTTATTTACATGGAAATCTTTCCGACTATTACTTTAACTTCCCTTGGAACTTCCGCGACTTTTTGCAACCTTTGTGGGAGAAACAGTTTGCTTAGATGTGGATGCAGCAGGAGCATGATCTGACTTTTAAAATAGCTGCTGGATCAGGACAGCTGCTGGATCAGGAGAGGAATATTGATTATTACTTCCATTAGTTCCAATTTAAACCAACATCACTAATGGGAAGGTTGATTGCTGTTGACTGTGTCAAACACATCTGCAGTATTTAATTCAGTTCTCTCATCAATATCATATTTGAGTAGGGCTGGCTATCATTCAAAAATATTTGATACCAGTACCGACCCCAATACTGTGACTTCGATACCGGTTCCTGAACAATACTTTTTTCTATACCAATTGTATATTTGTATTACACATTACGGCACAAATCTTTGTATTTATGTCTCAGCTCCGACTACGTGAGCCGTCTCTGTGTAACGTAGAGTTTAGATCTTGGTAGAAGCATGCTGCGTGCTGATTGGCTCACTGACGCTGATGAGATTTACTCTTTAGGTGTTGAAATTGGGTTTTGAATGACGAGACATTTTTCCATTCGGTCGGTGCCTAAAAAAATACTGAGTTGGGTACCCAGCCCTACAATTGAGTTGGGAGCATTACCGATCTCTGAAGCAATTTAAAACCACGGGTGTCGTGTTGTATGAACATCTTTTTAATATCAACTCACCGTGCGAATATGACCACAGATCATCAGCCCGACGTTCTTGGTGAAGCTGTTGACCAGATCCAGGAGAGCTGGCCGAGAGTTGGGGTAACCCGTCATCACCAAGCACTGGGGTCTACAACACATGTCATCTTTAGCTGTAACATCCACGATTATTCATTTATTTAACATAAACAATCACCCCACAACATCCACCCCGGAGACTGGCGAGCACAGACAGACAAAAAAGTAGTAGACATTGTTATAATAGTCCAGCAACGGTTGCTATGCTTTATGGCAGGGGTTGTCAGACGTTATCACTCAAAGGTCTGCATCTGAATTTTGTTTTAGGTCAGGGATCTGGAACTATTGGTGATAACAAAAACAGGTCATCAACTTACTTATAACGTTTAAGCAACACACATTCAAGTTGAGTTCTCCGTTTTCCTGGTCTACTTCTGGACCGATACCTACCTGGAATTCAGTACCGGTACCTTTTTGCAGTAGCCTACTCAAATAATTTTTGTAAAAATAAGTCCAAACCTATTTTTCTTTTTAGGGAAGGAGATCAACTGCAGTCCGTTACACCACTAGTGTATATTAAACTTCACTAACGATTTATTAATCAGTATAAAATGTATTTAAAAATAGAAAACGTTAGACTTCATAAGGTATCGTATTCATAACCAGAGCTTTATGGGCTGTGTCTGGTTTGACTTTGGTCTGGACTTTGAGAAGCCCTGCTTTATGGAATAGATTAACCCATCGCTTCCAGGTATACCTGAGCTTTTCCAGTTTCAAGTGAGCCATGACTTCATTGACCCAGCGACTGTATAGGGGGGTTGCGGGGGGGTAGGTGAGACTTCCAGTTATACAGAATGAGGCGTCTCGCTAGCAATGATGAAAATGCCAGAGCGCGAGTCTGGGACTGAGAGAGACCCAGATCTCTTTGAAAACACACCAAATATTGCCAACTGCGGTTCTGGGTCTATGGCCTTATTGCACATTTATGTAAATGTCTCGAAGATCTTGTCCCCAGACTGTCTCATCCTTGGGCATGCCCTAACTGAGTGAAAGAGAGTCTGGGTAGCCGTGACATTTACAGCATTAAATATGCTGCCACTTTCCCTCTGACCTTCACAGTGGCCTGTGTCTTCTCAGCACAGGACAGACGGAACAGGAGCAGAGTAGCGCACATCAAAGCAAAAATGTTAAGCACCATGGGATTTAAGAGAGGCGGGGAGAGGAGGACACACGAGTCATTCTGAAGACACCATCAGATGCCTTTTAATCCCCTGCTTGGTTTGCTTCCATGGGAACAGTCCAACGGCACATCGGCACTAATCGTCTTCCAAAAACACCACGTGTGTGCGGGCATTTAGAGAGAGAACACACTCCGCGTAGAAATAATAGCTTTAGGTGTACTTGTACATTCGTGGATTATCAACAGAAATGAAAAGATTGAACCGGCAACCTCCCGGTCACAGCTCGCTTCTCTAACCTTTAGGCCCTACTGCCCTGTCATGTGATCATGTTATTGCTTCACACATCGGCCGTACAAATAATAATTCCAAGTAAGCTGTGATTCAAAACTAACAAAATATGTTACAGGAGGTCACCCATGTTAAGGAATACCGACGGAACAGTAACAGTGATTGCTTTGATTATATTGAGATTCTGTGTGTGTCTATTTGACATTTCCTGATATTATTTTATATTACCTTATAAGGGTGTCACGATTCTCCAAATCCATGGTTCCATTTGACTTTCGATTTTTAAGATCATGATTCAATTTGATTTTAAAATTTTCTTTTTGAGCTGTGACGGCTCATCTCAGACTTCGGCAGTGGCCACGGTGTCTGGAAAAGAGCAGCTGCAGGCTACCGCTAAGCTAACGTCACCCTGTGTCTTTAGCTGCATGCTAACAGCCGCTAAGCTAACATCACCCTGTGTCTTTAGCTGCATGCTAACAGCCGCTAAGCTACGTTGTGTCTGTTTTGGGGTGGAGACAGAAAAAAAACTCCTTACTCGATAGTCGAAATAGAATGCTCATTTTGATCAATTTTCGATTTAAAATCGTGACACCCCCATTATGTTATGTTTTTCAAATATCCTATTAATATTGTCTTAGTGATTTCAACACTGCTTTGTCCAACGGTAATGACTAATGATTAGTGGGGCCGCTTCTGTGTTTTTATATATATTTAAAAAAATAAAATAATAATTATATATATATATATATATATATATATATATATATATATATATATATATATATATATATATATATATATATATATATATATATAATGACTTCATTCAGGACACAATGGAAGGTTCCCTAGTACAGTACACAAAATAGACAATGTATACAAAAATATAGCATTAAATAAATAGAACAATTCATATAAATGAATAAAAGGTCAGCAACCTTTATCTGTAATATGCAAACAGGAGCGTCAACGTCTCCACAGTCTAGATGTATACCTGACAGAGCTGATATCAGCGTGGGCTAAAGCCTATAATTCTGTTTGTTGAGACTGACATAAGATAACATAGATTGTATTGTCCTGAAGGAAATTCTTCTTGGACAAACAACCAATATTTGCCGTTCAAAAAATTCAACACAACATAGTGCATACTGTACATACAATGCACTGCTGTTGCATCGCTCTGTGTGGACATGCTCATGTTGCATGCAGAGACTGGCACTAGCCAACAAAATTGCACACTGCCCGTTGTACAACACATCATAATAGTCGTCATGATATGTGCAGTAAGGGTAAGCTGCCTTATCAACATAAAATCCTGGTAAAATAAAAATAAAATATACACATGTATATGTTTGGTACCTGAAGTTCTTGATGTGGTCCTCCACGCCGCTGAGGTGCAGAGTGTGGGTCAAGGCCTGGTGGTAGGTCAGAGCCTGGGTCGACGAGCCCCAGTTCACATCTGGAGGGGAGGACGCATGCAGGCACAACACACACAGTGCAGTTTAGAAGTGTGTTTACGGGTCGTCCTGCTGGGCCAAAGGCCTGCTGACCCATGCGGCGTTACCGGCAACGAGAAGGCCTTGTGTGTGTGTAGCTGCATGTCAAACTGAGTGTGCACACAGGTGTGTGTGTGTGTGTGTGTGTTCAGAGCTGCACGGCCAGCTTTGTGTTTGAAGAGGTGCACAGATGTGTGTGGAAAACTAGTGCAAAATATTAATTCACACTTTTACAATGATTCACTTTGGTGAACTGAACAACAGATAGCTCCAGCTGATGTATAGTCTGTTAGCTATGGATCCATTTTATATGTCCATTTACACATGTAGAAATAATAAAAAACATATTTGGATTTCATGGCCATTGAGCATGACAGTTAGCTCTTGGCTAGCCAGACCTTCCTCCACACCGCTGCAAAGGAAGGTCTGGCTAGTCCACACAGCATTCTGGGATGGGAGATTAACGTGCTCTGGTTTATTGGCATTTCTGTAAACCAATCACAGTCGTCTTGGGCGGTGCTAAGCTCCGGATGGAGCCATGGTGCCTCTGCTAAATAGTCTCGGGAAGGAACTTGTTTTGGTGGAACATGTGTACGTTCTAAAGTAGTTTTAGTCGTGCAACAGAAAACTCAGATTGGACAGATAGTCTAGCTAGCTGTCTGGATTTACCCTGCAGAGATCTGAGGAGCAGTTAACCATAGTCCTCACAAATCCACCAGAGGTTAGAACGCCAACACAGAGACAGAGGAAGGGGACGGACATCTGGCTGAAAAGAGGGACATTCGGCAGAATTTCCTGCGGCACCAGAGCAGTCCTCAAAGTGGAACATTGTGGATATAGACTAACTCTTGGCAAACACGGCTGGGTCCAGTGACACCCCACACATGAATAAAGAACTGAAGTCAGGCTGGTCCGGGATCAGACCCTGGCTAAATTTGAGCTGCTACCCCAGTCAGAGTCAGAAATAACATGCGTTTAAGTGGGAAAATAATTTCTAACATAATTTTGTCAACTATCATATATTGTCATGTTACCGGCACTATTGTGTCATGTTTTCGTAATTGGAGCATATTTTTATTTTATTCTGAGGGTATAAAGGTTGGTTTGCAGGTAGAAACATTCCTGAATTCTGTAAAACAGTGGCTAGAAACAAGAAATGTTGTGTAACTCACCTGGCTTCTTGTAGCTGACGTAGATAAAAAGGCCCAGAACAATGGCGTTGGTGAGGAGCGCGGCCCACCAGTTGATGACAAACATCACCCCACAGCACAGCACGGCTCCAGCCAGAGAAACCCACATGTTGTAGTATTTGAAGCTGGGTCGCCACCCTGCAGCACCAACCACAACCAGTCACAACATGGCAACAGAAGGCGAGTGATATGTAAAAAAGATCAAACAAACTCAGAGTGCTGTCACATACTGTTTCATAATGTTTCCAAAAATTAATAATGATGGTACATGGAGGAAATGCACTTCATGTTCTTTGGGTTGAGTAGAGGTCAGATCTGTCAGAGACTCCTTGACCAAATTAAGTTTGACCTGCAATTCAAAAGACTAACAATCAGAAGACACTGTGGTCATCTGCCATGAAAGGAAACATTTCCAATCATTTTTATGATCTTAAAATATTAAATGTTACTGTTAAAGAGCATGGATAAAGTTAAAGTTGGAGATGTGCTGGGTTAAAGAATGGGAGTTAGCAGCCTGTTAGACTGGAGACCGAAGTTATACCAGCTATTAGAGACCACATTGGTTTACTGGGTACCACAGACACTAGACTAGTAGGATTTTAGTGATGGGACAGTCAGACTGTGTGGTTACACAATGACAGAGTCTAAAACAAACCACAGGACATAAAGGGTACATGGATGGTGCCGTTTCTCTCGGGGAGAGATCGGCCCTGAAGAGGCCTACAACACCTAATGGCGCAGAAATAGTTTGTGGTTGCAGAGGCAGTAAAATCCAGAAGTCAATGTCTGTATTACTGCTTGCCTATAATTAAGCCATGTACCATTTAAGTCTGTGTACTTATATGACCTGCTTGGAGTAATAGAGAATCTGTACCTGGAGTTCTGCTAGAGCTTTGGTATTGTGGGGGGGTGGGGGGTGGGGGGAGGGGGAGAGGCACAGAACTCAATATAGAAAAGATCAACTGCTGTATATGCATTTCAATTAGCTATTCTCTACAATCTAAAAGGGCCAGTTCACCCAAAATTACAAGCATGTAAAAGGTTTGGTGACACACCTACAGTAGTATGAAACAGAATCATCTCGGTGCAGAAACAATGTTTCCAGCCCTCTGGATAATTAACGTCTCTAACTAAGGTAAGGGTTCAAAAGCATTTCACCCTAATCTAAATCTGGAATTTCATATCTTAATTTAATCTCTTACCGAATCTAGCTTTCTATATTTTTAAGTAACTAAGTGTATGAGTAACTAAAACTCAAAGATGTAGTTAAGATCTGTAATTCCCTTTTGAGATAACAAAAGGGAATTACAGATCAGAATCCAGAAACAGTTTCCAGTGGCTGTCTCATTAACGATGACAACCTGTAGCTACAACAGCTAAATGCAGTGTATTCCAAGCCTGTATCCCAAATTGCCCTTCACCAGGCCTGACCCACTGGGAATTAGTTTGTAATGTATTTTAAAGACGTTTTTTAAACTACAGTTACAGTGGGGCGGCTCGGCTAGAAATGTAGACAGTCATATTTTCTAATCTCTTAATGTAGAGCCCTATGGAATCTGTTTTATAGCTTTTATAAATTCACAATTTCCACGATTCCACCCATGATTCGGTTATCAGAGAAACTATTGGGCTCTACATTAATGGTGCCATCAGTCTGGCCCAAGCCGGGCCCTTGTAAAAAAACAAAAAATAAAAAAAGACAGTTGCCACCGGGTTAGACCACTTTTCTGGGGGAAAGCCTGAAATGCTGTCTCACATGTAGCCTGCTAACGTTTCCCCAGCTGCTTGATCCAAATGCTGCCGGTCCTGATTCAGAATTATTTCCTTGATCGTCTTAAAATATTGATATGATATACAGTACATGAAAGTTGAACTGGAAGATTGTGACGACTGCAGTAGGCGTGACACAATCAGCTAGTTAGTAGCAACACTGCTTCTGTTTAAGGATTCATATGGCTTTCTTCCAATTCTGCATCGCAAACTGAATTCCGTTGGATTGGAGACAGAGACAGATTAAAGCAACCATCTGTGTAGATAGTGACCATTGGAGGTCATGGAGAATGCTTTTGTGTATTTTGGTGAACTGACCCTTTACAAACAAATAACTAGCAAATATATAGGGTAGCATGTTTGTATGCTGTACAACATCACCTCTAAAAAGCTTCCGACATATTCAGATAGTCCTATGTAGTTGTGCGTGAGCGTAAAGTGCAGAGCCAGTCTGTCAGCCAGAGATGACTGTCGCTGCTGTATTGTCCCAGAGGCATTACAGCTCCTGGCAAACATGCGTCATTCAACAGCAGGGCCAAGCTACACAACAACAGCACTGGAATGATGCACTCGGCTTTTAAAAAAGGCTTTTTGTTCCAAATTAACAACCGTCACTCAAAATCATAACCCAGCCAACCCCATTAATGACTCCTCTGATGTGGCAGTGTGTCAGTAACAGTGACCCACACACTTGTGTACAAACATATTTCAGAGCAGCAATATAGGGATGGAGTGGAGGACAGGGCATGTTGGAGCATATGGGAAACGACAGCGTGATAACCCTTAAATATGGTATATAACGGTGGATTACAGCACTGACGTTTCAATCCATTTGCCACTAATATCACATTACACTGCATTAGATAGCTACAGTTAAAAGTAAGAAGGGACTAGAATGGTAATACTAAAGAACTTTAACTTTTATTTATTTTTTTAAAAGATTATTTTTTGGGCATTTTAAGGCCTTTAATTGACAGGACAGCTGTAGACAGAAAGTGGGAGAGAGAGTGGGAATGATATGCAGCAAAGGGCTGAGGGTCGGAATGGAACCCACGGCCGCTGCGGTAAGGACTGAGCCTTAGCACATGGAGCGCACCCTGAGCTACCAGGGCGCCCTGAGAACTTAACTTTGACAGAAAATGCATTAACATTCATTGACAAACATTTTCATCATTTCTTCCTCACACTACTGTATTTGATGCTTATTGTATTATCAAGGTAAAAACCCAGAGGATCTGACAACTGTTCTTTTATTTCAAAATGAGCTTGGATTACAAAAAGTTGTTTATCTCAAAATATTTAAAGTTTGAAATTGTACAGTTCCATGACAAGCAAGTAAGTGGAGTCAAGAGTGTGCGTGTGTGTGTGTGTGTGTATTGCGTATTTTGGTGCAAGATTTGGTTAATTTAAAAAGGTAACTGTAATGTAACCATAAACTGTTAGACCCAAAGGCCATTTATAGATTATATATTAGTAGTATCTGTACTATGAATGTTACCATAACTCTCTGGCTTGTGGGACCCAAACCTGCAATGGCTCGGTCACACCAGCATTTTAAACCACTGGATTTTGAAAGGAAAGCCATTTTTAAATGTGAATGAAATCAGTGGACCACTGAGTGAATCCACGTGAATCTTTAGCACGAGGGTTAGCTTTGACATGCAACACTACGCTGATGATGAACAGCAAACCCATTCCCTTTGCCGACCTTTGTCAGAAAGACGGCCAACTAGCCCTCAGCTCTCAGAGCAGTCAGACATGAAACACAATCACAATCATTATTAAAAACACCATATGACATCACCACCACGGCTGATAAGCCACTTATATGATAAGTTCCCCCTTTAGCCTCAACTTCTAGGTCTAGCCCATTTGACTCCTTTGTGTTGTCTTACCTGGTGAGTTAGCCAGGGAGGCATGGAACACAGAAAAATTGATCAAGGCATAGGACGCCAAGAAAAAGTTGGAGATGATGGGGGCAATTATGTTCAGCTCAGCTGCAAGAAGAAAACATCAAACAGTTAAATTAGACAGGGCCAAAACTCAAGTTTCACGTCCTCTAGGCCAGGGGCCTTCAACTTGTTTTAGGCCAGGGACCCCTTAGCTGAAAGAGAGACTGAGTAGGGACCCCCTACTACATATATTGTACACAATTGTGTTGCATATTAAACTGGGCTGAATGGATGAAAATAAATGGTTCATCATCATTTATACGTCATGTGTTAACCAGGGTTTCCCGCAGCACTTTCCAGTTTAGGCGGCCCGCCTTAACACGCATTTCACCGTCGCGTGTGCGTCAGAGTTTGTCAACAAATGTGTGGCAGTTGGGGCATGCCCGGGCAGAGACGGGGTGATGGACTCACCGGAGCGTTGGCATACGGCAGGCAGAGAACATTTATATATGTTTCTCTGTCCTATTCTTCACATCAGTGAGGCTTTCTTCTCTTGTTTCAACGAAGTGACTACATGACGAAGTGACTGGAAATATCCATCACCTCTCGCGCCTGGATTCTCAACGTCCCGGCTGCTGCCCGGTCTTTGAGACACAGCTGGTTTTTTTTTTTAATCACTACACGCGGTTCACAACACACGGTTAGTTAGCGTAGTTAACAGTGAAGCTACGGGCTGAGCTCTGTTCTCTCAGCGCAGTTTGTTTTGGAGAAGAGTTGTCAGGCAAAGTGGAAGAGAGCGTGTCACGGAGGAGAATGGGAGAAATTAAAATGCCAGTAAAATTGTTCACACTCAAACACTTCTTTTGAAAATAGTTTAATGAGCTTAAAATTGCACATTGCAACTGTTATTTCGAAAAGCTGGTTATTTATTCATTATTTAAATGTAATATTTAGTGTAGTGTTTGCACTACAGAGATGTATTAATTATACATTTAAATTTGATATTTAGTGTGGTCTGTAGTACAGAGTCTGTACTACAGACCTCCCCCCCCCGGTCAGATGGCAACCACCTTAACTAACAAATTTACTGCGGGAAACCCTGTTAACGTTAAACATGCATGTTGAAGGCACAGTGAATCCTAAAGGCTCAGACACACCGACCTGACGGCCGACCGTCGGACTGACTGCCTCCCCGAGTTGGTCAAAAAAGTGCCTCGGACAAAGGTCAGTTTAAAAGATTTTCGTCAGATTTTGAGAGCCGTTAGTCAGGCTCATCCTGCTCGCCATTTCCGGTAAGTGTTTTAACATAAGTGCACTGATTCGCTAGTCAAGGGCTAGCACTCCACCAATCAGATTGGTCATTTAGTCTGACTGCCCACTGGCCGATTCAACAAGTCAAATCGGACAAAATGGATGCCGACGGCTCCTCCGACTGACGACGGCACGGAACACATCGAACAGACTCAGGTCACCGACCTCGCCAGACTGTCAGACGGCTGATAATCGGGTTGGTGTGTCAGCGCCTTTAAGAATAACTGTTTGGCTACCATACCTATAGTAAGCTCATCTTCAATGTGTAAATCCTTTTTTTCACAAATAAGCAGATTTATCTTTGCTATTAATGTCAATGTATATTTTCAGACATTAACTTAAAAATGTAAGAAACTTAAAACAAAATTTTTTTAACATATTTCACACACACACACACACACACACACACACACACACACTAACTCTGAGGACCCCCTGTAGAAGATCTCTGGTCTAGACCACTCAGCAACAGCAAAAAAAAAGGCTTCTAATTTGATTGAATTGAGTCATTCTGGAAGAAAACAGCTGACCCTGCTGGCTTCAAGAACTCAGTACAGAAAGTCAGTCAGTCCATTCATCACACCATCAAACATAAAATGTATCAATAACATTGGCATCAAATTTGGTTCAGATATTCATGACTCCTATGCTGTGTCTCAACCCACATACTTACACTTGCTGTTTTGAGTGCCTAAGTGCATTCACATAGCCTGGGAAAACCCTGACCAACTTCCTGCAAATTTGAGATTAGCTCTGCAAGTCAGTCTGGCCATGAGCCCATTCAAGCCCATTTCCAATTTTTCCAAATCGAGGCACCAATCACAACCGTTGAGGCGGGCTTTACACGATGACGATAGCGCAGCGACAGCAAGCAGCTTTTTGTTTACATTCAACATGGCGGCCACCGGAGCACAGCGACCTGTTGAAGCCGCTGTCGCTGCTACGTCACCCAGATCGTTGGTCTGATTGGTTGAAGGACTATCCAATTGCGCCCAGAGGCATTTCAGCGGCGTCCGTTGGTGACGCCCCTTTGGAAATGAGCTGTGAATGAACCTTGTCCAGACCCACTCTCAGTTACAACTGAGAAGGGTCTGGTGTCAACCAGGCTAGCGTTCACATCGACAAGTATGGCAAAATGCTTCTGGATGCTGCACTCCTAACGGTCAAAAGTGAATGCCGAGTGTGGAAACGCTGGACCCTCTGGGAGGGACCACCAAACAGTAAACCACTGTTCATTTTTAATCAAATTAGTTTCAGGTTATCATACACTAATGAAAACATAGTTGAATATTATATTGTAAAGGATATTCCACTTCTGCAAATAGATCACCCTAAATCCTACAAGCTTCTCTTCTGTTTATTGCGATCTCTTACAAGACAGCCTTATAGTGAGATTGTGCAGCCATACCGATGAGGATGAAGGCCAGGGCGATCACAAACGTCAGGATGTAGCCGCGGAGGGGCTCATTGTTCTTCCCGTAGCCTTTGGCGAACATGTCCAAGCCGGGGTAGATGTTGTCCTTACATAAAGCCTGTGGAAACGGAAAGCATCATGTAGAGCAAACTCAGATTCACTGAGGACCACAGTGGAAAAAGAGAATCACATCAAGAGCCAGACGTGTGTAGTTCATTAACATGCTTTTATTTCATCCAAAAAGTCAAATATCTTTGACTGTTCATTTCTCATATAGCTTTCTCACTCACAGTTTTGGTCCACATAAAGCCCTAAAAAAGCTCAGCCATCATAGAAAAAAAGCGCCCAAAAGGTCGGAAAAAAGTGACAAAAACGTTGGAAGAAGTGTCAAAAACGTCAAAAAAGTGATTTGTTTTGTTGGAAAAAGCAACAACAAAGTGACAGAGATGTCGGAAAACTGATAAAAACGTTGGAAAAAATAAAAAAAACTAGGTCAGCCAAATTCATTGTGAACCTACAAGGCCTCGAGTTTGACACATTTTAACCAAGTACATTATTACTGTAGTTGTTAATTGTTTTTCTCCTGGTTTAGTATCATTTGTCGTCTTCCACCGCGGGTCAGATTCCCGTGAGCTGGAATGAGCTAGAAACACGACACTTGGCCCAATGACTGGAAATGATGTGCAATCGGTTCCTAAGAACTATGAGCCCAATCTGCCACATGGTGGCGCTACAATAAACGATCAAAAAAGCAATTTTGGAAAGAAAACGCTCGTCAGGCTGCAAGTCTGATTGACTTGAATTTTCTCACACATATGCAGCTCAATGTGCTCTACAAAAAAGCCTCTTGGACCTTAGAGGTCCGCAGTGATGGAAGTTTTGGCTAATTTGCATAATGTGAAAAACAGTAAAATTAATAGAACTTTGTCAATTTTGATCCTTTCAACACCAAATGAGCAAGATTGGTGAAAAAACATGGCCGGGGCTTAGCAGTAAATTGGCCATAACTAACTAATGGTTTGACCAATCATCATAAAATGTGTAACATATCTTCAGTGCATCATGAGAAATAGGCTGACCCAAGGATTATGAGTTTAACTCATAGGAGACGCCAAAAACGCCACAAGTTTGTACCGCAAAACCCGGCAGACAGAATTTCACCAAGATTGGTACACATGGTCTGGGGGCGAGTAGTAACCAGAATCTGAAGTGTCAGACCTCAACAGTCCCGCCCCTCCTCCAAGAGACCTTGGGTTCCGGAAGTAAATTTCCCATTCGTTTCTCCCATTGACGTCTGGAAAATCATAATTTCGAGTGAAAAAACGAATAGAAAATCCCAAAAAAGTCAAAAAGGTACAAGACTGTGTACATATTTTCATTTCTGAGCGAAGGAACTACTCATCCCATAAACCACCGCGCACCACTGAATAATATAGTCGAAGACACAACCGCGAACGAGCCTCTTGAACAACTTCCAATCCAACGACAGGCTCGCGCACTTTTTCCTCCAAACATAGTGATTTTTATATAGTGAATGTACAGTTAATAGCAGTTCTTTCAGTAGTAATCGTGCAATGATTGATATGACTCATACAGTATGAAGGCTACAGTAGCCTAGCTAAAGTGAACGGATAATGTTAACTAATGTTACCAACGTCCCTGCAAAACTCACCACAACTTTGTAGGTCTTGTCCCTCATGCTGGCCCTTACTAAACCCACAAGCTGAACCTCGGACACACTACATTCAATAACGTGACCCGATTTAAAGTGGTTTTCACCCCTTTGGACACTCTTGTTCTCGTCATGATCATGATCATGATTGCACTGATAAGTCTACCGTGCAGAAACTTCTTTTTATTAAAGATCGTACAGTAGACAGTAATGTTACACAGTAGCATACACAGTACAGCAGTAAAGACTCTCGCAGGGTTTAGGGTTTAACCAAACAGTCACATGACATGAGTTCCACCAATCAGAGGCTTCACTGTGGGATTGTGGGTAATGGAGTACTTATCCAAGACATCGCGAATAAAAGACATTTATCTCAAAACAAGGTTAGTGCCCTATGAACTGTTGGCGTCTATATGAGCATATACAATCACTGAGTCATGTCGTAGCTGGTTTTAATTCTACCATCAACAGTTACCATTTTATGGCTTATACTCCAATTGTCAATGGAGAAATTGCATTGTATTTTTACTTCTGGAACCGGCTGTGGGCGTGGCCTATTTAGCATTATATGCTAAATTATGCCTTTTCTGAAGTTACTGGGGGTTGGAATGAGTTAGAGATATGAAAATTGTCACCATAACTGATGTTGTGCTCATGCTCCCCAAAGAAGATAATGCAATTCAGCCTGATGGTGGCGCTATAGCTTAAGCCAAAAGTTTTAAAGGCCACGCCCCTCACATGGTGAGTCCAATTGACATGAAATTCCTCACACCAGTCCAGCTCAATGTGCGCTATAAAAAAGCCTCTTGGGCCATAAACATCCACCATCATGGTATTTAACTAATCTGCATATTGTCAAAAACAGTTAAATGAATAAAACTGTCAATTTTGATTCTATCAAGACCAAAATTGGTATAGAGCCTTGCAGGACTGAGATACACATTTCTACTATAAATGAACAAGACTCGTCATAAAATCTGGTCGCCCTCAATCAAATAACTTCCTAAAGGGCGGGGCTAGCAGGGAATTGCCTATAACTCAAGCTCTGCCGTAGCAATCTTGTCTAAAATTGATAGAGACATTTAACACCATGACTGGGACGTACATACCAAGTTTCGTTAAAATCTGATAAAGGGGTGAAATCGTGGGACTTTCTGCATCTATTGTAGTGATGAAACAGGTGTGTGGTTGGTTTCACCACTTTTCTATAGAGCATTAAACCATCTGAAGTGGTTTTGCTCAGCTTTGTGAAGCTACAAACCCGCTCAACTCTGCTTGCAGCTTTGACTTTTGGTGATTGGGCTGCTTCCCAAGCCTGCTGTAGCTCAGGCGGAAGGGCATTTGCCTAACAATCAGAAGGTTGGTGGTTCGAGCCCAGGCCCTGCAGTTTGATCTCTAAGTGTATGAATGTGAGTGAAAGGTACCTGTAACAAGTGAAAGTGCTTTGAGAAGCTGGAAAAACGGTTTGAACCCGCAAAAAGCCGCTTGCGGCTATTTGTCACTTCTGTAAGTGTAATTGGTTAGATCCAGTTTAGGTCGGGCCTTACCTGAAAAACTTTGGGTGCACTGACTAAAGAGGCCAGCGCGGAGGACAGAGTGGCAGAGAAGATTCCAGCAGTGATGACGGGTCCAAAACCAGAAACCATGCTCATCACCTGAACCAAAGATTGAAGGCAAATCAAACGGTTTGACTCTTGCACACAACAACCAACACTGTTATTTTAAACTCTGTCTCCCAAATGTTCCTAGCATGCTTCAGAGCTCATCTTCTGGCAGAGCTGCGTAATACCTGGAAGTCATTATGTAGTCCATGGGGGCAGCCGCCTTTTTGGCTCCTGCACGTCGAGAAATCATAGCCAAATTTGCAGGCAGCTTCTGTGCAGTTTATCATGAACTGAGAACTGACAGTGTCATTCACATTCCCACTGGCGTCTCTCACAATACAGGAGCCTGGTGGGAAACAAGTTAGCACATAAAACCATGTTAGGGGATGTGATTCACTTTAAAAGGAGAACAACTGTCAGATAATATACCATATAGTAGGTACTACTGCACCTGTGGAAACAGCAACACCCAGGTAGACTATTCCTGTGATCAATATGGCCAGCAGGGTTCCTCTGGGGATGGCCAGCTGTGGGTCCTGTAACAAACAACCACAATGCAGACCATCACAAACCTTTTAACCCATATCAATAAAGGGGTTTTAGGTAATGACAGCAATCCACTGACTGGTACTTGATTCACTTTGTCCAACAGAGTAAACCGATGAAAGCAGACAATGGGTTTGCTTGGTTTGACAGCTTTAGTCAAATCTATGACAGCAGGATGAAGCCCTTTAGATGGATCATCTCTTTTTGTTCATATTTACAGGTGATTTTAGAGATGTTCGATACCAGTATCGGAAAAGCCTCCGATCCTGCCTAAAATGCTGGTATTGGTAAGTACTGGAGTTTATGCACCATTTCCATACCACGTAATATAGCCCCGAAGAAAATCTACTTTAAAGTATTTTTATTTGTTTTTTTTCCCGTTATGATTGCCTGTCAAACTGGAAAGTAAAAGAACGTTTCTATGGCATTAATAGTTTGTGTTTGTTTGTGTTTCACAAAGAGTTTAAGCTGAGCCAGGCCGTACAACAATAACAATCATATCACATCCATACAGAGATAGTAGTATACAGCTGTTGGACATCATATAATCATACAGAGATAGTAGTATACAGCTGTTATACATCATATCATCATACAGAGATAGGAGTATACAGCTGTTATACATCATATCATCTATACAGAGATAGTAGTATACAGCTGTTAAACATAAAATATATGACACACTGGTATCGGATCAGCACTCGGTATCAGCCGATACTCAAGTTCAGGTATCGGTAAGCAAAAAATAGTAGCCGACCATCTCTAGGTGACTTACAGCAAGGTCTCCTGAAATGTTGGCTCCGGCCAGAATACCAGTGGCTGCAGGGAAGAAGATGGAGAAGACGGAGAAGAAGGTCTCGCCTCGGAAGTCAGGACCCATGTTTTCCCACATGATCGAACCTGACAGGAAAACAGAGTTCTAAACACCAAAATGGCATCTCACAAAGCATTCGGTGCCAAAACTGCTAATGCTAACAGCCCTCAGGGTTATGATTCTGCCTGAAAACAATCCGTGTGTGTGGGGTCCTACCGTGGTAGCCAAAGAAGCCCTCAGATTCCTTGGCCTGGACAGGAATGAAGGTTCCGATGAAGTAGTTGAAGATGGCTGTGATGAGGACAACGAGCAAAAATATCTGGGCCTGCAGAGAAGACCGTCATTAGTCACACGGGATCTCTTAAACCAATGTATGAATCGCTGCCAGTGTGTGTCCTGAGTCTGTGGGGGTTTTCATCATGAAGCCTCGGACTTGCATCAGAGACAGGATCCTGTTCGTACCTTGGCCTCCCATTCCATTCCTGCCACAGAGATGCCCAGCAGGAGGATGACCGTGATGGTGCCGATGATGCGAATATCGTTGATTTCATCCGTCATTACGAGCCCTGTACCCTGAGAGACAATACATGCAGCTGTTAAAACAGTAGGACCTTGAACTGCCAATGAACAACATGCAGACACTGGACTTATTTGATATTGCAAAACACTGATGGGGAGCTCGCAAATCAAACTACAATTAAGATGCTGAATTCCTGTTTTCACATTCACATTCCGACTGAGAGCCAAACAGTAATGTGTCAACTACAAACCTGCATAAGGAAAAATACTGTTGCTTTCAGCTTACTTTAAGTAAGATTTTCTGTAAAGATGCTTTAGACAGTGAGTGGATATCGCAACCACCTCCACAATTTCCACTGGAAAACAGAAGCTAGTGCTTTTGCAAATGTGCAGGGCGGTTTGCTGCAACAACCTTAAAGCTCAGGTTCTTAAAACAAAATCCGACTTCCGAGGACTTACAAATGGAACGCACTAATACACCAACAACTGTCTGAAGGCATAGTAAGCCACAAAGACTTACAGCAAGAAGTTCCACAACAGTCTCAGCAAAGCCCACCACATACATGGCTACAGCCACTGCATTGGCAAAAGCAAAGATCAGCCCGATGGAGCCTCCGAACTCTGGGCCCAGACTCCTTGAAATCAAGTAATACGCTCCACCTGGAAATAAAAAGGAATGGACAAGACGTTAGTAAAAGTTAACTGTTGTGAAAACTTGGAACTAATTTTATTTTTAACAGTACAGATTTACGATTCTTTGATTGACTATATGTGTACTGGATTGTTCATACATACATACAGCAGGATGATCTGAGAGTATTGCACTGGGGAATAACAGTCAGCAGCCTGTCCCAGGCCAAGCAAACATATAGTCCAAACTGTCAGCCCCCCCCTCCTCCTCCTCCGAGCTCAGGGCCCAGCTAGAGCCTAAATCATCTACTTACACACCCTGCTCAGATGTAAAGGGCCGTCAGAGGCTTCATGAGCACAATCGTACACTATCCTGGTCCAGAGCAGCCCATGCCCCACATCAGGGTTACTTTAGTTCCAGGATCACACTTCCAATCCAGGGCTGCAACTACCGATTCTTTCCATTGTGGATTAATGTGTGGATTATTGTCTGGATGAAGGGATTAATTGTCTGGTCTCTAAAATATCAGAAAATGGTATAAAATGTGGATCAGTCCAGACCAAAGCCCAAGATGACGTCCTCAAAGGTCTTGTTTTGTCCCCAACTCAAAGATATTCAGTTTACTGTCACAGAGGAGAGAACGAAATTGAAAATATTCACATTTAACAAGCTGACTTGTTTTCTTTTCATAAAAAATGACTCATTATCGTTTTCTGACATTTTACAGACCAGACAACTAACCGCTTAATTGAAACAATAATTGACAGATTATTCAACAATGACAATAATGGTTAGTTGCAGCCCTGCTTGCTGTTTTCTAATCAGGAGTGAAGCCGCTATGGTTTTCACACTACATGACACCATACCAATAGCCAACTACTATCCCTTGGCTCTTGTTCACTCCTCTATTGTTGGACAGAAGACAACGGCAGGCCAAGGTAAGCTTTTATAGAACTTTAATGTAGCAACTTCTCAGGTAACGCACAGCTTGTCAGTCTGCTCCACCGCTAACAGATTCTTTTGTTTGCGGTGCAACTGATACATCTAGACTCTAATCTCCTCTTTTCAGATGGTTTTTAATAAAAAAGGTTGATGATTGATCATTTAGGTCTAATCATTTGTTTATGTTAAAAGTCACTTTCACAGATTTTAACTAATGATAATGTAGACTTTAAATCTGGGACTGTCCACATTGACTTCAGGACGACTTAGATCGGGTTCCGGGAGGATGGACTGGGACCCGCCCAACTCACTACACTGAGTATGTTTACATGCACACCAATATTCCACTATTATTCTGAATATTCCAAATTTGATACTGGACGGTTTAGCACATTGCGATGAAGACATGTATGATATGTCGTTATTATTCAGGTTTTAGAGGCATTCATTGGACATGTATACAGCACATTTGGGATATTTGAGTATCAATCAGGTTTTTTAACCACAGTTTGCAACAGTTTACGGCCCGTTTACAGCCTGTTACAGCTTTGTGTGTTGCTATGGTTTGTTGTACACAAAACAACAACAGCAGCCAACAGTTCAAGAACAGTCCGGCTGTGGTAGAGAAGCATGCCCAAGAGAAAAGAAACACAGCTACTTTTAAACATTATCAGAGACTCAGATATCAACAGGTTTTTGGATATGAGTCGACCTTTTCAAGAAGCTGGTTGAAGGAATGAAAGAGAGACGCTGAGTTCACACGCTCCAACAAGTCCTCCACCGCTGGAGAACTTCTAAAATCCTATTTTGCACGGCTACATGTAAACAGAAATTTTAGTGGACCATTCACTTTCATTAGCCATGTAAACAGCTTAGTCAGAATATTGTCTTTTTCAGATTAAGGGCGAAAAGTGGAATATTATGCGCATGTAAACAAAGTCATTGAAAACCTATCAACATCCCGGCATCTTACAGTCCTGTCCCGAGGCAGAGAACACCCTCACTGAGCCAATTTAAGGAAAATAAAAATATCCACTCCAATAAGAGTTATTCATCTCACTATGAAATATTGATCTAATTAGGAGCCTATTTTGCCTGATTCAGTGACTGAGGAATGTGTAATATCCACGTGGGACCTCCCAGTCAGACCTACCGTCGCTTCGGCTCACTTCAACATGAAACTGGTTGAGTTTCTGCTCTCCCCGAGAGGACGGGAGAGATTTGGGTTTAACCCTTCTTTCATCTGGCTGCAACTAAAGCTGCACACATAATGCTAGGGCTGGGCAACATATTTATATTATACCGACATCGATATATGCGACTAGATACCGTCTTCAATTTTGGGTATTGTAATATTGTAAAAGTGTTGTCTTTCCCTGGTTTTAAAGGCTGCATTACAGTAAAGTGATGTCATTTTTTTTTAACTTACCAGACTGTTGTAGCTGTTCTGTGATTTGACTTGACCACTTAGTCATTATATTCACATTACTGATGATTATTCATCTAAACTCTCATTGTGTAAATGTTTTGTGAAAGCAACAATAGTCAACTCTGCAATATTGACGCAATATCCACATCCATGCATTTGGTCAGAAATATCGTGATATTTGATATTCTCCATATGGCCCAGCTCTACATAATGCTACACTAGGATGCGGTGATGAATGACTGATGGCGGCTCATGCTGCCTTAAAATCACACAGGTGGATTTCCCGCCTGGCTTCACAGCAAACACTGCAGCGTGATAATTGTACAGAACAAAGGGATGTATACCTCCTCGCACAAATCCGTTGGTGGCGATGGCAGAGGTGGAGAGGCCGGTGATGGTCGTCACTACGGTGGCCATGGCAACGATCAGACAGGAGAGAGCTGCGGAAGAAAACACGGTTTGAACTGAAAAATGTGCAACGCAGTTAACAGATTTTTAGCAGGGCTGGCAGTAACTCTGTGAAAAGCAACAGTGGCGCCACGGAGACAGGCTAATGCCCTCCAGTCAGCCACATGTGCCACTTTGTGCCGATATTTCACATCAAAGTGCTGGGGGATCAGGGGCAGTGGGGAGAAAGTGAGAAAATAACTGACAGAGTGTCGACCACCCAGCCAGCACCACAATGTCAATAAATACAGGCTGCGTGCCACGCTGCCTGGAACTTCTCTTCTCAGTGAGATTTGAATTAGTCAGTCATGTGCAGTCACATCAAAGTCAAACATTGGCTGAGTATCAAACAGCTCTTTGAGTCTCTGTAGCCTGGGTTATCTAACATCAGTTAACAGGGACAACCACGCTCAGGAGTAACAAAAGGAGAGAATTGACCCAATTAACAAAAAAACTGTTGCTCACTTCTCTCCAGTGGTATATTTCCATGCGTCCAGGGGCCTGTTGCACAAAACCAGGATAAGGGATTAAGCCGGAATTTTCAAGTTATCCTGGATGAATTTAGCTTTGATTTGGTTGCACAAAAGCAGGTTGAATTAAACGCAGCCAAGTAACCATGGAGATTTATTCTTTGCAGCTAGCCTGCTCCTGACCAGGCTAACAGCCAGGCTAACAGGGCTAACAGCCAGGCTAACAGCCAGGCTAAGATTAATCCTGGAGTGCCGTTTGAAGCTCAACGCTGACTTTCAGTTGTTCCTCTTTTGCTCCAAAAACAACCACCTCAGTTTTTTTCTTAATTTCATTTAAGAAAATTTTGGCACATCCAGTCGTTGATTTGTTCAATGCACTTACTCAGTTTGTGTATTGGACTATAGTCTCCTGGCGTTAAAGTTATATCAAGTCGTGTGTCGTCCGCATAACTATGGTGACTTATTTTGTTGTTTTCCATAATCTGACCCAGTGGAAGCATGTAGATGTTAAACAGAAGAGGTCCCAGAACGGAGCCTTGGGGAACTCTACACGTCATATTTGTATGCTCAGATACATAATTACCTATAGACACAAAGTAGTCTCTATTCTTTAGATAGGATTCAAACCACTTTAGTACTGAGCCAGAAAGGTCAACCCAGTATTTCAATCGGTCTAGTAATATGTCATGGTCGACCGTATCAAATGCAGCACTGAGATCAAGTAATACCAAGACTGAAATTTGGCCACTATCTGTCTTTAAGTGGATGTCATTAAAGACTTTAACAAGAGCCGTCTCAGTGCTGTGGTGTGGTCGAAAACCCGACTGGAAGGCATCAAAGCTGTTGTTTAGTGACAAGAAAAGGGTGAGTTGTTGAGAAACCCTTTTTTCAATGATTTTACTTAAAAATGGAAGGTTTGATATCGGCGTATAGTTGCTCATTAGTGACTCTAGATTGTTCTTTTTTAAGAGTGGCTTAATGACTGCAGTTTTCAGGGCCTGTGGGAAGATACCTGAGAGAAGAGACGCGTTTACAATCTGTAGATCTGGAGCCAAACAACTTAAAACATTTTTGATAACGTCCGTTGGTAGAATATCAAGGCAACAGGAGGAGGTTTTCAGATGCTGTATAATGTCCCCCCAGGTTGTTGTGGTTGATCATATGAAATTGTGTCATAATGGAATTTGTTTTGCCTGGACACTGTGACAACACATATCCTGTACTTGATGTGGAGGCACTGATTGTTTGTCTAATTTTCTGAATTTTATCTGTGAAGAAGATGGCAAATTCATTACAGGCCTCGGTGGATAAAAGTTCAGATGCTACTGGTACTGGAGGGTTTGTTAACCTATCGACAGTAGCAAACAAAGCACGTGAATTATTATCGTTTCTGGCAATAATGTCAGAGAAGAAGGACCGCTTTGCATTCCTCAGTTCCAAATTATAAATACAAAGTCTCTCTTTATAGGTGTTGTAGTGGACCTGGAGATTAGTTTTTCGCCACCTGCGTTCTGCTTTTCGACACTCTTTTTTCTGTTCTTACCAGTATGGCATTTGTCCATGGAGATCTTTTCTTATCAGAGACTAGAGAGAGATTAAGTTTTTACCTTAATGGGAGCAATGGCATCAATAACATTTGTAATTTTACAATTGAAATTGTCTACAAGCTCAGTGACTGAGACCCCTGAGAGGGCGGGTGTGGAGGAGAAAAGCTGAATGAATGTTTCACTGGTGTTTTCAGTAATTTTTTGATTACCTTTGTTTGAACACTTTTTTGTAAAGAGATAGTGCCATTAAAGAAAACACAGGAATGATCAGAGAGAGCAGCATCAGTCACCACAACCTTGGAAATGTTCAAACCCTTGGAGATAATCAAGTCCAGAGATTGCCCCTTGTTGTGTGTTGGCTCTGTCACATGCTGAGTCAGTCCATAGTTCTCAAAAATACAACACAGTTCTTTGGTCCCTCTGTCCTGGGGATTGTCAACATGTGTTAAAATCACCAGCAATAATTACACAGTCAAAATCAATACAGGTTATAGACAGCAGTTCACTAAAGTCGTCAAAGAAGGATGCACAGTATTTAGGTGGCCTGTAGATAATTAGAAATATAGGTCAAGAGGGGGACCTCAGCTGAAGAGCCATGTATTCAAAAGAAGCAAAATTTCCATAAGATATTTGAGTACATTGGAACAAGTCAAACAAAATGGCGACTCCACCTCCTTTCTTATTAACTCTATTCTCACTCATAAAGCTGAAGTTAGGAGGAGCTGACTCAATGAGAACAGCAGCACTGTTATTATGGTCCAACCAGGTTTCAGTTAAAAACATAAAAATCAAGGTTGTGTTTGATAATAAAATCATTGATTAAAAATGATTTTCCTGCCAAGGACCTAGTGCTTAGTAGGGCAAATGTCAGTGTGTTAAAGTTATTAGCTGTCTCATTTTTTGTGACAGACTGTGGCTGACAAGAAATGGATACTAAATTCACTGTCTTTGCAGTTAAGTAGTTGTTGTTACATAGTGGCTTCACCAGTTTGTTTTGTCTGTTACTGATTCTAACTGGAATGATGGAGCTGGTCGGTGGAAGTGTGCAAGTGCACATGTCCACAGGATGTAAACAGTCAATCATGGGATACATGATGAGTCCGAAACTTTTTGTGCAACAGACTGTGCAGAGTGGTTCATGCGATTCGAGGTGAAGGGAGTTCACAGTGATGGTCGTAAACATGGCAGATTGTTGTCTGCTCCACTCGTTCCTCAGAATGGCATTGCAGTGCAGAAAACAAATGCAGTCAACAATTTTTCAAAGAGGAACAAGTCTTACACCATCTGCTTCTTCTGTTGAAGCAACAGTGTTGTCACGCCCTCAACCACACACACACACCCACACACACACACACCCACACCCACCCACCCCTTCTCAAGTCCAAAACACAAACTCACAATCGATACACAATCTAGTGTTGTCTCTCGGTTTGTGGAATATTTAGGTGCGCGTATTTGGCCAGGGGTTTAGGCGTCCGTCAAGAAAATGTTAGGTTTTTCTATTGAAAAAAAAAAGTAATTTCCCCGTACATTTTGCGTCTCTTTGTAGTTGTGTTGCGTCTCTTTTTGGTCATTTCTGTTTTCTTTGGGGTAGATTTGGGTCTCTGTGGTCATTTGGCGTCTTTGTAGTTGGTTTGTGTCTCTTCGTGGTAGTTTTGTGTCTCTTTTCCACATCGTTTTGGACCGTTATTACCATAACTGTCTAAAACGTTGGAAAAGCTAGAACAGAGAATAAATAACTTAAACTTAAAAAGCTTAAAGACAAAACTTGTTTAAGAAGTCCATCTACAATCATTAGACCTGAGAAAAGTCTTTAAGTTACATTCATTCTGCTAAGGTGCTGCACCTAAACCTTACAGTGGCAGGGAAAACCCTGCAATTGATGGAATATTATTCTACAGGTCACACGTGTGTTAAAAGTCCCAGCTTTCATACTATAGGTGATCTGTGCTTACCAATTCCAGCCTGACCCACGATCCATGACATGCGGATGAAGAGCATCACACCCCAGATGTTCAACATGCAGCGGACCTGCACAGAGAAAGGGACGGGTCAATTCCTCCGCACAATGTGGTTTTCAATGCTCCATTTATGAAACTGCTGGCTTTTACTAATTAAAGGTTTCCACCATTATTTGATATTAAGAATAGTTGGGTGAACTTTTAATGCTTCACTGCAACACATGCAAGATTTTAATATGAGAACCAAAAGAAACCTGCATGTTGCTCACAGGGCTGGGAACCAAATTCAGCACTTTTTAGACACTGACCAAATTGCCTCCTTATTATGGAGTATTGAAAAAATGTCTCGCCATTCAATACCCAAATTCAACACCTAAGGAGTAAATCACATCAGTGTCAGTGAGCCAATCAGCATGCAGCATGCTTCTACCAAGATCTAATAATGTCTGTGATTGGCCGTCTAACGTTACACGTCGTAGAGACACGCAGGAAGAACTCTACGTTACACAGAGACGCTCACGTAGTAGGAGCTGACAAATACAAAGATGTGTGCCGTAATGTGTAATGTTGTCATTACGTTTTGTTAAAATGGATTTTATAAAATTGGTATCGTTCATTGTTCGGGAACCGGTATCGAAGTGACTGTATTGGTACCGGTATCTGTTCCCAGCCCTAGTGGCTCATGCTGGGGAGAGGTAGCTGCAGAAAACCACAGCACTGCATGCTGCTGCATGTCCTCGCACTCCTTTAACACTGGAGCTGGAAACTCGGGAGACGTAATCACAGAAAGAATAGCGGTTTCCTCGTGCTACAGGACTTCTCAAATGGCTGCATGGCACTGTATTTTGCTGCAGCAAAGTAAGGCCGGCTTCACACTGGCTGCGTGGCGTTTCTGTTTGTCAGTTGTGTGGCGGCTGCGTGCATTTTTCTGTCTTTTCACACCAGAAAAGGTGTCTGACGCTGCACTGCTGCTGCTAGCCTTGTCTGTACACATGTATGTTTCCCATTGACTAAAAGCAGTCAAGCTGTAGTATACTTCATGTTAAACAAATATATACTAGTTTGATTACAGCAAAGACAACGTCAGCAGTATTGACGGCTAAATAGGCTACCGAATATCTCATTCTGTATTGACAGGTGCAATGTCATGCCATGCAGCCGGCCTAAGAGCACCGAATCAACAGTTCATTAAAGCCACGGATGGGAAGATGACCATTTGGGACTAAATTCAGATTTTATTTCATGAGAATAAAGTTGTAGTTTGAAAAGAAATAAAACATAAAATCCTTTTGATAAAGTTAGAATGTACTCAGAAAAACCCCTAGTATGAGAATCAAGTGGAAAAGTCACAATATAATCAGAATTAAGTGGAGAAAAGTTGCACTACAAAAACATTGAGAACAATCTTTCATTAACATAATATTGATATTCGACTTTCTCACATAAAGTTAAACTTAATTCTCTTAACTTCTGATCTCATGAATTACAACTTCATTCTGAAGACTTTTAGGTTGTCGAGTTGACATGACAAAAATTTCAGTTCAGTGTGAAAAATGTGCATCATGTTTGGTTGTTCAACAGTCTGACTGCTTGAGGGAAGACGCTCTTCCCCATTCTGAAGGTGTGGGCAGTTATACTGCGGTACCTTCTACCTGATGGCAGTGAGGAGAAGAGTGCATGGGACAGGTGTGTTGTGTCCTTAACAATGCTTATGGCTTTGTGCAGACAGTGGGTGTTGTAGATGTCAGAGAGGGAGAGAAGAGAGGCCCCAGTGATCTTTTCAGCTGTCCTCACAATCCGCTGCAGGGCCTGTCGTTCTGCAGCAGTGCAGTTACCAAACCACGCTGTGATGGCACTGCTGAGGATACTCTCAATAGTCCCTCTGTAGAAGGTTGTCAGGATGGGGGAGGGGAGGTGTGCTTTCCGCAGCTTCCGCAGAAAGTAGAGGTGTTGCTGGGCTTTCTTTGTGATGTGTGTAGTGTTCTGAGTCCATGGGAGGTTGTCTGTGATGTGAACACCCAGAAACTTTGTGCTCTGAACAATCTCAACTGGAAGGTCATTTATGGACTGGGTGTGCTTGCCTGGAGGTCGTCTGAAATCAATGATTAGTTCTTTTGTTTTGTCCACATTGAGGGACAGGTTGTTGTGAGTGCATCAGTTGCTGAGCTGTGTCACCTCCTCTCTGTACAGGGCCTCATTGTCTCTGCTTATCAGCATATAAACATCAGACCACTTACGTAGGCTACGGCAAAAGCTCTGCGTGGACCCTCCGCACAACCATAAAACAGGCTTTAGAAGAGTGAACAGCAGGGGGCTGAGCATGCAGCTTTGAGGGGCTTCTGTGTTCAGCATGGTGGTGTTGGAGGTCTTGTTTCCTATCTTTACTGCCTGCGGTCGTCCTACCAGGAAGTCCAGGATCCAATTGCAGAGGGTGGTGTTCAAACCCAGCTGATCCAATTTCTTTCTTTAAGTGTCCTTAGTATCCAGATGTGTGAGAGCCAGGTGAACGGCAGTGGTGATGGCATCATCCGCGGAGCGGTTGGGACGATAAACAAACTACATGGGGTCCAGTCCAGTGTGACAGGTAGCTGGGACTTGATGTGTCTCATGACTAGCCTTTTGAAGCACTTCATGATGGTGAATGTAAGTGCAACTGGGCGGTAGTCACTGAGACAGGTCACTGTGGTCTTTTTGGTACGGCGATGATGGTGGTGGTCTTGAAACAGGTAGGGACAACAGTGGCGCTCAGAGAGATGTTGAAGACATCGGTCAGGACGTCAGCCAGTTTGCACATTCTCTCAGCACACAACCTGGTATTTGGTCTGGCCCAGCAGCTTTCCGCAGGTTGACTCTGAGCAGAGTTTTCCTCACTTCAGAGGTGGACAAATATAGCACCAAGTTGTTGGGGGGAGGGGTGGCTTTCCTCGCTACGGTGTCAGTCTGTTCTTCAAATCTTGAGTGGAACTGATTCAGTGCTTCAGGGAGGGAGCTATCACCATCACAGGAGAGTGGAGCTGGCCTGTGGTTGGTGATCGCTTGTATTCCCTGCCACAGGCGTCATGCGTCTTTGGTGTCTGTGCAGTGGTTGTGAATTTTCTGAGCATGAGTGCACTTTGCGAGAGAGAAGTGAGAGTGTGACAGCGATTAGCTTCAGAATGAGTCCCGACTCTAGAGTCCTAGTGAGAGAAACAAAGTGTCTCCCCTGTTCTTTCTGACCATGGTGTGAAATCTGGAGCAGGAGAAGTTAACCCTCTCCTTGATTTCATGTTGTTGAAGGAGAACCAGGAAATGAGTCGGGGGAAATGCAACCCTACCAAGACACGGCCGAGCGTCGCTGCGACATGTCGTGTAGTTACATTTTTCGAGAGGTGCAAGTCAGGCTACGGCGTAGACGCAGAGGGGTCTGCAGGGGTACGCCGTCGATTCTACACAGAAGCATAAAAAAGGCATTTAGAAGTGGTTACATCGCCAATGCACTTGCTGATGTAGCTAGTGAAGACTGATGTGTATTCCTCTAAGTCAATGGTGTTGTAGATGGCTGCCTGCTTGAATACATCCCAGTCTGTGCTTTCAAAACAGCCCTGAAGAACTGACATGGCTCCCTCAGGCCAGGTCTTTGTCTCCTTATGAGTTGGTTTTGTGCGTTTGACTAGAGACTGTTATGCTGAAATTAGCACAACTGAAATGTGGTCCGAGTGTCCCAGGTGGGGGAGGGGCGCAAAATCCACATACTGATGAAACTTTGGTAGAAATGTCTAGAGATTTGTGTGGTTGAAATCACCAGCAACAATAAATAGTCCATCTGGATGTGCGCTTTGGAGCTCACTGATAGCTACTGGTAGTATGATACCCAAGTATCATACGTTAAGATTATATTCAGAACGACTTGATAAAAGCCATTAGAAACCAAGAGACATGATGATTAGTGCGAGGTTTGTGTTAGAGAGGAAGTACGGACTGAGCAGGGTGATAATATCCAGACACGTGTCATCCTCTGAATATACTTCAACAGAAGGAAACGTGTCAAACAGAGTGCAACATGAACCACATCTCTCAGGCGCTGAGTCATTTCTCCCTCAGTGGTAAAGCTACCACCCCCCGACCTGAGCCACAAGCCATTCACACGCATATTCCAAAATCCTCAACACCATGTCATCTACTCCCACGTACACTTCAAATTATATAGCAGCACGCTTTTATCACCTGTGATCCACTTCACTCAGTTTAACCGCCCGCTCGGACATATCAACACATCACGACCATCGATCAATACGGACGTCAAATGTCTTGGCCCTAAATACAGTCAAATGTAGGGCCGCCCCCTTTTAGTCTAATCGGCCGTTATGGTCTTAGTCGACTCAGATTTCTTTAGTCCATTAGGCATTTCTGTGTGCTGAAGGATTTCCCAAGAAACATCTGAGGACATCTCTGGTAAACAATAGTGGTGCTGTTCCACGATTCTTTGTGGAGAAACTCAGTTTTACAGACGGTAAATGGACTGCATTTATATTGTGCTTTTCTAGACTTAACCACTCAAAGAGCACAGATCTGTTGATTAAATCGACTGATCAATAAGTCGACAGTGTGTTAGTGTTAACACACGAGTGTTAGTCGAGAAGAAGTTCTTTAGTCGACGACAGCCCTAGTAAGATCCGAGACGTTATGTGGAACCACTGGTGAAGTGAACAAACATTAAGCTATTTCTCTCTCAGTAAGCAAGTTGCAAAATGTAGAGGAGCATTTAGTTTGAGTCTAGCAGCTGTTTTAGTGCTAATATTTCGTAACTCGGTTTAATCTGACACTGGCTGTTTCTGGTTTCTTTCAAATGTAACCTAACAGTAAGACTCTGTTACAAAGTCAAATGTTTAATGACGGTCTCACCTAAACTCACTCATTCAACTCTCCTAAAAACATGTTTTTGTATGCATTATGTATCACATATTTCACTTTTAATATGCATTACTAGTTTTGGCTCACATTATAATACGGTTTTTACTCAAAGCTATAAAATGAACCGCTTTGGCAAAAGCCTGGTGCCTGCAGCCCTAAACAAGAGGCCAGATAAGCCACTAGGATTGGCCACCAAGAACCGGTTCCAACTTGGAATCATTTGAAAAATTACCATTCCAATGTAATAGTTTGCTTTATTGGAATTGTTGCAAAATTTGGTTTTGAATCCGATCATCGGTTCCAAATTTTAACACGCGCAAGTGTTGGTTTCCGTAGCAACCACTTTACTTCCAGGTGCTTGTTGTGTTGCAGCCATGGAGCTCAGTAAGCAGCGCTCTAAAGTCTGGCTGAAAAAGCCCAGTAAAACTGTTAATCACCATTAAATCAAAATAAATGTTTCCTCTTATCTGTGAAATAAGCAATCGATAAGAACCGGAATCAAAAAGGAAGAATCAATATTGGAATCAGAATTGTTAAAATCAAAACAATGGCCAACCCTATAAATCACTGCCACTTTGTCTGCGTTACTTGTCTGTATTATTCCCCTGCATGTCATTCTCTTAGGTTTGTACTTTTGGTTTCTCTGTAAGCATGCTGTGTCCACAACATACAGTTTGTGACAAAGAATTTCTCCTTGAGGACAATAAAGTCTAAAGTCTATCATATTACCTGACTTTACCTTTTTTGTAGTTATCTCAGGACACTTTACAGATAGTGTGGTTAGATCTACTCTATCATTTACAGAAACGCAACTATTTGATTTCCATGTGATCCTGACAGTTCTTGGGTCAGTTGAAGAATAAGAAATCTGATGAAAAACAAAAAGGTAACAAGAAGAGAAGACTAAATGAGGAGAAAGGAAAGCAGGGTTTGGAAGGGACTCACCAGCACCCCTTTGATCCAGCCAAACTTGACCACTCCTTTGGACTCAGCTGCTTCTTTAGCAGCAGCCTCCTCGGCCGGGGTCAGCTCGTCCCCGTTGGCGAAGCCATCCTCAAATGGCTCCTAGAAAGCAAAGGAAATAAAATCAGGTTTATATGTGGAGAAACATTGGTAATGTCATCAATAGCTCGCTGAACAGACATTTTAAAACCTGGATTTTAACGCAACTACTCATGGTAACCTTTAGCGGTGGGAAAAAAATCCAAACCCGTATGTATCGTGATCATTTTTTGCCACAATTTTTAAAATCGATTCTGTTCCCTAGAATCATTATTTTTTTACCAATGATTGACCTAAATAATTTCGGTTTCTACGGTACCGCCGCAGCGACTACATCATATCAGTTTCCAGCGAAACAGAGCGAAAGCTGACTGACATGATGTCATTCGAAATGTCTAATGATATATTGTCTCTAGAAGTGTTTTATTCAACTTTTGTTTTTGTTAAAGAAAAAAGAAAATCCCAATACTTCTTGAATAGCAATAAATGAAAATCACAATACAAATCTAATCAGCACCCATGTATCGGGAAATAACTGAATCGGGACAAAAGCATATGGTCCCAGCTCTGGTAAACTTAGAGCCAGAACAGTCAGCTTTAGTCGGGGGGGGGGTTCTGACTGTAGCTGTGCTGGGACAAGGAAGCCCCAGGGTGGAGTATGATTGGCTGAGACAAAAGGTTAATCAAACAAACACGCCGCAAAACATACGTCCCTTTCAGCCTTAGTATCTCCTTAACAGACCAGTCCTTTACAAAATCAAGTAGAAGTCAAAAATGCATTAGAAAAACTGTACATTATAGAAACATTAAACCTCTAATTATTCATTCTGACTGAAAGTCAGATCGGGCTGGTTCACTGTACATGCTGAGGGGAAACTATGAAATTAATGCCACACATTTGAATATTTTAATGGTTCAAATGTGAGAGAATAACTGGCCGACTGTATTTCAATGTGATAGCTGGGCTACTTTTGATTAACACCACAATATGACTATCTGCACAATAATCATGTAATGTAAATGTGACAGATCTCAATTCTCTTGACAACACTGGCTCTTTAAAACAGACAGACACACATGGCTGTTACTACAGCAGTTAAAGACAGGAAGCCCCCCCACCCTCCCATGCACAGACAATGCTGTGACGTTGGTGGCCTCCCTGCCAGGACTCTTTGGGTATACAGCATACTGTCCTGTGTGCATTTATAGCACTTGTAAGGATCTCAAGAACTCTGCAAACCAAACCTCGCCACTTATTGTGAAGCTTTTCACAGCATTTCCTCCCCCCACCAGCCAGGAAGATTGCTCAACAACATTGTTCAACAACAGTTGAACAAAAGTCAGCCATAACCATCCTTCTCATGGCATAGCATATATGGCAGACAATTAGCCACAATAGAAGTTGGAATGAAAAACACTGACAATGCTGCTGTCCTTAGTGGCTTGCTGCTTAGAAAAATACAAATGTTTAATCTCATTTATTTTCCAGGACCATGATTGCATTAAGCAAATGCCAAGGCATGACTATGACTATGTGCAATATACTACGTGTACGTTGGGTTTTAGGGTGGTTTTAAGGAAAGCACATTGGTTCACCCTCAGGGACAATGAACACCTAATGCTAATAGAGTTTCCTTGTGAACTAACTGCATTCAATCACCTAAGCCCGAAAGAATGCAACTGAAAGACTTTTCTCAGATCTAACGATTGTAGTTGGACTGCTTTAGCAAGTTCTGTCTTTAAGCTTTTTGAGTGTTATATATTTATCATCTGCTCTAGCTTTTCCAACGTTTTAGACACAGATATGGAATTAGTTATGGTCCAAAATTATGTGGAAAAGGGACGTAAAAAAACAAACAAAATCCCACAAAGAGACACAAAATCTATGGGGAAATATCTGTTCTGGTTTTAACATTTTCTTGAGGAAGGACGCCTAAACTCCTGGCCAAATACGGGCACCTAAGTCTTCCACAAAGTGAGGGAAAACACTGGTTAAGGTTCTAAAAAAACCTGTCTCTGTCGATAGTGGCAGCAGTGATGTCACCATTCTTGAGTCACAAAAGGCTTCTGGTTCGACTTGCTTTTGATCTAGATATTCTCTGGACATTATGGACCACAATTTACATTCCCGTTTGTCTGTTTACATATTGAGACAGTTGTCTTTGGATATGGATGACCTTGGCTTTATGGATCCTGTAAAAATGGAACAATTCCAGCAGTAGAAAGGCCGTGTGCTGCTGTAGTCCTGGCCTGCTGTGCGAACATGTCCATTGATCAGCGGTGATGTGTGCATGCCCTCAGGGTCCATGTCCACTGATGAGGACAACAGTGTTTTATTGATGCACATTATGAGGATACTGAACAACAAGCCTTTGTTTGAGTCTGACACTAACTGATGTAACAGTGAGTCATATCAGATTAGTGTGTGTGCATTTTCCTCTGACAGGAAAATTATTCAGGTATTCAGGGAAATAAATGCATATATTAAAAATGACGGCTTTAAATAGTGTGAACTGCAGAGGGAAACGGGCTAATCTAGAGAAAAACTATTCTTAATTCTTCCTGTTTTTATGAGCACATTTAATGATATAGATTCTAGATTTTTTTTATAATACTTTCTACTGACTATGAAAGTTAGCCGTTTATTAGTTAGTTAGCATTTATTTTCTCCTTTTCTGGTTAGGCTTTTAAGGTTTGAGGTGTGAGTGTGTGTCGAGTTTTACTTACATTATCTTATTAGGGAACAAAACGCAGAAAAGTGCAACCGACTGCTTTAATTAGTGAAGGAAACCCTATTAACAGTATGTTCACAAGGAAGACTCGTAGGACTTGACTCTTGTTGGACTGATTGAATTAATGCTGCCGAAATTACATGGAAAATTACACTATATTTACCATATTAACTATATTACACCCCCCCACCACCTCAATGACCGTTCACTCGATAATTTACTGCATCTAAACTAACATGGCTGCATCCCAAAGGATCGATGGTAAAATATTCATTTGATTTGAATGACGTGATTGTCCACCTCAGTAGAAGTATGTCTTTGGATCTCCAAAGTACTTCAAAGTTTCATACACACATACAACACCATTAAAAAAGTATGCAAATGGAAAGGCGGCAGCAAATAATCTCTATAAAGAATAAAAGAGCACATCTTATAACATAACAGGCTTTCCCTGATGCAGGACTTCATTCTTTGTCCAATCCCTGTATGGCAGAGGGAATAAATGACCTTTGGGACCGTAAATCAATGCCAGACGGAAGCAGCTCAAACTCTGAGTGTAATGGTGTGAGGTATCTGCGGTTACATGTTTAGCCTTCCTGTGTACAGCACATGAATTGCCCATTGTGAGAGGAAACATGAAACAAAAGGGAGGATCTCAGCACAGAGGCTCTGTTACCATCAGCGTATGGATGGTGTTATAAATGACCTGAGAGTGGCGGGCCTCTGGGACTTACAGAGCCGAGAGGTGGGAGGGAGGGAGGAGCATCACTTCACCTGGGCCATCTGTCGACAGGAGCACTCTGCCTGTGTCCCCTCAATGACTCAGCAACACTGCTGCGATCGGACACGGCAGCTCCAACAGGCAGCTTCAGCTCCAAATGTTTCCTTCCTCCTTTTCATTTTCAATCTTTTTTAACAGCCAAAGCACCATGTGCGGGTATTCTGTATTCTATAACTACGACCATTCTAACTAATAAAATCAAACAAAGATATAGCAATTATTTTGTCCACAGTTAAAAAGCCATGATGTCCTGATATAGCTGCATCGGTAAAAGTGAAACAAATCTTTGGTCTTTTATTAGCATGAAGCATTCATTTTAGCATCAGGTGTAAAATAAAGAAAATAGGCCAAAATCAGGAGCTGGTTTGGAAGGATCAATACACTTTGCTGGAGAATACCCAACTTCTGACCATAATGGCCGTGCAAGTTCCAATTAGAGCTGAACATTGAAATTTAATGCTTTTGGGTCTCTGATGCCTAATATGTTTTTGAACTTGTGTCTTCATGTTGTTGTGTTGTCTTTTTAATTGTTGGAGCTTGTATTGGAAGACAAAGTTCCGTGCCTAAGAAGAGAACGCCGCTCCTCGCTGGGTTTTATGTTTTTTCGAAAATTGATCTGATCAGTGACTCAAACCAGTGATCTGATCCATACCGTGAGTTTTGTGATCCATTGCACCCCTATTAGCAACAGACTTGAAGCTAAACTATGCAATGTGTGCTGCCAACCTTCTCTTCCTGGTCAGGGCAGAGTTCCCAAAACAGAAGTCTGGTAACTGCTGTACTGTGTGCAGGTATAAAGCCTGATGTCAACTGCAGCCAGACCATAGTCCAGCACGGACCCAAAGCTGTGGAGAGACTACCGCGACACTGAAATGTTATATTACCACTTTTATGAGGCCATGCTGCTGCAGAGCACAGCTCCACTCTGAAGAAGTACAAAAGCATGCAAACTGAAAACAGATGTTCCCCTGGCAACGGATATTGAAGCAGATATCATATTTGTTAAGGGTTTGGTCTTCAGAAGTATTTCCAGGTTATAAACTTGGGAATGAAGGAAACGTGGGTATCTGATGTAATAACTGAGTGCATTCATGTGTATGTGTTGTGAGGGGAGAGAGTATATCTTACAGATTACATGTGGTACCTGCATTAGTCATCATATGACCCTCTTGGGATGGTGACTAATGCAGACAGTAAGACTAAAGGAGGATGTACACTATCGGCCAGCCCTAAAGTACACTCATAACAGAAGAGATTCATACTAAATGTCAGGTATGGAACACAGACATCAGTAGGGGTCAAAATACAATCCTTGGCAGGAGCACTGTTGGGATCAGTCCAAAGGATAGCTACACAAGGAAATTAAAAAGAACAGCCAACATCAGTGTGCTCTGACTCTACATGAGTCACACAGTCGTCTTTTAACTACTTAAGTATTTGCTGTTCAACCCATTGTTCTTGGTTAGAAACCCTGCACGAGTCCAAAGACTGAAGAGCAAAGTGAAGTCATGAAATCACCCCGTTCTGGGTAATAACGCAGAGTCTCTGCTACAGTTTTTCTTGATTGCTTTGACGCAGCAGTCAACTCAAACTCCACATTTTTCAAAACAGTTAACACAGAGGCCCAAACAGCGGCACTCATGGTCTAAATGACACATTTTGTTTGCAAAAGGCTCTAACCGTGCCAAAACATTTAAAATATGCAACAAAAGAACATTTAGCCTTCAAACAACACAACTTGCAAACAAGTGTATGAGCTCTTCCAATCAACCATTACACAGTGGACACCAACATACTAAATACAGCTCTCAGTGGGGATCAGTGCACCATTGCTTGTCTCTGTAGCCTATTACTGGACGTAGCTTTCATGCCAGAGACATTTGTTGACATATTTACCTTCTTGCAGAGAATTGGATCCAGAATCAGAAATGCTTTGATGCAAATTGTATCGATTCCATTGATACTTATTTTGAAACTGTGGCTGAAAACTGAAATACTGTAAATATTACACAAAATACATGTAAACCAAAATAAAATATATTAGAGTATGAGAAATTAAGAAAATAAAAATCTCTTACAGTAAAGTATAAACATCTATTACTGTAGAGTATAAGAAATAGTCACTATTGAAACTCAGTCTCTTGTGTCTTAGACCTCTTCCATCCATGTTGGCAGAGAACAACACAGACGCTGCACCTTTAAGGCCTGCAGACTGATTGCTAATTGAAGATTTGTGTGAAGGAGTGTCAAACAGGAGCTTCAGTGATTTCATACTGATGGAGGTAGTTTCTAATAGTTAGGAACAGATGGTTTCTGTTTGGTTACCATAGCTAAAACAATGGAGTTTGGACTGCTTGAATGACATCCGTGTTAACTGTTCTGCAAAAGGGGGGGGGGGAAATGTGTCAATCCAATGAGAAAGGGTTAACACATTTGCAGGAGGTGTCTTCTGCTCTGCTGAGACAGTGATGATGAAAACTGAGTGGATCCCAGTTTCTTTAAGCAGGTCAAAGCAATCAAGAAAAATGGTAATGGGCTCCAGCTGTACAGAGGGAAGGTGCACGACTTACGAATTACAGTAGACATCACTTTGAACTTATTTTACGTGCTAGTTTAATTAAGTCTACACACGTCTCAATCATTTGCGCACTAACCGAATTCTGTCTGTGCACAACATGTGGAAACTGTGGAGCTCTGAAGGTTGGTGCTAAATGAACTTCCATGTTAAGTTCATACATCCTGAGTGTTATTCTTTAACTAACCTACCCAATCTCCCAATGATGTTAGGATAACACCCAGCTAATAAATCACTTTATTATTAGGCAAACTGAATGGTGCGAGGGAGTGAGTACCAGCTGTACAAACACTACATAAAATAAAACTTTGGATGCCAGCTTTTGGTACTTGACTGAGTTTCCACACTGAGCCCTAAACCATAACCAGGCTCAGGTTCACATGGCTGATATAATGAAATGAAACGGCTGTGGTTTGATTTGAAAAGCAAGAGAGGTCTTGCTAGCTTGAGCTCATCCTCTCACCTTTCCCTCTGTGTATACATTTGAAAACGTGAGCCAGCTGCTAGCAGAGTCGGCAGGAGGTTGGCAGGAGACTGGTGAGTTGATTTCCCGATCCTGAAGAACTCAGTCAGATGCCATCACCATCCAACGTCAACCACATCAAACTAATATTTGTAAAATGGACAATTCAGCATACATTTTGTGGAGCTGACGGAGAGGCGACTCCAGAGACAGACAGTGGGACTCCATTCATCACTAGGCCTGTAACAATTATTAAATAATAATCACGGTTTCTTTGTTTAACAGCAATGAATTGCTAACATGGTCTTAAGGTGTATGACTGGTAATTGTTGATTTTGTTTAGATATGACAAGTTATAATTATATAAGTGATAATTGGTTAGTCTATATATTTCAGTTATTTTTTGGCACCTGAGCCTATACATGTTCATAGAAACAAAAATGACAAGGGTGTGTGTGGGGAGGGAGGGGGGTACAGTTAAAAAAAAAAAAAAGTTTTATGATAATAAAGAGGTGTGGTTTACTTTAAAGGCTGTGTATTTGTATTATATTATTTGGGTCACATGACAGTGATATATAACTAAAAGATGTATCCTGGGATTCATTCAAAACTTTCATTTGTTTAAAAAAGTAATGCATAAATACATATTTTTAAAATTTGACTAAAGGAGACAAATATTGTTAATGGCAATTATTTCTGAGACAATGAATCGTACAGCAACATTTGGAATTGTTGCAGCTCTATTCATCACTCCACTTTATCTTCACACAGCAGATATTTGTGTGCTGCTATTTTAATGTTCTAAATGGTGATTACAGCCCCTTTAAATCTGCTTCTGGCACAGATGATTGAAACAGCTGGGCAAAGGGACACATTCTTCAGGTCATGCTGCTGATGTCATTATGCAATGCTAAAAACTAAAGGTCGGCTGTGCTCGTGTGGCACCAGGGACACCGTCAGCCTGTTTCTTCAGGTCATCTCTGATGGAGACCAACAGTACTGTGAGTACTGTTCTGGTAGATTATCTGGTTATCTTCTACTGATGATTGAAAGAATGCATTAACACCTGTATGAGGCCTGTTTGCTTCGACTCATTTATCTTTGTGACACTAATGAAGTTAAAGCTCAGGAATGTGAAAAACAACAGCTTCTCTGCATCATGTGCATGTTCAGTAGACTGTCCACAAATCTGTCAAAAACAATAAAGTGTTTTGACAAACTGTGTCCATTGGGTTCATTTGCAACAGAAACACCATGGGCAGAGCTGGAACGCTGCAAAGATAAAAAGCTGTCATCGCAGGGTTTCTTCTTAGAAGAGTTAGGACACAGACTGCAGCCAGCAGTATCAAATCACAAACTGAAGTTTCTTTGTTTTTGCAATCCACTGATGATAAGCCCTGTACAGTTTGGTCTACATAGTGGCGTCTGCAGCCATTTTCGAATGGCACAAAGAACTATTTGAGAGTTTGTAATTAAACAGACATCTACGCTTCAGGCTTAGGTATCCACCATTATTTAACTGAGAAAACTCTGCTCACAGAACCCTCTGATTTACATTTAAGGAGTTTAATCAATGCTGAAGCATTCCAGACAGAATGCCTCTAGTACAGGGGTCAGCAACCTGCGGCTCTGGAGCCCCATGTGGCTCTTTAGCCCTTCTCCAGTGGCTCCCTCGGCTTTGACAAAACAACTGATATGGAAATAAATCACCTTTATTTTTTATTATTTAAGCACCGAATCGCTAGGTTTACAATGGATTTCACATTATATATATAAAATTTCTAATGTGAAATCCATATATACACATTGACCAGTGTATAAAATAAAAAAACAAAAGATTTATTTATTTTAGTTTTTTTATTATATACACTACCGGTCAAAAGGTCCTGTTCTCCACTCATTACCTGTATTAACTGCACCTGTTTGAACTTGTTACCTGTATAAAAGACACCTGTCCACACACTAAATTAAACAGACTCCAACCTCTCCACAATGGCCAAGACCAGAGAGCTGTGTAAGGACATCATGGATAAAATTGTAGACCTGCACAAGGCTGGGATGGGCTACAGGACAATAGGCAAGCAGCTTGGTGAGAAGGCAACAACTGTTGGCGCAATTATTAGAAAATGGAAGAAGTTCAAGATGACGGTCAATCTCCCTCGGTCTGGGGCTCCATGCAAGATCTCACCTCGTGGGGCATCAATGATCATGAGGAAGGTGAGGGATCAGCCCAGAACTACACGGCAGGACCTGGTCAATGACCTGAAGAGAGCTGGGACCACAGTCTCAAAGAAAACCATTAGTAATACACGACGCCGTCATGGATTAAAATCCTGCAGCGCACCAAGGTCCCCTTGCTCAAGCCAGCGCATGTCCAGGCCCATCTGAAATTTGCCATTGACCATCTGGATGATCCAGAGGAGGAATGGGAGCAGGTCATGTGGTCTGATGAGACAAAAATAGAGCTTTTTGGTCTAAACTCCACTCGCCGTGTTTGGAGGAAATAGAAGGATGAGTACAACCCCAAGAACACCATCTCAACCGTCAAGCATGGAGGTGGAAACATCATTCTTTGGGGAAGCTTTTCTGCAAAGGAGACAGGACGACTGCACCGTATTGAGGGGAGGATGGATGGGGCCATGTATCGCGAGATCTTGGCCAACAACCTCCTTCCCTCAGCAAAAGCATTGAAGATGAGTCGTGGCTGGGTCTTCCAGCATGACAACGACCCGAAACACACAGCCAGGGCAACTAAGGAGTGGCTCCATAAGAAGCATCTCAAGGTCCTGGAGTGGCCTAGCCAGTCTCAAGACCTGAACCCAATAGAAAATCTGTGGAGGGAGCTGAAAGTCTGTATTGCCCAGCGACAGGATCTAGAGAAGGTCTGTATGGAGGAGTGGGCCAAAATCCCTGCTGCAGTGTGTGCAAACCTGGTCAAGAACTACAGGAAACGTATGATCTCTGTAATTGTAAGCAAAGGTTTCTGTACCAAATATTAAGTTCTGCTTTTCTGATGTATCAAATACGTATGTCATGCAATAAAATGCAAATTACTTAAAAATCATACAATGTGATTTTCTGGATTTTTGTTTTAGATTCCGTCACTCACAGTTGAAGAGTACCTATGATAAAAATTACAGACTTCTACATGCTTTGTAAGTGGGAAAACCTGCAAAATCGGCAGTGTATCAAATACTTGTTCTCCCCACTGTACATGCTTCGGATCACATTCCTGCTGGAACAAGCCTGGTCGTATAATATTTGGTTCACAAGCTTTGATCTGTAGTTTCTGACGGTAGAAAAGTGCTGCTATATTCCATTACAATCCATTACTAACTACATGTAGCTACATGCGAACGCCAGGGAAAGCCGTAATCTTGGGCACAGTAGAAAGTCTGGCTATATGCTCTGTTACAGTCAGTCTCCGGACTGTACAGAGGCTCAGACGTGGAGACTACGGAGATCCGGAAACACTGACCAATCAGAGCAGACTGGGCTTTTTAAAGAGACAGGCACTCCAACAGAGCATGTCAGACAGAGGGGGAACACAACAGCAGCAGAGAAGAATAAAAAGTTGTTTTTTAACATTAAAGCATGTAAACATGTTCTGGTAGAACAGTATAATATGTCCTTTAAAGAGAGGATGTTCAAATCTTCCTGCCACAGCGGCTCCACACTAAATGGATTAAAATCACTACAGAACATTATAGAAAACACCATCTTCTTAGGAAGCAGGTGGGAGCCACAGAATCACTGCGGAAGACTCAAACCCTTTCAGTAACGTCAGTGAAAGCTAAAGGAGAAGGATACTGTGCGTTAGGACAGTTTGCTGTTGAGGCCATATGTTAGGAACAGGTTGAAGTCAGTCCTAAAGTCTTCCACAGTGTGGCCCGCTCACAAGTACCAAGCACACATTCAGACTTACACTCAATAAGTGTATCTGGTGTGGCTGAGGGGGTTCACTGCTGAACGCACAGCACAGAACGAGTTAGTGAACATTATCTACATGGCTGAAGCAACACAAAGGCTGGCTTTGCACGACGACGACAAAGCATCGAGAGCTTAGCACGCCAGTGCAAACTGTAGCATGACTCGCACGGCAGCACTACAAAAAAAACAAAAACACGATGCACTTAGATTTATCAAACTTTAACCTTGGACAAAGACAGTCTCAAAGTCAAGCGAGGTTTTAAAAAAAACTTTAAGACCTTCTACAAATGTGTGACGTGACAACAAGATAGCCAGGAAGGACAGAGCATGGCTACACACAAATTATTATTTATAAATTATCAGGACTGACACAACACGCCTAATCAAAAAACAAATAAGCTTCTGTTGTGTCAGCAAGCCTGGAACTAAGAGTTTCCCTCTGAACCACATCACAAAAAAGTCAGACAGCAGTACAGGCCCAGGATTATGTTGGCTTGTGTAAGACTGAGCACTGAATTCAAAGCCCCATGCTGAAGGTAACTCAGCTGAGGGAATCATTTAAAGCCAGGAGTTGGGATACTCACTGACTAGGGCTGCAACAGACATCTATTGTCATAGTCCTTTAAGGTGTGGATTACTTTCTGGATGAATGGATCATTTGTTTGGTCTCTAAAATGGTGAAAAATGTGGATCAGTGTTTCCCCAAGTCCAAGATGACGTCCTCAAATGTCTTGTTTAGTCCACAACTCAAAGATATTCAGTTTACTGTCCCAGAGGAGAGAAGAAACTACAACACATTCACATTTAACAAGAAAAGAAAGGCTGCAAATCACATACGTTTTAAGTTTAGTTATAAAATATGACAAACCAAATAATTATCAAAATAGTTGGCGATTAATTTAATAGTTGACAACTAATCCAGTGATCCATTCATCTTTGCAGCTCCATCACTGACATCAGATCAGACTGTAAATGGTCGTATATTATGATTATTAACTGGTCATTTCAATTGCCAAGGTTTCTGATGACATGGAAATGGAAAGAGCACTTAAAAATAGGAACAGGCTGCAAGACTGACCTCCTCAATATCAAGTCTTAAAAATAAGTCAACAATTTAAGTAATTGTTTAAGTTTCTGTTAAGCTTTATTAAGATATACGCATAACATCAGAGATCTTCAACAGGGGGTCCGGGACCCTTAGGGGCCTGGGGTCCTCAGAGTTACTACTGAGCCCCCTCCCCCCCCCCCCCAAGTTATTGTTTATTCTTTTTTCCATAACGTAATGTCTGAAAATATACATAAACATGAGTCCAACATATTATTAGCAAAGATAAATCAGCCCATTTGTGATGTTTTTAAATGTATACATTTATGACAGGCTTCAGATATAGTTAAGCTTGCAACATTTAAACGGTATGCATAAATATATGGATATGTCATTAATTATTATTTTAATAGCTTAGTATTGCATGCACCAAAAAAAAAAAAAAAATTAAAAAAAAAAGGTATGTAAAAAGGCTTTAGGCTGCCCTACACGTTATTGTAGGCCCAGTTTAATACGCAACTCAGGTGGTCCCTGCATTAGATAACATGACAGGGGTAAGCATCTTTGGAGCCAGGCTGATGCTGATGGAGTCTCAGATCCCCGTTTCATGGCCTCCCTGCGTGACTCCGTCCAGGGCCGAGAGGAGCGATCAGATGTCCTCGGTCTTACACATCTCCCCATTGTTTGGGGAAAACCTCCCACCACTCGGTTCATTATTCTTTTACTGCACTGAAACTCTCCCAGAGTTGGATTCCCTGCTGCCCCCCCTGCTCAGGCGTGTTGATGGAACAGAAACGGCCTGGTCTGACGCTGCAAAGCTTTCTGTTTTGGAATTGTGTCGAATTACTCTCAGACTCTGGCAGGAGTGTGAAAGAGGTGAGGAGTGAGGCGCCTGCAAACACTGAGCAGCTTTGTGGCTCAGCCAGGTGACGGCACCTGTGAATGGACTCGGATGGAGAGGGGAACAACAGGGGATCTGCCACCCCTAGGTCCTCAAAGTTACTGCAGGAGGGTTGCCAAAACTTATGAGCACCACTGTAAATCAATATGTTATTTAGGGTTGGGCATCGTTTAGATTTTAACATCTCTGATTCTTCCTTTTGATTCTGGTTCTTTGAGGCCTGGAGTTGGAACGGGTCACATGCTTATTTCACAGATAAGAGGAACATTTGATTTAATGGTGATTAACAGTTTTACTGGGCTTTTTCAGCCAGACTTTAGAGTTCTGCTTACTGAGCTCCATGGCTGCAACACAACAAGCACCTGGAAGTACAGTGGTCGCTACGGAAACCAACACTTGCGCGTGTTAAATTTGGAATCGATGATCAGATTCAAAACCAAATTTTGCAAACGATTCCAATAAAAAATGGATTTCATTGGAATGGTAATTTTTTTTAAACGATTCCAAGTTGGAACCGGTTTGCAATGCCCAATCCTAATGTTATTCACTTCTGACTTTCCATCACATGTGCTTTGCAGAAGTTTATAGAAGTGGGCCACCAAGAACGACTTCATTTTGTAATTGAATGGAAATTGAGCGGATCGTGGGCACATCCTGCCATGCGGCTCGCATGCGTTCACATGAGCACACATGTGGCAGCCTGTAAACATGTATAAATAAAAGGATGTCTGCCAATTTTCCATGATGCTAAAGACGCACTCACAGGAAGCTGACTTAAGCTTCCTTCCTGGCTTAAATAAGCAGAGGGAGAGGCGACCGCTGTTTCATCAAACTGACCTCCAAACATCTTTGACTTGTTCCTTCTAACATCGTGCACATGGCCGCTCTGCAGACAGGAAAGTTATGGGCTGTATACGGACAAAAGCTCATATTGTCCAAGTGTCCTCTGTCCAAGGTGAATCATTAAGACCCTGTTAGCAGGTGAATGAGGCGACTATGAGGCAGCACTCATTTCCTGTTGAGGGCAGGCTAACTTAAACTAAAGGAATCCATTGAAGAAAATAAACCAAGTGATGTCTAAATACAAGCAGGATACTTTCCCTTAATAAAATACAGTTTAAAAGTGGAAAATGATTGGGCTTGAAATCAGAAACTTTGTGATCAAAGAATAAGGGACGACGGCAGGCTTCTGCCACTTCCAGCATGACTGCTTGATCAGGAGGTCAGGAAACTCAACTTCTAACACACACTTTAATGTCCAAAGTTCACCGTTTGTTCCAGAAAGTTGTTCGGACCGTGGTTTTTTGTTGTATGCATGTCTTTGTTTTTCCTCCAGTATCACAGTCCTGCCCATTCATAGCAGCCACAGCCAGTTTGTTATGCCACTCTACAGGGGTGGTATCATGTGAGACAGTGATGTCAACATTCATCCCTCATACTGTGACTGAGCCCCAAGTAGAAATAGTGCATGTGCTTTGTGAAGTGCTGAGCTTAGCAGTGCGCTGATCGGCCAGTCGATCTGTCGTGCGGTGCTGAGCGCTGCAGGAAACAGGAAATGGGAATATGAAGGTCAGAGACCCCAGGAGGGAATGTTGTGTGCATAGAAATAAAATGGATTATGTGGTTATTTGATATGGTTGTGTGTGCGTTTGGAATGTTGGAACAGCAATCACATGCTTGGAGTGACATTGAAAGCCCGAGTAGTGGAGGAAACATTAATAATAGGCTAATTGTGAGCATTAAATATTACACTTTACACCGTTCAGCGTTAGCTGTCAGAATTGTAACCGTGTTTAATCCAGCTACTAGCTAGCGGTAGGCTAACGTTAGCTGCTGTTGAGTATAGTGTTAACTAGCGTCATGTGCAGCGATGTTTGTGTTTCCTGTAACGTCTGTTTCAGAGCATCAGAGAGAAGAGCAGACATATCAGTGGCACCAGAATGAGGCGCTGAAATCCGCGTTGCTATTCCTGCAGCAGCAGGATGTGTTAGAAGGAAGTACGGCAAAAATAGTATCCTGTTAGGCACGATGCAAAGCTGAGTGAGGTGAAAATAAATTAATAAATGGCGGCATGCGATTAATACGATTAAAAAAAATGAACGCATTATGCTCGACCCTTAATCGCGATTAACGCGTTAATGCTGACAGCCCTAATTTGAATATAATTCAGTGTTTTCCATAGCTTTGTGGAAGACTTAGGTGCATGAATTTGGCGGGGAGTTTAGGAGGTCATTCCTAAATAAAAACAAAATGCAATTGCACATCATTTTGGAGCATTATTATCACCAGATCTGTGTCTAAAATGTTGGAAAAACTAGAGCAGAGAATAAATAAATTACACTCAAAAAGAAGACCGTCTTTGTCCAAGGTTAAAAGACAAAACTTGCTAGAGAAGACCACTGGGGACCAACTACAGTCATTCAATCTGAGAAACGTTAAGTTATGTTTAGATGCTCACATTGATTTTACATTCATTCGGCTTGGTAGGGAAAACCCAGACATTTGAATATTAAAAATAACAAATGAAATTCAAATGGTATTATAGAGGAGTATTACCAGCTCTAGTGTGTGTGTGTGTGTGTGTGTGTGTGCGCGTGTGCGTGTGCGTGTGTGTGTGTGTGTGTCACTGATTTCAATGTGCCCCCACAGTTTGAGAGATTTCTAAAAGAGGACATGGCTAATAAACATTTAAAGCTGACTGACGGTTGGCCCACACAGCGCTGGACATACTGGCTGAACGGGACACCAGTCACTTCAAGCTGCAGCGATGACATGTTCACTGACATTCAGGCCAACACAAAAATGTTCAGTATTTCTCAGCATGACACAAAAAACGCTGCATCCCACAAGTCAGCTAAGCCTCTTTCATCACAGAGGGTTATCAGGTGCCGCCGAAGCAGCAGCATTAAATGCCGTTATCTGGCCATTCTGAGCTACAGTGCCCTTGAGCAAGGCTCCTAACCCCATCAAGTTACATGAACACAATCACATAGCAGGGTTTTCCTTGCCACTGTAAGGCTTGGGTGCAGCACCTAAGCCAAATGAATATGACTAAATGACTTTTCTCAGATCTAATGATTGCAGTTTGTCCCCAGTGGACTTTTTTAGCAAGTTTAGTCTTCAAGCTTTTCGAGTGATATTTATTTATTATGTGCTCAAGCTTTTCCAATGTTATAGTCACAGATGTAGTGATAATAACGGTCCAAAATTATGTGAAAAAGAGATGCACAACTACCACAAAGAGAGTCAACCCGACTACAAAGAGAGGCAAAAATCCACAAAGTGTACAGGGAAATTGCATTTTTTTTAAATTAACATTTTCTTGAGGAAGGATGCCTAAACCCCCCGCCAAAGACGCGCACATAAGTCTTCCACAAAGCCAGGGAAAACACTGCATAGTTTGAGCTCAGGCTCAATAACTATCTCCAAACTCTATAGATAGAGAACTCAGTTGTAGTTATAAAAAAAAAAAAAAAAAAAAAAAAAATCTCTCTCTCTCTCGTAAACACAAAAGGATCATTCCAAGGTCTGCTCCTCTACACTGAATCTGTGGGACTGTGCCTGCACTTCACCTTATTGGAAGGTTAGGGGGGGAAAAAAACTCCCACTTTAATTGCTGTTCTGGTACAAATGGTCTCGGGGGGGGGGGGCTGTGCTATTTCTGACTTTAGGCTCCATGTGACGCACTTGGATCTAGGGATAAGAAGGAAGCCAGGTCCTCGGCACACACACTCACCCACACAGAGGTTTACAAGCCTGTGTGTGTGTGTGTGTGTGTGTGTGTGTGTGTGTGTGTGTGTGTGTGTGTTACAACAGCTGTAAGGCCATCAGCCATGGCTGATGCTGAGACAAAAGGAAACCCTCTCCTGTCAAAGGCCACAGCAGAAGCCCAGGGTGTCCTTTGCTTCCTGTCTCTGTGTACAATCTGTGCAGCAAACAAAGAGAAGGTGGAGCAGGATCCAAACAGGGTGAGGGAGAGATTTGCTAAAAAAAAAAAAAAAAGGAACGTGCGACGCTTAAACAGCGGTTCCATTGTGCAAGTTCCCAACATCTCCCGTAAAGAGCAGCAAAGCCAACAGCTGTAGCTCACTGTTTGTACTCGGAGCAGAGCAGCTGGCACCTTGTTTGGCTCATTTTCCTTGTTTCCTTTTTACATCATAATTTCACAAGGTAGGACATGTTGTTCAGCAGTAAACTTCGGAGAACTACAACTAAATACTCCAAGGCCTTGTATGTATTATATTTTATACAACTAACGCAGAGTGAAAACTAATGCAAATCATGCTCAATAACACCTACCGAAGTCAAATTCCTTGTGTATGCAAGTATAATTGGCCAATAAATCTGATTCAATTAACTTTTCAGGACTACATCCAGTTAACAGTTAAAAAGTGGAGGTGCGTCTATAATATCAGGTTACTACTAAACGGGGTGCCTGGGTAGCTCACGCCCATATACAGAGGCTTAGTCCTCGGCGCAGCTGCTGCAGGGTCGACTCCAACCTGTGGCCCTTTGCTGCATGTCATTCTCCCTCTCTATCAACATCAGTTAAGCTAAATGGCTCATTTAGATTGTGAGTGGGCTGTTCTCTGCACTGCATCACACAGCAGCATGTATGCAGCTCCAACTGGCTGAGCACTAGGGGTGGGGGGGAAATCCATACAGCATAGTATCGCGACATTTTCTGTGGCAATACTGTATCGATACACAGACGCCCAAGTATGGATCTATTATTATATGTGTGTTGGTCAGTTTGTCTGCTTGACAATCCCATTTTGCAGCGATACAATTGAAGTGAGACGAACAGACAGAGAAATGTATCTTTTTAGATAAAACACATGTTGACAAAGTTTCCTTTTGGGGACATCATTTGAAATTTGGAAACATTTGAAGTTGGAAAAAAGGTGATAAATTGCAATATATATACAGAATATTGCAATATGTTTGAAATTGCAATAACATTGTATCGTGACATAAGTATCGTGATGATATCGTATGGTGAGGTCTCTGGTGATTCTCTCCCCCCCCAAATATACAGACTATTATTTTCAGTGAATTAAAGGGAAACGTAAAAGAGAATAAGCATATTTCTCAAAATATTGAGCTATTACATTTATACTGGGACTTACTTAAATTCTTTGAAAAATTGATTGAATCACACTTTTAGATGTTCTTTTTTAGATTCTGTTCAAAGTTATTCCTAAAACATATTGATATTTGGATTTGTATAATATTTTGTAAATAAAGATTTGGGATTGTATATGCACTTGTGTTCAGCAAAATAGTCCAACTGCAACTACTGGCACCAGAACTGGTGCCATGTGTACACAGGCAGTAACACACCAAAGAAATATTTTAGATTGTGTTTTTATTGTTACGGCTGAGATGCCACTTTTAAACTGGTGGGAGTTTACTTAGTACTAATCTAAACGTCACCTAAATTACTCAAAAAGTAAAGGGCATGCTACAGCTTTGGCTTTTTAGACACAGTGGAGCTGCTACACTGGAGCAACACTGAGCAGGCATCAATATTTAAGCAAGGCCTTTATGCTTGGCCGCTCCAGCCTGAATAAATCTGCCCCGTCACCGTTTCCCTTCTGACTCGTCAATATAGACCTACACTAGGGCTGCACGATTATGGCCAAAATGATAATCACGATTATTTTGATCAGTATTGAGATCACGATTAATTATCACGATTATTTGTCCATTTTAACCAAAACAAATGTTATTGTCTCGTAGGCTAATTATAACTGCTTTCACATCCATATTGTGCTACATTACTGCTAATGTACAAATATGTGCATCAAGTTACATGATGCAACTGTGAAAAGTTTGAGGCATGCCTCCCCATCTCCACATGGTAGTTGATGCATGACGCGAGAGCATGGGAGAAGGGCTACTGCTTTAGGTAGGTTGAATGAACGCAGCAGCACTGCCATATCAAACAGTGTTGTGTAGCCTGTGGCTCTTATCAGCATAAGGAACTTAACTCTGACAGTTTACATAGATTAAAGTAGCATTTAGATGTGGTATCATACAGGCTAGCCCAAAGTCAGTGGACTAAAAGAGTTAGAAAAACATAGTATTAAACAGTAGCCTATAGTGTCATGGGTGATTTAAAATACACATGACTAATTAATGAGGATTAAAGTGATTAAAATGCCAAAAACTGTCATACCTGTTCAAGCAACTGGTAAGTAGTTGGGACGTTATAAAAAAATCTGTTAGTTATATAAATGTATGCATTGCATGTTTATTTTTTACAATCCTTTTCTGTGTTATTCGCGACCATGTGACTGCCCTTTGTTTTTTTTGGGGCTGCCGTGCAAGTGCTCCATCTTGCCCTCGATCGTTGGAGAGAGCACGCATCAGAATCCAACAGCTGCGCTGTGAGGACTCGCCAAGGAGAACAAATATGACTGATGAGGGGGAAACGCCAGAGCAGGGGGGAATGAGAGGGGGAAACACCAGAGCAGGGGGAATGAGAGAGGGAAACACCAGAGCAGGGGGAATGAGAGGGGGAAACACCAGAGCAGGGGGAATGAGAGAGGGAAACACCAGAGCAGGGGGAATGAGAGAGGGAAACACCAGAGCAGGGGGAATGAGAGAGGGAAACAACAGAGCAGGGGGAATGAGAGAGGGAAACACCAGAGCAGGGGGAATGAGAGAGGGAAACACCAGAGCAGGGGGAATGAGAGGGGGAAACAACAGAGCAGGGGGGAACGAGAGGGGGAAACGTAGCAGAAGATATTCCTTTTTAAACCAAAACGTAGAAATGTAAATGTATCCTCAGACATTCCTGCCTGTTTCATCCCACCTTCTACTCAGGGGCTCGCCATCCCCACCATGTCTGGCCCCATCAGGTTACACGAAGAAGCTAAGCGTTCAGCAGCTATCAGGGAAAAGCTGCGGCACTCAGTCTCTTAACGCCCCTGACGGGACACTGAATGGCTCATTGATTTCTGTGAAAAAGCCCTTGGCTAACAGTCAATTGATACAGTGGAATTTCCATTCCACATATCGAGCTAAGCGTGCAGACTCCAATTGTTGGAGAGGAAACACCACGGTCACCATGACCTTCAGACCAGTACAAACGCCCCACATTTCAGACGCCAAAGCTACGGAGCCAAACAGTGCTGCCTCTATGAACGTGAGCCCACCACAGCTGCTAATTAAATCGCGCTGGCTATCAGTTGATGGTGCAGATCTGCCAGCAGCAGTAATTCAGTGGTGATGAAACAGGCTCGACTCCTGATACTGTACGACATACTTGCCATGAAGAGCCAATATATTCTGATCAGGGAACACAACGCCTTTTCCCAACCTTGAGACCAGCTTTTCATCACTTACTACTCGGCGGCTAGATATGGGAACAGAGATTAAGGAGCAAGGAAGGGAGATTGCTTTTCACCATTTTTCATTTACTATAACTGACCGGAGGCAGTGATCGGGGACAAACGCATCCTGCTCACGTTGAGGACAGGACAATGTCTCGTTATTCAGACCCCAGCCCCTACCCGCGTCTTCAAGACCTGACCCAAATGAACTCTACTCAACTTAACCCGACTTGTGCTGCCAAATTAAAAACCCTTGACTCGATTATCGATTCCAATTCTTTGAGGGCTGGAGTTGAAACGGGTCACATGCTTATTTCACAGAAAAGAGGAACATTTGATTTTGATTCAATGATGATTTAGTTTTACCGGGCTTTTTCAAAATAAAGTTAGGTTTGGGTCTTACATGTGTCACGGCATTACAGTGGATCCTGCCGTGACACATGTTTGCAGTCTGCAGCCAGGTTCAGTTGGGCCGGGTCCTATAAAAAGGGAAAGACCCGGTTTGGGTGTCAGTTTTTGATCCTGACTGACTGTTGACCCGTTGACCAACTGTGTTTGCTCTGACTTTTTGCATTTACGAGCCCCAGAGGTGAGCAAACTGAATGAGCAGAACCCTGCCTCCTGCTTCTTCATCCTCACTGTTTGATACAGATTACATTTGACTTTATTCTGCACATGAAAGGTGCTTACTCAACACCAGCACACAACTTTTGCAATATAGGGTGTCATTCTGCACCTAAACTCTAGCAGGGTATAAACATGACAGATGAACATGCAACAATTTCAGAAGTTGCACAGAGACAGTCTTCACTGTATTGTTGCAATGCTTTGTACACTAGACAATGTGAAAGTCGGTCACTAGTGACTACTGTTGGCCTTCTAGCCCACTGGTATTCAGGACACCTCCCCCATCTCCATCTGTACTGTATGTATATATGTCTTTTCATGTATTGTTTGCCTTGCTGTAAACCAAGTGCCCTCTGGGGATAGTTGAAAGTCGAAATTATTCCAACTGATGACTCATCCTCTGTCTCTATTAGCCTAACACATAAACATGGGCTGGGCATGGTTTCAATTATTTTAGAAACACTAGTGGTTATATGATAATAGCCTCCTGTATATTCTACAGTGTCAAATGTCCTGCTCACTACATAGCTCGATTACACTCCAATAACCAAATGTAAGTCTCTTTTGTTTGTTAAGAAAAAATAAATATAAAATCAGTAGTGGTGTAGCGGACCCTAGTTGATCCGTGGTCCGTATGGATCAACACTCATGATTCGGAATGCATCTGAACCGCGGATTAATTGCAAAGTTTAACCATGATATTATTGTGAAATAAATGTCTACTGTCGCGGTTACTTAAAGTATGGAGGCTTGCCGCAAAAAGATACAGGCAACGCAATTTTCTGTTCATGTGAACGGGGCATGTTAAAAGCAGTTGATAGACGGTCATGGGCATGGGGGCTGGAGGAGCGGAAGAACTCGAAAAGCTGTGACGCCGGCTAGAGAGCTCCGTCGTATCAGCGGCAGTTGGTAGTTGAGTTACCCGAGAATAGGGGGCTTTGAGCCGGGTACAGAGCACCGTGAGCCGCCGGTCATTTCAGTGGACATGGTGGTTAAGTTTAGGTGGAAAAAAGTGAAGGTTATGCGGCAGTGAGATCTACGTTTAGGCACCAAAACAACTAGTTAAGTTTAGAAAAAGATGGTGGTTTGGATTACAACACTCCTGAGTAACACGCATTTCCGGGGTGAAAGTCCTTTTTTGCCTTCGGGAAAGCATACTCCGCTCCCCAGGTTATTTAAGTAATAAATGGAAAGCATTTAGAAAAAATATTTCCCCCCACTTTTATGTGCTGATCTGAAAATGTATCCGAACGGTGACTCAAAACCGTGATCTGATACGAACCTTGAGTTTCGTGATCCGCTGCACGCCTTTAAATCAGTATCTGCCTTAAACTCCAAAATATCAGCCAGGCTCTCTTGAAACTTCTGAAACAAAGATCAGACTTAAGTACTACACACAGTCAAGCAGCTACTTCTACAATGCCCCTCTGAATCAGCTTTGTTACCAACTATGATAACAATTGGCTTGAACTGCATCAAAGAACTGTTTTTCTTATTCAGAAAAGACACTTGGGGCCCCAGAGCTGAGCGGACGGACTGCATTTCATGAATGTCTTCTATTCATAGCCTAGATGTTTACAGTGCAGAGCTCTCTCTTCCAGAGTGAGTAACCAGTGCAAATTCATCAGGGGTGTGATGTATTAGCCAGGCTGCTGCTGCCAACAGCCACTGTGAACTTTATCAAAATGTAACCTTGACGATTGCAAGCGACTTGGGGTCAGATAAACAGGTGAAATTACTCTTTATAATCACTTGCTAATACGACATGATGGAAACGCATCGATGCCAAACTGAGCTAAAGTCACTGAACCACCTGACAGATGTTTAGAGATATTTTTGAAATGTTGACCATCTTTAAAAATTATAGGGCTTAGGTGCAGCATCCAAGCTGTTTTGGCACCACTTAAGCCTGAATGTAAAATCAAAGCTAACTTAATAACTTTTCTCAGATCTAATGACTGCACTTGGTCCCCAGTGGACTTCTTCAAAAAGTTTTGTCTTAAAGCTTTTTCTGTGTTTTTTTTACTTTTTATTTATTATCTGCTCTAGCTTTCCCAACTTTTTTTTTTTTTTTTTAGACACATATGGTAATAATGACTAGAGCTGGGCAATATATTCATATTATATCGATATTGTGATATGAGACAAGATATCGTCTTAGATTTTGGATATCGTAATATGGCGTAAGTGTTGTCTTTTCCTGGTTTTAAAGGCTGCATTACAGTAAAGTGATTTTCTACTTTTCTGAACTTACCAGACTGTTGTAACTGTTCTATTATTTGCCTTTACCCACTTACTCGTTATATCCACATTACTGATGATTATTTATCAAAAATCTCATTGTGTAAGTATTTTGTTAAAGCACCAATAGTCAACACTACAATATCATTGCAGTATCAATAGAGGTATTTGCTCAAAAATATTGTGATATTTGATTTTCTCCATATCGCCCAGCCCTAATAATGGTCCAAAATAAATGTTAAATTGCATTTTTTTTAAATACATATGAAGTTCATTTGAGGCCTTTCAGGTGGAAGAAGAATCATAAGAAGCCACTTATGCTATATGGCCCAGATGTGTCAACACCTAGGCCATATACCATATACTATACTTCTGGTCTGGGCTGTCGTGGCATAGGCCCCCATAAGGTTCCACTAGTGAAAACCCAATGCTCCAGCATACACTATGGTATTTTAGACAACACTGTTGTTCAAACTTTGTGGCCACAGTCTGGAGAAGACAAAACCAGCTCCATAAAAGTAATGGTTTGGCCTGCACAGAGCCCTGACCTCAACCCATCCAACACCTTAGAGATTAACCGTGAGCCAGGTCTATCGGAGCTGGACCTCATTAACGCACAGTTAGTTACATGGAGATGTCACTAAACACTACAGAATAAAACCTGGCTTTCGGTCAGAGCGTGCCTTTCACAAGAGAATCACCTGACCAATTACAACCAGCTCAAACTGCTGTGTACCTTTAATAAGTGTATTGTTCATAAAGTAAACACAATGACGAAGCAGCATAAAAGCATCAGCTGAGCACATGTAACCAAGGGACAGGGCCAGTCATTTTGATAACCTCCGACTCTGAGCCATAGCTTCTGTCTGGACACTGAAATCTGTGAATGCTACAGAGAAACAGAGCAGCTTACAGGCTGGCTGGGACTCTCTGACCTAGAGGGAAACGCACATGATGTTTCTGTCTGCACAAGTGTGCACACACACACACACACACACAGTACCTATGCTCATGCATGTCTGTAGTAGGCTATTTGAAGATTAATTGATGTGAGCACTTGATTTGACCGTCATTTGAAGTCATGGCGCCGTGCAATAATTGTTATTACCAAGACTTATTAACCGCTATAAAAGACATCGACTATGAGGTAAAGCCACCGCGGCGTCATGCCTGTCTCACAACCAGGTGTGGGGGCTTACCTTGTCCAACTCGTCGTGCAGCTCCGACAGGGTGGGTCTGATCAGTTTCTCCCCCAGCGGTGCTGATGTCTGCCGATAAAAATCTATGTTGGGCACGGCATCGATGGTGTTATGGCCAAAAGTCCTCAGGTAATAGGTGTTGGTGTGGGTGTCATAGTGATAGTGATGCTGGCCCCCTGTGGACGAATGCAAGCTGGTCTCGCTCATCACAGTGTCCCCGTTCTGCAGGCTCTCAGCCGGCGGCGCCTCTGGAGAGGCCGCGCTCACCGCTGCGCTCGGATCCGCGAAATTCACCACCCGAAACCTGCCTTTGGCTTCCTCTCCGCCGACACCTGGATCAGCACTCAGAGCCTCTAGAGGAGCGACAGGAGTGGCCTTATCGCTGGATGGGACAGTGGTGGAGGCGTCAGAGCTAGGAGACTTATCTTCATTGGCGCCCGCTGCCTCAGCAACAAGGTCCACCTGGAATCGGCTCTGGCTGGGCGTCGGACCGGGCGGCCTCAGCCCAGCATCCGCAGCTAGAAAATCATTTTCCGGAGCGGCATTCTCTGTCGGAGCAGACGTTGTGGAGGAAGTCGCTGACATGGCACACACACACAAAAAACAAATGTACGTGAAAACAGTGTGGGTAAGAACCACGTTATGGCCCACAAACTAACTGGAGGAAGTGTGGAAGCCCGGGAGCCGCCCCGTGACAAACGGACAACTGCCTTCCTAATTTCAGGGAGAACACGCTGCTCTGCCTGCAGCTCCGAGACGAGCGGAGAGCGATAGAGTTAACGTTGGTAGCGGAGGATAGCTCGTTAGCTGCCTCAGAACATTAGGCTACAGTCTGGAAACTTTCGGCCACTCTCCTTCCTCTTCTTCTTTCGCGTCAGTACATCCAAAATATCCCCGGTAACTTTCACTCGCTCGACCACTGGACTAAATCCCGTCCACCTCCGGTCTTTGTGTCGTTCCGGGCAAGATGCTGTTGTCGACCTTGCTGCACCTTCTCCTAGACTCCCGCTGCTGCCCTCGCTGCTATTATACACACACTGCAGTCGGCATCACTGAAGGGTGGGATCGCGAGATGTCATCGATCGCGTCTCTTTTTTTCAGGCGGAGGGAAATGTCGCGAGAAGACATCACATTTCCCAAACAGTAGGCGTGACGTTCTGCTCCTGTGGAGGGAAGAGACGGTGAGGTGGGGGGTGAAACTGCACCAACGTGCTGTGTGTCTGGAAGCTTCCTGGCTGTGGGGACTAACCGTTAATAACATGGTGTTTTTACTGACAGATGGATCAACACTTCCCTTGTAGTAGTGTATTGTCACCAAGAAGGCCTTTTAGGGCCAAACCGAGTTTGGTTTCCCACACCTGTGCCTGAGACTAAGCCCCATATGATCGCCTCTAACAGAGCACACTCTAACATATGTCTGAGAAACTGCAGTGCACACATGGTCATACAGCATTCCATGTAACCTAACCTCTGTAAACAGTTCGGAGACAGCTGTTACCAGTACAATACTGTTAAATGCTTTTAAGCTTTTCTCAATTGTTTGCTCAAACGTTTTCTGAAAGCACACCTCACATTCTCTGCACACACTAATCCAAAAACACACATACACAAGGCAAAACTCCACAAATGTGCTGCAAAATGAAACTCTGCCTATAAAACAATGGTATCTCAAAATGGTATTTTCTGCTCAAATCACACACCCATGTGAAAAGACCTTTCTAAGAACCAGATGAACACTAATGTGCTCAATGTCAAACACTACTATGAATGAAAAACCCATCAGGAGACCTTTTGCATGTTCCGTGTTACCCTTAATACGTATGTACGGTTGTCTGCTTTTATATTTAAATAAAAAACACATATGCTGTATGTAATATAAACGAAAATGTGTTTTTATTTCCCCCCCAAAATACTGTGTATATATATATATATGGCCTACATCCCAACAAACACAAAGTTGGATGTGTAAAGTGTTCTACATAGGCCTACAGTAAAAATAAAAGCAGGCTGCTTCCTGTTCTCGGTTTGGGTCTGACCACAGCACGTTCTCCCTGGTCAAGCAGTGGGGGACGTGTGAACACAAGAGATTTTATTTAAGAAGATTGTGCCAAATGTAGATAATTGTGTGTACTGTTTCAAAAAAGGTGTGGTTTAAAACTTAAATCTGAGTGTAAAGCAGGAAATGTGCTTGTATTTCGGCAGAGGAGAGGAGGAGAGGAGAGGAGAGGAAGAGAGGAGGAGAAGAGAGGAGAGGAAGAGAGGAGGAGAGGAAGAGAGGAGAGGAAGAGAGGAGAGGAGAGGAGAGGAGGAGAAGAGGAGAAGAGAGGAGGAGAGGAGAGTAGAGGAGAGGAAGAGAGGAGAGCAGAGGAGAGGAAGAGAGGAGAGCAGAGGAGAAGAGATGAGAGGAGGAAGAGAAGAGAGGAGAGGAGGAGGAAAGGAGGAGAAGAGAGGAAAGGAAGAGAGGAGAGGAGAAGAGAGGAGAGGAAGAGAGGAGAGGAGGAGGAGAAGAGAGGAGAGGAGAGAGGAGGAGAAGAGAGGAGAAGAGGAAGAGAGGAGAAGAGGAGGAGGAGGAGAGGAGGAGAAGAGGGGAGAGGAGAGGAAGAGAGGAGAGGAGGAGAAGAAGAGAAGAGAGGAGAGGAGAGGAAGAGAGGAGAGGAGGAGAAGAAGAGAAGAGAGGAGAGGAGAGGAGAGGAGAGGAAGAGAGGAGAGGAGGAGAAGAAGAGAAGAGAGGAGAGGAGAGGAAGAGAGGAGAGGAGAGGAGAGCAGAGGAGAAGAGAGGAGAGGAGAGGAGGAGAAGAGGTGAGAGGAGAGGAAGAGAGGAGAGGAGGAGAAGAGAGGAAGAGAGGAGAGAGGAGAGGAAGAGAGGAGAGGAGAGGAAGAGAGGAGAGGAGGAGAAGAGAGGAGATCACTTCAAGGATCCTTCGGGAGCTTGAGCTGATAGCACATTGACCTATTGATCCCACTGACCTCATACTAATATAATAATACCATGTGAGACATCTTTGCTCCACTTTGTCTCCACAAATTGAATCACTGTAATCAGGTTTGGCTGTTTTGGTGGTAAATTCATTTAGACAAGGGATAGCTGTGACCTAAAATGAATGAAACGATGCTGTAACAAAGAATGTTAATATAATTTACAGTGTTTTACAGCTTTTGTACAAACAACATAGCTGAACATATTATTATTATCTTTCAGCATACCTCAATTAGTAGAGGCTGATAACTATAGGCTGAGAGCAGCTGTGAGGGTCTGGAACACAGGGCAGTGGTTACTGATCCAGCCCTGTCTCTACTGGACACAGAGATTACATTTACACTGATCTTGTCATTTTACATTTAGTTTAGTTTAATTGTTTCACAGAACATAAAATAACAAATTACATTGAAGAAATACAAAAATCCATGTGAGGTTATGGTAGAAACCTGTAACGGCTTATATAAAAAGCACAACCAAAGTACATACACTAATGTAGACGTACAAAATCCAAAATACATTTAAAGTGTTAGTGTGCAAAGAAAATCATAAAAAATGTAATAAAAATAAATCCATGTAGAGAAACAGAAATAATTGCCATGTTTACAGTAAAAACAACAGTTAACCAAGAGTTATTTTTTTCTTCTCCAAAATCACATAGTTTAGACAGCAGGGTATTTCTGAGTATATTTTTTTTTACATAGAAAATGACAGGAATCCATTAAAGGTCCAATATGTAATATACAGAGGTGGAAAGTAACGAAATACATTTACTCACGTTACTGTATTGAGTATTTTTGTTGTGTATTTTGTATTTTTCAAGTAGTTTTTAAAATCGGTATTTTAAAATGTACTTGTGCTCTACTACTACGGGCTCGTCTTACCCCGGAGGAGACTCCGGGAGAGAGCTTGCATCTACTGCGGTGAACTGGGCCATTTCATCGGGCGGTGTCCAGTAAAGGAGAGGCTCGCCAGTGAAAGAGGGTGCTGGTGAGCCGTGCTACTGTTTCTAATGTTTCCTCTCGTCCCATGTTTCCTGTGACTATATCTTCATTGGAGATTTCCAGGTCTCTGGAGGCTATGGTGGATTCTGGGGCTGACGCCAGTCTCAGACTTTTCCCTGGCTAAGGAGCTGGGACTGTGTTCTGTTCCTCTGCCTGCACTGTTGAAAGCTACAGCGCTGGATGGTCGGTTACTCTGGCAGGTAACTCACCAAACCAGTCCTGTCACTCTGGTTTTCCCTGACCAACATTCTGAGACTCTTTTTGTTTTTGTTGAGTCTGAGTATATTTTTTTTTACATAGAAAATGACAGGAATCCATTAAAGGTCCAATATGTAATATACAGAGGTGGAAAGTAACGAAATACATTTACTCACGTTACTGTATTGAGTATTTTTGTTGTGTATTTTGTATTTTTCAAGTAGTTTTTAAAATCGGTATTTTAAAATGTACTTGATTACATTTTGAGTGAAGTATAGTATTTCGCTACATTACAAATCCTATCCGTTACTGAGTAAAAATAAAAAACTTTGAATAACGAAAACCTCATGGGAAAGAAAGAAAGGTCGATACAGAGTGCCGAGTTTTTAACCAAACATGGACTTCTAAGTATGTCACGTCCTGAGCCTGTGTCAAGCTATTGATTTTAGTTAGATTCATATTTCTGGTTGTTTTTTCCATTTCCTGTTTTATTTTAAAGTATTCTGTTCCCCGTAGTGTTGTCTTGTTTTACTTCCTCTTGTATATTTTTCCCGCCTTTGTGATTACCTGTCCCCGCCCTGATGTGTTGCACCTGTGTCTCATTGTTTCCATTGTCTTGTGTATTTAAGTTCAGTGCGAGATCGTCTGTTTCCCATGCGTACAGCTTTTGAGCGTTTTTCCCTGTGTCCTGTTCTGAGTTTTGTTGTTTCCCTGGATTTTGCCTGTATTTTTGGATTTCCCTTTGCCTGCCGATTTGGACACTGTTGCTGTAAGTTCATTTGCTTGCAAAATAAACTTTTGCTTTTTACGTACCTGAGTTGTGTATTGTGGGTCCGTCATTCTGTGTGCGTGATAGTATGATCTCGCCACAAATATGGATTTCGCCGACTCAAGCAAAGTACAGAACGCGTTACGATCTCAAGGACAGAAGCTTCACCAGTTTGAGGAAGTGCTGTCCACCATTCAACAGGAGTTGAGAAGTATGACGGAGCATCAGTTGGGATTACAGAAAGCCGTCTGTGAACAAGTTTCCCTCCTGACCACGCAGTTTCAAGCCGTCCAGTCTGCTGCTACGTCACCTGTTTCTCAAGGCACCACGGGTGTCACCTTTGTTAGTGTCTGTTTCCTGTTTTATTTTGTAGTAGTCTGTTTTGCTCCCTGTCTTGTTTTACTTCCTGTCTTGTTTTCCCGCCTGTTTTGATTGTTCTGCCCCACCCTGATGTGTTTCACCTGTTGTGTCAGCTGTCCCTTGTTAGTATTCGTTACCCTGTGTATTTAGTCTCTGTGTTTTCCTAGTCTTTTGTCGGATTCTTGCTTTTTGTTAGTGTGGTGTTTCCTGTCGTTAGCGCCTTGTCTTCTGGTTGGAATAAATCTCTTTTTGAACTGCATCATCTTTTTCAACTGCATTTGGGTCCAAGCCTCTTCATCACCAAACCCTGACAGAAGAATCCGACCACAAATGGACCCAGCAGGTATGGAGTTTATCCCGTTTTTTTTTATCCTCTGGACTCTGTTGGAGAACTGTTGGTGGAATTTTTTTCGCTCCCTGCATGAGGAGGACCCTGCCTTTTCTAGGCACCTTATGGAGGTGCGTTGGCAGGCTACGGCGCAGGAGTTTGGCTTCCCTGTCTCCACGCCTGTTTTTCGTCCCGAGCCTCAGCAGTCCAGTGTTCCTGAGCTTTCCAGTGTTCCTAGGCTTTCCTGTGTCCTGGAGTCTATGCTTCTCCGGTGAGTCTGGTGACTGTTGAGCTTTTCTGACGCAGTGTGGATTACATTTTGAGCTCCAGTCTGTCTATTATCCTACGGACAGAGTTAAGATTGCTTACCTGATTTCCCACCTGACTGGACGAGCAGAGGCGTGGGCTACTGCGGAGTGGGGAAGGAATTCGCCCCTGTGTGACTAATTTGCTCGCTTTACACAGACATTCACACAGATTTTTCAGCATGTCACTCCCGGCAGAGAAGCGGCCTGGGTGTTGGTGAGTCTTCGTCAAGGCAGAAGGAGAGTGGCGGACTACGCCATTGACTTCCGCACGGTGGCAGCAGAGAGTGGGTGGAACCAGACTGCTCTACTGGATGCCTTTCTGTATGGCCTGTCCACTGCACTAAAGGATCAGCTGGCAGCACTGGATCTTCCAGAGGACCTCAAAGCTCTCATCGCTCTGGCCATCAAGATTGACAAGTGGCTATTCGAACGAGAGAGAAGCGACTCCAAGAGTTCGTCGCAGGATTATTCCAGAGGGTCCATTTCGTGCAAGAGAGGGTCATCACCACCGCCTCCTCGATCGATGGTTTCTTCTCCTCAGGCTTCCAGTTTGGAGGAGCCCATGCAGCTGGGGAGGGCTCGTCTTACCCCGGAGGAGACTCCGGGAGGGAGCTTGCATCTACTGCGGTCAACTGGGCCATTTCATCGGGCGGTGTCCAGTAAAAGGAGAGGCTCGCCAGTGAAAGAGGGTGCTGGTGAGCCGTGCTACTGTTTCTAATGTTTCCTCTCGTCCCATGTTTCCTGTGACTATATCTTCATTGGAGATTTCCAGGTCTCTGGAGGCTATGGTGGATTCTGGGGCTGACGCCAGTCTCAGACTTTTCCCTGGCTAAGGAGCTGGGACTGTGTTCTGTTCCTCTGCCTGCACCGTTGAAAGCTACAGCGCTGGATGGTCGGTTACTCTGGCAGGTAACTCACCAAACCAGTCCTGTCACTCTGGTTTTCCCTGACCAACATTCTGAGACTCTTTTTGTTGGTGGATTCTTCTCTACACCCGGTTATCCTCGGGTTTCCATGGCTCCTGAAACACAACCCCCACATCGACTGGACTTCGGGGGTTGTTAAGGAATGGGGGACTCCGTGAAGGATTATATGGCGGCCTGTCCTGTGTGTGCCCAGAACAAATTCTCTCATCAACCTCCAGCTGGGTTACTTCATCCTCATCCCGGTGCCCTCTCGACCATGGTCGGATATATCTCTGGACTTTGTCACAGGTTTGCCTTCTTCGGAGGGGAACACTACAATCCTCACCATTGTTGATAGGTTTTCTAAAATGGTCCACTTTGTTCTTCTGCCCAAGTTACCTTCTGCCAAGGAGTTGGCGCAGGTTATGCTTCATAATGTGTTCAGGCTACATGGACTTCCCAGAGACGTGGTGTCGGATCGGGGACCCCAGTTCATCTCCCGCTTCTGGAAGGCGTTCTGCAACCTTCTTGGAGCCACTGTGAGTCTGTCCTCGGGATATCATCCACAGTCCAATGGTCAGACTGAATGTCTGTGTCAAGGGGTTACCCCATGCCTTCAATTAAGCCAGTGGTAGCATTGGTCTTAGCATGCTAAGCTAACCCTAGCATGAGCATTAGCATAGGACTGTTAGCATTGGCATTACCATTAACATGTGGGCTAGCATCAGTGGACACATGGCTTGTCAATTCATGTTATTTCCTTTCAGTGTATTTAAGTACTAGTCGAAAGAGTAGAAATCATGATTTGATAAATACGACACATACACAGTTAATTTCAAGTTATTTATTTTAGGTTATTGCATTTACCCAAGGTCATCCAAATGTTTGCATGTCTCATTCACCTGTTCTTGTCTTCAAGCAGGGATCTGGGTTGAAGTGGAAAACAGGAAGTGACATAGTTTGGTGTAATTTATAGGGGGGAAGACCTGGAACGGTCCAAGTGTAAGCCAGTACAGCGGGGGGGGGGTACTGGAGTGCCTAAAGCTTTCTGTTTTGAGAAACTTGTTCAGCATGTAACATTTCATTTCTGGTTTTATAGTTGGTATATTGTGTATTAATGTAGCCAGAAATGTTTTAGAATGTCGAGGTAACATGATGGGGTTTGATTGGTTTCCAATTAACTTTGGTTTGTCTTGTAGGAGGGGCTTCAGGTATAAAGGAAGGAGGCAGAGGCTCCTCGGAAAGAACCGTTTTGGCCTGGAAGGGTGCAGGTGCTAGTCAGGACCTGATTTAGGTTTTTTTTATTGTTTAATATTTGTTTGGTATAATAATTTGAATAGTTTGTACTTAGTTTCCTTGTTTGTTTTTATTTTTGATATATTTTTGTAATAATTCATCCTTGCACTACTGCACATTCCCTGTGAATGGGGAAGAAATAAATCAAAGCACCAGGTGAAGAACTGAGTCCATGTCTCCTCCTTCCACCATGGGGCTAAACCTTACATGTGGTGTCAGAAGTTAAAACAAGCTGGAAAATGCCTCCCAAAAAGCCCCAACAGCAGCAGATTGAAGTGGAAGAGGAGGAAGGGGCCATTGGAGGAATTGAAGATGGGCCCCAGTCAGGCAAAATCCCTGGTACATCTGTTGAATCTAGTCTTGTCTCCTTGGCCAATATGTTTGAGAATTTCATGCACCTACAAATGGAGAGAGATAGAAGACAAGAAAAGGAAGCTACAAAACAGGAACAGAAATACAGTGTGCTGACTCACCAAGTCACACAACTTCAGTTGGATCTTGAGGCTGCCAGGAGTGGCCATCAATCAACACAAACAGCTGGGGCACTAAAAGGAGAACCTAAGCTGCAACGACTTGAGGACTTTGATGACATTGACCATTTCATCACTACTTTTGAGAGATTGGCTGAGGTCTATAACTGGCCACAGCAAGAGTGGGCCGTGCGTCTGATCCCACTTTTGACGGGTAAGGCCAGAGGGGCCTTTGTGGCAATGAATCCAACAGATACAACGAATTATGGCTTATTGAAAGCTGCAGTGCTGAAAAAGTACGAAATCAATAGAGAAACTTATCGTCAACGATTCCGCTCTTATGACACGCCAGCTGAGGAGTTCCCCCAAGAACTGTATACTCGACTCAAAGACTCTTTTTGCAAGTGGGTCCAGTACGACACCTGCAGTAAAGAGGAAATGATGGAGAAAATGGTCCTGGAGCAGTATTTGAAGGTGCTTATCCAGAGGTGAAAGCCTGGGTCAAGGAGCGTGATCCGCCTACTGCAGCAATGGCTGCTAAACTGGTGGATGCCTATGTGTCTGCTCACAAGGGACAGGGATCTTACCATTACGCGGGACAACACAGATTCCAAGGGGGTAAGGCTGAGGATTTTTTAGAAGGGGGTGGTTCAAGTAGCCATACACAGAGTCAGGCCAGCTATAGGAAACCTTCACAGGTAGATCAGACTAACCACAGGGTTTGGTCAGGTCGCAAAGCAGAAGTAGTGTGTTACAGCTGTGGTGAGGCAGGCCATACACGCCCCTTTTGTCCAGTTAAAAAGCCCACAGCTACAAACCTGTGTTATGTTCCAAGACCTAAGTTTGCATTTTTCTCAGAAGCATCTGATTCGCTAACTATTACAGTCTTGGTAAATGGTAGACCCCTAACTGCATTGTTAGACACAGGTTGTACCCAATCTCTTGTCCAGGCCAAGTTTGTGCAAAGAGAGCTTTGGAGTATAGAGGAGACAGAACCGGTTGTTTGTGTTCATGGCCACAGTTCTGAGGTGCCCACAGCAGAGGTTTATTTAGAGGTACACAACCAACCTTACCTCATTAAGTAGGAGTAATTCCAGAGTTGCCGTATCCTGTGTTATTAGGAACAGATTTTCCCATTCTCTTGGATTTAATTCAAGAGTGTAGGGGGAAGTTGTGTGGAGTTATCACTAGGTCCAAGGCAAAGGAACTCTCACCTTTACCGGTGTTAGTGGATCCGGAGGTTGAGTCACATTCAAGAGTGCTACAGTCAGTTAGACCTGTCTCGCCCTTGCAACTGCCTGAGTGGCTCAAGTCTACACCGGTGGAGATAGGGAGTTCAGTTTTAGAGGCAGGTACTGCAGAGAAGCAAATAACTGATACAGACACCCACATGCCCTCTAAGCAAGTTACAGACCCAGTTGACACGTTACATCTTATGCCGTTTCATGAGGAGCAGATAGAAGCAGGGTCAGGAGTCACACAGGAGGACAGGTTGGAGTCACGCAGAGAGCAGGTGTGGGAAGGGTTAAAACAGTCAGCTGAACAGCCAGAGCAGGATGTTGAGGCTCCAGAGCTAGCTGAGGAAGATGTTTCATTCCCCTGTGACCTTGCTGTTCATCAGGAAAATGACCCCACACTAGCAGAGTGTTTCAAAAATGCAGAGACTAGTCATGGTTCACTTGCTGAGTTTTTGGTGGCTGAAAATGGTGTGTTGTATAAGCAGTCAGAGTATGGGAAACAGCTTGTTCTTCCTGAGGAATCGAGGGCTGAGACGCTCAGGGTAGGTCATACTGTTCCGTGGGCTGGTCATTTGGGCTTCATGAAGACTTTCATGCGAATAAGTAAGAGGTTGTACTGGCCAGGAATGTATACCCAGGTTCAAAATTACTGTAAAACATGCCCAGAGTGTCAGCTCACTGCAGGAAAACATATAGCTCCTCCACCCCTCATTCCACTCCCTGTCATTTCCACTCCATTTGAGAGAGTGGGTGTAGATATTGTTGGTCCTGTAGAAAGGAGTCAGACAGGCAACAAGTTTATTTTAGTCATTTGTGACTATGCCACTAGATATCCTGAAGCCTACCCCTTAAGAGAAGTAACAGCTAAACAGGTAGCTACAGCGTTGCTTAAGTTTTTCAGCCAGGTAGGAATCCCCAGAGAAGTTCTTACTGATCAAGGTCCAAATTTCATGAACCGCACACTTTCTAAAGTCTATCAGCTGTTAGGTATTAAGAGAGTGAGAACCACCCCTTACCACCCTCAGACTGATGGACTGGTTGAGCGATTCAACAAAATTTTGATTGGTATGCTTAAAAAGTTTGTGTCAGACACAGGAAAGGACTGGGACAAGTGGCTCCCATTTTTGCTTTTTGCATACCGTGAAGTTCCCCAGAGTTCAACAGGATTTTCCCCCTTTGAGCTCGTCTATGGTCATCAGGTCAGAGGGCCTTTGGATGTTCTACGTGAAATGTGGGAGGAGTCTGATCCACCAGAGACTATGAACATTATCTCCTTTGTCCTAAAGATGCGGGAACAACTGATGAAAACCACATCCATGGCTCGTGACAATCTACTGAAATCCCAGGCTAAACAGAAGCAGTGGTATGATCGTTCAGCCAGGACAAGGAGTTTTGCAGTGGGTGAACAGGTATTGTTACTTTTGCCAACATCAGAAAACAAATTGCGGGCAAAATGGCAAGGCCCGTATGAGGTCAAGCAGAAGATGGGTGAGGTGACTTACCAGATCTTCATGCCACAGCGGAAACAAACACTTCAAACATTTCACATTAATATGCTGAAGAAATGGGTCCCCCGGTTGGTTTCAGAGGCATCTGCACCCCATTCTCTTTTTGTTCGAGCTGTGGAGGAAGAAGAGGATTTGGTGGAACAATATCTACCTACTGAAGAGGAGGAGAAGCAACTGGATCTTAACCACCTATCAGACGGGAGGAGAAAGGAGCTCCTTGACATCTTGCCTCTCAACCTTTTTCTACAGACACCTGGAAGGACAGAGGTGGTATGCCATCATATCGCCTTGAAGGATTCAACCCCTCTGCGTCAACCAATGTACAGAGTCCCAGAGCGTCTTTTGTTAGTGTTGAAGAAAGAGCTGGACATGATGAGGGAAATGGGAGTGATAGAGCCTTCTGTTAGTGAATGGAGCAGCCCAATAATTCTGGTGCCAAAGAAAGATACAACACTAAGATTCTGTTTGGACTTTAGAAAAGTCAATGGTGTTAGTAGGGTGGACCTATACCCCATGCCCAGGGTTGATGATCTCATTGAGAGACTAGGTAGTGCCAACTTCATCACTACACTGGACCTATGTAAGGGTTACTGGCAGATCCCACTCACCGAGGGAAGCAAGGAGGTGACCGCATTCAAAACCCCTTTTGGACACTTCCAGTTTACAGTGCTCCCTTTTGGCCTGCATGGGGCCCCTGCAACATTTCAGAAGATGATGGACAGGTTGCTGAAGGGCACAGAGTCCTATGTTGCGGCCTATTTAGATGATGTGGTGGTCCATAGTTCCAGCTGGGAGGATCACCTGTCTCATCTGAAGGAAGTGCTAGGGAGAATTAGTGATGCAGGCCTGACCGTCCGCCCGGACAAATGTGCACTTGCCAAGCAAGAAGTACAATATCTGGGTTATGTGCTGGGCAAGGGAGTGATCAGGCCTCAAGTTGGCAAGGTAGATGCTATCTTGTCAGCGGAAAGACCTCGAACCAAGTCACAAGTCAAGTCATTTTTGGGCTTGGTGGGTTGGTATAGGCGTTTTGTCCCAGGATTCTCTACCCTCTCAGTTCCTCTTACCAACCTGATGAGGAAGAACCTGCCTAACAAGGTGCAATGGACAGAGGGGTGTGAGGAAGCGTTTCAGGTTCTGAAGCGTGCTCTGTGTATGGAACCTGTACTGACGAGTCCTGATTTCCAACAACCATTCTTCAGACAGATGCATCTGAACTTGGGCTTGGGGCTGTGTTGTTGCAAGGAGACCCGGGTAATCTTCAGCCTGTGTTGTACATCAGCAGGAAACTCAACAAACATGAAGGGAGGTACTCCGTTGTGGAGAAAGAATGCCTTGCCATTAAGTGGGCGTTGGACTCTCTTCGCTATTACCTGCTGGGACGGAAATTTGTTTTGGAGACAGACCACCGGGCGTTGACATGGCTCCAGCATATGAGGGATACCAATTCCAGGATAACACGGTGGTTTCTTGCCATGCAGCCTTATGACTTTGATGTTCTCTACAGGAAAGGGAGAGAGAACTGCACAGCTGATTACCTTTCTAGGACGCCACAGGGGTCATCTCCAGAGGGAGGGAGAAATGTCATGGGGTTACCCCATGCCTTCAATTAAGCCAGTGGTAGCATTGGTCCTAGCATGCTAAGCTAACCCTAGCATGAGCATTAGCATAGGACTGTTAGCATTGGCATTACCATTAACATGTGGGCTAGCATCTGTGGACACATGGCTTGTCAATTCATGTTATTTCCTTTCAGTGTATTTAAGTACTAGTCGAAAGAGTAGAAATCATGATTTGATAAATACGACACATACACAGTTAATTTCAAGTTATTTATTTTAGGTTATTGCATTTACCCAAGGTCATCCAAATGTTTGCATGTCTCATTCACCTGTTCTTGTCTTCAAGCAGGGATCTGGGTTGAAGTGGCAAACAGGAAGTGACATAGTTTGGTGTAATTTATAGGGGGGAAGACCTGGAACGGTCCAAGTGTAAGCCAGTACAGAGGGGGGTACTGGAGTGCCTAAAGCTTTCTGTTTTGAGAAACTTGTTCAGCATGTAACATTTAATTTCTGGTTTTATAGTTGGTATATTGTGTATTAATGTAGCCAGAAATGTTTTAGAATGTTGAGGTAACATGATGGGGTTTGATTGGTTTCCAATTAACTTTGGTTTGTCTTGTAGGAGGGGCTTCAGGTATAAAGGAAGGAGGCAGAGGCTCCTCGGAAAGAACCGTTTTGGCCTGGAAGGGTGCAGGTGCTAGTCAGGACCTGATTTAGGTTTTTTTTTATTGTTTAATATTTGTTTGGTATAATAATTTGAATAGTTTGTACTTAGTTTCCTTGTTTTTTTTTATTTTTGATATATTTTTGTAATAATTCATCCTTGCACTACTGCACATTCCCTGTGAATGGGGAAGAAATAAATCAAAGCACCAGGTGAAGAACTGAGTCCATGTCTCCTCCTTCCACCATGGGGCTAAACCTTACAGTCTGAATCAGGAGTTGGAGGTGGGTCTTCGCTGTCTGTCTTCCAGGAATCCTGCGAGCTGGAGCAAGCAGCTGATTTGGGTGGAATACGCCCACAACACCCTTCCCTGCTCTTCTACCGGTCTTACCTCATTCCAGTGTGTTTACGGATACCAACCTCCCCTCTTTGCTGCTTTGAGAGCAGTAAGTCCTGTCAGAAAAGTTATTAATCCTGTCGCTGTGACACTGACACTTCCTAGGACCATGAGGGTCCATCCCACGTTTCACGTGAGCCGGGTGAAGCCGGTTCTGGAGAGTCCACTGGTGCCCGAGACTCCCGGTCCTCCTCCTCCGCGCATGATCGATGGTGGCCCCGTGTATACTGTTAAGAAACTTCTGGCTGTCAGGAGACGTGGGAGGGGTCATCAATACCTAGTGGACTGGGAGGGGCATGGACCAGAGGAAAGATCCTGGGTGTCGGCCAGTGACATTCTGGATCCTGATCTCATTCGTGACTTTCATCGGCTACATCCTGAGGGTCCTGGGCCGTCTGGTGTCGGCCTTTAAGGGAGGGGACTGTCACGTCCTGAGCCTGTGTCAAGCTATTGTTTTTAGTTGGATTCATATTTCTGGTTGTTTTTTCCATTTCCTGTTTTATTTTAAAGTATTCTGTTCCCCGTAGTGTTGTCTTGTTTTACTTCCTCTTGTATATTTTTCCTGCCTTTGTGATTACCTGTCCCCGCCCTAATGTGTTGCACCTGTGTCTCATTGTTTCCCCTGTCTTGTGTATTTAAGTTCAGTGCGAGATCGTCTGTTTCCCATGCGTACAGCTTTCGAGTGTTTTTCCCTGTGTCCTGTTCTGAGTTTTGTTGTTTCCCTGGATTTTGCCTGTATTTTTCTTTTTTCTGGATTTCCCTTTGCCTGCCGATTTGGACACTGTTGCTGTAAGTTTATTTGCTTGCAAAATAAACTTTGCTTTTTACGTACCTGAGTTGTGTATTGTGGGTCCATCATTCTGTGTGCGTGATGAAGTATTTATTTACTTAAGTCAAAGGTAAAGCCGTGTGCTTAGTTTGCAGAGAACATATTGCTTTGTTAAAGGATTATAATTTGAATCGCCACTAAACACACAGAGAAAACAACTTGACTGATGCAGAGCGGGCACGGACATCTGAAGCTTTGCAAAAGCAACAAGGCATCCAGCTTTGTGATATCCCACAAAATCGCCAAAAATAGTAAGCCATTTTCTGAAGGGGAGTTTATTAAAGAGTGTTTGGTGGACTCTGCTGCACTAATATGCCCAGAGAAAAAAGAGACGTTTGAGAATGTGCCGGCTGACAATATTGAACCGAATTGAGTTTAGCCTATAGGTCCGGCCCTCCACAGCAGTCCCTGTTTCTCATGTGGCCCCTTGGGAAAATGAATTGCCAACCCCTTCCGTAGGACAACGTATGTAGGAGACTGGCTAAATGAATTCACATACATCTAATTAGCTCCTACGGGCTACTTAGGTGTGTAGAAGGTAGCTGCTAGTCTGTGCTGTGAACATTAGGGTCTAACCCATTTATGTAGTCAAAACACGTGATTGGCCTTGATTTGCATTATTTATAACTGTATGTTTGTGAAAAAAAGAAGGATGGCCCTTAAAACTAACATGTATGGTACTTTCACTTTCAATTGTTTGAAAACGTTTTATGGGATGGTCTGAACTAAAATTGCACATTATACCTTTGTAAGGGTCTTAAATGTCATCTGTGACATGTTATCATGTTATTACATTTGTATAGATGTTTCTTTAATTAAAAACAATAGTTTTGGATTTATGACCCCTTGTCCTGTTTTCACTACATGGGAGAGATCCCCCCCGCCCCGTTTTACATGTTTTTTTTATGTAACTAAGTAACTTTTACTTAAAGTACATTTTAAATATACTACTTATTTCAGATAGGTATTTTTACTTGTACTTTCATCAACGTATTGGTACTTTTACTTGAGTACAATATTTTATTACTTTTTCCACCTCTGGTAATATATTTACTGTAATAAATCCAAAAATGACCCCAATGTGTCATTATATGTTAAGGAAACATGCTAAGTTTAAATACTATCTTTTCTGACAACAATGCTAATGCCAGTATTTTCTCCAGTTTGACAGCTAGGCAGGGTTGCCAGATATACCTATAAAAACGTAACCCCAGCACGCTACAGCTGTAACGTTAGTACAGCCATGAAAGCAGCAAACAAACGAACAGGATCAGCGGAGATAGAGTCTACCCCACCTAAAAAAAACGGCATGTTTTCTAACAGTTGCGTGACCAGAGACGTAACAAACCCCAGGTAAATACTGGAGATGTATTTGAAAGATGGAGACAGCTTAGAGCCCAAAAGGATGCTGAGTTGGCTAATTTCCTTCTGAACAAGTAAGCATTAAGCTTTAGGCTAATTTATCGTGGAGGGAGGTGTTCATCTTTCCTGTGAACATTCCACTTGACCCTAAAATGATTTTGATGCACCTGTATCCAACAAATCTAAATCTGAAACCCCAAGAATATAAATTTATAGATTTTGCTATACTACAGGCAAAAAGGACTATAGCTCTCATCTGGAAGAAAATGGAGGCACCTACAATCGGTGCTTGGCTCAGGAATATGGTGCAATGTAGAGAGATTAACATGTATATTAATATATTCATATATTAAACTATTATATACATTAAAATAAGTGGTGAACCCCAGAAGTGGAAATGACTGAGACATATCTTGGAGGGTGACAGAAGAGGTGCAATTCTTGTTTGTTTTTGTATTTGTGCGTATCATGGCTTTGCTGGAGGTGCCATTGTTCTGTTTTCTGTTTCATTCTGTACATGTGTGTAACACCCCAACCCCCATAGAATGCCTAAGCTGCAATAATTGACTTTAGACTGGAATGATGAGGTGTTTGGGTTTGTTTCCTTAAGGTAGCTACCATGAAGGTTTACCTATTTTGGGTTAGTATATACACCACACTACTGTTACCCATGCAGCCTATTGTACTATATTAAAATAACTGACCCCAGACAACGCTTTAACAAAAAACTGTATTATACAGTCAGGTCCATAAATATTGGGACATCGACACAATTCTAATCTTTTCGGCTCTATACACCACCACAATGGAGTTGAAATGAAACGAACAAGATGTGCTTTAACTGCAGACTTTCAGCTTTAATTTGAGGGTATTTACATCCAAATCAGGTGAACGGTGTAGGAATTACAACAGTTTGTATATGTGCCTCCCACTTTTTAAGGGGCCAAAAGTAATGGGACAATTGGCTGCTCAGCTGTTCCATGGCCAGGTGTGTGTTATTCCCTCATTATCCCATTTACAAGGAGCAGATAAAAGGTCCAGAGTTCATTTCAAGTGTGCTATTTGCATTTGGAATCTGTTGCTGTCAACTCTCAATATGAGATCCAAAGAGCTGTCACTATCAGTGAAGCAAGCCATCATTAGGCTGAAAAATCTAAACAAAGCCATCAGAGAGATAGCAAAAACATTAGGTGTGGCCAAATCAACTGTTTGGAACATTCTTAAAAAGAAAGAACGCACCGGTGAGCTCAGCAACACCAAAAGACCCGGAAGACCACGGGAAAACAACTGTGGTGGATGACCGAAGAATACTTTCCTGGTGAAGAAAACACCCTTCACAACAGTTGGCCGGATCAAGAACACTCTCCAGGAGGTAGGTGTATGTGTGTCAAAGTCAACAATCAAGAGAAGACTTCACCAGAGTGAATACAGAGGGTTCACTACAAGATGTAAACCATTGGTGAGCTCTCAAAAACAGGAAGGCCAGATTAGAGTTTGCCAAACAACATCTAAAAAAAGCCTTCACATTTCTGGAACAACATCCTATGGACAGATGAGACAAAGATCAACTTGTACCAGAGTGATGGGAAGAGAAGAGTATGGAGAAGGAAAGGAACTGCTCATGATCCAAAGCATACCACCTCATCAGTGAAGTATGGTGGTGGTAGTGTCATGGCGTGGGCATGTATGGCTGCCAATGGAACTGGTTCTCTTGTATTTATTGATGATGTGACTGCTGACAAAAAGCAGCAGGATGAATTCTGAAGTGTTTCGGGACAATATTATCTGCTGATATTCAGCCAAATGCTTCAGAACTCATTGGACGGCACTTCACAGTGCAGATGCACAATGACCCGAAGCATACTGCGAAAGCAACCAAAGAGTTTTTTAAGGGAAAGAAGTGGAATGTTATGCAATGGCCAAGTCAATCACCTGACCTGAATCCGATTGAGCATGCATTTCACTTGCTGAAGACAAAACTGAAGGGAAAATGCCCTCGAGAACAAGCAGGAACTGAAGACAGTTGCAGTAGAGGCCTGGCAGAGCATCACCAGGGATGAAACCCAGCGTCTGGGGATCTCTATGCGTTCCAGACTTCAGGCTGGAATTGATTGTAAAGGATTTGCAACCAAGTATTAAAAAGTGAAAGTTTGATTTATGATTGTTAATCTGTCCCATTACTTTTGGTCCCTTAAAAAGTGGGAGGCACATATACAAACTGTTGTAATTCCTACACCGTTCACCTGATTTGGATGTAAATACCCTCAAATTAAAGCTGAAAGTCTGCAGTTAAAGCACATCTTGTTCGTTTCATTTCAACTCCATTGTGGTGGTGTATAGAGCCAAAAAGATTAGAATTGTGTCGATGTCCCAATATTTATGGACCTGACTGTATATTACTGACAACTTAAAAGTACAAATAATATTCAGCAATTCAATTAAATAACAAAACAAAAAATATACAACACAAATCACACCCTTACAGCAGTGTCAAGGTCTGGCTAACTTACTCAAACCCTACTAACTATGGTGGTACCACACTCACACTCACGCGCACACGCACACACACACACACGCACACGCACACACACACACACACACACACACACACACACATAGGGAGAGAAAAAAACAAAACACGTGGCAGGCCTGATAGTAGCTCGCTTGAGTAGCGTCCGTCAGAACGTTATCTTCGTTGAAACAAGCACACGGAAATCCAACTTACAGTCAGCGGCCAGTCCAAGAAACACAGTTCCAAAACGAGAACGAAAAAAAACATCCACCAGCGGCAGCAGAGTCCTCAGCAGAAACACGCAGTCGTCCTCTGAATCAGCACTCCCCGCCGTTAGCTCCAACTTCGGCCATGAACACTCGCACAAAGTTTGCTTCACAAATGGCTGCCAAACAAGTGAAGTGTGTCCACCTCTCCGTCCTCGCCACTTTCGTGTCACTCAATGTATCTCCGTCTTTTCTTTTACTCCTCACGATTTTGCTGCTCTCTCTCCGTTCTCCCCCTCGTGTCCGCTTCGTTCTCCTGTTCTTCCCCAAAAAAACCAACAAAAACAAAAAACCCCTCCCTCACTCATTCACTTCCTCACTTTCAACCATTCACCACACACGACATTGACCGACAACAAAACTGACTAATCAATAAAACACTTAAAATAAAGGCACAATACATGTAAATATTATTCAGTTTACACCACTGTTAAGCTTCAAAACCATGTAGAACGTGTATATTAACTTCTAACTTTTAATGTCTTACAATACTTACATACATTACATATAGTAACGTTTAACTGAGAACTAAAGTATGTTAATCTCCTGATTAACCCCTTTTTATTTATCTTTTAAACTAAAGTACTTTTCAGTTAAATGGCATTACTAACATTTTTGTTTCCTACAGATACTTTAAGTAGAAACTAGCCGGTTTTATTTACACCAGGGCTACATGTGATACTGTCATATAATTTGCTTATTGTTTTTTAGCTGTTATAGTACAACAGGGATTAAAGATTAAGATATATTTGGTAGGCTGGGAGGAGTGTTAAAAGTTGTAATTGTAATTGCAATAAAAAAATCAATAAAACATTGTTAAAAAAAAATCCTGGAGTTTTTGAGGTACAGTATGTACGCATAAACCAAAGTATCAGACAAAGGGACATTGTTGTCATGGTTGTGCTTTTCAATTGTGTTTTTTCTGTTTTATGTTGTCTATTCATTCCCTGTGTGTTACTGTTCCCCTGTCATTTGTTCATGGTAATGTGTTACCGGTGTCGTTCTGTGTTTTGTTTTCCTAGATCCATCCATGTGTATGTTTTCATGCTTCAGTTTCCTGTTTTACTTTGAAGTGTCTGTTTCTCCTGTGTCATGTCTTGACTAACTTCCTGTCTTGTGTTTCCCACCTCTGTGATTGTCTGCCCCACTCTGATATGTTCCACCCATTCATCAGTCACCTGTCCCTTGTTACTAGTGCATCCCTAGACGTGACAGTTGTGACCTGAGTCATTATGCTTCATCCTCAGGACCGTGGATGTCCAGGGAAAATGTCTTGGCAGTTTACATCTGTTGCCTTTGGATTGTTAGGAGCATTGTATATGGAAGCAAGGAAAAGGCTGTAATAATTACACTGGATAGGTAATTGAAACTGAACCACTGCTGAGCACCTAATATTGAAATTTAAATACTTATGAATGTATAGTTCCTAAATATTTCCCTTTGAAAACTATCTGAAATGTATGTGGACTACGTGTTCAACCAAATATAAGCAGGTTCTCTGTGGCCTCCATTGTCAGGACATTCAGAGAAGAGAACAGGTAAGTGTACTATCATTTGTGGTCCCTCAAACTTACAGTATAGTATGTACAGTCGTGGAACGTCTCAGTAAATTACTGTAACATATCTCTAAAAATTGGGCCTTTTCTTGCAGTGATATACTTGTGTAATAGTATTTTATGTATTGTACATATTTGGTGACATTTCAATGCATTAGGCCTGTCTGTACAATTCTAACAAGAGGTTTTATTTGCTAGAATTGAAAGACTGCCACATGCCGGTGGAAGGAGAGGTATGTTCTCACAACAGCAGGAGACCATTATTGTCAATATGGTCCTTCAAAATAATCTCATTCGTCTGCGTGAGCAGACGAATGAGATTAGCGAGTTGAGGAAGACAACGTGAATTTTGAAGGAATCAACAGTGTGAGTCTCTCCACAATTAACCGTGTCCTGAAACGCAACCTGATAAGTCTCAAACAAGCCTACAGAGTACCATTTGAGAGAAATTCTGAAAGGGTAAAAGAGCTACGATATCAATATGTACAAGTAAGTAATCATGTCCACAGATTATACAGCACTATTGAGTTACTGTACATCTTTACTGTGTTGAATGTAATGCAGCACATGTATACAGAGACATGAAGCCCGGAATGCTATGTCATTTACATTACTTCAAAAATTTATTTTTGTTCATTTCTATAGAGAATGTTTCAACTGGATTCCATGGAGAGGCCTCACGAACGCATCTTCTTGGATGACGCTGGCTTCAGTCTCACCAAGAGGAGAAGGAGAGGCCATAACATTATTGGTCAACGTGCCATTGTAGAGTTGCCAGGGCAGCGTGGTGGCAACGTGACCATATGTGCTGCCATCAGCAGCTACGGGGTTATTCACCGCCATGTGACCGTAGGGCCTTACAACACAGCCCATCTTATGACGTTTCTGTATGCTCTACAGGAAGCACTACTGAGACGTGAACAGAGAAGTGATGAGAAGGCAGAGCATCCCATGTATGTGGTAATCTGGGACAATGTGAACTTTCACCGTGGTCCTAGAATTCGTGTGTGGTTTGAAAATAACCCACGTTTTATAAATGTGTGCCTCCCACCATACTCGCCCTTCATTAAAGAATGTTTTTCTGCATGGAGGTGCAAGGTCTATGACAGAAATCCTTATGCACAGGAAACTCTCATTCAGTCAATGGATGCAGCATGTGACAACATTGGAGTGGAAGCGATTCAAGGTTGGATTCGGCATGCTAAAGGATTCTTTCCCCGTTGTTTAGCAAGATACACAGGATTGCCTGTGACGTTGATGAGGTCCTGTGGCCTGACTATGCCCAGAGGCATGATGCTGAGGCAGAATGATTCCAAGACATTGCTGCTATCGATCTGCTGCATATTTAGTTTGTGACTACATTTATGTGTGCAGGATTGTGCAAGTACTTCATAATAAATATAATTTCCCCCTGCTGTGCCGTGAGTGCAGTGTTTTGCATTTATCTCTGTAGTGTGTAATGACTTCTGTGTAGTGTTTATGCATTAGCTGGATGTGTGTTATCTGAAAACATTGTTTGGTTTTGGGTAAAGATAACATAATTCTGAAGCAATTGTTTGATATAGCAAGACAAGTCAAAGGTTTTGACAGTGTTGCTTAAGTTTGGTGATTTTGTGTTTAAGGTTTTGAGAAAGCAAGAGAAACATTCAAAAAATGTGTTTTAGCAATTCAGAAATACTGTAATAACCACATACATAATAACCCTCTTTGACATTTCCAGGATTTCCCAAATTCAAAATAGACCATTGCCAATTAAGTTGGAAGTTTTCAGAGGATAACACGACTGGCAGAACCTGATGTGTGGTAACCAGAGATTTGATTTTTTTAAATGAATGATTATAACTTTTAGAGTGAATCCTGAAATAGAAACGCCAGCACAATGTTTTTGTAAAAATAAACGATGCCCTTTGTCTGGTCTTGATGGTATGTTGCATTATTAAAGGGTGATTTCAGTTTTTTTTCAAACCTATTTTCCCATTCATTGGTGTCAAAGTGACTAATGTGAACAAAACTCTTTGACATTAGTCCAGTATTGAGCGAGAACACTGTAACCGGGTTACATCGCAGCCGCAAACTGGGCTAACCCTTAAAGACAAATGTTCAGCATCAGTTAGAGTCACTAAAAGTTCTGTTTTTGCCGCTGACAGACTCAGATTATTATTCTAAGAGTCTGACAACATTATGGAATACAGAGATAGACCTTTTAGTTAAAGAGTAAGATCCTTTTAGTTTAACAAGAAACAGCCCCGAAATCACCATCACCAAACCCACCAGACTCCATGTAAATAATCAGGACTTTTAGCGTGTATAGAGCCAGCATATTTCCACCAGACTCCATGTAAATAATCAGGACTTTTAGCGTGTATAGAGCCAGCATATCTCCAGATGTAAATGGGTGAATTAAGGGTTTATTTCAACCAAACCAGAGTGGTGATTGTTGGAACAGTGGAAAGATGAACCAAGACGGCTTTTGATAGTTTGATTTAGTTTCTGTCCACTTGAATGAAGTGTGTTTCACGGTGATAAAATTAGTGTTTATCTAAAAGGAGTCCCATCCCGACCTACAGGCAGAAACTAAAATCTGCTATGCCTGTGGTCAACACTTGGAGATGGACCAACGAAGCAAAGCTGGAGTTACAGGCCTGCTTTGACTGTTTGACAGCTGCAGATACCTATCTGGATGAACTAACTGACACTGTGATCTTAAATTAGTTTTTTTGTGAAGGTGTGTGTGTGCCAACTAATACCTTCTGCACATGCCAAGGAGGGGGCCTATAAATGGGGACAGATAGTGCGTTCCATTTGTGCTCGGAAGTCGGATTTTCCGAGGTCAAAGTCGGAAACGCGCCCCCCCTGACCTCGGATTTGTGAGTTTGGAACTCGGACAACCTCCGATTACCTGTTGGCTGCTAAACAACTGAACAACGTTCAAAAGTAGTTTTAGTCGTGCAACAGAAAACTCAGATTGGACAGATAGTCTAGCTAGCTGTCTGGATTTACCCTGCAGAGATCTGAGGAGCAGTTAACCATAGTCCTCACAAATCCACCAGAGGTTAGAACGCCGACACAAAGAAAGAGGAAGGGGACGGACATCCGGCCGAAATGAGAGACATCCGGCGGCACCAGAACAATCCCGTAAATGAAATGTCGTTGATATAGACTACGACACACAGATCTTCAACAGATTAGTGATGGGCAAAATTGTTCTTGTCGGTGTACTCAATCACTTCATTCAGATCACTATAAATATTAAAATCGTTCAATGCTTGGTCAGAGCTCCGAATGTAGAAGTCCCACTCAGTGAACTGAACCACGTCTGAACGTCTTTATACACAATCTATGGTCTGAAAACTCAGTTCTGCTCGCTAGTGAACTGAGAACAGACACATAGTCATGTACTGTTTGCAAACTGAAAGCTGGTGTCCTACATAACAACCTGGGCCGGTCTGGCTGCAGCAGCAGGGGGTCGCGCTGATAATCACACTGCGACAGCCTTTGCTGTATCATTTCACAGCGGTGTGGAAGGTCAGACCCCCCTGCACACTCTGGGGTCTCATTAGCCAGGAGGACTGCTAATGCAGTTAGCACTGTGACACACGCTGCTCTCAGCGCCTCCACACTGCTGCAGATAATTACTCGCTGGACTTGGACCAAAATCTTTTTAAACCTATTTTATAATACAAGGCATTCAATGTGCAGTATGACAGACTCTGAATAAGAGGCTTGTTTTCCTATTTCACAAACAATTTAAAGTGTGTTTATTGGTCTGTTGAGAATGGGAGTTGCCATCATCCCACTGCCTTCTGGGGTCCGTTTCAGGAAGGAGGTTTACCAAACTCTGAGCCTGACCCTGATCTCTGAGTTGATTTACCCTGAGATGGGAAACTCTGAGTTTTCGGTTCCAGAACAGCTGATATGAGTTGGTTGAATCAACTCAGAGTATGTTCACGTGCGTACACCACCACAATAAAAAGGCAGCATGAATAGAGCCATGATACTACGATTCACCATGGTAACAACCACAAACAATCTGGTCGGTGGAAATACTCATGAGCACATACAGATTGTTTTAATATATATTTTGTTAAAAAAGCAACACAGCAGCGGCTGCAAAAGAGAGAGAATTTGCGTGAGAGAACATTGCTGCTAGAGTAAATATTCCAATATGGTGTAGCCTATCATATTTAATCATAAGTATAGCCTAATATTACTGGTGAAATGATATTGAACCTATAATCTATTTCATTTAGGTGCAATACTGCGGGCAAAAAAGTACTAGGACTACTAATCCCACTCAGCAGCACCATCATTAACAAAATTATGATTCATAATCTTTTATTTCAAAGGGTTTACATCATTCACCTGCAATACTGGGAACTCCTTTTAAAAACGTTTAAAACACGTTTCAGTGCGAGTCCCGTTTCTTCTGATGGCGCTACAGTGGCTTTACTAAAATGCTCCGCATCACCAATGTTTTAAAGAAAACTGCGGTTGTGACACAAATAATCTGCTGGGATGTAGAGCATGCCCAAGATGGGTGACGTTAGTGATATGAGGATGATAAGGTTATGTAGCCTATAGGCTGCATAACAGACTGGGAAGAAAAACGATACCGCTCAAAATGTCGGGGTTTCAATATCATCTCCCGACATATAACACCCTGCAAAGTAAAGCAGCTTCTTCATCAACGGGATCGTCGACACAGGGAAATGCCATGTTTTTAGAAAAGAAACCTTTTATAGTCTGCCTAACATGGTTAATAAACCAACACAATTTTTGTATTCATGCTGATAAACTGGTCTAAAATGCACCTGATACAGACTGAATGAATGAATGAATGAATGAGGAAATGAAAGCGTGCTGTATCAGAGGGAGGAGACTGAAAACCTGCTCCCGACCAGGTTAGGTATACAGACTATTACTATATTATTATTTATTACTATAGTAACTGACTCTGAGGTTAAGTTACCATAGTAACTGACTCTGAGGTTAAGTTACCTCTCTTTCTGAAACAGACAACCCAGAGTTTCCCTCATCTCAGGGTTAACAAACTCAGAGTTTTCACTAAACCTGCTTTCTGAAACGGACCCCTGGTCAACCAATCAATCAACATTTATTTATATAGCACTACTGCAACCAGCAGGTATCCAAAGTGCTTAACATCAAGGACCAAGAACAAAACAACAGTACATATACTCTCTCCGGTGTGGTACCCCAGGGTTCTATTCTTGGCCCCATCCTGTTTTCTTTATATGTTATTATTATATATTATGTTGCCTTTAGGGGCTATTATAAGAAAACATAACCTGTCTTTTCATTGTTATGCAGATGATTTACAAATTTATTTGCCTATGAAACCGAATAACAGTTTCGCACTAGACTCCCTGCTTAGCTGTATTAATGATATTAAGTTGTGGCCTTCACAAAACTTTCTTCATTTGAATGAAGCTAAAACTGAGTGTATCGTCTTTAGTACTTCAGGTATGCCTAACGGTCCAGCTGTGAGTTTGGGAGCCCTGGCTTCATACCTTAAGACAGCTGTCAAAAATCTTGTTACTTTTGATTGCAACATGAAATTTGATAAGCAAATCAGCAATGTTGTTAGAATGAGCTTTTTCCAGCTTTGTCTCCTGGCTAAAGTTAAACCCTTTCCTTAACAGGCATGAGATAGAAAAGGCTATTCATGCTTTCATAAGTTCAAGGATGGATTATTGTAATGCTCTCTATGTTGGTCTGACCCAGACCTCCATCTCACGACTTCAACTTGTACAAAATGCTGCTGCTCGCTTTTTAACAAATACATCTAGACGCGCACACATCACTCCCGTTCTCTACACCCTACATTGGCTCCCTGTGTGTTTTAGAATCGATTTTAAGATTTTATTGTTTGTTTTCAAGGCCTTAAACGGCCTGGCCCCGGAGTATCTGTCCGAGATCTTAACCCTGCGTGAGCACACCCGGTCCTTGCGGTCCTCAAATCAGCTGGTTTTAGAAGTCCCAATAATTAATACATAGTAGTGGTGTGACAATTTCCCTCTCCTAATTATATGTAACCTTTTCTGATTTTATTGTTTCTATGTGTCATTCTTTTTATTGTATGATATGTTATATGATGTGTGTTTTAGTCTTGGTTTCTGATGTGAAGCACTTTGGATACCTTTTGGCGACTGTAAAGTGCTATATAAATAAATGTTGATTGATTGATTGATTGATATAATAAAAAGAATAAAACATAGAATACAGTGAAATCAGAAAAGGTTATATAAAAACAGGAGGAGGAGAGGGAAAATGTGACGCTGCTACTATGTATTTAGTCTATATCCATGACATTCCACTTCCGGGATTTCTCCACATGCCGTTGGAAATTCCACCGGATGTCCCTCATTTCTGCCGGATGTCCGTCCCCTTCCTCTGTCTCTGTGTCGGCGTTCTAACCTCTGGTGGATTTGTGAGGACTATGGTTAACTGCTCCTCAGATCTCTGCAGGGTAAATCCAGACAGCTAGCTAGACTATCTGTCCAATCGGAGTTTTCTGTTGCACGACTAAAACTACTTTTGAACGTCCACATGTTCCACCAAAACAAGTTCCTTCCTGAGACTATTTAGCAGAGGCACCGTGGCTCCGTCTGGAGCTTAGCACCGCCCAAAACGACTGTGATTGGTTTAAAGAAATGCCAATAAACCAGAACACGTTTTTCTCCCATTCCAGAATGCTGTGTGGACTAGCCAGACCCTCCTTTGCAGCACTGTGGAGGAAGGTCTGGTAATGCGAGACTACTATGTATTAAAAGCCATTCTAAATAAATAAGTTTTGAGTTCTTCATTAATACTGATGATCATCACCACCACCACCACCACCACCACTACTATCTTCTCACTACTCGCCCAACCTTCACCTTCATCATCGTCTGAGCCTTGAACCCCACGTTGCACCAGGTGGGACTGTCCCCCCCGAAAAACGCTCCCATAAGTTATCTGTTCAAGCAGCGATTATGTCTCATATTTACCATGTGACTGCTTTAGGAAGTGGTTCCAATCTACAAAAGAAAATACACACTATATTGATATAAATGGATTATGTAGAAATGTATTTCTTCTTCATCATTTTTCTCTACTGGTGCAAATTACAGTAAAAAAAAGAAACACACAGTGTATCACAGATCACATAGATCATCTGGAATTACACTCTTTGACCAACAGGTGGTAATGGGAGCAAATGAAGCCTGGAGAAATGAGTCAGAATGAAGTACAGTGTGTGTTAATGGTGATGTCAGCCAGTCAGCAGTGTGTTTTAACAGCAATGGAGCTTTGAGGCACAGAGGAAGAAGATATAGCAGGCAGTGACACACACACGCACGCACGCACGCACGCACGCACGCACGCACACACACTGTTACATCCCTAATTTGTCTAGGGGTGGAGGATGCAAACAGTTTAAAATAATAAACCCAGGAGATAAACGGTAAATAAGGTAATTTATTGGACGAACTGAACACAAAGCAACTGAAAGCAATCTCCAAAAGGAAGACAAATACAGGCTCTTTGTCACTGGCTCGATTCAGGTTCTCACAGCTTCTCACGGCGGCACTACTCTGCTCACACTGCTCACACTCTGCTGGTTTCCACTGAAGCTTCACCCTCACTCTGGCTTGGCACAACCAGTTATCACTTTCCCTGATCAGCTGCGTGAGTTACGTCACCAGCACACACCTGAAGAGAATCACACACAGAAGAAAACACACAACCCAACACACGGCACGTGACACACACACACACACACACACACACACACACACACACACACAGAGTGCGTTTGAAAAACTGAAGTTAAACTAAAACTAGCAGACAGGTTTATCAGGCCAGGTATAATGTCTCAGAAGCATGTGCCTGGAGAACTGTATATGAATAGCCATGATGTTTAATGTTTTATCTTTAGTGTCTGATGTAAAGTCATTGCGGCACAGCGCTATCTCAATATCAAGTCTGTTTAATTTCTGTAAAAAAATGTAAACTGTTTTTTAATTAGTTTTTTAACCTGGCAATAAAGTTTCAGTTAACTATTTCTTTCTTGAAGGGTTTTAGTTCATTTAGTTTCAGTTTACCAAAAATATGTTTCACTGCTGAACACCAACCTAATTATTCTGGGGTGTTGCGACTCGAAAAGGTCAAGAACCACTGCATCAGAGTACAAGATTACAGAAACAAAGTTCTTCGATTAAATAGTGTTTTGCATGATTTGCAAAAAGGCAAACCACAGAAAGAATGACTCATCAGAAACCTGCGGGAGACATGGCAGACACAGTTGGCCTGTATGTGGGTTAGATGCTTTGATAATAAGGTTTCTTGTCAAGTTCTCATGTTAATATTCAACATTCACCAAAATACAGTGGAACTGTCACGACTGGAGAACAGGCAGCCCGAACCCAGATGAACGGCTGGTGCAGTTAATACTCTGAAAACCTAAAAATCAGGTACATCAACGAACACAAAGAAAAATGGAAACAGGAGAAACAAGACTGACATACACAGAACCTGTTTAACTAATGGAGCACAGGCATGTTGGACAACAATGACAGGAAATAAAACATGACATGACACATGAGGAGAGTGACTTTACAAAAAAAACAGGAAACAGACTCAACAACCCAGGACCATGACAGGAACAGAATTCGTCACGGAATTCGGCATTGACGGCCACAGACGCGCCGCTTGCGGGGCTTCGGTGTGCGACTTCAGGCAGTCGTTCATGGGAGCCGCGTGTGTGTGTGTGTCGGGCCGTATTGAAAAGAAAAAACCTGTGTGTGCAGCTGCTGTGCTGTGTGTTCCAAATTTCGTTGCATTGTGATTAAAAAAAAAAAAGGGGGGAGCGTGTACGAAATAGGACGAAATAAGAGGAAATAAAAGGAAATAGGATAAGAACGCCGTTAATTTGGTACAAAGCCCTTGAAGAAAGGTGATTTTAGATGGGCCGTAATCTTCTTTTACTAGATAAAAAGTTTAAGTCAGTTCTGGGAACTGAGGTCTAGAATAACAATTCAGTTGTATGTTTGCCAATCGATTCATTGTTGAGGGATAATGTCTGAAGTAGACCTCTCATTGGAAGTCTATACCTAGGTAGCAAAAAATAATAAGGAAAAAGGAATAAGGAACAATGAATACGGCGGAAAGCATGCTCTTTTTATGAATTGTAGAATGAATGATGTCGACTTTTTGTGTGTATGAAAGAGTGTGTGTGAACAGCGGTGTTTTTGATGTGTGATAGGCTGTACATGCGTGATTTATGTCATGAGGATATCCTATATTATTTATATATATGTTTTGGTTGAAAACAGGGGTTTTAGTTATCTATAAGGAAAGATATTCTGTTCATTACAGCTAAAACTATGAGTCTCTTTTTGAAGAGAACGTTTTCAAATGTGTTAAAACATATGAGCCTCGAGGAGGACTTTGTTTAACAATCTATGAGTCTTCGGAGGAGGAGAACGTTTTTAAAAAAAATTGCTAAAAACTTATGAGCCCCCTTTGGAGGACGTGAAAATAGATTAGGCTATAGTAAAATTAAGAAGCTTCAAATTAGAATTAGTGTTTTATGTTTTTGTGTTGGTTTGTTCATTTGGTTCCGTGTCACTGTTGTTTTATAAATGTGGTTTGTCTGTTGAGGATCATTAAGCTCTCTCTGATTTCTTTGTGATTGTTAAAACTGCTTTGTGATAGTGTATCGTTGTTTGCAATATCTGCCGTTTTGAAACAGGTAAGATTAAGAGATTCTATGTCGAAGTGGGCTTGAATTAGTCTTTAGTTATTGGTTGGTTAGTTGTGTTCTTCAGTGCTGTGGAGCTCTGCTCTCGACAGAATTGCACTGGTGTATGGACTGCATGTCTAAGAATCCTAGAAATTCAAGTCTTCACAGAAAGTCTAGGCTACTCCTTGCCTGCACTTGGGTGCAGAGACGGAGAAGCGAAGGGAGAAGGAGGAGTTGAGTGCAGCCCAGTGAAATATTAAAGTGGCGGTGGCTTGACTATGAAACTATCTGATTGAGATCGATAAAAAAGAACATTTTATCATAATGATTAAAAGGGTTCTTGTGTTAAGTTGATTGATTATTCATAAGTCTATTCATTATTTTTACCATCTTATTAACCTGTGCTATATTAACGCATCCCTCACGAGTGATGTAGCCTATTTCATCTTTTCATTACTGTTTTGCACGTTTGAACGGTGCTAGGAGATGATTAGGTCTGTGTTGCTTGGCTGTGTTTTGATGTTTGCATGGTTTCATATACTGAATGTGGATACTGTTTAATGTGTAGCTATACTAATGCTTTACTGTTTCTTGTCACTCTGCATGGCTAACTGGGAAAGATAGTTTGTTGTTGTAATGGCCTGTATGGTGTCTTGCTGATTTCTAGCTGCATAGTCTAAGCTGTGTTAATGTCTTGCCACTTTTTGCCGTTCTGGTTTAAAATATCTGGCAAAAGGACTATAGTTGAAATTAGCTGGCTAACACTGATACATTTACCGAAATGTGAAATAATGTGTGTTGCCCTTTATAAATAAGAATATGAATGAGAATAAATATGATACAATTGTGATTACTTAAATAAATTAACACTTGCATTTTATGGTGAATGATCTGGTGGGATAAAAAAAGACTAAGAATTGCTGTTTGTTTCTTTTTTTTTCCTCCTGTGGGGTGAGAAACGAGAAGAAGAAGAGAGAGAGAACGAGAGGAGGTGCTGGCCAGTGCGTCACGCGACAGCATGGGCAGTCCTGGATCCGATCTGATCAAAAGGCCAGTAACTGTTTTATCCACAAACTCTTAACAAACACCTGCATCCTGATCTATGTGTATGCTCATTTATAGTTATTATTGCTGATGCATATTTGGATTGCTTTCCCTTATAGGATATTATAGCTACATTACTCTACAAAAGACACTTTATTTGCCTGTGTAAATTCATGCCTAAAATATTCCATATTGTGACCATTTGACAAGAGACTTGGCAACGGACTGATCAATTAATGCATTTGAGAATTAAACATTGGAATTTTCTTTGTGTATGGGTTGTTTTGTTTGGCGCTACGTTGGACATTCAGTGTTAAGATTATTTGGTAAATTAAGGTGATTGGGTGTTTATTGGGTTATTGGTTTACTACGTAGCAGTGTGGGATCTTTTTAGTTTCAGGTAGTATTGAACTTTCTCTTCTTTATCGGACATCTGTTCATCTTTCTTGATTAACTGTGTTTGGACACTATTATATGGGAGTGTTGGTGCTGTAGTATTGCTGAATAATAAGCATTTTTTGCATTGAAGTTGACCAGATTCCTTCATCTTTCTATACTGAATGTGGGACGCCCGCCATTTATCAAAAAATAAATAAATAAATAAAAGGGAACCATCACCTTATTGTGGTGGAGAGGTTTGTGTGTCCCTATGAACCTGAGGGCTGTGTTGTCTGGAGCTTTATGCTCCTGGTAGGGTCTCCCAAGGCAAAGTGGTCTCAGGTGAGGGGCCAGACAAAGAATGGTTCAAAAACCCTATGAGTGACCGAGGAAGAGATGGAGTGACCCTGCCCGGAGGAAGCCCGGGGCCCCCATCTGGAGCCAGGCCCAGATGGAGGGCTCGCCAGCGAGCGTCTGGTGGCCGGGTTTGCCATGGAGCCCGGCCGTGCACAGCCCGAAAAAGCTACGTGGCATACATCTCTCCATCCCATGGGCCCACCACCTGTGGGAGGAACCACTGGGGTCGGGTGCGCCGCCACACGGGTGGCAGTGAGGGTCAGGGGCCTCGACATATCAGACCGGGTGAAGAGAGGGGCGGAGTTGTCAACCGATCACCATCTGGTGGTGAGTTGGGTCAGGGGGTGGGGGAAGACTCTGGACAGACCTGGTAAGCCCAAACGGGTAGTGCAGGTAAATTGGGAACGTCTGGAGGAGGCCCCTGTCTGACAGACTTTCAACTCACACCTCCGGCGGAGCTTTTCGTGCATCCCTGTGGAGGCTGGGGGCATTGAACCCGAGTGGACAATGTTCAAAGTTTCCATTGCTGAAGCTGCGGCAAGGAGCTGTGGTCTTAGGGTCTTAGGTGCCTCAAGGGGCGGTAACCCACGAACACCGTGGTGGACACCGGTGGTCAGGGAAGCCGTCCGACTGAAGGAGTCTTTCCGGGATATGTTATCCCAGAGGACTCCGGAGGCAGTTGCAAGGTACCGAAGGGCCCGAAGGGCTGCAGCCTCTGCCGTGAAAGAGGCAAAGCAGCGGGTGTGGGAGAAGTTCGGAGAAGACATGGAGAAGGACTTTCGGTCGGCACCAAGGTGCTTCTGGAAAACCGTTTGCCACCTCAGGAGGGGGAAGCGGAAACCATCCAAGCTGTGTACAGTAAGGATGGGACTATGTTGACCTCAACTGAGGAGGTAATAGGGCAGTGGAAGGAGCACTTTAAGGAACTAAATCCAACTAATACGCCCTCTATGGTAGAGGCAGAGCTGGAGGATGATGGGGGGTTGTCGTCAATTTCCCTGATGGAAGTTGCTGAGGTAGTTAAACAACTCCACAGTGGCAAAGCCCCAGGGATTGATGAGATCCGTCCAGAAATGCTTAAAGCTCTGGGTGTGGAGGGGTTGTCTTGGTTGACACGCCTCTTCAACATTGCGTGGAAGTCTGGGACGGTGCCTAAGGAGTGGCAGACTGGGGTTTTGGTTCCCCTTTTTAAAAAGGGGGACCAGAGGGTGTGTGCCAATTACAGGGGTATCACACTTCTCAGCCTCCCCAGTAAAGTCTACTCCAAGGTGCTGGAAAAGAGGGTTCGGTGCATAGTCGAACCTTAGGTTGAAGAGGAACAATGCAGATTCCGTCCTGGTTGTGCAACAACGGACCAGATCTTTACTCTCGCAAGAATCCTGGAGGGAGCCTGGGAGTATGCCCAACTGGTCTACATGTGTTTTGTGGATCTGGAGAAGGCGTATGACCGGGTGCCCCGGGAGATACTGTGGGAGGTGCTGTGTGAGTACGGGGTGAGGGGGTCCCTTCTCAGGGCCATCCAATCTCTGTATGACCAAAGCGAGAGCTGTGTCCGGGTTCTCGGCAGTAAGTCGGACTCGTTTCAGGTGAGAGGTTGGCCTCCGCCAGGGCTGCGCTTTGTCACCAATCCTGTTTGTAGTATTTATGGACAGGATATCGAGGCGTAGTCGGGGTGGAGAGGGGTTGCCTTTCGGTGGGCTGGGGATCTCATCGCTGCATTTTGCAGATGATGTGGTCCTGATGGCATCATCGGCCTGTGACCTTCAGCACTCACTGGATCGGTTCGCAGCCGAGTGTGGAGCGGCTGGGATGAGGATCAGCACCTCTAAATCGGAGGCCATGGTTCTCAGCAGGAAACCGACGGAGTGCCTTCTCCAGGTAGGGAATGAGTCCTTACCCCAAGTGAAGGAGTTCAAGTACCTTGGGGTCTTGTTCGCGAGTGAGGGGACAATGGAGTGGGAGATTGGTCGGAGAATCGGCGCAGCGGGTGCGGTATTACATTCAATTTATCGCACCGTTGTGACGAAATGAGAGCTGAGCTGTAGCCCTGCTACCCCCGCGACCCGATACCGGATAAGCAGACGAAGATGGATGGATGGAATAAATAAAAGGAAGGAGGAAAAAAAATAAGCTATAAAACTTAAAGTATTCTTAGTTTAATAATTAGTAGTTTTTATATAAAACCAATAATTTACAATAAAGGAATACAAAAGAGTTGTTACAATGTGAAAAAAGGACAGGAAAAAGGACATTACAAATCAGAAAGTAATTACTCCGGTTGATGTAGTACAAAAGAACAATCCTCTAGTTAACGAAAAGTTATCAGGAAAATGGCACAAACGCTGGCCTGATATTGAACAGCCATGGCCAGTAGAGGGGACTCTTAACCTGGATGTAATTAAAATAATCCAAGTGCTTGTGTTCGCATACAAGGCAGATCAAAAGAAGGGAAAAAAGGCGAACAACGTAAAACAAAGAGACAAAAAGAGTTGGGTACGCTTAAGTTATTTGAGAATGAGGGACAGAAACTGATAAAGGCTACGAAAGATAAAAGGGACAGAAGTGTAGAGGAAATGGCAAAAAAGGAGAAAATAACAGAAAAATGAATGGCAGAAGTCAATACACCTTTCTTACATACGGAGTCAGTGAAAAGACCCCCACCTTATAAGGAGGAAGTGGAGTTTAAGGACGTCTATCCCCAGCTTCCAGTGATCAGTCAGTAGGGTGATTACTGCATCAGAGATGAAGATGAACTAATAATAGAGATAGGACAAGCAGAAACAACCATAAAGATGAATCCAAGCTCCAAAAGTAAGAAGAAAACGAAACATCTGGAAACTAAGGGCAGACTGAGGTTCAGGAAGACATAGGATGATGACGATGATGATGATCAGAGTGACTCAGAAGAGATCATGGGATCTGACCCTGCAATCAGACGAGTGCTGGCTAGAGCAGAAAAGAGAGGTGATGAAAAATGGAAGAGACAAAAAGATATGAGAGATCAGACCTCTGATGAAAGTGAAAATGGAGACAGTGATGGAGAAGAGGAGATTAAAGGAGCTACAGGATCATGTTCTACAACAACTGAGTTAGAAGAAGTTGAAAAAGACATGGAGCGATGTCTGTTATACTTGGAGAGGTCTACTAAACTAGAAGAAATAAGAGAATTGGAAGAGCAATTTGAGAAGCTGAAGATACAGAGGGAAGAATTGCGGAAAAAAGGATCCCAAAAAGCAGAGAAGAAATATACGTTGCGCTCAAGAGAAGGAAAGGCAAGCAGGAAGATGCTTCCAGTGATCATTCGAGGACAGAATTTGGAGTATAAGCCTTTGCAGCACACCGATATGTCAGATATTCTTGATAAGTTGCCTACTCTTCAAGAGGGAGCACATCCTTGGATTGCAAAATTGGAAGAAATGTCGACAGGGACACAATTTGCCATAGGAGATATTAAGAGACTTTTGGCTAATCTCGTTGGGGTTCCAGGTATGGGAGAAGTTTTCCAGAGAGCTGGACTTCATTGATATGTGGGGACTTCTGTATATGATCCTGAGTTGTTGGCCGCAAGTAGAGGTCATCTGTGGAGGGCGCTGTGAGATGAGTATCCAATAAATGTGCATCCAGACAACATTTTGATTGAGTCACTGGGAGAAGAAGAAAATCCGAGAGCTTATGTGTCAAGAGCTCACCAGGTGTGGAGAAATACTACAGGAAATGATCCAGATGTGAATCAACTGGAAAAGTCAGTTTTGCGAACCAAATTACAGAGGGGACTGCCTTCCCCGGTAAGAAGCAAATTGGCAGAAGTAGTGGGACTTGGGAGTATGACAATAGGTGCTTATACAGATCAAATAGCCCATCAGGTGGAGCTATATAGGAAAAAGGAACATTAACAGAAAGAACAGAGAGACTCTTAGAAAGCTCAATCAAATACAACTGGTGGACAATAAGAGGAAGGAGAAGAAGCAGGCTGTGGTTTTGCAGAACCAGTGCCCACAAAATCAACAATCATCGCCACAACTTCAGTCAAGCCAAGCTCAACCCCAATTGCCTCAACCACCATTCGTGGTCCCAGTGGTTTCATACCCACAGCCAGTTTCTGGACAGACACAGAATTGGAGAGGAAGAGCAAGAGGACGAGGGGGTGCAGGAAGAGGAAGAGGAGGAAGATATAATCCATACTCTCAACAATCTTCAGAAGAGTGTTATAATTGTGGACAAATCGGACACTTTGCCCGTGATTGTAATAGACCAGGAGGAAACTCCAGAGGAAATTACATAGGAGAATACAGGGGCCAGTCGAGGCCATTTGGAGGACCGGTTAACCCCTACAGGGGCCCGGAACCAGGATTCTAGAGGTGCCCAGAAGATCCGAAAAGGGGGGTGTCAGCTGGTAGCATTAGGGCCGGAAAGAGATCCAACAATTAAGGTGAAAGTAAATAACCGTCCTTTGGAAGTGATGGCGGATAGTGGAGCTGCGTTCACCTGTATTCGGCCTGAAGATGCTACACATCTGATTCCTCTAACGGAACCGATTGAGCTCTGCTATAAAAATCTGAAAACTACAATACCCATATTGGTATCAGAACATACACCTATTGCATTGTTGGGAAGAGATGCCTTGTGTAGATTGAATTGCACAATAAAATGTACACCAGACGGCTGTCTGGTGGAAGTACCAAAATAAACAGTTCACCAATTATTGATGACAATGGAGACTGAAGCTTCTTCAGTATTTTGGATTGGAAATCTCAGTGCAGATTTTTTGGAGCCAGCTAAATTGTGGGGAAAATGTATTGTTGCAAACATGCCAGATACGAGGCTTCCGGAATATCTATTTCATTGTACGCTCAAGTATTTCAAGAATGCTGCCCAACCAAACTCAGAGGAATGGTTGAGTCATCAACCAAAGAAAGTCCAACTTAGCTCATGTTGCATAATTTTAGGACCACAAGGAGCAGCTATGAAGATGAACACAGATGATTATTTGGATAAAGAATTTGAGATTGAGAAAAGTGTGCCACATGTCACCTTGTTGGTTTCTGAAGAATATGAGCAGAAGCATATAGGAGAAATGATGACAGAAGCAGAGAAAGCTGTTTTTGTACCTATAAGAGAGAATCTGGCGATTTGGAGGAGTGAAGATCAGCGATTTGGAGGAGTGAAGATCAGCGATTTCTCAAAATCATGATTTCAGCTCAAGGACAGGGACAGCCACAAGCTGTACGGCTGACACATGAATCTATCTGCAGTGTCAAGATGGATTCAGACACTCTGAAAGAGGAGATGATGCGACAGGTGCCAGAGTGTTTGTGGTCTCAACATAGTACTGATATTGGACGTGTAAAGTCAGGTCAACCAGTAAAGGTTGAACTTCGACCAGGAGCTAGAACTCCGTGGAAAAATCAGTATCCATTGAAAGATGAAGCAATCCAAGGGAGAATTATGCTAGCTTGACGGGACCCCTGAGAGCTATGATTAAAGATACTGGAAATAGTCAACTTCATGGTAATCTTTCATGGACACAGGAAGGTCTTTTGGCATTTGAAACAATCAAACAAAGATTACAAGAGGCACCAGCACTCACACTTCCAGACTATTCTAAGAATTTCTTGTTGTATATGTCTACTTCTACGGGAGGTAAATATGCATGTGCAGTTCTTTGTCAGCCGACAGGTATGGGGACGAACCCTCAACCTATTTCTTACTATTCTACTGCCTATTCAGAAGTAGAACTAAGGCTACCACCGTGTTATAGAGCGATGGTGGGAGTCTCCTTAATGTATGATAAAGCATCATCAGTCACGATGGGTTATCCAATAACGATTCTTACCCATCATAGTCTCAGAAATCTTCTGAACTATGGAAAATATACACTGACTATGCCTAGGCTTAGAGACTATCATAGGCTCCTAGAGCAGGAAGATGTCACCCTGGCAAGGTGCGCTACGGTGAATCCAGCCGAGAATTTGCCAACTCCAGAGGATGGTGAGCAACATGATTGTGTTCAGGAAGCAGAGAAATATTCGAGGCTTAGATCAGACTTACAAGCCCTTTCATTACGTGAGGCAGACCTGGAGTATTGGACTGATGGGTCATGTTATCGTGTGGGAGATAAAGGAACTGGATTTGTTGTTGAAAAGGCTGAAGTGATACCACAGCCTGCGTCTGCACAACTTGCTGAACTTGTGGGGTTAACAGAAGCGAGTTTGTTAGCAGAAGGAAAGCGAGTGACGATATACACTGATTCTGCATATGCCCATAATGTATGTCATTTGTTTGGTTCAGTGTGGAAAGGGCGAGGGTTTAAGAAAACAGATGGTTCTCCGATACAGCATCACGCGCAAATAATGAAACTGTTGCATGCTATGATGAAACCTAAAGAAATAGCGATAGCTAAGTGTGCAGCTCATAAAACGGATGTGTAAAAAGTTACTGATGAAGCTGCAAAAGCAGTCACAGGAGCTGACAAATTGGGTAAGGTTTTTCTGGTCACTCATGGAGTAGACTTAGAAGACAAAATTATGCTTAAGGATGTGATTCTGATGCAGGAAGCTGCACCAACAATTGATAAACAGTTATGGCTAGACCGAGGTGCAGTTAAAGATTCTACTGGTCTTTGGAGAAATCATGATAGTAGCACCGTTAGACCTGCTGGGTCTGATGATTCAGGAAGCACATGGTTTAGCGCATGTTGCGAGGGGGGAAGTTAGGAGAAAGATCACAAAGGAATATGGTTTTTGGGCACCATATTTGCTAGAACAGATTGATCACGTCATAGGCAGGTGTACAATCTGTCTGAAAAATAATGTTCGCAGGGGCGTGACTGTTCTTCCAGGTTACATTCCAACCCCGAGAGGTCCTATGCGTGAGTTGGTTATTGACTATGTCGATATGATCAAACCAGTTGAAGGCAAAAGATACATGCTAGTGGTTGTGGATAGATTTTCACGATGGGCGGAGGCCTGTCCAACCAAGCGGAAAGATGCTCAATCGGTTGCCAAGTTTTTGTGCAAAGAGGTGATAAGCAAGTGGGGACTTCCCGATCGAATATCCTCAGATAATGGGAAAAAGTTCGTGGATAAGACAGTGAAATTGATTTTTCAAAAATTGGGAATTAAACAACATCTTGGAGCAGTTTATCATCCACAAAGCCAAGGGATTTGTGAAAAAATGAATGGTGTTTTGAAAAATCGTATTGTTAAGATTTGCCAACATACAGGGCTGAACTGGATAGCCGCATTACCTTTAGCCTTGATGGTGCGTTGCTCAAGTGAGCTGCGTGATTTACGTATGACACCCCATGAACTGGTCACAGGAAGACGGATGCCTACGCCTTGTTTGCGAACAAGTGGAAAAGGTCCAAGTTTGGCTCTTTTGGAAGACGAAATGAGAGCGTATGTTACATATATAGCTCATTTCCATAAAAGAATATCCACATATGTTTCTGACAGGCAAAGAAAAGAAAAGGTGCAGGAGAAGCTCGATGAGCAAAAAATGAGTACAGTGCAACCTGGGGACAAGGTGTTCGTGAAGGTATTTAGAAGAAATGGTATAACGAATGCCAAGAAGGACCATTTGAGGTTGTTCGCAGTACGGGAACAGCTGTCCAGGTTAAAGGGTCTCCAACGTGGTATCATTTATCGCATTGTGTTAAAGCTCCCAGGGAAGAGGCACCACATTTAGGGAGCCAAGATGTTGAGGGCTCAAAAGAGCCGGAAGAAAGTAGGGAAGAACAGGCAGCAGCAGAAGGAGAGATTGTCCATGATGTGGACAATGCTGATGATCATGTGTACACTTCTGATGATGCCAGACATGACACTGCAATTGATGGACAGGAAAGGAGATTTGTGGACATTGAATTTCAGTACGTCCCAGAAACAGCAGAGCCTATCCCAGTGGAAGGGGAAACCACAGAGGTCACCAAGGGCTGTAACTCCGTTACAGGAGAAGCCGGTGATTCAGTTAGACGAAGTAGTAAGACCAGTTAGGAAAAAAGTCAGACCAAGACGCTACGAAAATTAGAGTCGAAGTGTCTCTAGGAAAGCCAGCTCAGCTCCCATGCCAGTGTAGGAGAGAGAATAGTGGTGAAGGGAAATTTAGAGTTCAGTGAGAAGATAGTCATGGTAGGGTTTTAGACCTGCTAGGAACATTAACATCAAGAAAGTATGCGTTATTGAATGATAAGAGAAGATTGAAAATCGAAGGTGATTGTAGTCTTTATGTGTATAATTCCCAGCAGGAGGATCAAGGTGATTATAAGTGTATTTTTTATAATCCACAGTTTGAAAGCGAGGGATTAGAGTTGGGACTCAGAGTTAATTTAGTGACACTAGTGGTAAATGATGGAAACAAAAACATAGGGGTCCAAGCTGTTGAAGAAACAAAAGAATCAACAACACTGATATCAACACTTCAGCCTAACATTAGAACAATGAGTGGTAATTCAACTCTTTTAGCGTTGATAGTTACTAAACGTATAAATGTATCACAGTTGACTTCGCCAATGCCAACAGCATTGAAGACTGTGATGGAGGTCAAGTTGGGAACAACAACTGTTCTTCCTTGTAAATGTGGGAAATGGAATAGTGGTGGTAACAATCTTCCCGAGTGGAGAAATAATCGTGGCGAGGTTGTATTGTTACGAGGACCAGAAGTGGATGGTGTATCCTATAGTCAAAGAAAGTATTCTTTGTTCAATGATATGAAATGGTGGAAGGTTTCGGGCGATTGTTCACTTGTTTTGCTTAATACCACATGGGAAGATCTAGGAGAATACCTGTGTACTTATTTAGAGCCGGAGTTTAAAACTGTTCCGTTTCAAAATTATTGGATAGCAGGTCGCGTGACTCATAAAGTGACGCTTATGATGTTAAAATTTCTACAGTCACCAAAGGAATACAGGAACCATATACTATAGTAATTACTCCAAAAGTAAATAATACACAGAAGACGTTTGTCACTTTGCTCTCGGAAACAATTGAAAGTGTTAATACTTCAACTAAAGCAGTGAATTTGCTGGTAACTTTGAAAGAGATGAATGCTACGACAGTAGTAACATCCCTTGTAAATGTGACGTCAACACCGAGTACAATTTTTCAGAAAGTGGGTAAAGTGGGAAAGAATGTAGTAAATGTAACCCAGAAGTTTGTGTTACCGACGGAGTTAGGTGCAAATAGCAGTAAGGATGTTTTTAATATTGGAGAACAGATGGTAGAAGAGAAGGATGTAGATTCATCTGAAACAGTTCACAATATTATCCCGGATGAACAAAATGAGTTCTCTAATCTTGGTGAAGCACTAGTAGATATGATTGATCAATACCGTTCATTAAGGAAGGGAGAAACTACATGGAAGGCATATGGATTCAATTCTTCTGTTTTGAGAATTACAGATAGATGAGCTAGTAGGAATCTATGGTTCCAGCAGTTAACTCATTCTGTGAGGTCAGTTAGGAAATTAAATGGTCCATGTCTGTTGAAAGTACCTGCACCTGGGACTCAATTTTAGAGACGGTGGCTCAACCTCTGTCTACTAAGTGTCAATCTTACGCTCTATCATGGTTGTTGTATCATCAACAATCTGCAATAGATGTAGTGATGTCTTTGTCAACACAGTTGTTTAGACCTAAATATGATTGCTATTGGTTAAATGGATTATCCTATGTGAATTTGTTAGATCAGAAGGAAAATAAGCTAACAGCAGTTCTTGAAGCAATGGAAGTGACACCGGCGAGGGCAAAAGGATGTTTTTGTTCAAATTAGACGTATGATGGAATGTTTATGGGAATATCAGATTGTGATGACTATATGATGACTTTGGGTAAGCATGAACGTAAGGTTAGTGAAGAAACATATAAAGTTACTTTTTCTATACCATCTAGCAAAAAGGGTAGGACGGTGATGGTTAGAGATCAGCTTTTTCCTGGTAACGTGACTAGGGAATTTTCAAGATATTTGGTGGGTTTGTGGTAATAAAGCCTATTTATTCTTACCCTATGGGTGGATAGGATGTTGTTATATGGCAACGTTGAAGCTTCCGCACGAGGTTTATACCATTCAAAAAGGGGAAGCGCCTGAGACAGCTCAAACTAACACTAGTTCTGGAAGTAGGGCGAAGAGAGAGATGGCACAATTTCATAACCAAGGAACCAATGTTTTGCTTTTATACTTTGTTGCTGACTTTTGCGAAGGCTATGATATTGAGATGGGTTGGAGTGGTAATGCCTGGAGATAGCACTCAGATGCCTTTGTTAAATGTGACTGATTTGGACGGAGATGAAGTGATACTAGATGGAGTATTGATGGAAGCATATCCTTTTTGAATATCTGATTGTGCTATGATTTTCACATTCTCGAGTGTTGTTGTGTTTAATGCCTTCTTCTAAATCAAAGGGGGGAAATGGAATGTGATTCATATTATACTACTTTTGATATTGGATTCATATTATTTTTGATATTATTCATTTATTATTCATTTTTATTCTTATTTGACATTCATTTTTATTCTTATTTGATGTTTTAATTTTCATGTGTTGTTTTGCAAAAGATACTGGCTGGTGTTTCCTTTTCTTCCAGAGCATATGGGAGAATGTGCAGAGGGGATGATACAAATATGGACAATATGAATGGAGGGAGAACTCTGAACTAGGACGGTGTGGAAGCGTTCAGATTTCATCACAACAATACTGCATTGATAACACACAGTGCTGCTGTGCTGCTGAGAAACTGCAGTGTAGTGGACTACATTCCTGTGTTTGTCTGATATATATACACGTTTGCATGAGTAACACATACTTTGTATCATATTCTTGCATTAATGGTTTGAAGAATGATGTTTTCTGTCATGAAATGAATATATGAGAACCTCAGATGTTTTTCTTTTTTCTTGACGCTTAGGGAAATGGGGTCTAGGCAGGGATAGGTCCAATGGACGGAACAAAGGGTTGACCTGCCTGAATTTGGACATTGTTTTTGATTTTATTTCATTTTCTGAGGTTTTCACATGTATTTGCTTAAACCACATCTTTACATAACTTGATAAAGATTTATTTTCTAATTAATCTGGAGATCTGGAGTTGATCGGTGGTCCCCTAGGGCAGAGGGGCCGTGAGAGTTTTCCTATCCATAACTTTGACTTAAGATTTGGTATAAGGAGATGCATGAACTTTACCCCACTTTTATTGAAAACATCTGGAAACTGTTAACATGAGCTGAGGGCCCCCCAAGACAAGAGTCCTTTTTTGGAGTTATGCCAGATAAAAGGCATTGATTGGTCAGTTCCCTACTCCAATCATATACTTACATATAGCACGTCTTATGTTAATACAATGCACAGAATATATACTGTGTTCACACAAAGAAAAGGCAGAGCGACAAATTTTGAAGATTGGGTCGGTCGTCTCTCCAGATGTCCATGGAGTCTGTAAATTGATGCTCAAATCTCTGATGTAATAAACCTTTTTATAATCGAGAACAGTGTCAACGAAGTTCCTTCTCCACACATCGGCAACGCAGTGCTGCAACTAAATATACAACAATAACACATTACTTGTCACATACTGAAGCTTGGTCAGTGTCTCTCGGCGCAAAATCCCCATTTAGTGTCTGTATGGAATGCACCGGACAGAGCAGCAGCTCGGCCACAGCGCTGTAAGATGATAGTATTAGGGGCCACAATGGTAGCGAGCAGTATGAAAGACTGAAAATCCTTGTAAAGAGGTGGGGTGGTGGATGGGTCAAACAACACAGGACTTTCATCCAGGAGACCGGGGTTCATGTCCCGTGTCACTGAAATGTATATTTTGTAACCCCACCCACCATCTGTTCCTAAGAGCAATTGCTGCCATTCAAGTCAATGCTTGATATTCCACCAGCCGCGTCACGCCGTGTCCCAGAAGCGTGCGTGAAGCGGCTCTCTGGTCCACTAAAGATGCGTGCCAGGTCTATTTTCACCGCGAGAGCATCAAGTCAATATACCATAGGACACCCCCAATATCATAGATGTCTCCCCTACAACACCACGGAAAACGATAGATTCATCTTGGTGGTGGAAAAACATAACAGACATCACAGATTATTTTCCGCTTCTGAGACGCTCCCGGTGTGGTATGGCATGTGGAGGAGGATGGATGGAACTGTCCCAGTTCTTGTACCGCATGTCAGTTAAATGTACGTCTCGATCCAGAGAGTCAAAAAGTGAAGTCAAAAGTCCCGACCAAGTATGTCTAATGTTACGCTAAAGGAGACTTTTTGTGTCAATAACAAACGCCAAAGGCACCTGACCAAGCATCGCATTCTGATGCGCTTGGATGGAGAATGTGTTGGTCCACCAGCTAAGACCAGCACTTACCACAGCTCGAGAAGGAGTCTTCTGGTCAAAACACAGAGAGAAAGGGGGTCATAGTGAAAGGAACAAAGTGTTTCCCCTTTTCTTTCTGTCCACGGTGTGAAATCTGGAGCAGGAGAAGTTAACCCTCTCCTTGAGTTCATGTTATTATGGAGAAGGAGAACCAGGAAATGAGTCGGGGGAAATGCAACGCTACCAAGACACGGCTGAGCGGCATGCGTCGAGGTGTACGTCAGGCTACGACGGGGGGTCCGGGGGGGGTTTGTGCTTTATGCATTTTGACGTGGCAATGTTTCATGTTTTTTTGTTTATTTAAAAGCCCTTCTAGGGACGGGTATTGAAAATTTGCAAGAGTTATAAATGCTGTGATGCTAAATTGGACATTTGTTGCCCAAATATCTGTCGTAGCATCTGTTCCTATTCAAATAAACATGAATTCAAAGCGCCTCCTGGCTGTTCTAAGAGTGGAACTGAGTGTCAGGAGGGGCACAGTCAGCCATGTTCAAGGTCCTCGGGGTTCCTAGCGCTATTCCAAATGGAGCAAGGTCCTTTCCCCACCATAGGCCGTGGGGAAAGGAAGAGAGGGCACACTGAGTGTGTTACACAATAAGCCACATCCAAATGTCACTGTGTGTGTACACAACAAGCCACAGTGGCTTGTGTTGTGTTGGCACAGGGACCAAATGTCAAGTAGAGCTGCTGCTAAAGCAACACACATCTACTACCACATACTACAGCAGCAAAGGTTTGTGTGCATACATTCTGATGGAGCCATTTCACTGCACTTCCTGCTGGATTTACGGCATTTGTTACTGGACCCATTACAATTGCTGGAATAAACTGTAATACCACTGTCACATAATGTTACTGACTGTCACAACTGTCTTTCTAAATACGCAGTTTACCGTGTTGTAGCTTGACCTATTGCACACAGTGTAAAACCGTGATTGCCAGCATTACTGCACACATAGGTTTCACACTGAAGTTCATCAAACAGATCGCATTGATGATCAAAGTGACAAAAACAAGGCCCAGGAGGTCTTAGAAATATTCTTTCAGGGTCCTACATGCAACATTAGACTACTGTAAGGTTTGAAGGATTGGCCAAAATATCTTGAAATGAAAATAAAGGAGACAATGTATCAGCAGACTTCCATGTCTCTAGTCTCCATCATCCTGCTGTGTCCTCTCTTAGGGCTCTGTAAGATGAGAAGTGTGACACAGGTTTTGACCCCCTGGGTTATTTCTGTTGTGCCCATGTCTAAAGCAGCATTTCTGCAGATGGACCCCTGCAGTGTCATCCACACCATTCACAGAGTGTACAGTACTGAGCTTCATGACATCCCCTGTCAGTCTGCACAAACATATTTCAAACCAGCTTTAACAAAATAGAAAAGCTTGGTTATTTCATCTGTCTTTCATTTCTAAAACACTGCAGAGATGGAAGAAGTAATCACATCCTGCAGTAAAAGTACCAATACCACACTCTAAAAATACTCTACAGTACAAGTCCTGCATTAAAAAACCTACTTAAGTAAAAATACGTAAGTATCATCAGGAAAATGTAGTTAAAGCTATAGTGCGTATTTTCTGGCGCTCCCATGAGGAAGTAATGACAACAAAACTGTCGGCACGTCCACATGACACAAGCCTTCAGTGATCACGCACCCCCACCCCTCCTCCACGCAGTTGCTAGTAGCCAAGGAGGACACGGAGGATTAAAAAGACATGATGGACTCTTCAGAAGAGGTCATTATCTTCACTCGAGTTCTTCTGTTGGCTAGTTTCATTTAGAATAAGACATCAGAATTGAGTGTACTGTTTTTCTGCTTGGGGTGGAGAACAGTTTTAATTTATTTTTTATTTTTTGAAATCTGCAGAAAATTTGCAAAACATTCTGCGGAATTCTGCATCCACAGATTCCGTGTGGCCCTGCTTATAACACTGGCTTATTCTACTAATTAATTCATTTCAATTTCAATTTCTCCCTCATGGTATCTCTCTAGTCAAATAGTTTTTGTGTTATTTGTCCAGTTGTGTTACAATGGAGATCAATTCAATTACTGATTACATTACAAATTACATGTAAAAGCTGACAAAACAATCTCTTCCATTAACCCCGATCCAGGGACGTATACTTTGTATCACGGTGCTGCATGGATATCTGTTGGAATTTGGACATTTCACAGATCTTTGTATACAATTTGTTACTGGATGAGTCTTACAATCATGTTGACGATTGCAATTCTTCACTTTAGTGATTTGGCATGGATTGGATCAAGTTTAGTTAAAGGGACCTTTCTTAGCTGGAATAAATTATGAATTTGTTTATTAATTATGTTTGTTGTCACTTTACAGCAGCGGTGTCAAACTCAACATCTCTAAGGGCCACACTGGAAAATGAGAATCACATCCAGGACCAGACATGTAAAATTTATAGACATGCTTCTATTTAATCAAAAAAGTTAAATATTTTGACTCTATTATTGCATGTCTCATGTAGTCTTCTCACTTACAGTTTGGTCGACATGAAGCCCTGAAAAAGTCAGCAAAAAAGTTTCATAGCCATCACAGAATTTTGCATATCAAGTAAAACAAAGATTACATTTTTAAAAGCAGCGACCACACAGCCGACTCCCAGCAAGCTGTTTAACTGCCTGAATATGAAAACTATCTGCTTGTAGGGGAATTTCTGAGTCTCAAAGTTGCCAAATCTGCCAAATTCTGGTCTAAGTTTCGCGTATTTCAGTTTTTCAAAACAGTTGTGAACTTAAACTGATATGCGAGCCAGATCAACATTTGTGAGGGGCAGGATTTGGCCTCCGGGCCTTGAGTTTGACATGTGCTTTACAGCCACCTGATGTTGATTTTACAACTTTTAGGTTGCTCGAAAGGGTTAACAAACCCTCCAGTGCCAGTAGCATCTGAACTTTTATCCACCAAGGCCTGCAATGAATTTCCCATCTTCTTCAAAGACAAAATTCAGAAAATTGGACAAACAATCAGTGCCTCCATATCAAGTACAGGATTGGGTTGGCAAAACATATTCCAATATGACACAATTTCATACATAGGCCGATATCAAACCTTCCATTTTTAAGTAAAATCATTGCAAAAGCATTTTTTCAACAACTCAACATTTTCTCGTTACTAAAAAACAGCTTTGATGCCTTCCAGTTGGGTTTTCGACCACACCACAGCACTGAGACAGCTCTTGTTAAAGTCTTTAATGGCATCCACTTAAACACAGATAGTGGCAAAACCTCAGTCTTAGTATTACTTGATCTCAGTGCTGCATTTGATACGGTCGACCATGACATATTACTAGACCGACTGGAAAACTGGGTTGGCTCAGTACTAAACTGGTTTGAATCCTACTTAAAGAATAGGGACTACTTTGTGTCTATAGGTAATTATGCATCAGAGCATACAAATATGAAGCTCCATTCTGGGGCCTCTTCTGTTTAACATCTACATGCTTCCACTGGAAAATTATTATTATGGAAAACAACAAAATGCTGCATTTGATACGGTCGACCATGACATATTACTAGACCGATTGGAAAACTGGGTTGTCGTGAACTCCTGGTAAGACGCCATACAGGTGTCCTGTTGTTCCCAACATATTCCCTTGTTGGGAAATGGCATGGCGAACGGAGTCCAGGTCCGCTGGGTTCATCTTTGGCCGGATCGTTCTGTCACGTTTCACTAGAGTGAAACCCAGAAGCAGACCAGGACAAGGTGAGTTGAATAAAGGTGAGTATTTATTAAGAGACTTAAATGTGGAAGCAGGAGAATCCAGGTGACGGAGCAGGCAGTGTTTGGTGAGTAGGTGGGAGGGAATGAGCAGATCCAATGTTGTTTCTGAAGCAACAGATGACCAGGCAGAGGTGGAGTGAATATCCCGGGAGAGTAATGTTCATGGCTAACGATCCGGCAGGGATTGGATGTCAGGTCAGAGCTTAAGAAGTGGAGAGGTGATGATCAGGACCAGGTGTGCAGGTAGCTGATGAGATGCAGGTGTGGGTAGTTGAGAGATCTCCCGCCTTGCTTCGTCGCCAGGCAACCAAACAGGGTGCGTTCAGGAAACTCAGGAAAACAGACTGACAGACAGTGGGATTCATGACAGTACCCCCCCTCCGACAAACGCCACCGGGCGGACTACCCGGAGTGCCAGGATGGAGGCGGTAGAAGTCACGAAGGAGGTCATCATCAAGGATTTGACGCCGAGGAATCCAACTCCTCTCCTCAGGACCATAACCCTCCCAGTCCACGAGATACTGGAAACCCTGACCCCGTCGTGTGGAATCCATGATGCGGCGCACCGTGTAGACAGGACCACCTCCGATCATCCGAGGAGGAGGAGGCAACAGAGGACTGAGGAGAACAGGCTTGAGGCAGGAGACATGAAAGGCAGGATGGACTCTGAGCGTATTGGGCAATTTGAGTCGAACCACAGCAGGATTAATGACCTTCTCCACCACAAACGGACCAATGAACTTAGGTGCCAGTTTTCTTGACTCTGTCCGCAGAGGAAAATCCCATGTAGCCAACCAGACCTTATCTCCGACGGCATAAGCGGGAGCTGGGATACGGCGACGATTAGGGGGTCATAGTGAGAAGAACAAAGTGCCTCCCCCGTTCTTTCTGACCACGGTGTGAAATCTGCAGCAGGAGAAGTTAACCCTCTCCTTGATTTCATGTTGTTTATGGAGAAGGAGAACCAATAAATGAGTCGGAGGAAATGCAACGCTACCGCGCCCCGGCTGAGCGGCGTGCGTCGAGGTGTACGTCAGGCTACGACGTAGGGTCCGGGGGGGGTTGTGCTTCATGTATTTTGACGTGGCAATGTTTCATGTTTTGTTGTTTGTTTAAAAGCCCTTCTAGGGACGGGTATTGGCAATTTGCAAGAGTTATAAATGCTGTGATGCTAAATTGGACATTTGTTGCCCAAATATATGTCGTAGCATCTGTTCCTATTCAAATAAACATGAATTCAAAGCGCCTCCTGGCTGTTCTAAGAGTGGAAACGACTGTCAGGAGGGGCACAGTCAGCCATGTTCAAGGTCCTCGGGGTTCCCAGCACTATTCCAAATGGAGCAAGTGCTGCAATGCCTGCAATGAATTTGCCATCTTCTTCAAAGACAAAATTCAGAAAATTAGACAAACAGTCAGTGCCCCCATATCAAGTACAGGATATGTGTTGGCAAAACAAATTACAATATGACACAATTTCATACATAGGCCAATATCAAACCTTCCATTTTTAAGTAAAATCACTGCAAAAGCATTTTTTCAACAACTCACCCTTTTCTTGTCACTAAACAACAGCTTTGATGCCTTCCAGTCGGGTTTTTGACCACACCACAGCACTGAGACAGCTCTTGTTAAAGTCTTTAATGACATCCACTTAAAGACAGATAGTGGCAAAACCTCAGTCTTAGTATTACTTGATCTCAGTGCTGCATTTGATACGGTCGACCATTACATATTACTAGACCGATTGGAAAACTGGGTTGGCTCAGTACTAAACTGGTTTGAATCCTACTTAAAGAATAGGGACTACTTTGTGTCTGTAGGTAATTATGCATCAGAGCATACAAATATGAAGCTCCATTCTGGGGCCTCTTCTGTTTAACATCTACATGCTTCCACTGGGAAATTATTATTATGGAAAACAACAAAATAAGTTACCATAGTTATGCAGACGACACACACATTTACATAACCTTATCGCCAGGGGACTATAGTCCAATACAAAAACTGAGTAAGTGCATTGAACAAATTAACGACTGGATGTGCCAGAACTTTCTTAAATTAAATGATGAAAAAACTGAGGTGGTTGTTTTTGGAGCAAAAGAGGAACGATTAAAAGTCAGCACTCAGCTTCAAACGATAATGTTAAAAACAACAGACAAAGCCAGAAATCTTGGTGTAGTCATGGACTCAGACCTGAATTTTAACAGCCACATTAAGACATTAACAAAATCAGCCTATTACCACCATAACAATATATCAAGGGTTAAAGGACTTATGTCTCAGCAGGATTTGGAAAAACTTGTCCATGCTTTTATCTTCAGTAGACTTGACTACTGTAACGGTGTCTTTACAGGTCTCCCTAAAAATTCAATCACACAGCTGCAGCTGATTCAGAACGCTGCTGCTCGAGTCCTCACTAAGACCAAGAGAGTGGATCACATCACTCCAGTTCTGAAGTCTCTACACTGGCTTCCAGTGCCTCAAATAATTGATTTCAAAATACTTCTGCTGGTTTATAAATCACGAAACGGTTTAGGGCCAAAATACATTTCTGATCTGCTACTACACTATAAACCACCCAGACCTCTCAGGTGGTCTGGGACAGGTCTGCTTTCTGTCCCCAGAGTCAGAACTAAACAGGGAGAAGCAGCGTTCAGTTTCTATGGTCCACATATCTGGAACAAACTCCCAGAAAACTGCAGGTCGGGGGACAGTGGTGGCCTAGGGGTTAAGGAAGTGAGTTTGGGACTGGGAGGTTGCTGAAATGTGCTATACAAATAAAGCTGCCTTGCCTTGCCTTGCAATCTAAAGTTATTTTATGAATGAAATAGACATATTACATACCTGAGGGCCATTTGGGGACGTTTTAAATCATTTACAATCCTCTAATTGTCTCCATCTGTTGAAAGCCTGACCGAGTGTGACTCGGTTTCGCCCGTCGTCTTTCCCTTTTCTCTTTCAGTTGTTCTTGGTTTAATCTCCTTCTTTCCTGTGATGGTCCTGCCCCAGTATCAGCCATCACTACAACAGATAACTTCGAAAATAACATTAAAATACAATTAGGTCAATATAAAGAAAACTCCTGCTACCTTTTACTTTGCTGCACAGGCTTTTCCGGTGCTACAAAGAAATCTGTGACCCGTCAGAATGTGTGACTGTAGCGTCGTCTACCTGCCGAAAATTGCAACTTTGCAGGAATAATCGGACCCGGGCAGAGGCATTAATAAAATCTACATAAAACTAGCGTTCTTCTCACTTTTAGTCTCGTTTGCTGTTACAGGTCTTTTATGATCATCAGATGGAACATTACACAGCTTCACAAACATCTAAAAGTTACATATAGTCACTTTAAGTATTACATCTATTTTTCAGAATATATTTTAAATATATTTAACACTACACTATATGGATAAAAAATAACTTAACACTTATTAGATTATAACTGCAACACGTACTGTATAAACAAATGTTTGACTGACAAGTCAAAATGTCTGCCGAGCCAAAGATCTGCAGGGTGCACCTTTGCTTTGTCATGTAAGTGCAAAGCACAATTGTAAAATACTGCTTACACACTGATGCAACATTATTAACAATGTAATAATGTCATATATGATCGCAGGCACACGGCACAACAGGTACTTTTACCTCTAATACTTTCAGTACATTTGTAGCTAACAATACTTGGTAAAGGGCCTGTACTTGCTGTTTACTTACGTGTTGGCGCCATCTGCTGGTTTAAATCAGCATGACAACTCCACTGTCATCTAGTTGGGAGTTCTGTTATCAGAATGAAGGAAAGCTTGAATATATTATGAACATTATACATGTGTAATACGTTATATATATGATTACCATTGTGGGGGTGGGGGGTACATTAGCTTTAGTACTGCACGCTAAAAAGTCAATTACAATCTATCTAGCACCGTCCCAGTAGGGCCAGTACATCTCGTCTGATCAGCTGCTACATTGTGAACCCTCCAGAGCTCTCAGCTGGTCTGGGTCAGCTCTGCTTTCTGTCCCCAGAGTCACAACTAAACCTGGGGAAGCAGCGTTCACTTTCTATGCTCCATATATCTGGAACTAACTCCCAGAAAACTGAGTAAGAGTGAGTAAAAGTGAACCAAAAAAAAACAAAAAAAACCCTAATTACTTCTTGTGGCCTGTGTATTCACAACGAGTACGAATAGCAATGCAGATTAAGACTAGACGATTTCCTAGGCAGATATTGACTTGGGACTATATTGGGAGAAAGCACAGGCGAAGCACTGCTACTTGGGCGCAGAGATATCACGCAGCACCTGAAAACCCCCATCTTTTGTCAACATACCGGCGTGAATATTAGCTGGCTATTTTTCCTACAGTAGACATTGAATGGCGATGAACATGGCAGATTTTGTGAGAGACGAAGAGGATGACTTCTCAGACAGTCCAGATCCAGAAGCATACCTCTACGAACCAGAGTTTTCAGAAGAGGAGCTGCGTGCTTTGGAAATAGAATGATAGGAGGAGGAGGTTGCGATCGCTCACAGCCTGAGGACGTGGGGATGAGACAATCTGGTGGTGTGGGGGAATATGCCAACGTGCCGACTGGAATGAGAATATTGCCTGCAGTGTCTGCAGTTGTGTCACATCTACCAAGGAATTCTCGGCGTTGATCCATTCTGTAGTCCTCGACTTTTTTTTTCGGTGCGATAAAGTCAACTGTAAGAAATGCGGAATGGACCCAATAAACATCTGTCCACAGAGTGATTATTGTAAACATGATGCATGGTTATTTTACAGGATAGATCGACCCTTATTAGACCTGTACTCACACAGATTTGCTGCGTAATATCTCTGCGCCCTAGTAGCAGTGCTTCGGCTGTAGCCTACTTCCACCCAATATAGTCCCAAGTCAATATCTGCCTAGGAAATCGTCTAGTCTTAATCTGCATTGCTATTTGTACTTGTTGTGAATACTCATTAGTTATTTTTTTTTTTTTTTTTTGGCTCACTTTTACTCACGACATGCTAACCGGCAACAAGGGATTCCATTCACTACGCTAAGCTAAGCTAGCGGCGGCAATGACGGACTAAGACAATGCATGCACTGAGACAAAAATATGTTTGCCCACCTATATAAATATAGAAGAGACGGTGAATAACCCTATTTCAACAAACGGTGGCGTATTCCTTCAATTAAAGTGATTGTTAATTTCTTACACTGCACTGTAACTTGTATTCTTGTATTTTACATTCTTTTAACAGATTTTATTTTTTTTAACTGCTCCTTAATGTTTTATGTGAAGCACTTTGAGTTGACTGGTTGCTGAAATGGGCTGTAGAAATAAAGCTGCCTCGAGAATAAAAACCAATGAGTCAGCAAGCACAACCAAAAACTCTTATTTGACCCAGTTTACTGTTATTTTTTGTTGTTATTGCTGTTATTATTACTATTCCCACTGGGTTATTCAGCCACACCAGTATGTGGTTATTTCAGAATCTGAATCAGAATACTATATTGATCCCCTCGGGGAAATTATTTAGTAGCAGTTGCTCAAATTCAAGTTAAAATAAGGAGAAAGAGCAAGTCAATAAGTGTATAAAATAAATAAAGTAAAATAGCTACAATAATAAATAAATAAAACGTTAAGTAGAAGTAAAGTGAGATTAGGTTAAAAAGATTGTTTCAAATGGATTGAACAAATTCTATTGTAGTGCAGTGTCAACAGAAATACAGTATAAATAAGTAGAGTGTGAATAATAAGTAGCAGCAGTGAATGAATAACACATTTGCACATGTAGCTTGACATTGTTTCTTTACCCAGTAAGAATGTCATATTTACATTTCTGTTGGCTCGTGAATGAAACCAACAGGAACTGTTCCGGCACAGTATGGAGTGTACGCCGTATGCATGTAGAACGGAAGGAAATAGATTTTAAGCATAAAGTTGTGCTATACTATTTGACAGATTTGTCCTCAATATGTCACTTGTTTCAACTTTCCCCGTTTTCTTAAAGCCACTGTCTTTTCAAAAATTAGACAATGCTGGTGAATGCTTATCATGCTTTCCATTTCGTTGTGTTTTACTGATTCTGAGTTGACCGTCTGATGTTGCTTTGCAGTCAGCAACAAACTCTTTATTGATACGGCACTAGCTAAAGTCAGAACAGTTCAAATCCTACACATAACGTGTTAAAATAACATGTTAATAACATCAAAATCAGCATAGCGTATGTATCGAATGGACCAACATTTATTTCCTCTGACATTATCGCACACAATGGCACTGGTTGGAGACTGAATGGACAATGATGACATCATAACAGACCATGTTACAGCAGTGTGCATGAAATAATAAAACAAGTGCATTAAACTTATATACCTATACTACCAAGTGAAACACTGTATGTGGTTACCAGAGGAGATATGGATAACCCTAGAAACAGAGACTGGATGAGTTAGTTTGTGTTGCCCGCGGCTTTAAGATGAAGAAGTATTAAGAGAGACAACGGCGTGAGGACGTTGTTTGGGGGGGTGGATGGGTCAAACAACACGGAACAGGAGACAACAACACGAGACCAGGATTCATGTCCCGATCTAGTCCCGTGTGTCACTGAAACGTACATTTTGTAACCCCACCCACCATCTTTTCCTAAACATAACCCGTTCTTGTGCCGGGTGTCAGTTAAATGTACGTCCCACACGGAGCGTCAATACGCGACGCCAAGAGTCCCGACCAAGCGCATCTAAATATGACACCAAAGAGCTAGACGTGAATCCCAATTCTGGCTCAGTACTAAAGTGGTTTGAGTCTTATTTAAAGAATAGGGACTACTTTGTGTCTATAGGGAATTATACATCTGAGCATACAAATATGACGTGCGGAGTTCCCCAAGGCTCCGTTCTGGGGCCTCTCCTGTTTAACATCTACATGCTTCCACTGGCTCAAATTATGGAAAACAATAAAATAAGTTACCATAGTTATGCAGATGACACACAAATTTATATAACCTCATCGCCAGGGGACTATAGTCCAATACAACAACTGACTAAGTGCATTGAACAAATTAACGACTGGATGTGCCAGAACTTTCTTAAATTAAATGATGAAAAAACTGAGGTGGTTGTTTTTGGAGCAAAGGAGGAACGATTAAAAGTCAGCACTCAGCTTCAAACGATAATGTTAAAAACAACAGACAAAGCCAGAAATCTTGGTGTAGTCATGAATCTGACCTAAATTTTAACAGCCACATTAAGACAATTACAAAGTCAGCCTATTACCACCTTAAGAATATATCAAGGGTTAAAGGACTTATGTCTCAGCAGGATTTGGAAAAACTTGTCCATGCTTTTATCTTCAGTAGACTTGACTACTGTAACGGTGTCTTCACAGGTCTCCCACAGGCTTTAACACAACATTTTTTGTGGATAAGCAAAAATGTCAACCAGAACGGAAGAACATCACCAGAAATGGGTCATTATCCACCATGGCTACACGCGCTGCACTGGAGCTCCTCTGTGATGGTAGATGCTAGATGCTAGATTGGATCCGCTAGATGTGTCAATGTAAAAGGACGTGCCTCGTGGCCCGCCTTATTCTGCCTCTAAATGGCTTACCCTGTAATTCTTACCCTAACCCCCTAACCATAGTATTCTTACCCCAACCTAACCCCCTAACCCTGGAATTCTTACCCTAACCATCCCCACTCCTCTTGCCTAAACCTAACTACGTTGATCATTCTAGCAGATCCAATTTAGGATATACCCTCTGTGATAGACGCATTGTGAGGCCGAGGTGTGGACGAGGAAATGCACTTCAGTTACTTCCACATGTCTGCTCCCCGTTTTGATGAGCTGCTGCATCGCTTTGATCCGTACATTCAACATGGAAGGACCCACAGCAGCACGGTCAGTTTGCAAGACTGGCTCTGACTTTGAGGATCCTTGCATCTGGGAGTTCAATCAGGAGAGACTTCATTTTGAGTTGAGAATTATTCATTCATCCACAATAAAAAAAAGATACATGAGAAAAAGTCTTTGGCGATTAGACCCCATTGTCATTAAATTCCCACTGTGAAGTCATATTTTAAAGGGGGTCGAGAAACTGTGAAGAGTGTAGGAATCCGATGAAGCCTAGACCCTGGCGGTGGTGGCGATGACTGAAGAGGATGCTGAGATCTGATTGGATGAGAAGAGGAGCTCAGACCTGGCGCTGGAGATAACTGGAGATGAACGGGGAGGAGGAGAACATTTAAATATTGACAGCAGAGATGTGATTGGCTGACAAAGATTGTGGCTAAATCTGGTTGGTTTAACTAAAAGAGTAAATGCCCCCAATCAGCTGATAAGGAGAAGCAGGAGGAGAGGGAGAGAGAGGGGGATGAAAATGAGTGAGTGATAGTCTTCCTGGCTGAACTTACACTAAGCTTCATTATACAAAACAGTGTTGCTGCCAGCTACCAATTAGACTTGACGGCGGTGGGCCAATCCAAACGCTCATATCCCAACAACAGAACAGACGAGAGAAACTTATACATTCCTTTATTTGCGGCGCGATCTTGCGCTACTTGTTAATAAAGACGGAAGCTCTTCTTCTGCCGGTACACCAACTCCGGGCTTCCTGTAATGACAGCTGTAAATCTAGGTTGGGTTACCCCTATTTTCCACCAGGCGCGTCTGCGCTGCGTTCCAGAGGCGCCTGCGGCCCCCGCGAGAAAATCGCGGGCACTAGTCAATGCTTGATATTGCGATTCGGGAGCATGTTTCATCGCGGCACAAATCTGACCATAAAAAAACTGTGAAAAGAAGATCTCGGGATAAACTCGTTGATCTTGTTGGAAAAATAAGACGGACATGTTAACCGACATTTGATAGGTGCAAAAACATAGCTGTGAACCATTTATTTTGTTTTATTTCATTTATGTATGATTCTTCATTTTCATACACTATGACATTTTGTACCTCAGAATCTCATCAATTTATCCTTTAGTACTGATGTCAATAAGGCACTTTAATTACATTTTATGGGAACTATTAATGGATAATTTACCCCCCTAATCTTTGCAGAAAGACATTAAAAATACTGTATATTCAACAGTTCATTACTTTATAACATTACAATCTGTTGAATTGATTTATTAAGAGCTTTTAGATAAGGTGTTTCTTAGCAGTGTGTTTCAGTTGAAGGTGTGAGCGGTGAAATAAGGTTTTATAGTGATTCGTTCAGGTTCACATTATTTATCTGATGTTTTGTTTAACAAAGAAATCTCAGAGACATTGCTGTTCACAGTATTTGATCAACTCATCATGGCTTCTCTTCACGAACCGGCCGATGGCTTTTCATTCAGACTTCAGTAAATCATTGAACATGACTGTAGGCTCGCTGGTTTCCGCTGAATATATCACGCAGCAGCAGGCAGAGCTCAGTTCTATCCGTTTGTGTGCGACTGATTCCAGCTGAGTCATCCCTTCCTTACTTGGGGAGTTCTATAGCTTGCGTTCTCCGGCGACGATGCTCTGGTAGATACTGTCTGTTAGAGGAATGTAGCTCTCCTGCGGGTAGTCCAACACATAGAGAAGATCAGAGATGGTCGCGGGGTTGAAGCCGCTCCGAACCAGCTGGAACTTCTGCTGCTTGAAGGTGCTCGTCATTTCCATCACCTCCTAAAGGGAAGAAACACCAGGATTCAGTCTGAAATAAATACGCTTTGAATATGAACTGTCGAATGTTTGTTGAAAATTCCAGTTGGGACCTACAGTGATACATCTACAGTGGCTACTTTAGGTGATTTCTCATTGCTGGCTCTAAAGCTGTGCACACATTAGCTGTGTAAAGGTTCTGACACACCAACCCGATTATCAGCCGTCTGACAGTCTGGCGAGGTCGGTGACCTGAGTCTGTTCGATGTGTTCCGTGCCGTCGTCAGTCGGAGGAGCCGTTGGCATCCATTTTGTCCGATTTGACTTGTTGAATCGGCCAGTGGGCAGTCAGACTAAATGACCAATCTGATTGGTGGAGTGCTAGCCCTTGACTAGCGAATCAGTGCTTCTTCTACAAGAAGAAGCCCGAGAGCTGACAACGCCAGTATCTTCTTATTACTAACCATCATATTTTCTTCCGTTCAGTGAGTAATGACAACAACTCTCCTTCTTGACTACTATCACCACTCTCTGATGAAAACAATGACTGACGACAGCGTGCTCTGTGTTTACGAGGTCTACATAGATGTTCTGTCATTTCCAGTTTTCATTTTTTGAAAACAGCCCTGAAATCACCATCACCAAACCCACCAGACTCCATGTAAATAATCACTACTTTTAGCGTGTATAGAGTCAGCGTATTTCCACATGTAAATGGGTGAATTAAGGGTTTATTTCAAACAAACCAGAGAGGTTAGACGGACCAAGACGGCTTTTGAGCTTTCTGTCGACTTTGATTGAAGTGTGTTTTACGGTGATGAAAGTACTGCTTATTTTATCCCAGAATGTATCTGTGGTGTAGCCAGACCTATCTCCACAGCACTCTGGCAATGTGAGACTACGCTTAGGCAGACAGTGTCACTACACTTTGACCTAACCTTCATTCTGGACTATGCATCTGTCCATTGCACATACTATATTTTCTTTACATTCTGCACTCAATCCATTCAGCCACCTTTTTCTTATGCTGAACAGCTATTATGTATATTTTGGTTTCTGTTTCTGTATTTATTGGTTATTCTTATTAATGTTGAATATGTTTGTTTGTTTATGTATGCACCATTCACCAAGGCAAATTCCATGTAGGTGTAACTCACTGTGGTGATAAACGCCTTTCTGATTCTGATTCTTATTCTGAGTTACATAGTTCCACATTTGTACGAGCTTACTGCAAAGTTGTGCAATTACACATTCCACCAGCTGAGGTCAGGGATGTCATCCTAAACCTGTTCTGTCCTGGATGGATGGAAACTCTACTATAGTCCTCTAACGAAGAACATTAGGGCTGGGTATCGTTCAAAAGTACCAGTATCAATACCGGTACCAATACCAATACTGTGACTTTGATACCAGGTCCTGAATGATACTTTTTTCAATACCAATTTTATAAAACAAAATGAAATGACATTACATATTACCGTGCAAATCTTTTCATTTATGTCTCAGCTCCGACTACGTGAGCGTCTCTGTGTAACGTAGAGTTCTTCCTGCGTGTCTCTACGACGTGTAACGTTAGACAGCCAATCACAGACATTATTAGATCTTGGTAGAAGCATGCTGCATGCTGATTGGCTCACTGACGCTGATGAGATTCACTCCTTAGGTGTTGACATTGGGTTTTGAATGACGCGGCATTTTTCGATACTCGACACTTTAGAGACAATTCGATCAGTGTCTAACAGGTATTGAGTTGAGTACCCAGCCCTACTCAGCATGTCTCTGCTCTGTTACCTGAAGCCTTATGAACAGTGGACGAGCGTACGCTGGGATTTCCCTCATCACATGCTCAAACAGTTTCTTCCCATCGAACGTGTGTCCCGGTCGTACAATCATGGCAGCCATGCCCGCTCTGCCCTCGTGCCCTGTGGACACAACATGGTTTAGACTCATCATTCTCCAACTCAGGGTTATTCTTCATCAGGAATGGTAACAGCACTTAGCAGGAAACGATTGCAATAATAACGTTATTGTATGTGGTACAGTATTAGGGGATGGTTATTCTGAAAACACCTATACTGGAAGCTTCCAAAGGCTTGTTGGCTGATGGAGATGAGCAGAATTTGGAGGGCAAAGGGAGACTTAAACAAACCTTGTATTTCCACTCCGTATACATTGACTTCTTGGATAAAATCCACCAGCCCGAGAGTCTCTGTTACCTCTGTCGTTGCTACATTTTCACCCTTCCACCTGAAGTCAGGGAAACAAGATGATGATTAACAGTGCAAGTGTTGTGTCCTAAATATAAAAAAAATTAAATTAAAAAACTGTTCAAGTGTTGCAGCCAGAAACACAGGGCGGATGCTGGAGCGTGGTTCCACTTGTCACGACTGTATGTGTTCCCTCTCTGAAGTCCACCTGCAGCTGATAAACTTCCACCGTCTTGCTAACAATTGCTAAGGTCTTTCAGAACCAGGTTTTGTACTGTGGTGTCTATTTTTTATTTATTTATTGTATTCCTACCACAGGCAATACAACTTTTTAACACTTCACAAACATAGGTTTTACTTACATCTTTATAAATACTATTTAAGTAGTAGTACATTTTTAGTCCCAATTTGTATACATGTTTGTACATTCTTTTTCTTCTTTTGAATATTTGTTCTTGTATTCTATTTATTACTTCTTGTATATTCTGTATGTGTGCTCTGTGTCTGATATTTTGCTGCTGTAGCACTGAAATTTCCCAATTTGGGATCAATAAAAGTCTATCTAATCTAATCTATTGTCATGAGTATGGTGAGCAGGATAACTTTTCCTTTGGGGAATATAAAGACTATCTATCTGTGTTCCAGAAGCATTACCTTTAGTGTGTACTGCAGCTGCCCTTACAAAGTGTGTACTGTTGCATGGCAGAATGCATACTGTTTGGACATACCACTTCACCCTAACATTGCACCGTAAACTCTCTTGCTCATATATCCGTCGAGACCTGGTAAATGGCCACATCGTTCCAGAGTTTCTGTTATAAATGTGTTGTCTTTAGGCTGACGACATCATCGGGCTGAACATCACCATAGGGATGGACTCCTTAACCCTTGTGTTGTCTTTGGGTCAACTTTGTCAGTCAGTGAAGCACTTGACATCCTCTGATCTTACCTATTAGTCAAAATAATTCATAATTTCAGCTTTTTTTAACTCGAAAATTTGGTTTAATGTCATATAAATTAGGTTTATTGATCATGAATTTAAAAAAGCGTTTAGGAAGTTGAAGTGATGGTTCGGAGTAGTTTCTCCCTAGGCTGCTTTGCACCTTGACCTCGAGCCAAACAACCCCCCATAAGCTTTTTTCCCTTGTTATAACGTTGGTGGAGTTAGCGTTATCAGCTGGTTAGCTTAGTGCAGGCGCTAATGGATCCACGTTTGTATCTCGTAAATGACCCCACTAATAATGCCCGGAATGATACCAAACTTCTACAGTAGTACAAATAGTTTCTGTACTTATAAAACGAGGCATTACGAGGAAGTTTGTAACTACACCATAAGTATATTTAAAATAACACTTGCCTGATGGAAACTCCTCTCGGCTACTATCGCGCACTAGAAGTGACAAAAAAAAAAAAAACATAAAGAAAAAGGGACAAAAACGTCGGAAAAAGACCCCCAAAAAAAATAAACCCTGAAGGACAACAAGTTCATGGTCGATGGGAAGACAACACGAGGGTTAGAGGTGGCGGTGTACGGTTGGTACCAACTGTACCTGAAGGTGTCTCCCACTCGGTCCCTGAAACAGATGAAGCCCTCCTGATCTTCAGCCATGAGGTCGCCCGTGTTAAAGTAAGCGTCTCCCTTCACAAACACGTTTCTCATCAGCTTCTTCTCTGTCAGTTGCTTGCTCCCAGCGTAGCCAAAGAACGGGCTGGTGGCGCTCACCTTTGACAGCAAAAGCCCCGTCTCGCCTGAGAAGAGACATGGGACAGAAAGTCTCAAATCAATACACTATCATTGTCAGGTGAAGTCAACTTTCAAAGAATAACAAGAAAGGCAATCCTGTTGTGGAAATGTTCTTTGAGTTGCACTCTTACCCCTTTCCACTCGCTGACAGAAACCATTCTGATCTGTCACTGGTTCGTCTTTCACCATGTCATACTTTATCAGATCATACTTGAACAGGAGCTACACCAAAAGCAAGAGAAACAATTATTGCATTGGGCAGTGGCATTACAACCTAATCTAACTAATGGAACAATCACCCACTAATCAGCTTCAGGTTACCAGATATTTTTCACAGCACACATTTTAACACTGACTGGACAGCAGGCCTGGGTCGCTGAGAGATTCTGACCGTTTGATAACCTTCAGCAAAAACATCACGGTTGAATCACGTGGGTGGGGGCGCTGTAGGTCACAGTTCATGGAAAGTGAAACTTAAATCTGTCATGGGGCGGTTGGATGTATTTACTCACATTAAAAAGATGTATTGGGGCGCCCGGATAGCTCAGTTGGTAGAGCGCGCACCCATATATAGAGGTTTACTCCTCGACGCCGCGGCCACGGGTTTGACTCCGACCTGCGGCCCTTTGCTGCATGTCATTCCCTCTCTCTCCCCTTTCATGTCTTCAGCTGACCTGTCAAATAAAGGCCTAAAAATGCCCAAAAATAAATAAATAAATAAATAAAAAAGATTTATGAAAAGCCTGAAAGATTCGCGACGAGACAAAACGTTTAGAACGTTGCAGGGAAAAGTTGCAGCGGTCAGAACCGGTCAGGAGGCGCAACGAGCGCCCCCAAACACAGTATATGGTGGAGCGACCGTTGTTAAAACAGAGAATCAGAGAAGTAAAACGTTTTCGCCGTTTCATCACTAGAAATGCAGCTGTAGCAAGCATCTTACTATCACTAACGTCATCCACATTCATATTTAGACGCAACAGATGATAGCCAGCTTTAGAAAAAGCCTGGAAGTCAGAAGTTAGGAAGGAAGTACAAAGAGTTGTTGCTATGGAGATGATACACCATCTCGTCTCATTGGTGTAAACTAGCAGCTTTCAGGATGCTGCAGACCGGCGCGTTGCAAGGAGCTGCAAGTTACAACTCGTCTCGAATATTTGGTCTGATCTGGACTTTACGCCTCTGCGAAGATTTCTTTCTCTTTCAATCGAAGCATGGAATATTCGAATATGCACCCCTATTTAAATCACCAAGTCAAGCAACCAGCGTGTGTGACATGGGCCATTTACTACTTTCATTTCATCCCCTCTTCACTTCTGGCAGAGCTCACACCTTTAGGCTACAAAGTACTCACCCTGTAGAAGAAGTTAGAGCGGCCCACAGTTCCGATCTTGCCAACGTGGTTCATGAAACACAGGTTTCCCTCGGTGGAGCCGTACACCTCGCACATTTGAACGTTCCCAAAGCGACTGTGGAACTCCCGCCAGACGTCCTGCCGCAGACCGTTCCCGACTCCCATCCGCACCTTGTGAACCTTATCCTCGTCTGTCTGATGCGGGGAGAAGGATGGGATGACATTAGCTCAACAGATCCGACTGCTGACAACTAACCATTTCTCAATGAACAAATTAAAAATTAGGGAAAATAATTCAATGTTAATGCACATTCTGATTAAGCTGACACAATGGGATATAGAGGGAAAATGTCAGTTAGGGCCTGCGTCCATATAGCTTTTTTTTTCCGGAGCACCAGCGTCTTTTTTCAGTTGTTCCCAGTGAGGACAGAGGCAGTCAGTGAAACGTCACAGCAAAATACAGCCTGGTATGTGCTGGAAATCAGTTGCAAAAATGAAAAGAATGTTTGACAAACCTGCTGCTTAGAGATAATTCAATGTTATCAATATATCTTTCAGAGCAAAGAGAATGTTTTTTATGCAAATGAGGATTTGTCAATTTATAAATTTCCACTTGACGCTCAGGTTGAATTAGGACGTTCTTCAAGACAGTGCGCTAAGAATGATTTCTGGGTCACAAGCCGGAGGATCGAGGAGCCGAGAAGGCACGAAATTGGGAATTGGGAAAGGCCCAATGCTGAGAGGAGTCCTCACCTTCTTTAATAAAGGTTTTGATTTCATTAAAGGTAATTACTTTTTTGCTAATGAGGTAGTCTAGGTGCTATATAAATACTGTGAATGTATCAATATGCTCAATCCACAGAGAAATGCACACAGCCTGTATTCAGAAACTGTGCCTTTTAACGAGCCGTCAGGACTTCCTGTACGGTTGTGATGTCACAACTGTTCTATACATAGGTAGAAAGTTCTGCTACAGTGCCGTTAGTCATTCCCCAGCTGCAATGACGGTGAAAAAACACGTGAAGTGGCTGAAGACCCAGAAACACTGACCAATCAGAGCAGACTGAGCTTTTTCTGGAGGGGCCCTTAAAGAGACAGGCGCTAAAACAGAGTGTTTTAGACGGGGAAATACAGTTATATTTAGACAGACAGTATTAGAAAAATATTGTGTTTTTTAACATTAAAGCATGTAAACATGTTCTAGTACAAAACCAAAGTACGTATATATAAGTAAGTATAAACCTGAAAATGAACATAATATGGGACCTTTAAATCTTAAAAACTACTGTGACTACTACAATGACTACATTGGCATGTGAAGTCTAAATAAGTATACTATGAACAGTTCATTCTCTGACTCGTTATGAAGTAAAAAGATGTTTGGGCAAAGCTACAGACGATGCCTGGTGTGTTTGTGTCCTCTGTGATGAGTTCTGTGGTATTTGCACATTGTGCATAATGAGCGCATACAGGCAGTAATTGGTCCTCACGCTTGTGTGCACACATTGACCTTGTGAAAAAATGCTTATCTGCTGTTCATGTCCATATCTTTAATTTGTAAATCAGTGTTGGGGGAAAGCATGGCCAGCCTTCCACCCACACAGTCAAATAACAGAGGGACAGGGGACAAAGAGGACTTTGAGTCCAGCCTCAAGACAGGATGTCCTGGGCCCTCACACTGTGTGTGCGTGCACGTCAACGTGTCCACCATGGGAGTACACAAACATGAAAACAAAGACCCTGCTTGTCCTTCTGCCACAGTTGTGCACAACTTTACTCCCGTGATCCACAAGTAGCAGTGACTGTAAAGAAGCCTCTCTACAGAGAAAACAAGTCTGCCTACGGTGAAAGGCACTGAGGCTTTTTCCCGTTGCTCAACTCTAACTCACTTACTCTGTCATTCATTAAGTGGCAATGTATGTTGATTATCTGTTTAGTAGCCTGGTGTGTGGATAACAAATGTGAATAACAGGACGGCAAGTCATGTTGACAAAATAAAAGCAAGCAGTGGAATAGAATAAAAGTGGAGAGTGGAAAACTTGAAGGTATTTTGGAGATCAATGGTTTGGGTGTCAGCACTAAACTTTACTTCAAATTCACATTCAACAATCACACAGAAAGCAATCATTCCTTTAAGTATATTTTTTCAGTAGTTGTTCTGGCATTTTTATCTTTGCTATCTTTATTATTTCTAGTATATTTCTTGTATTTTCTGTATGTGTGAGTGAGTATGTGTGTATGTCCCTGTAACTTGCTGCTTGTAACAGAGTAATTTCCCAATTTTGGGATTAATAAAGTCTATCTATCTACAATGGGGAGAACAAGTATTTGATACACTGCCGATTTTGCAGGTTTTCCTACTTACAAAGCATGTAGAAGTCTGTAATTTTTATCGTAGGTACTCTTCAACTGTGAGAGACGGAATCTAAAACAAAAATCCAGAAAATCACATTGTATGATTTTTAAATAACTAATTTGCATTTTATTGCATGACATAAGTATTTGATCACCTACCAACCAGTAAGAATTCCGGCTCTCACAGACCTGTTAGTTTTTCTTTAAGAAGCCCTCCTGTTCTCCACTCGTTACCTGTATTAACTGCACCTGTTTGAACTTGTTACCTGTATAAAGGACACCTGTCCACACACTCAAACAAACAGACTCCAACCTCTCCACAATGGCCAAGACCAGAGAGCTGTGTAAGGACATCAGGGATAAAATTGTAGACCTGCACAAGGCTGGGATGGGCTACAGGACAATAGGCAAGCAGCTTGGTGAGAAGGCAACAACTGTTGGTGCAATTATTAGAAAATGGAAGAAGTTCAAGATGACGGTCAATCTTCCTCGGTCTGGGGCTCCATGCAAGATCTCACCTCGTGGGGCATTACTGATCATGAGAAAGGTGAGGGATCAGCCCAGAACTACACGGCAGGACCTGGTCAATGACCTGAAGAGAGCTGGGACCACAGTCTCAAAGAAAACCATTAGTAACACACGACGCCGTCATGGATTAAAATCCTGCCGCGCACGCCTCCCCCTGCTCAAGCCAGCGCATGTCCAGGCCAGTCTGAAGTTTGCCATTGACCATCTGGATGATCCAGAGGAGGAATGGGAGAAGGTCATGTGGTCTGATAAGACAAAAATATAGCTTTTTTTTCTAAACTCCACTCGCTGTGTTTGGAGGAAGAAGGATGAGTACAACCCCAAGAACACCATCCCAATCCTGAAGCATGGAGATGGAAACATCATTCTTTGGGGATGCTTTTCTGCAAAGGAGACAGGACGACTGCACCGTATTGAGGGGAGGATGGATGGGGCCATGTATCGCGAGATCTTGGCCAACAACCTCCTTCCCTCAGTAAGAGCTGAAGATGGGTCGTGGCTGTGTCTTCCAGCATGACAACGACCCGAAACACACAGCCAGGGCAACTAGGGAGTGGCTCCGTAAGAAGCATCTCAAGGTCCTGGAGTGGCCTAGCCAGTCTCAAGACCTGAACCCAATAGAAAATCTGTGGAGGGAGCTGAAAGTCTGTATTGCCCAGCGACAGGATCTAGAGAAGGTCTGTATGGAGGAGTGGGCCAAAATCCCTGCTGCAGTGTGTGCAAACCTGGTCAAGAACTACAGGAAACGTATGATCTCTGTAATTGTAAGCAAAGGTTTCTGTACCAAATATTAAGTTCTGCTTTTCTGATGTATCAAATACGTATGTCATGCAATAAAATGCAAATTACTTAAAAATCATACAATGTGATTTTCTGGATTTTTGTTTTAGATTCCGTCACTCACAGTTGAAGAGTACCTATGATAAAAATTACAGACTTCTACATGCTTTGTAAGTGGGAAAACCTGCAAAATCGGCAGTGTATCAAATACTTGTTCTCCCCACTGTATATATCTATCTATCTATCTATCTATCTATCTATCTATCTATCGATCTATCTATCTTATCAAAGATTCCACAGGGCATATTGTCATTTAGGAGGGTGATACAATAATGTGAATTTTACTTAATAGCAATTTTAAACCAAAAATAACCAGAAAGGAAGCGTTTTGTTGCTGTATGTCCATGCAGAAAGAGGCAGGATGTAGTTTTTGCAAGAGGTTATTGCCACTCCCAGCTGAATGGTGAACAGATTACCTTGGGCTGGTTGCAGAGGTATCTGCAGAGTTCACCAATATACTGGAAAACAGTAACGTCATGTTTCCTACAGTCCTTCCAGAACTGGGATGCCGAGAACTTCTTCTTCAAGATGCAGGTCGCACCTGTCATACAACAGACAACAACTTCATTACATTCACTATTAAAGGATACAATTCACATTTTCAATACTAGGTATATCTACTCCATAAATATAAATATGAACCTTAAATCAGATTTATAGATTGGCATTTCATTTCCATATAGAGTGTACTGTATATTTGAAATATTTTGTTGACTACGGCTGGGTATCGTTTCTAGATTTTCAATACCATTTAAAAAAAAAAAAAAATCCATTTAAACAAAAAGAAATTACAACAGTGCAGTACAAATCTTTTTCTATGTTTTTATTTTAGTTTTTCACAATAACAGCCAATCACAGACATTATTAGGTCTTGGTAGAAGCATGCTGCATGCTGATTGACTCACTGACGCTGATGAGACTTACTCTTTGAGGTATTGAAATTTGGTGTTGAATGAAGGAATTTTTCAATACTCAATACAATGGAGGCAATCAGGTTGGTGCCTAACAGCATCAACGTCTGGACCCAGCCTTATTGTCAACAGTATGTTTAACGAGCTGTAGAGCTTTGTGTTACTATGCAGCTCCATGGACTGTTCAAATCTCGTGATCTTTTGAGAAGATCAATGCACTCACAACGCAATGCTGAGGAGCAAAGTGTTGACCCAACACATTTAAAGACAAAGTGTTTATAGCTGTTAACAGCTGTTCACGTATACATGCTGCAGGTCAGTCATTTTCATAGGTAACTCATTTAATTACACATTATTTCCCAGTAACTGTAACAGATTACAGTGCAGGGTTTCACCCAATGTATTGCCAGCCTGGTGGCCCACCAGGCATAAGCCACTGGTGATAACATTTTGAAAGAACGTTTTTTAAACTACAGTTACAGTACAATGGTGCGGCCCGGTTGGAAACTTAGACAAAGTCCTCTCCTGTATCTCCTGAATTGGCTGGTAGGCCGATGAAGGCCGACGCATAGTGACAGTGCAGGACACACAACACAAACTAGGGCGACGGTCACCTTGCTGTGTCAGGGCCTTAAGCCATGACTTCTTGTTTCCTGTTGTGACTCACTTTTTTCAGCTCACCTCTTTCGTCAGTGTAAAAGTGTGACTGTATTTCACTGGAGAGGATTCCAACAGCGGGACGTACAACAGTCTGCCGCTAAAGCTATGAGCTAACAGACACAAACTAGCTCTATGGTCACAGCTGTTGTCTGAAAAACAACACAGACAGGACTAAATGTTGCTTTTACTTAAAACTGGTAAACCTTGTGGTGCATTCAAAGTTATTGTAAAATACCCTTTTCTCATCTGTTTTTTTTCTTTTAACCGCAATTTATTGGTGAAAAAAGTAATTATTGTTAAAAGTAATTGTTATTACATTTTTAATAATCATTTAAATCTCCCCCTTTTTTGTGCTGATCCAAAAATTGATCTGATACGTGACTCAAAACCATGAAATGAACCGTGAGTTTTGTGATCCGTTGCACCCCTATTTGAGAGGGATGGGAAATTATACTGCAAGCCATTATCTCATTGTTTCATTATTAAAACGTGTGGTATAGTTACATAAGAAATAAATTGGTCCAAATATAGGCAGTTTAAAACATAGAAACTGTATTGTCAATTTCGGCAACCAAAAGCTGATGCCTGGTTGCCAAGCCAGCAACCATGTTAAAAAGTTAGTGTTGAGCCCTGTACACAAACTCACAGTGCCAGGAGTGTCAGACCTGCAGCTCTGGACCCAACTTTAATCTATGCCAGCTATTGTCTTTCAAATCTACAGGAGCTATCATTTCCCTTGCCTGTAGGTGTATGTGTACATGTCTATATGTGCAGGTCTTTCTTTCCGAGAGCTGGTGAAGGTTGACAGGTGTACACCGGTTGGACAACAACAGAACAGCTAGCCCCATGTGTCTAAAACTATCAGGACACCAGCCTCCCCAAGGTTTGTTAGCACGTTGTCAGGACGTTGACCTCTAGCACTAAAGGGCATTGAACTGTCAGCTTTGGTAGCAGTTGGAACAAATGCAGAAGCCAAGAATTCATCAATAGGACAGCTGATTAGACTTTTGCTGCTTTCCCAAACCATTAAAAAACTGTAACACTACCTTTAACCTCATTCTAAATGATCTAGCTGAGATAAGCCATACCATACTGTCATGTAGTTTAAACCCAGACATGAAGGCTCATACAGTGGGCCAGTCTATGTAGAGGGCAAACACCACAACAATGACCTAAAAACAATCATATTCTCCATAATAGTCTCCAGTGTCCACTTCCTGCTCTAAAGCCTCTAATTAAGCCGCAGGTCCTCAAAGGGGACACATTGTTTGGCAGTTACACAGTGTGCTCAGTGGACAGCATGCTCAGTGGACACTGTCTTCAGTGGACACCGCGCTCAGTGGACACGGTGTTCTGTAGACACTGTCTTCAGTGGACACCGCGCTCAGTGGACACTGAAGGCCTGAATACCAGAAAATTGCTCCCCTGTATCTTTTCTAACCTGGAACTCAATCATCCAACGGCTATGTGCATGTGGCTGGGCTACATTCATGCAATGAGGACACATGCCTTCATATCATTATATCACTTACAAGTTTAAAAAAGGTCATTTGAAGTTCAAAAGATAATTAATATGTATTTCTGTTTCTATTTCAAGCATCCCAAATGAGCTCTGACCCTTTGAAAATATTCTCCAACTAAGACCATCAAAATGTCGTTAGATCATTTATTTTGTCCAGGAGGAAAAAATGAGAAGACCTTTCTTGCTCTAGACTTTTCTTTTGTCACAGTTTGTATCACTCAATGACATGAAGCCTGCATGCAGTCACTCAATAACATGTATTTCTGTCAAGGTGGTGGTTTTTCCTGTTTATTGTTATTTCAATCCCTGTTTGTATGTTTCCCTGTTGTCTGTTTCGTGGTTGTGTGTTACCCGTGTTCTTTCTGTGTTCTGTTTTGTTTCCTAGTTCCGTCCTTGCTTCAGTTTCCTGTCTTAGTTTGTAGTGTCTGGCTGCAGTCAAAAAGTCAAAAATGTTACCTCCTACGTCCTTTCCTAACCACTTTTCCTTAACCCCGATGGTAAACGTCATGAGGTCAAGGAAAGGTGTGAAGGAGAATTCAAAAGAAATTAGGAAAAGACAACCACATACTGCAATCTGCAGTATGTAGTAGGAGATTTCAAAAACGGCCCTTGTTTTGAAACACAAAATGGGCGTTTCTCAATCTGTGTTCTTCTATTGACTTGTGTTCTTGTGTCCCTGTGAAACGTCATCTTGTGTTGCCAGAGTACTGTCCCAATACACAAGTTCGCATTTCACCAAGAACATTGGAAATGTTCTTGACACGCCCATTTTACCGAGGATGCATTGGTTGGTAACTTCGCAGCACCCGTATCCCAACATTCATTTCGGCATTCAGTGAGGGTCAGGTTTCCGGTACAGACCAAAAACGCAATCTTTTCGCAATCTTATTCATCATTAAATTCACTTAGTAGGCAGTCTTGTGAAAATCTTTGCCGAATTGACAATTTGCTCCAAAGTTTTCGGAGTTGAGAAGCTCCATGAAGTTACGCGGCCGCCAGCTTGCGCCTGCCGGGGCCGCTAGCTCATCGCTTGGCCAGTCACGCTCGGAGACCTCGCTGTGAGCTGGAGGTCTCTCAGACCGGTCCCGTAAATAAGATTAACGGGAACCTGTGGTTAACTGTCTTTATAGAGTTAAACTCCACCTCGCTGGCCGTCACACACACACACACACACACACACACACACACACACACACACACACACACACACACACACACACACACACACACCAGCAGGCAGAGGTGGGGGAGAAAGATATACCCATTTCTTTTCGGGAGACTTGTTTAAATTATGACAGGCTATACATTAGATTTAGTATTTAGTTCATATTTTTTTGGTGTATTTGTTTTCTGATTTATTAGAGTTGAGTTTCAGTCTGTATGATAAATCAACAGTTGTACATAAAGTGGTAACATGCTATGACATGTTATGTAGACTAAAGGGGACCCACCTTTATCATTTGAATTGCTAATTTCCATCTGTTGTCCCTGGGCATATACAGTTCACTACAATAATATAGAAATGATAATTCCACATAATAGGAACACATAGGACACACCAGTGCATATGCCTACTTATTTTTTGATTTAAACTGACTTAAACTAATACACTAATAATAGTAGGGATCACGTTCCACTCTTTTGAATAAGTAAGGGGTGTTTGAGCTAAACCATAAACAATGAAATTAAAGCTCAATAAGTTTTATTTTTCAATATTATTGCAATAGTTGTAACATTGTGAGGTTTTCTTGTTTAAATACAAACCTTTTTACCTTCCTGCTTCTTACAGTGCAGACGCTTTGCTGCTTGCTCCTGCCTCTCCTGCCTCTCCTGCCTCTGCTTGTATATTTCTGCTGGTAATCTTGCTTTTCCTCAGAGAGAAACTATGAGCAGCGGCTCTTGGATACTTATACATCACTGGACTATGCATGTTTTGTAGACATAGTAGGCTATTGCCATATTTCAACATTTTTCTGCGTGAGCGTGGCCTACCAATAGCTCAAGCCTGTCCTAAAGTGACTGTAGCTTGTCCATGGAGGACTACTACAAACTCCTACAGAAGATTGCAGTTCTGGAAACCAAAATTTACCGGTTAGAAGTAAACGTGGAAGTGAACGGATCATGTGGAAATGACACCACTTTACCACTGACCCAAAACAATGGACAAAAGCATGCCAACACACAGCTAACTCGCACCAGCAAGACTACAAACAAACAGGAGGGCTGTGAAATGGGTAATAAATCAACAAGTGGTAGTCCTCCCTGGAACTCGTTTGGTGCAAAGCCTAAGAGTAAATCCTTTTCCTAGGAAATGGGAGGACAAGTCTGGGCCCTGTGTATTCAATTCTTCGTCAATCTATGTTGTAGGTAGGTAATAGAAAAAGAATGGTGAATCCGCTAAGCAAGAAAAAGAAGCACTTGACAGCCAACTTAGCAAATTTAGCATCCATTCCTCGTCAGCCACAGCCTGTCCCAAAAAACGAGACAGATAATTATTTTAACACACTAACATTAGCCTTACTAAACGTCAGGTCTTTGGCGGGTAAATCATTTTTAATCAATGATTTTATTATTAAGCACAATCTTGACCTTATGTTTTTAACTGAAACCTGGTTGGACCATAATAACAGTGATGCTGTTCTCATTGAGTCAGCTCCTCCTAACTTCAGTTTTATGAGTGAGAATAGAGTGAATAAGAAAGGAGGTGGAGTCGCCATTTTGTTTAATGACTTGTTCCAATGTACTCAAATATCTTATGGAAACTTTGCTTCTTTTGAATATGTGGCTCTTCAGCTAAGGTCCCCGTCTCGACCTATATTTCTAATTATCTACAGGCCACCTAAATACTGTGCCTCCTTCTTTGACGACTTTAGTGAACTGCTGTCTATAATCTGTATTAACTTTGACTGTGTAATTATTGCTGGTGATTTCAACATTCATGTTGAAAACCCCCAGGACAGAGGGACCAAAGAACTGTGTTGTATTTTTGAGAACTATGGACTGACTCAGCATGTGACAGAGCCAACACACAACAAGGGGCACACTCTGGACTTGATTATCTCCAAGGGTTTGAACATTTCCAAGGTTGTGGTGACTGATGCTGCTCTCTCTGATCATTCCTGTGTTTTCTTTAATGGCACTATCTCTGTGCACAAAACTGTCCAAACAAAGTTAATAAGAAAATGGTATATCACTGACAACACTAGTGAAACATTCATTCAGCTTTTCTCCTCCACACCCGCCCTCTCAGGGGTCTCAGTCACTGAGCTTGTAGACAATTTCAATTGTAAAATTACAAATGTTATTGATGCCATTGCTCCCATTAAGGTAAAAACTTAATCTCTCTCTAGTCTCTGATAAGAAAAGATCTCCATGGACAAATGCCATACTGGTAAGAACAGAAAAAAGAGAGTGTCGAAAAGCAGAACGCAGGTGGCGAAAAACTAATCTCCAGGTCCACTACAACACCTATAAAGAGAGACTTTGTATTTATAATTTGGAACTGAGGAATGCAAAGCGGTCCTTCTTCTCTGACATTATTGCCAGAAACGATAATAATTCACGTGCTTTGTTTGCTACTGTCGATAGGTTAACAAACCCTCCAGTACCAGTAGCATCTGAACTTTTATCTACCGAGGCCTGCAATGAGTTTTCCACCTTTTTCAAAGACAAAATTCTGAAAATTAAACAAACAATCAGTGCTTCCATATTGAGTACAGGGTATGTATTGTCACAGTGTCCAGGCAAAACATATGCCAATATGACCCAATTTCATATGATTAACCGTAAAAACCTGGAGGACATTATACAACATCTGAAAACCTCCTCCTGCTGCCTTGATATTCTACCAACGGGCCTTTTCAAAAATGTTTCCAATTGTTTGTCCTACAGATTGTAAACGCGTCTCTTCTCTCAGGTATCTTCCCACAGGCCCTGAAAACTGCAGTCATTAAGCCACTCTTAAAAAAAGAACAATCTAGACACGTCACTAATGAGCAACTATAGGCCGATATCAAACCTTCCATTTTTAAGTAAAATCATTGAAAAAACGGTTTCTCAACAACTCACCCTTTTCTTGTCACTAAACAACAGCTTTGATTCCTTCCAGTCGGGTTTTCGACCACACCACAGCACTGAGACAGCTCTTGTTAAAGTCTTTAATGACATCCACTTAAAGACAGATAGTGGCAAAATTTCAGTCTTGGTATTACTTGATCTCAGTGCTGCATTTGATACGGTCGACCATGACATATTACTAGACCGATTGGAAAACTGGGTTGGCATTTCTGGCTCAGTACTAAAGTGGTTTGAGTCTTATTTAAAGAATAGGGACTACTTTGTGTCTATAGGGAATTATACATCTGAGCATACAAATATGACGTGCGAAGTTCCCCAAGGCTCCGTTCTGGGGCCTCTCCTGTTTAACATCTACATGTTTCCACTGGCTCAAATTATGGAAAACAATAAAATAAGTTACCATAATTATGCGGATGACACACAAATTTATATAACCTTATCGCCAGGGGACTATAGTCCAATACAACAACTGACTAAGTGCATTGAACAAATTAATGACTGGATGTGCCAGAACTTTCTTAAATTAAATGAAGAAAAAACTGAGGTGGTTGTTTTTGGAGCAAAGGAGGAACGATTAAAAGTCAGCACTCAGCTTCAAACGATAATGTTAAAAACAACAGACTAAGCCAGAAATCTTGGTGTAGTCATGGACTCAGACCTGAATTTTAACAGCCACATTACAATTACAATTACAAAGTCAGCCTATTACCACCTTAACAATATATCAAGGGTTAAAGGACTTCTGTCTCAGCAGGATTTGGAAAAACTTGTCCATGCTTTTATCTTCAGTAGACTTGACTACTGTAACGGTGTCTTCACAGGGCTCCCTAAAAAAATCAAATCAGACAGCTGCAGCTGATTCAGAACGCTGCTGCTCGAGTCCTCACTAAGACCAAGAGAGTGGATCACATCACTCCAGTTCTGAAGTCTCTACACTGGCTTCCAGTGCCTCAAAGAATTGATTTCAAAATACTTTTGCTGGTTTATAAATCAATAAAAATTTAAATTTAAATAAAACGGTTTAGGGCCAAAATACATTTCTGATCTGCTACTACACTATGAACCACCCAGACCTCTCAGGTGGTCTGGGACAGGTCTGCTTGTTGTCCCCAGAGTCAGAACTAAACAGGGGGAAGCAGCGTTTAGTTTTTATGCTCCACATATCTGGAACAAACTCCCAGAAAACTGCAGGTCTGCTGCAACTCTCAGTTCTTTTAAATCAAGGCTGAAGACCTATCTTTTTGATGTTGCCTTTCTTTAAATAAGCATTGTTGACACTGTATAACAATCTATATAAACATATAAAGAGAAATTCCTAAAACAAATAATAGAATTGAATTTATGATTATTCCGGTGACATTCTTTTGCAGTAACGGACACATCTCTGATTATTTCTCTGATGCAGGCATGACAATAGTTGACAGAATCTGACAGACGTTGGGCTGGTCAAAAGTTAGTCGAAGTAACTAACTAATTTAGGCAGAAGGCCTAAAAAGAAAAAAATAGTCACTCTGAGCGAGTTCTTGACTATTTAGAGACAGACTGCAGAAGAAATAAAATAGTTTAAGAACACGTTCTGGACTATTAAGAGATTTTTGTCTGCAGGGCTGTACCGGGTTTTACAAGGTTTGCCGAAGAAAAGAACTAAGCTTTGCGGTGACGACCACATCGAAAACGATAAGAGTATACTCAAGAAAAGCTTCTGTAAATATGGGGAATGAAACCTCAAAGCCGTGCGACACATCTGGACCCATAGTGGGTGAGATGGTTAGAAAACATGGACCGGACTACTGGAGATATCTGTCATATTGGTCAAAAAGATTTGGCTTTCCAAAAACTGGATCACTGAGTCCAGGAAAGTTATTTTATCTGCTTTTATATATTTAACTGTTTTAACTGCTCTTCAGTGTTTAATTTCTTATACTGCACTGTAACTTAGTTTTTTCTCGTATTTTATCTGTTTTTAATTTTTGAATCTGTTTTCATGTAAAGCACTTTGAATTGCCCCGTTGCTGAAATGTGCTCTACAGATAAAGCTGCCTTGCCTTGCCTTGCCTTGCCTACAAAGCTGAGGGGTTGAACAATAACAGAAAGAAGGCATCGTCTCAAACTGTTAACAGAGTTTTCTGTGCTTGTGAACTTGCGAGTTCATTCTTCCAAGAACAACCAGCAAGAACGTTCTCCCCAAGAACACAAGTCTGTTCTTTGCATTCTTGAGATTGAGAAACACCTAATGTCTTGTTTTACTTCCTGCCTTGTGTTTTCCCACCTCTGTGATTGTCTGCCACGCCCGTACGTGTTCCACCTGTTCATCAGCCCTCATGTCACCTGTCCCTCATTACCTCGTGTAGTTAGTCTCTGTACTTTCTTTGTCTGTTGTCCAATCATTGTCATTACATGTGTCTTTTCCAACACATTCCATGCGACTCTTCCTGAGTAGTTTTGCCAGTTCTCCACCTGCTTGCTTCAGGACACTTTCTGTTGTAGCCAGTTTTATTTATTAAACCTTCGAAACCTTACGCTGCCTCCTCATCTCAACTCTCTGCATTTTTGGGTCCAAGTCTGCACAAAACCTGACAGTTTCATTATTACCCTCTGTTGGTGTTTGTTTTAACATTAGAGAGGTTGTGTTCAGTATTTGGATTATTGTGGCAGCATACGATATCATACCCACGATACGATATCATCACGATACTTATGTCACAATACTTTATTATTGCAATTTTGAACATATTGTGATTTTCTGCAATATATTGGAATTTATTACCTTTTCTTGAACTTCAAATTACGTCCCCAAAGGAAAACTTTACCAACAACGGTTTTATCTAAAAAGAGAGATTTCTCTCAACTGAACCGTCCACTGGACTGTATCGACTTTTTTTTACCACTACTGCAAATATTGTCCGACACCACATATAGGCAGCAAAACTGAAACTCTGTGTTATAACAAACTTGAGAGAAAAGCCCTAAGTGTGTAGAGAAGCTCAGAATATATCAGCTGAAAACAGAAAGGAACCTTTTGTTCATTTGTGGGCTTCTGTGAAGGCTCATCACGATACCAGCTACATTAAGCTACGCTATCTTAGAACCCAGAGGTGTCTACTACAGTTCTGGCAAAGTAAGCTATAAGATCTAACCATGGATGTAAGATAAAACCCTGACACAGGCTCAAGTTGTTCTGGTTTTGTCTGAGGGCTGACATATTGTGAGCCCTACCTAGCTTTATGGTTCCTCCTATACCGATCAAGGAAGCGGCGCTGTGGTAGAGCGGCAGACAGATGTACATCACATCCTCTTGAGTTGCTCCAAATGCCCAGAAGCCTGCTGCTGCCTTCAGGCTCTGCAGGTGAGTGATCACCGCAGCCTTGGGGAGCCCTGGGAACAGAAAAGACATCATACTGCATTACCCATACTTTCTGTCCATTTCAAATGCATTGCTGCCAATGTTAGCATGGGGAGGGAGTACATAGCCATGTGCAGCATGACAATACAACAAAGTGTCATGCAATGTGAAATTCAATTGTAATTCTACTAATATTATAGTAGTTCTGTGGCTGCTCCTGAGAAGACACACCTGGCTCCAACAATGATAACAAAGTACACTGACGTGTAGTCATGTACAGTCGTCCTTTCAGTCCTGTCAAGATGCCAACGATGCTGAACACCCAGATGCTCCCTCCTTCCCTCCCTGATTGCCAGTGTTTTGTTTTTGCTCTAACCTGAAGTTTGTTTTTCCTGAGTTTTCCTGAACACATCCCGGCTGATTCGCCAACCACTTACACCTGCTGCAGTCTGCACACCCGGTCCTGATTACCTTGTATTTTCTACTTACCTTGTCCTGGTCTGCTTTTGGGTTCCTGCACTAGACAAATCGTGACATCAAAATTGCTACTAGGTAAAAGCAGAGTACAGTTTCTGCTCTATTGGGGCTACAGTTTGGTGCAAGTTGTGACGTTGTAGCATGTACGGTTGATTTTAAATGAATTTTTGCTGGGGACTGGACTTGTGTGCAGCTTCGCTGCTCGGCCCCTAATAATATCAAACACGTTTGATTTTGTCTCAATGTCCAGACGGGAAAAAGACTGAGTTTTATGACCTTACACCAAACGATGGAGACGACGGGAGCGCCCAACTCTAGCAAGACTCTCAGGATTTTATTACGATATAGGAAAATAGTCTGTGACAATGGAATTGCTTGAAAAGTCGTTTAGTGTAAGTATAAGAGAGTAAGGAGACATCCATTTTGGGATGGATGGCTCAAACACAGACAGGCCTTTCACTCAGGAGACCAGGGATCATGTCCTGGGTGAAGTCAGCTGTCATTTTGAAATTTACCAGGTTTTAGTTTATGGACCTTAGTCTGTGACGCAATGACGTCTGTGACGTAACGTTACGTCCTCATTTAAGTAGTTTTACGTGACTCATTGTAAGCCAATCACTGTTTTCTTTCTTTCTTTAAAAAAAAAAAAAAGTTGTAAAGTAACACACTTCTAGAGACAATATATCAGGAGACATTTCTAAGAACTGAAGAGTGACATCACATGTCAGTCAGTCAGTCTGACATTTATTTACTTTGTAAAGAAGAACATAACATGGATGTTTCTGCTTTCACTCTGTTCTGCTGGAAACAGATGTGATGTAGTCGCTGTCAGCGGTACCGCATAAACAGGAAATATTTAGCTCAATCATTGGTAAAAATACATAAATAACAAATCTCAATTCTAGGGAAAAGAATCAATTTTTAATAATCGTCGCACAAGAAACAAACAGTGCATACTCTTTACACATCCAGCAGACACAGGGCAACATTACCATCCCATTGATCAATGTTACCTCAACAACTATTGGTTATTATTATAACAGCTGTCAAAAGGAAATATGAATCCCTATATGACGATAACACCATAACAGTACACATTATACCCTGCCAGCAGCAGTTACATGACGTAACATACTCTACTTAAGGACGGCATTTTTTGAACACAAATATGAACGGTGCTGCCTGAAACGAGAGCATTCAGATTCTAAATCCTCACTGAGACTCACCAGTTGTTCCAGAGGTGAAGATGTAGAGGGTGGGGGATTTGAGGGAGGTGGTGGCGCGTAACTCCGCTGGTACCGGCTGGTCCGAGGCACCAGCGATCTTATCCAACAGAGTGTGCACCTGTGGGTGCTCACTGTGGTTCGTCATGGCCCACACCTGGATGTTGTCCTCCAGCAGGCTGGGCAGGATGCCGTCCAGACTGGCCACTAAATCTGGGAGACGGCGACAGCAAAGGATTCTTTGAGTTATGTTTACCAGCTGCGACAGTGAGTGAGTGTGTGTGTGTGTGTGTGTGTGTGTGTGTGTGTGTGTGTGTGTGTGTGTGTGTGTGTGTGTGTGTGTGTGTGTGTAGTGTGTAGTGTCTCATGGGTAAATGTGGCCCTGGAGACACTGCAGTGGCAACTACCACAGAGAAAAAATATTGTCATAAGCCAAATGCAGTCAGAAAACTTCACAGGTGTGTAGGTGAGATCAAAATGAAGGATGAGTTCAAAGATGGATGTGGTCCAATCAAGGGTGCCAAGTAAGGGGGTAGAAAGTAGTGAAAGGGCCACCAGCCCTCCATTTTTTGCCACTGGCTCCATTTGGCGCCACATCTGATTGTGATCCCATCAAGATTGCCTGATTTATTCACTGTTCATTTTGTCATTCCATTATACCCACTGCTATAATTACTATTAGTCATATTCCTGTATTAATTGCCTTTTTTTATTAATTAATACCTAAAATTGCACTTTAGAACAAGTCTTACAGCTTTATTTTGTGCTACTTGAAGTTTTCTAAGTAGGGTTTTTGAAGCAGATGACCAGATTACTGAGCAATAATCTAAGTGGCATAGAACTAAAGAGCAAACAATTTGCCTTAGTAAAGAAGAGGGTAAAAATGGTGAGCATTTCCTTGTAGTGGCAACTGCTCTTCCCATCTTAGTAACCATATAGTCAATGTGATCGATATAGACAATGCACTATCAAGCCGTAGTCCTAAAAGCTTAACTTTATTTACTTGTTTTATAGATTGGCATGCAACTTCAAGATTCAATTTAGGCCCATGTGCTAATTTATGTTTAGAGCCAAATACCATGCAGACTGTTTTTGATGCATTTAGCACAAGTTTGTTTGATTTTATCCAATTAAGTACGATGTTGAGCTCCCTAGATAGAACCTGATTAAGCTCAGAACATATAGATGCAGCATAATGGACTTGCTTGCCCAATTGCAAGCGGCAGATCATTGGTGAAAAACTGCAAAAAGAAGAGGCCCTAGGCAACTCCCCTGTGGAACACCACCTTGCTGTTGATGATCTACCGGACAGGTAACTTCTTAACCACAAAATAGCTGAGTGTTTAAAACCATAACAAATAAGTTTACCAATTAAGAGATCATGATCAATCACATCAAAAGCAGCACTAGAAATCTATGCCCACAAGCATCGACCAGTCAATTGATGTCAGCCAGCTATTGTAACATAGCGGTACCAGTAGAGTGACCAGCTCTGTATGCATGTTGGAACATAGACGTTAAACCATTTATAGAAAGATAATCTTGAATTTGCGCACACAATTTTTTCTAAGTACAGGCAAGATGTTAATAGGCCTGCTGTTTGGACCATCTGGTCTAGACTACTCTATCTGTGAAGTGTCCTGAGATAACTATTGTTATGATTTGACACTATAAATAAAATAAAATTGAATAGTTTTCTTTTTTCTTTAATTATTCAAATTATTCGACCCTTCTTAGCCAGCTGCTTCCTACTTCCCTCTAAAGTGTTAACTGAGTGTGCTGTAACCAAATGTTTGTCTGAGTGTGTGATGTAAAGACATCGCAGCAAATAAGAAGCTAAAAATCTAATTATAAATCAGGGAACCATAGAGCTCAACAGTCCCGCCCCTCTTCTGAGAGACCTTGGGTTCCAGAAGTAAATTTCCCATTCATTTCTCCCATTGACGTCTGGAAAAATCCGTATATAAAGAGTTTTAGACCACGCCTTAGGCCAACCAGCTACAACGTGACTCATAAGCATACAACGTATCATTTCGAGTAAAACTAAAGTTACTTACTAACGTTAGCTTCCCGGCAGAGGCTAACGTCAGAAGCGTGGAGCAGATCGTGATTCGTGCAGTGTCGTAAATCCTCGTGACGGATCGTGCAGGCAGCACAGATCGGGTACTGACACCCCCCTTCCTCACCAGCATGAGTTCTACCAATCAGAGGCATCACTGTGGGATTGTGGGATTGTTCAGGATTGTGGGTAATGAAGTACTTATCCAAGACATCGCGAATAAAAGACATTTATCTCAAAACAAGGGTAGTGCCCCATGATTTTTGGCGTCTATATGAGCATATACAATCGCTGAGTCATGACGGAATGCTGGTTTTAAGTCTACCATCAACAGTTACGATTTTATGGCGATCCGCAGCCCTCTGGAGCAGATACGCAGAGCTTCTATTTTTGACGGATGCCGGAGAGCTCCGCAGCAATTCAGCACAGGGCAGATAGTGCAGGACAGGAAGTTGAGCACAGAAAAAAAAATAAAACATCCGGTTAATTTTCAAAATAAAACACACCGTGCTCACGGCGGATCATATTTCCCTACACTACACATCGAAAAAGTCATAATGGGCGGACACAGGCCTGAAACAAACTGTTGTTGGTTTTGTGGTTCTGTTTATAGGAAACTACATCATGTTATATCGCGCGATCATACGTGAATTCGCGAGATCTCGTGGGTCCTCATGACTTCAGCTGTCAGTCATGGCTGCAGCCGTTCCGCAACAAATACGGACCTGGTGGGGGTATTGAAGGACGGCGGAACACGGAGCCGACACGCAGCGGAGCCGATCCATAGCCGGTCCGCAGTTGGTGGAAATTGCGGGTGACAGGCTGTGGCTGGAAATCGGAAGAAGGATGGGAAATAGTTTTAACATGACTTTAAAATCAACATCCACCGAGCCAAAATGCTTATGTTATCAATAGTTAGCTCGTTCTGGTTTCCTAACTGCGTCATGAGTTATAGGAGCTTAGGAGCTTCATGGAGACAGCTAAAGTTAATGTTAGCTTAGGGTGACCAGACGTCCCGGTTTGACCGGGACAGTCCCGATTTTGAATTGCGTGTCCCGAGTCCCGACAAAAGCCTGTCCGGACGCTAAAATGTCCCGGTTTACACCAGAAGCGGCGTTAGCCGATTTTGCTCCACTCTCGCTGTAAAATGCAGGACAGCTTCAGGTTCATGGACGCGCTCAGCTGTGGACATGCTGCAGCAGATGTGTTACGTTTGTGCTCTGTGTATTTCTGCAGTAGTTTCAGTTTTCCACTTCCGTGGCTAAACTATGTGTCTCATTCAGAGACCCAAACGGGGCTCTGTGTCTGTCAGACGGTCTGATATCTACCGTTTCAGCAGAGCAATCATGTAATACCCTATTATAACTTTATTTTTCTCAAAATATCACGACTCCTCCAAATCACAGAGAACACAGATACTGTATTTTGAATGTGCACAAAGTTTTGAACATGAGCAGAAATCTTGCTCAAACATCTGAAATATTACATTCCAGGGTCTTTATAAATAAATTAAAAAGAATTAATGTATCATTGAGGTGAATAATTGTCATATGCACATTAAAGGAGGTTAATTCCCCAACAAAAGATGCAAAACAGCAGGGAAGTGTTGTGTGCTGACTCAGATATAATTAGAAAAGTCGATCTACAGGAGAATAAATAGTTGAAAGCAATACAGAATGCCTGAGAGCCTTACTGCAATATATTCAATTATGTTTTTATATTTGGATTATAATCTATGTTTCTCTTTTACATAAAGATATTTGCAGCATACATTGATTCAGAAAAAAAATAGAAATAGGTGCATAAAAATTCACCATCACAATCATTTTAATTCTTTTGGTGTTATTGGAATAAATAACACTTCAAAAAATCTTTTTTTAGAAAAAATCTCAACATAAATCTCTCACTAAACTGAAAAAGGCTGTTGCTGCAATTGTGTTAATGTTACAGGAAAAAACACTTATTATTAGATGATAATACGATCAAAATAATGAAGTCACTGTCTGTGTCTATGTCTGACCTGCGCTGGCACATTCACGTTAAAAAGCGTGTGCGTGCATGAGCACTACAGTCACGCGCACAGTGTCCCGGTTTTAGTTCCGGGAAATCTGGTCACCCTATGTTAGCTGTCCTACAGCTGTCAGAGTTAGCTTAGCTGGGAGCTTCATGGAGACAGCTAAAGTTAATGTTAGCTGTCCTACAGCTGTCAGAGTTAGCTTAGCTGGGAGCTTCATGGAGACAGCTAAAGTTAATGTTAGCTGTCAGAGTTAGCTTAGCTGGGAGCTTCATGGAGACAGCTAAAGTTAATGTTAGCTGTCCTACAGCTGTCAGAGTTAGCTTAGCTGGGAGCTTCATGGAGACAGCTAAAGTTAATGTTAGCTGTCCCTACAGCTGTCAGAGTTAGCTTAGCTGGGAGCTTCATGGAGACAGCTAAAGTTAATGTTAGCTGTCAGAGTTAGCTTAGCTGGGAGCTTCATGGAGACAGCTTAAGTTAATGTTAGCTGTCCTACAGCTGTCAGAGTTAGCTTAGCTGGGAGCTTCATGGAGACAGCTAAAGTTAATGTTAGCTGTCCTACAGCTGTCAGAGTTAGCTTAGCTGGGAGCTTCATGGAGACAGCTAAAGTTAATGTTAGCTGTCCTACAGCTGCCAGAGTTAGCTTAGCTGGCAGCATCATGGAGACAGCTAAAGTTAATGTTAGCTGCCCTACAGCTGTCAGAGTTAGCTTAGCTGGGAGCTTCATGGAGAGAGCTAAAGTTAATGTTAGCTGTCCTACAGCTGTCAGAGTTAGCTTAGCTGGGAGCTTCATGGAGACAGCTAAAGTTAATGTTAGCTGTCCTACAGCTGTCAGAGTTAGCTTAGCTGGGAGCTTCATGGAGACAGCTAAAGTTAATGTTAGCTGTCCTACAGCTGTCAGAGTTAGCTTCAACTTCATATATTACCTTCTAACAGCTGTATTCTCAGTAATGTGACAATCTTCAAGAAACAGGTTGCTTTTAAATCATTGAAATAGTAGTGGCAGCACCGTTGTTAATGTGGATATAATGACTAAGTGGGTAAAGGCAAATAATAAAAAGTAATTAAATAAATGAATAAAAATACTGGGAACCAAGGATTTGGCTCATTCCGAAAAGGGCACACACTCCAAATGGACACTGCTTTAGTATAGTATGATACCACCGACTGCACAGAGTGACTGTATATTTAATAATGGAGCTGTAATGAGTATGTGCAAATATCTCTCCGTAGCACTGAAATTATACACCGTGCAAGGCCGAAATATACATCATTGTCAGGGTTTTGGTATTTTGTTCCGTATTATTGTGGTAGTCTTGTTTTACTGTTAACTGGGCTCTTTTGTTTGTCATTTTGTTAATACATTTTGAACTTTGTTTTGAACTGCATTTGGGTCCAAGCCTCGCTAATTCCAGCTGAAATGTGAGTCGTAAGTATTTCACAATACAGCCCCTCTCCTCACTGTGACTTTGTAAATGATTCAATATATAGGCTACGTGTGTTTGTACAACATGGTGTGCTTGTCTGTGTTGACTCAAAGGAGACATGGCATGTTCACTGATGCAACACAAAGTCCTAAAACCCCAGCCATAAAAAGAAAAAGGAGGCAGGCAGCAGTGTAACACTGGTTGGTCATTACCGTGAATGGTATTAGCAGTGCTAGGCTAACCTCTCAGGGATAATTAGAACCATTACCCAGGCAATCTGCTGTGTACATCTCTGGAACCTACTGCATCTCCAAGTAGAGAAAAAAAAGAAAAGCTCCCAGAGGAATGGCTGCTATTCAAGTTCTGAAGTCAGGTTGCATGATGGGAGGAAAATATGCGATAAAGTTGTTAAATATAGCGATAACGATTATTTCTTGCATCATTTTATTGAATGTGGAGCTGAACACAAAAGGCACCCTTAAAAATGAGTTACATCTTAAATTGCAGTTTTCTACTGATATCCTGTTTTCGAGTAACTGAGCGTCCCTGAGTTGTACGCGATGGGTCACCGTTGACAACCAGCAAAAGGCATTTTCTCTTGAACAACTTCCCTGAAGTACTTTAGTTTTCTATCTCAGCTGTGAACCGTGGGAGCTCCAGTCAGGGAGCTGAATGTTTGAATCAACTCTGAAAACTTCCAAACTTGCCCATACCCAAAAAGGGCTGGGAGCTCCTTGCTGTAACATGATTTAATCTGTAATATTTGCTGTGTACTTTAATAAGACAACATGTAATCTCGCTGAATCCTGTTCCTACAGTTAATAGTATTCACCATGCTGCTGCCATATGACAGGATTACTGAGCATTGCTCAACCAGACAAGCGTGATATTGATCAGGGACACTGTCCTCGCTCCGACCACAGAGACAGCACCAGACATAAGAACAGCTTCTTTCCCACTGCCATCACTCTATTGAACACTTGATAAGTGGGGTCATCCCCACTTTGGCCATTCACCCACTTCTCTACACATTACATACTTATCATTCCAATATGCATCTTGCACACTACTTTGCACTATTACTTTTTGCACTTTACATCCCACTCCATGTGAACTTGTCTTGATATTGTCTTATTTGTGTACATTATGTTATGTGCCTATATGTATATTGTTTCTATTGTACAGTATGTTACTACTACATGTCTATTTGTTGAATGTATAGAGTTAACACCTACCGAAGTCAAATTCCTTGTGTATGTAAGTATACTTGGCCAATAAAGCTGATTCTGATGTTTGGACATGAATCCAATGTAAAATATTTAATTGAATGTTTGCATCATTTGATATAACATTTGTTATTACCCTTTTTATAGTTACTTTTTTTTTTTTTAGCACAATATAAATGCTGGAATAATGTTGCATATCACAGATTGTTAACAGAAACATCCTATTTTGAGTGGATTGTTCATTTAGTTTGTAGAACTTGATTTAACATGATGGTAGAAGGTGCCAGATGTAGATGCTGCTGTTGAACTGAGGCAGATCACACATTTCTGTTTACAGGAAAATACTGATATCTTTTATTGGAATTGTTTATTATAACTTTATCTTTTGTGATAAATGGTCTGTGTTTGACAGCTCAATGTTCCACGCTTATTAAAGAAAAACACTTCATATCCATGTTCTCATCCTCCCATAAGAACATAGAGCAGTGTAGATGGTGTCTCAAAAATAAAATTGCAAATCAAGTATACATCAATTAAAGGTGCAGTATGTAATACTGACAGCTAGTGTTTAAAATAGTTACTGCAGTACAAATTCAAAATACTGGAGAGTCGTCTCCCCAGACTGAAGTTCACGAGGTTGCCAGGCTGAGACCGCAGATTCAACAATGTTGCTAGTCTCACACAGCCAGACATTACTCCACAGCACAGCGGAGTAGCTAACGTTAGATGCTGGATATTGACAGCCTGTGCTCACACAGAGCTCAGTATCCAACTGAAGGACCCCCTTCCTAGGCTTAGAATTACAGTAGGAACTGCTAAAAACACAACAACCTCGCTGTCCTCGCCACCCAATGGACAGACACACTTCCTATGCTTAGAATTACTATAGAAACCCCTAAAAATAACACTAACGTTACTTTGCCGTCGTCTCCCCCCCACTGAACACACTTTATTGGCTTAGAATTACGGCAACAATCTCTTAACATACTGCAAACTCACGGTCCTCGCTTTCCGATTTACAGCCCCCCTCTCTTGGCTTAAAATAACTCACCGTTACAGCTGTAGTGCGCTGGGTTAGTGTTTTTACAGGTGTATCTGGCAACCTGTCCTGGCTGTCAAACTGGGCAGTTGATACTAGGGGTGCACAATTCAGAAAATGTCACGATTTTACAAAAATCCATTTTCGATTCAAATGATTCTCGATTAAAGAAACGATTCCCAGTATGTAAATGTAGTTACTTTTCCCATGTGGTTGCAGTAGACATACAATTTAAAAAAAATAAACCATGTGAATTGATTTTGAATCGGTAGAGCTTGAATCGCGATTTGAATGTGAATCGATTTTTATTTATTTTTTGAACACCCCTAGTTAATACCAACACACAGGCCAAAAGACAAACCGACAATTCAAAAGGAGAAAATACCGGCATTAGCATTGTCAGAAAAGACATTTCAACTTGCATGTTTCCTTAATATCTGATGACCCATTGGGGTCATTTTGGATTTATTACAGTAAATATATTACATATTGGACCTTAAGTAAAGAATGTGAATATGTTGCCACCCCTGCTGCTGTAAATGCAGATATTTACTCCTGGAATAACAGCTGATTCACACTGACCCTCCAAATGAAATTACACAATATAATTCAGCAGGGTTTTTCCTGGCTCAGAATGGGCCTGTTGGAGGGGGGGGGGAGACTAGGCACGGCAGTAAGCATGATCGGTCTGCTTACAGTAAACGAAACAAGTCTGTGCTACCTTATTTGACAGAAATCTATGCATTTTCCTAGTATTTCTTGGTGCTGGTGAATTTCCTTTGGGGCTGGCTAAAGCCTCTATGGAGGAAACACCCTGATTCAGGACAGTGTCACTGCTCTAAATATTATAGGAAGCCAGCAAGTCAGATTTTCTCAATGCAGAGTTGTTCAACTGTAAGAATGCGTATGTAAATGTTTGACAATACAATTCCCATGTGAAGTTCTTGTTAACTTTCACAGAGGAGCAGTAAAAAGAATCTTGACAGAAAACATTACAAACTGGCATGGGACGTGCACGGCAGGGCTCTGAGAACATCACGGGTACACATCTACCGAGCATCAGTGATAACGGTGAGTAGGGCTGGGTACTCGACTCAATACTTGTTAGGCACCGACCGAAGTGCCTCTAAAGTATCGAGTATAGAAAAATGTCTCGTCATTCAAAACCCAATTTCAACACATAAGGAGTAAATCTCATCAGTGTCAGTGAGCCAATCAGCACGCAGCATGCTTCTACCAAGTATTACCAACATTAAGACCATTTAGAATGACATTTAATACCAACTTCATGAACATACTGGCAAAAGTATGTAAGATATAATGGAATATCAGAAAGGATTATAGGCTATAAAAATAATTGTTTACCAAGTACTTCAACTTAATCCAACATTGTATTGTTTAATTGTAGTACTACATGCTAGTAACACATGCTTTGTGACAAAATAATGGAGTTGTTTAATCTTATGAAAGGACAAAAGAAATGTTAGAACTTTGTGACTGAAACTTAAGACTTTCTAAAGAAATTTAAAGATTTTTAAATTTTAAAGAAAAAAAAGATTTGTGCTGTAATGTGTAATTTTTCTTTTTGTTACAATGGATTTTATAAAACTGGTATCGAAATAGTTACTGTTCAGGAACCGGTATCAAAGTCACGGCATTATCGGCCCTGGTATCGAACATTTTGGAGCGATACCCAGCGCTATGGCTGAGCCCAAAGGATTCTCACCCAGCCAAAGCCTGTTCACTCTGCTGCCCACTTTATAAGCCATTTGATGCCATTTGATTATGATGCCTAAAAATCTGTACATCATTTGGGAAAAACATGATACATGCCAAGGAAGAATCATCCTGTAAGGCCTACATTCTGTTTTATAGCTTACTGTTCTCAGATCTGTCCTCATCGTTCTGAAACCAGACACAGCACATGTTGAGGATGACCATGGGCGTAAATCTCATCTCATTTCTTAAGAGCAATTATTTTAGGGGAAACAAATAATACATACAAAAGTGTACTAGTATAGGATATGTGTAGTTGTGGAGCTCCAGTAAGTAGGCTGGCAAGGCTGTTTTATTCACTTTAAACATCAGATGAAGTGATTCTTTTCTTTAATATACAGATGATGATGAACTGAGAACTGAGCCTCCTAGCAAGCTAGCTAGCTAACTAGCCAGCCGGCCGGTGACTACATTAGAAAAGTTAAACAACTTAATGTGTCATTCACACACTCTTCCCAGCGTAGGAAAGCACAACGCTCTCGCCAGATGAGTGACACTTTCATTTTTAATAACCAGTGTGTAGCATGACGGCATGGTGGGTGGAATTAGCAAGCTAACATTAGCTAACTAACTAACTAACAAGCGGAGTAACTTTATACCTGCTAACACAGGTGACTCGTGGAAAAATGTATCATTTCTTTGTCATGAATAATTTATTAATGACTCAGCATCATCCGTATTAGAAAAAATAATCACTTTATCCGACGTTTCAAGTGAATAAAACTGCCTTCCAGCCTAATACTGACGCGATTCGATCTTTCCCACGACTCCCACCGGACCGGACTTCTGCCTACCGTTAAGTAAAGGGAGAAAACCAAGCAGTGGACCAAACCACTGTGAGGCAAGACAGGGGGGACTCCAAACGGTGTTAAGTTGCATTTTTTGCCCTGTTTCCGTTTGTATGTGTTTCACTACTTACACAATTATTTGAAGTATATATTATATACAATACACAGCTTGGTTTTAATTACATTTTTAGGGAGGTCCTGACCCACCCCCTTACCCCTGCGATTTCCGCCTAAGAGGATTACTGTTTCTAATGCAATTATCTCGTTTATTCCTGCCACCTTAAAAGAGGCAAAAACGGCCTGATGTTACTATATTTAAAAGGAACTGTACTTTGACTATAAACACACATGAACTAACATGTTCAGTGCAAATAATGTCAATATGTAATTTATATATATTCATAAATGTGTATTTAATGGATGCTGGCAAATGATGTGTGCATTAGATGGAAGGTTGAACTGGGCAGACTTTCATTTAAAACATGATGCCATAAGAATTTTTACTGAAGAGGATTAGAGCCACATGTGATCTAAAGTCCTAATTCTGAACTCAAATACATTTTTCACATATGGCCTTAATACTTTTCCTATACTTTTTAAATTCAAAAAATTCCAGGAGTGCAGTTTAGCTCGGGACCGAGCGTGATGTCCGTTGGAAATGTTGCGACCCTTTGCACCGTGAAAAGGTCGAGGACCTCGAGGACGCCAGCGGCCATCTGACCCACAGTGCACTGAATAAATGAATAAATACATGAATAAACTAATAAATATGGCTATGATATACATCCTGAAATAAATGAATGAGGGGCCTGTCTATCTCACAGATTCAGACCAAAGCCACTGAAATAAATAAATGTGACATTACCAAGATAAAACTCCCCTGAAATAAATTCAAGTAAAATCTATTTATTGAACTATCTTGAGAAATTTAAATATTTATTTATATATTTGTTTATTGCCTGGTTGAAATATTCCAGGATGTAGTGGGTGTAAATCCATGGCTCAGAAGCCACAGCGGTGTTGAGGAGAAATGTTCGGGACATTAGTGTGAAACTGGGACACAGAGTACAGCAGGCCCGTAGACAGGGGGGTTTCGGGTGGTTCCAAAGACGACCCCCCCCCACACACACACACACACACACAGGTCCGTAGTTTTTGTTGTAGTAAAGAAGTGTCTTTTAAAATAACGACGGCCAATCATTTGAATCCCCCTCAAATAAAAGTGATCTAAACCAAACTGATCTTGTTAGAAGCACCACTTCTGTGAATGTGTTAACTGGCACCAACATGTAACAATCTAACATCTAATGGATCAACAATCCACACAACTAACTTTATGTACTCATAGCTAAATGTTTGAGGCGTGCATGCGTGTGTTTGGACTAAAAAAGGTGGTAGCCTACATGATCTTAGTTAGCAATTTGACAACATTGTAGTAAATAATTCCGGTGCATCAAAAAGCGTGCTCGTTAAGATACCAGCAGACAAGCTAGTCCAGCACAAATGAGTGCATAAAATGTCACAAAAATGAAGTATTAGAACTGTATAATTAAATACAAAATCAGGGAAAAACTGGGAAAATGTCCCCCCCCCCCGCCCTAGGCTGGCTACGGGCCTGTGAAGAGGAGATGCTTACCTGAACCGACGACCAGAGTTTTGGCTCCGCAGCAGCTGAAGCAGTGCAGTAGAGACCTGGACCTGATGTTCGTGTTGAGGAAAGCCACCGAGCAGCCGACCTTCGCCAGCCCGAACCACACGCACAGGAAGTCGGGCTCGTTGCTCATGAGCAGGGCGATGCAGTCTCCCTTCTTCAGCCCGACACTCTGGAGGAACACATTGGCGAGCCTGTTGCTGCGTAGTTCGATGTCCCGGTACGTGTGGACGCCTCCCTCGAAGATGACAAACGGCTTGTCGGGGATGCGCTGCGCCTGCTGGATGAACCGCTCCAGCACCGTGCACACGCTGGAGGTGAGCGCGGAGAGCTCCAGCCCCACGCCGTACCTGACCACCTTCAGCAGAAACCACACGTCCCTCCAAAAGTACGGGAAGCAGAGTTTCTGCAAAACATGCCCGGAGAAAAGCCCCGCGGCCAGAGCCCAGAGCCAGCCCAGAGACAGAGTCATGTCCGCGGCTGTGAGACACTGAGAGGACACGGCGGAGACAGTTCGAGACACTGCTCCCTCCCTCCACACACTGAGCCAGTTGTTCCAGTTGATAAACAAACACGGTGTGTGTGTGTGTGTGTGTGTGTGTGTGTGATGTAAGCCAACGAGTCTGGAACGTAAAGCCACACAACATATGACCGGAACATGAGAAATGCTGCCTTTAAAATAAAAGAGGATCATTTGAGGATGAGAGAGAGAGAGAGACCCCTACTACTATATTGTATTAAATTAAGTTGCATGTTAAACTGAGCTTACAATAATGTGTAAGATGGTCTAAAGCCTTTAAATATACCAGTTCAGTGCAAAGAATACTATAAGCGATTAAAATAATAATTGTTGGCATGATTTTTTTATTTTTAATAAAATCATGTTTTCCTTATCTGTGGATGGCTACCTTAGAGACTATCTCACCGATAGGCCAGTAAGCCTGTCATTAATGTGTTTTTTTTAACAAATAGATTACAACATATTATTAGTAAATATAAATAATCATGTTTCGACATTTTACTTTTTGAAAAAAATAATGATTTGGTGCCCCCCCCTGCAGTAGCCTAACTCTGAGGACCCCCTGTTGAAGATCTCAACACTATAGTATGACCAGTGCTGGAAAATAGATTATTAAATAGTGACACATAAGAAATAAAATGACAACAGACAGAACCGTATACGCATTATAATAATGAGTGGATTATACGTGTAACAGTGATGGCACAAAACCGACTCAAACCCAGACACAGAGAGTAGACTGTGTGTTTCAAATCAAGGAGGATACAATACATTTCCAGGATGGAGCCTGCTTCGCCCCTCACCTTCCTCTCTCTCTGTGTTGAAACAACTACAAACTAATGTCAAGTTTAAAGCAAATGTGGACGGTGCAACAAGACAGACCTGCTTCTTTCAGGGAATGATTGTAAAGATTTACAAAGAATATGTTTAGGTCATTTCCTCTCTAACTGGGACGTTTTGGGTCAGATGGTGGGATTGCTGTGGACAAAGTACACACGGAAACACAGGCATAATTTACAGGGGGGGTTACAGCCCCCACAATAATCAAAACTGGCCAGTGCAACCATGGGCGTAAATCTGATCTAACAGTAGGCAAGCATAGCAATTTTTGAAGGGGATACAAATAATACAGCCACAATTATACTCGTAGAAGACGTGTTCACAGAGGAAAGCCTTGATACTATCACTAGTGTAGCATGGAGACTGTACCATTATCCTTCTTTTCAGTGTTTCTCTTGATTCAATGAAAAAGCTGACTAAATTGACCAAAATATTCTTCTTTAAAACCATGTATTTATTTTGAAGTTGTTTACAATCGAGCCACAAAAATACTTTAAAACATAATGACTTATTTTGAAAAAGTGTCCCCATATAAAAGAAATACAATACTTTACTTTACTGTACACTTGTTAAATTAGCTGATCATAATGTAAATGAGTGAGCCACTGGTGAAGATCATCTGCTCACCCTGACAGACACACACCTCCACAAATATGAACTGAGATCAACACACTTACCTGAGACTCTCCACCTGACTGTCCCTGGTCTCCCTGAGACTCTCCACCTGACTGTCCCTGGTCTCCCTGAGACTCTCCACCTGACTGTCCCTGGTCTCCCTGAGACTCTGCACCTGACTGTCCCTGGTCTCCCTGAGACTCTACGCCTGACTGTCCCTGGTCTCCCTGAGACTCTCCACCTGTCTGTCCCTGGTCTCCATGAGACTCTCCACCTGACTGTCCCTGGTCTCCCTGAGACTCTACACCTGACTGTCCCTGGTCTCCCTGAGACTCTACACCTGACTGTCCCTGGTCTCCCTGAGACTCTCCACCTGACTGTCCCTGGTCTCCCTGAGACTCTCCACCTGACTGTCCCTGGTCTCCCTGAGACTCTCCACCTGACTGTCCCTGGTCTCCCTGTCCCTCAGTTCTTTCTGTCTCCTTTGCCTGTGACATAGTGACGTTAGTATTTCCATAAGCACCCATTCTTATAAAGATGTTACCAAATTGTCTTGATATGAGGACTTATTGTACTTACTTGGCGTTTTGGTGTACTGAAAAAGGATCTTATGTCTGTTTTTCTTTTCTCTGTCATTTTATCTGGGCAACAACAACACAAATCTTTAACGTCAGATGTCTAAATATGAGTTAGGTTCATAGGTTCACCACGCGGTCATATAATAATTATAAAATGATCTTGAGTCCTCTACATAAATATTAGGTTTCTTCTGGGACAGAGGATATCTATTTAACTGATCAGCCACTTAACTTCATATTCAGCTAAACACAACTGTAGATCTTCAATATTAATCCTAATATCAGTTCACGCACATAACGTTAGGCTTATCGCCGTGGTAACGTTAGTTGTAGTGGGTGCATTTCTATCCAACAAGCTATAAGCTAGGTAACGTTACATTATATTACACTAACATAGCGAACTTTTTGTCGTGACTAATTCATTAATTACTCTATTTGAGAAAAGAAGAACTTCATCCGATGTTTAATGTGAATAAAACAGCCTTGAACAGCCTACTCACTACACTCCTGTCACTACCGATGGGACTGGGAGTCAGTGCAGATCCTACAGCAGGCAGTGGACCAAACCACTGTGAGGCAAGGGAGGGGGGACTCAAAATGTTTCTAAACTTTAAAAGCATTTTGGGGGGGGTTGTATTTTTTTACTACTTACACAGATATTTTAAGGTACATCAGTATGTTATTTACAATACACAGCATTGTTTTAGTAATATTTCTAGAGGGGGACAACCTTTAGATGGGGGGGGGGGACCTGACCCCCCCGAGATTTACGCCCTTGAGTGCAACCCACCCCAAAAAGTTTGACGGTGGTTGGTGTTTTAAGCCCCCAACATCAGGCACTAGGATTAGGCAATGCTTAGGGTTAGGGTTATGTCAGGGTTAGGGTTAGGTTAGAGTTAGAGTATGGTTAGGGTAGGGTTAGGGTTATGTCAGGGTTAGGGTTATGTCAGGGTTAGGGTTAGGGTTATGTCAGGGTTAGGGTTAGGTTAGAGTTAGGGTATGGTTAGGGTAGGGTTAGGGTTATGTCAGGGTTAGGGTAGGGTTAGGATGTTGGGGGCTTAAAACACCATCGAGCAAGTTTGACGCTCAAAATTAATATTTTGCTCAAAAAGTGGAGATCTCAACAAAACAAAGTTATGCTTAACAAGAGAACAAATACGAAGCCCCAAAGGGGACATGAGCAAAACAAAATCTAAAGTTTAGTGTGCACGTGAAACTTTTTCGTGTGAGCACGCAAAAACCTTTGTGTGAGCACATGAAAGCGGTGTATTGATGTAGCCTGGGCCATACTGGAGGCAGTGACAGCTGGAGAAATGACTACAGTACAGGAGTCAGTTGCACTATATTTTAATCTAGGTCTTCATTAGGACATTGCTGCTTTGCTTGCAAGTCGTCACCATTATATTGTTTCGATACAAAATTTAAAACGCATTTTAAAGTCTTGTAATCTGTTCCGGCGCAGGGGATACAACGAATTGGATTGAGCAATTACGTAAGGGATCATCACCTCAAGGCAGGGCAATAAACAGTTTGATATGCCCAGCTTGTGGACGGCTTAACCTAACGGCGGTAACCTTCCAAATCCCGTTGATTCTACTTCTTTTTGCCAACATAACAAAACAATTCAAATACTTTAATAATTATGCTTTTTCTTATTCTTATTGCATGCTTATTAAATGTATACTCTGTTTGAGTTCATCTCCCTCAAAAAGTAGTCCCCTTTAGATCTACGGTGAATAACGTTAGCTCAGCTGTAGCTAATTAGTTTCTATAGCAACCACACAACACTGTCTGTCCTTCTGGTGGCTCGTCCACTCGGTGAAAACCTCGATAGCAAAGGCAGTCGCCTTTTTGGTGTTTGATTCAAGGGCCCCGTCTTCAGTGGTACGAGCTCCTCATCTGTCAGATCTCGTTAACGGGGACCCTGGGCCTCGTCTTTTTCTTTTGTCATTCCGTCGTCCTCGTCGTTAGCTCAACTGTAGCTAACGTTAATTAGTTTCTATAGCAACCACACAAGGCTGCATCTGATCACTAACGTTGATAACTGATAACTAACGTTGATAACTAACTATGTATGGACTGACCCTCCGATAGATTTCCGACACATTTTAGAAACTTTTTAAACAAGGTTCATTTTTACAATGGACCTGAAATTTCTGTGATAGAAAAAAAATACAAGCGGCGTATTGATCTACTATTTGATGACGCTGTGCTCAGTCAGCGGGCAACCTGCCGGGCTAATGCCCTCCTCCTAGCCAATCAGAATCAAGCATTCTTAAACGAAGTCGAATCATTTCATTTATGAACAGTTACAAACATCTGGCCAACTCCACGGATATAGGTGGATGTACACAAAATGCAAGGAGAATGGATTAAATGTAAGGAAAGAGGATGTTCAATTCATTCTACGAGAACTAGATCCAAGGGGTGTTGAACTCAGAGTGAGGAGACGGCTCCGTCGCCGAAACTACTTTGCTAAAGGGCTTAATTATATTTGGCACTTAGACTCTTATGACAAATTGAAGCCTTCCCAGATAGCAAACAAGTTTCATTGAACCTATGTTAAATCAACATTCCGTTGTCAACATTGTCATTGAATCAACATTGAACTCTGATGTTGATGATTCTATATCATTTTGCACCCTGTTTTAATATTGAAACAACACTGAAATCCTGTCCATAGATCAACGGCATTTCAATGGTATTTCAATTATCAGGAATATTGAAACAATGTTGAAATTTCAACTGAACTAAGGATCAACGTGATTTCAATGGAATTTCAATCGTTATTACGCCATAGAAAATGATTGCTAGGCATACAAAAATGTAATGCCCTAAATGAAATAGCCTGTAATGAATATCCTGCTTTATCTACAGCCAGGATGTTAAAAAGTGATGGAACATTTGAAAGCTTGAATGCCTATAGCCTAGCCTAAAACACTGACCACACCACACTATTTAAGGTAAAAACTAATTATTTTTATTAGCCTCTTATTTAATTATTTGTCCTCTTTATCCTTTTTTACAGTTCATGTCCTCTGACGTTGTTGTCCAGTCCCTCCTGCCTGGTCTGGCGCATAGCGCAGCCACTTTTCCACAGCCTGGGCAAAAGTAAATTGGGTGACGGCATGTGTCCAGCACTGTTCATAACAGCGCAAAATGGGTTTCAAAGCGAAAACAAATCTAAAGTTTAGTTTCATGTGCTCATGTTACAACCTGATGTCTAGGGGTAAGCCGGACGCAACATAATGTGTGCCCCCCCACTCTTCCCACTCCCAAACATGGCCAGGACAAAGAATTGCAAAGTAACAGTCTATTTATTTCGGAGATGAGGCCCCAACACAACAAACTAAACTATTCTAAAGGCAAACTAAACTAACTTAAGCCAAAACAAAACGTAAATAATAAGACAAAGCTCTAACCTAAGCTTCTAATAACAAACAGGAGAAAAAGGGAACCAAACAAAAAAAGGACTTCTCACTCCTACCAAACTGCTACTAGCAAATAATTCAAAGAAAGATATATTCACATATAAAAGAAAATGGTTGAAGGATAACAAATCCAAGAACTCAAAACAACCATTTTGACACAAGACACAGGTTTACACAGGCACATGTTGGGAATGGCAGAGTGAAGAGAGAGACAGAGCTCCTGTCCAATGAGGCTTAAAATGGCTGCTGTCCTCCAGGCGACCAATCAGGAGACAGCAATCAGCTCTGCTGGACCAATCCGGTGTTCACACCTGTTCTTCATTACCTGTGTACACTCAGGAGAACAACTGATAAAGCTAAGGCCTGGGGCCTGTTGCACAAAAGTAGAATGAAGAAATCCAGGATAACTGAAAAAGCGCAGCTTGACTTAGTGTGGTCCGCTCATCGCGGCTTAATCGGTTGCACGTTTGCCGAGCCAGGACGAGAAGGTGAAGCTATGTCAAGCCAGGTGTAGATAGCTGGGATAAGTGCACGTCCACGGCTTTCTTAAATAGACCACGGTATCCATCACAGATTTACTGATGCAGAAATGGAGAAGACGCGTGTGGCATATCTTTAACCCGTTGAGCAGCAGCTGAATAAAGAAGAAGAATAAATCTCCATGGTTACTTGGCTGGGTTTAATTCAACCTACTTTTGTGCAACCAAGGCAAAGCTAAATTCATTCAGGATAACTTGAATATCCCGGCTTAATCCGTTATCCTGGTTTTGTGCAACAGGCCCCAGAACTACGAATCCAGATCAACATGCCCAGGATTTCTTTCAGTTCCCCAGCTTCACCCTAACAGCTGCAGTCCTGTATAACCTGTGTCACGACGCTGGTTATCAACTAGTTCAGTCAACCCAGGGTTTCCCAATCCAGCGGTATGCACGTTCACATAAAAGAGGCGGGGTTTGCACAGCACGACCAATCATAAACATCTACCAGAGCCGCATATTGTATATAAGAAGAGCAAATTATAATTCTACAATATGAAGAACACAGACACGGTTTTACAGGCAAAACGCAGGAAGGAAAGCTGGCATAAAAAGCCAACGCTGTAAATGTGTAAATCACAACGCTTATTAATATCACTCCCCCCATCAGTCAGGGCCAAGATCTGACCATAATTACACTTGCTCGTTGCTTTAGCCTTTTATTTCAGTTGCAACCCTGGCAGTGGGAAGCGATTGTGAGAGCAAATAAAATACTTAAAAACATCATTCAAACCGATGTGGCATTGGCAACACACAGCTCAAGAAGTCGACAAATAGCCTATACGGAATTCCATCCGCTGAAAATGTACATCTTTCATAAAAATACCCATCAGGGAATGTTAACGGGGTCTCTCTCTCTCTCTCATCAATCCAGTGTTGATTGGTCAGTAGGCGGTGCTTTTACACCGGTTGATCTCTGATCTCCAACTTAACCTGCTCCCGACCAGGTTAGGTAATCAGCATAAGTTACCACGGTGATTGAACACGGTAACAAGTGATCCACCTTCGTGGTACACAAAACCCTGGGTTGAACCTGAAGTTACCTCGTTAACGCCAAATCTTGCTTCGTAGTACAGGCCTCAGGGCAAAACAAATCACAAAACATGACCCCAGGGTCATAACAGCTCACGTGAAACGTGAGACGTTTTTTGAAAGGTTTTTGCGTGCGCACAAGAAAGTTTTACGTGAGCATATGAAACTAAACTTTAGATTTTTTTTGCTCATGTCCCCTTTGGGGCTCCGTAAAACAACAATAACATGGCAGACAAACAATTTTTAAAAGAATTTAAAAACCAATAAAAGTAATAACATATTAAGAAAGGAGCAACACAAGAGAAAAGTACAATAAAATAATAAAATAATTCAAATAATGGATAGAATAAAGTTCAAGAGAATGCCATTTTATGTAAAAAATAGATTGTAACAGATGATAGTACCTTCAGTACCCCCAACTATGGGGAATGAAACCTCAAAGCCGTGCGACGCATCTGGACCCATAGTGGGTGAGATGGTTAGAAAATATGGACCGGACTACTGGAGATATCTGTCATATTGGTCAAAAAGATTTGGCTTTCCAAAAACTGGATCACTGAGTCCAGGAAAGTTATTTTATCTGCTTTTATATATTTAACTGTTTTAACTGCTCTTCAGTGTTTAATTTCTTATACTGCACTGTAACTTAGTTTTTTCTCGTATTTTATCTGTTTTTAATTTTTGAATCTGTTTTCATGTAAAGCACTTTGAATTGCCCCGTTGCTGAAATGTGCTCTACAGATAAAGCTGCCTCGTCTTCAGGCCATGACCCCTGTTAAAGTGCACTTATAAAAGATGCGTCTATAAGAGGGATTTAAAGGCAGATAAGGAGCTTGGCAGTCTGGGCTGTATTTATCAAGCCTCTGAGAATTACCCACAACAACACTGCTAAGAATAGACTCTTGGCTCAAAGCTGAGCTTAAAAATGAGTTATCAAACATCTCAGTCATAATTTAAGTGAAATGTAGGACTATTTCTTAAGTGTCAGTCTTAGAGATGATTCACGACACTTTGCTGTGCCACAAATGGGATTTTGGATGATGACATATGCATGGACCAATCACTGAATCGATTTCCTTATTTAAGAATATTCTCAGATCATTTCACATTGAATGGTGAAATTTCTAAGAGGAGTTTACACTCAACACACATTTGACAATAAAGAATTTTCAAGAGAATACATTATGATATACACATTGGAAATGAAAGACAAACATGTTTTCTACCATGTCTTAATTACAAATTTGAAACTGGTGTGCTGTTAACTGACCTGCCTATATATAGCCTAGATTTTATATTTTATGACTGCTCTGTCCAAACGATACTGTTTGATTAAAGCTTTAGTGCATAACTTTTTGATATTAATGATCGTCCGTTACATTCAAGCCATTGCCAAATGAGTTGCTACAAAGCTAATTAAGACTACCAGCTCCACACAACTCTCTGTGTTTCTCAGTGGGACTATGTTCAGAAGATCGTGGCGTCTGGAGACTTTCCCGCGCAGAAACTCAAGTGAAGATAATGACCTCTTCTGAAGAGTCCATCATGTTTTTTAATCCTCCGTGTCCTCCTTGGTTACTAGCAACTGTGTGGAGGAGGTGGCGTGATCACGGAAGGCTTGTATCATGTGTACACGCCGACAGAGTTGTTGTCATTACTTAGAATTCCTCATGGGGGAGACAGAAACTGCTCACTATAGCTTTAACTGCTCGTCGTCAAACATTTCACAAACATTCTTCCTCTCCTGAAAGATTGGCGCACGTCTCTGTCTCCTCAGTGCCATCACGAGCCCCTCCTGGCATCTCCTAAGCACTTGAGAGATCTCTCGAGCTGTCTTAAATAACTGGAAGAGTAAGAGTCATTTAAGCTTTAAGGAATTTGATAACTTGCTTTTATACTTAATGTTGAAAGTAGGAGTAAAGTTCATGAATTTTGAGCATTTAAGTCTAAAATGGCACTTTGAGAAGCTTGATAAATACGGAGTCTGATCTGCTCAGACAGAGAGACACCTTTGGTCCTCAGCCTAGACTGAGAGCTGTTTAACCATGTATCCAGACCCCCCCAGGGTTTAGCCAGGGTTTAGAAATGAGTACGCTCCGGAATCTTTTCTTTTAATGGAGTGTATTTACTGCATTTCTGGTTGAGCAAACTTTATACCAAAATGATACCTAATACCACACACACAGCCCACACTGAACGAGGCGGGTATGGCTGCAGCCTGGAGCGTCCCGTGTCATGCCATCCCGTCTCATGCCGAGGCGTGTCCAACGGTAAGTTCAGCGGGTCAAAAATACAAAATCGCAAATTATTTTCCAGATGGAGTCACGGGTAAGTTCGTGACCACGTTTGCAATCAAGGAGGGTCAGTGTATGTTTTGGTCATTCGATTCAATACATTTCTTTATTCCCCTCTCTCCCTGCCTTCCTCTGACTCTCTGTCTCTACCCGCAGCAGACAGCTTCGCCCGAAGAGAGTCAAACCAGCTGAGGAAATAGACTTTCAGTTCACGGCTGTAACGTTACTGTTACATTAACGTTCCCGTACAGCGCCAAAGTCTGATCCCAGCAAACTTTTTGTTGTTGTCGTTAAGCTTGCTGATCTGGCAGAAAGTCACCGGCGGTTCGGGATCAGATCATGGGGATCAGACCTCCGGTGCTGGGTCTAATGTTATAATGTTCCTGGGTCCCCGGTTCGCTCTATGTTCGCTCCCCGGTGCTGACTGACTCTGGTCCGTCTGCAGAGCTAGCGTTACCTGCTCTAGCTAAGCTGGGAATCAGACAAATCGGATTTCCTGAGGATGGATAACAAGGATCTGCACACATAAGAATACAAAAATAAACATGTTACACTCTTTCCAAGACTCCTTTTTATTTTTATAGTCTATATTGTTTTCACACTTCACTGGGACATTGCGGGAGACGGGAGGCTCCAGGTTGCAGCCATAGAATGAATTTTTTTGTTTGTCTATAATCTGTATTTATTTTATAGACAGACATATATTTTTAAGTATTTTATTCATTTGTATGATTGCCGTTACTGTTTAGTTAAAAAAAAACACCAAATATATCAAGTATTTTATTCATTAGCATGATAGTCTGCATTTATCTTACTGTTTAGTTAAAAAACACCAAATATATTTTAAAGTATTTCATTCATTAGCATGATAGTCGACGCAAGCTTTTACTTTGAAAAGTAGAAGCTCGGGGAAGCTTTTACTTTGAAAAGTAAGAGAGATATTTTTTTAAGTATTTTAAAGTATAAGTAGCAAGTTTCACCACTTTGTGAACAACTGTTAAACAACAGTTTAAGAACAACGTTTCTCAACGTATGATTGCAAGGAATTTAGGGATTTCATCATCAACAGTCAATAATATCATCAAAAGATTCAGAGAATCTGGAGAAATCTCTGCACATAATAAACAAGGCTGAAAACCAACATTGAATGCCCGTGACCTTCGATCCCTCAGGCGGCACTGCATTAAAAACCAACATCATTATGTAAAGGTTATTACCACGTGGGCTCAGGAACACTTTGGAAAACCATTGTCAGTCAACACAGTTTGGTCGCTACATCTACAAGTGCAAGTTAAAACTCTACCATGCAAAGCGAAATAAACAATATTTTATCAGTTTGAACATTAAATATGTTGTCTTTGGTGTGTATTCAATTGAATATAGGTTGAAAAGGATTTGAAGATCATTGTATTCTGTTTTTGTTCACGCTTTACACAACGTACCAACTCGAGCTCAGAGACTTGAGCACATCTCTGCCCAGGTCCAAGGCTACAGCCATGAACATAACTACAGGCTATGTCAAAAATACAACATACTTCTTTAAACTTTAATATACTGTGCATGATTGAATATGTTATGAAAGCACATGGTTGAGGAAAGCAGATGCCTCCTTAATTATCAAGTCAATTGTATTAATGTAGCATAAAAAACACAAGATTGTCTCATACTGTTTGGCTAAGCTTTAAAATAAAACTGAGCGTTTTATTTTGAAGGGCCCGCTCACTACACTTCCTGTATGTTGTCAGTGTTTCCCTGGGATTCCTATCATGTGACAGTGGGTGCAGAGATGAGTGGGTGAGATGAGTGGGTGGGCTCCAGAGGCTCGTTCCTCCTCTCTTTTTAAAAGAGTGATAACAGAGGGAGTGTTGTGGCAGTTACAGGGGGGGAGGAGAAAAATACTACCAATACCACACTGTAAAAATACTCTGTTACAGTAAAAGTACTGCATTGTAAATGTTCCTTCAGTAAAAGATTGTAAGTATCATCATGAAAATGTAGTTGTTGTATTAAACCATTGTGTAAAGTGTAAAGGATCCAACCAGGTGTGTGTTTAATGGTCTGATCATCTCAGCTGGACTTGTAGCCGTTATATTGTTGGTTAGTTTACTTTAGAATCAAACATCAGATTTTATAAACTACATGTGTTTAGTGTGCAGAAATCTTAATGTGTAAAGTAACTAGTAACTAAAGCTGGAACAGATGAATGTAGTGGAGTAACTAAAGTAACTAGTAACTAAAGTAACTAGTAACTAAAGCTGGAACAGATGAATGTAGTGGAGTAACTAAAGTAACTAGTAACTAAAGTAACTAGTAACTAAAGCTGGAACAGATGAATGTAGTGGAGTAACTAAAGTAACTAGTAACTAAAGCTGGAACAGATGAATGTAGTGGAGTAACTAAAGTAACTAGTAACTAAAGCTGGAACAGATGAATGTAGTGGAGTAACTAAAGTAACTAGTAACTAAAGCTGGAACAGATGAATGTAGTGGAGTAAAAAGTCCAATATTTCTTTCTGAAATGTAGCGGAGTAGAAGTAGAAAGTGGCATGAAAAGAAAAGACTCAAGTAAAGTACAAGTACCTCAACATTTGGACTCAAGTACAGTACTGGAGTAGATGTACTTAGTTACTTTACAACACTGCAAATACTGTTAATATTACTGAGATGTTTCTTCAGAAGAAGCTGAAACTCTTCATGGGAAAAAGTAAAACTAGTTACAGTTTCTTTGTTCAAATGAAGCACCGTAACATTGTTGCTTGTTGCCATGGAGACATGAAAGATATTCAGTTTACTGTCCCAGAGGAGAGAAGAAACTACAACATATTCACATTTAACACACTGACATCAGGGAAGCTTGACTTTCTTTTCATAAAAAAAATGACTCAAACTGATGAATCTATTAATCTTTGTAGCTCTAGCTGGAATTATGTGGTTTGAATATGATGAATTCATCACATAGATTTGAAGTTGATGAAACCAAACAGAGGTAGCCTAGAAAGCTAACTTTCTGTGTGTGTGGACCACTATTTGTAATCAAAAATGTTCACGGACCAAAATAATAATAAGGCCTTATTCATTAGGACCCGAGCGCCATTGGTGGATCTAGAAGATTTTACATGAGGTGGCAAGGGGTAGCGAGAGATCTTGGCAGGGTGGCAGGGGGAGACGGTACATGGGAACCCCCATATGTAAACACACTGCTATGCCCTACTATGCCCCACAACACCCTGCTACGCCCTGAACTGCTACAACTATTATTTCTAGTCATAGTTCCATTATCTTTGTTGTTACTATAATTGCCACCGTTCATCATACCAACTGGTGTAATTGTTATGAATCTTAATTCTCTTTATCTGTATATCTGTATCCGTCTCTGTGTCCCACCTGGCAGCAGCAGATGGGTGCCCACCAAGAGCTTGGGTCTAAGAAGAAAATGTTGGTAACATTATGAAGTCTATGTTGGCTTGGCTAGTGTTCCTCTGTTCTATACAGACCACTTCTCAATAACCTTTTTTGAACTCTTAGCATGGCCCAAACCACAGTTTGATGCGATGGATTGTTTTTACCCATCCAGACAGATGCTCTGTCGGCATCAGACTCTTGAATGTTGTGCTGTACCACTGTATAGATTACTGCAAGGTGATGTATGTATGTATGTAAAGCTGTTCTTGCCTTGAAAAAGAACCAAGTGTGGTTCTTTTTCAGGTGCTTAGACGGACTAGAAGTTGTTTGTGTTGTCACAAAAACCAGATCCAGTTGTGTTCAAGATAATCTTAAATAAGCTGTTGTTGGACGAGCCCTTTTTAAACTTATAATGATTATTAGTGCAGGGGAAGTTCCCCTAGTTCTTACAGTAAGTGAGATACATTTCAATGGAATTTAGCCAACTGGTATTTCTCAATCTGATACATTTGACCTTTTTTGTGTTTGACTCATGCACGATTTTTATCTACCACAGCTTTTTATTGGAACTGCAAATACTGTTAATATTACTGAGATGTTTCTTCAGAAGAAGCTGAAACTCTTCATGGGAAAAAAGTAAAACTAGTTACAGTTTCTTTGTTCAAATGAAGCACCGTAACATTGTTGCTTGTTGCCATGGAGACATGAAAGATATTCAGTTTACTGTCCCAGAGGAGAGAAGAAACTACAACATATTCACATTTAACACACTGACATCAGGGAAGCTTGACTTTCTTTTCATAAAAAAAATGACTCAAACTGATGAATCTATTAATCTTTGTAGCTCTAGCTGGAATTATGTGGTTTGAATATGATGAATTCATCACATAGATTTGAAGTTGATGAAACCAAACAGAGGTAGCCTAGAAAGCTAACTTTCTGTGTGTGTGGACCACTATTTGTAATCAAAAATGTTCACGGACCAAAATAATAATAAGGCCTTATTCATTAGGACCCGAGCGCCATTGGTGGATCTAGAAGATTTTACATGAGGTGGCAAGGGGTAGCGAGAGATCTTGGCAGGGTGGCAGGGGGAGACGGTACATGGGAACCCCCATATGTAAACACACTGCTATGCCCTACTATGCCCCACAACACCCTGCTACGCCCTGAACTGCTACAACTATTATTTCTAGTCATAGTTCCATTATCTTTGTTGTTACTATAATTGCCACCGTTCATCATACCAACTGGTATAATTATTATGAATCATAATTCTCTATATCTGTATATCTGTATCTGTCTCTGTGTCCCACCTGGCAGCAGCAGATGGGTGCCCACCAAGAGCTTGGGTCTAAGAAGAAAATGTTGGTAACATTATGAAGTCTATGTTGGCTTGGCTAGTGTTCCTCTGTTCTATACAGACCACTTCTCAATAACCTTTTTTGAACTCTTAGCATGGCCCAAACCACAGTTTGATGCGATGGATTGTTTTTACCCATCCGGGCAGATGCTCTGTCAGCATCAGACTCTTGAATGTTGTGCTGTACCACTGTATAGATTACTGCAAGGTGATGTATGTATGTATGTAAAGCTGTTCTTGCCTTGAAAAAGAACCAAGTGTGGTTCTTTTTCAGGTGCTTAGACGGACTAGAAGTTGTTTGTGTTGTCACAAAAACCAGATCCAGTTGTGTTCAAGATAATCTTAAATAAGCTGTTGTTGGACGAGCCCTTTTTAAACTTATAATGATTATTAGTGCAGGGGAAGTTCCCCTAGTTCTTACAGTAAGTGAGATACATTTCAATGGAATTTAGCCAACTGGTATTTCTCAATCTGATACATTTGACCTTTTTTGTGTTTGACTCATGCACGATTTTTATCTACCACAGCTTTTTTATTGGAACAGCTAATGTAAGTCGAAACATTTGCCTACATTTATGCCTAGAGTAGCATCGTTGGTATGTATTCATTCACTGTTTTTAAATAATTGCATAGGTTCATAGATCATTAGTTTGATGTCAGTGTTATTTTGTGTTAAGTTTATATTAGAAATGTCCGTGATCGCTGGCGTTGGTGCTGTGACTAACGTTGCATGGTTGCTAGGCAACTATAAGTATAATGAGTATGAATGAACGTAAAATTGTTTACATGTAAAAATGTCTTTGTACAGCATAATCACACTCACTATCAGTTTAAAGGGGTGATAGAATGCAAAACCGATGTTACCTTGTCATAGTTGAATAACGACAGTTCGGAGGGTAAATAGGACATACATAGAAGCTCAAAATCCCATTGATACCCCTTTACTATGAAAATCTCATATTTTGAAACTGCCGCTGAAAACCAAGGGGGGTAAGCTTCGCTTCAGAGCTCGAACCTCCTATGGCGCCATTTTGATGCTACAAAGCGATCACCCGACGTTAGCATTCCATTGACTGGATGGAGAGGATATTAGTTCGCCGGATATCTCATATATTGGAGCAGAGAGGATTACTGACTAATATACAAAGTGGATTTCGGAAAGGACGCTCCACAACAGATGCTCTAGTTAGGGTCAGTAATGAGGTGGAAAAGGCATTGAAAATGAAAGAGCTTATGACAATAGTGTATTTTGACATTGAAAAGGCATATGATACCATGTGGAGGGAAGGACTGCTTATTAAACTTACTAGTATGGGTATTGGAGGAAGGTTGTATAATTGGATTATGGACTTTTTGACAGGTAGGAAAATTAGAGTTAAGGTTGGATCAGAGGTGCCTATGTACTTCGATGTGGACAATGGTATTTCCCAGGGGAGTGCAATTAGCCCTGTATTGTTCAATATAATGATAAATGATATTTTCTCAAACTTAGATGGATGTATCAAATCAGCACTTTATGCGGATGATGGGGCCATTTGGATGAGAGGAAGGAATGTGTCTTATGTAGTAGAAAATATTAGGAAAGCAATGAGGAAAGTAGAGAAGTGGTCATATGAGTGGGGGTTTTAAGATATCGACAAGCAAGTCCTGTTACATGATGTTCACAAAGAAGCGCAAGTACCATGCTGAAAAACTAACATATGAGCTGCCAATGGAGAAAGTCAATGAATTTAAGTACCTGGGTTTATGGTTTGATAGTAAGTATTCATGGAAATCACACATAAAGCACTTGGAAACTAAATGCAAAAAGGTTGTAAATCTTCTAAGAGCTGTGGCTGGATGTGACTGGGGTGCAGACAGACGGTCATTAATTGACATATACAGGGCACGTATGAGGTCATCAATAGATTATGGTTGTGTAGTTTATGGAGCAGCGGCAAAAACAATATTGGAAAAAATTAATAGATTACAGTATAGAGCATTACGTGTGTGCATTGGAGCTATTAATTCAACCCCCATTTTGCAATACTTATAGAAGCAGGACAGACACCTCTGGAGTTGAGAAGAGAGAAACTTGCGCTGGCATATTGGATCAGATTAAAAGGTAGTGGAAAAGAGAACCCTACAAAAGAGTCAATACTGGAATGTTGGGAGTATTCCAAGTTTCAGGGACTTGGGTTTGGATGGACGAGGAAAGAGAGAGTGAGGGAATATGGAATGGAAGCTTTAGATTTCACCATGACCAACCCTGTTAGTAACATTCCACCATGGCTGTTTCCAGACGTAAAGACCGATATTAATATCCTGGAAAAGAAAAGAGAATGGAGGAATTGGGAGTTAAAACAAGCATTTACCTGAGACACAGTTAGTATAATTATTTAAAGATTTACACAGACGGATCCAAGAACAAACAGGAATGTGTGGGAGTTGGAATATATATCCCAGAATTTAAAGTTAATCTCTCCAAAAGATTGTCTGACCAGTTATCGGTATATACAGCAGAAATGGTGGCAGCCATCATTGCATTACAGTGGGTTGAAGAAGTCAGACCTGATAGGGTGGTGCTATGCACAGACTCTTTAGCTGTCATAAAAACCATACAGTCCATGACATCTGTCAGAGAAGACCTACTAATGGAACTTTATCACAGTTTGCTAAGATTACACCGGGGTGGCATAGACGTTCAGTTTTGTTGGGTGCTGGCACATGAGGGGGTAAAAGGGAACGAGGGTGCAGACAAACTGGCTAAGTTCCTATTCCACTAGGAAAAGGCGAAGGAAACGCGGTGGTTAAGAAGAAAGGCTTTGAAATATGGCAGAAATGGTGGGAGGACGACAAAAAAGGAAGGAGATATTATAAAATACAAAAATCTGTCAGTATAAAGAATTATACGGAAAGGACCAGGAGGGAGGAAATTATAATGACAAGACTCAGGGTGGATCACACAAGACTGAATGGCACCTTGTTTTTAATGGGGAAAAGGAATAGTGAGAACTGTGGGGTTAAAGAAAAAGCTGAACATATAATATTGTATTGCATATTGCATGAGGTGGAAAGACAAGTGTTTAAAGATAAGGTTCAGGAGGCAGGGCGGGAGTGGACTCTGGTAGGGATACTGGGATCAGAAGGGGGGGGAGAGGAGATCAGGATCACCAGGAAGGCGTTATTTAAATTTTTAAAAGCTGCAGGGTTGTTGAGTAGAATTTAAAATAATTGTACAATGCATGCTGATACACACTCCAGTACAGTAGGTAGCGGTATGCACCTAAAAGTTGTTTGCAATCCGCCATTAAATAAGAGAAGAAGAAGAGTTCAGCGGCCGGTGCTGCCTGTGTTGCTGCCTCGCCGCCCGGCCCGCCTTCCTTCACAGACCCCAGCCTGCTGGGAGGTAGATGGAGCTCCGTCACAGCTGGCAGCCCACAGTACTCCATACCCGCGCAAAGTCACAGTTTTTTGGGTTAATGGACTACCAAACGCCGCTACCCTGACAGAGCTCCAGGGCCTGCAGCTCCCCTCTTCCTGCTAAATGGCCGGTGTGGCCGAGTGAGAGCGCGGTCAGCGAGCTTGTTACGCCAGCAATCTCTTACCACAGGTTCCAGTTAATCTTGTAATGGATATGTGTGTTGAGTTATTTAAACAAACGAACGGGGAAATAAACGCCTCTTGTCCGCGAGTCTCATTGATAAAGCCTGCGGCTGGATGGAGCTCTATCAATGAGAGCTAGCTAGCCTCCTCTTAGACCTCTGAAACGAAACCCCTAATGTTCACAAAAAATGCATTAAATTGAAATTGGACACCATTGTTAGCTTTATAAGACCTTGGGGTAGCTGTTTTATAAGTGGCGTGACAAAATTCAAACTGTAAATATACGAAAGTTATGCCAAAAGTGTAGCAATGATCTTTTCCCATAGGATTAAATGGGACACATAGCCTAGCTTGCAGCTCCTCCTAAGGAGACCCCTCATGTTCACAAAAATGCATTAAATTGAAATTGGACACCATTGTTAGCTTTATAAGACCTTGGGGTAGCTGTTATATAAGTGGTGTGACGAAATTCAAACTGTAAATATACAAAGGTTATGCCGGCAGCTGGCAGCTAGCCAGCTGCCGGCATAACCTTTGTAAACAGTGACTTTCACTGGGTATGGAGTTTTCCGCTTTCTCGTCAGACTGTGTGGAGCTCCTAAAGTCTGACACGTCTTACCAAATTCACAATTAGCCATACATTTTCGTAAAACGGCCCATATTTGAGCTTTATATAGTTGATTTCTCGCATATAAAAAAGTCTCAGAAGTGAATTTAATAATGAAATAGTAGACAATGTATAACTTTGCAGTGTCTGAAATATAACATAACTAGTCTACAATGGATGTGTATGTGGTTTGCTCAAACCAATCAGCGCGCAGCTCATCTAAATATTCATGAGCATACCATATTTGGAAGAAAAGCTCTTGTTACAAATAGAGCCATATTCACAGGGTAGTTAAGGACCCATAAAATAGCATTTGAGCAATTTTCAGCCCAACCAATGTTAAATACCCTATTAGGAGACCTTAAGGAACAGTGTGAAATACCCTATATAATCATTCTATCACCCCTTTAATAGTCATGAATTATATGGTGTAACGGTAGAAAGGAAATATTTGAATTGATGAAATTCATTCTGAACATTAGGCTATATTGTATGTTAAAAGCTAGCATAGAATTGATTAGTCTGTCTTTGTATGTTACAGTTTCACACTTTCCTTGCAACGTCATTAAACCTGTGGATGTGGGAACGACTGTCTTCAGAGTCTTGATGTTAGGAGAGAGTTTAGCTGGCTGTCAGTGTATAGAGCAATACCGAAGACGGCACAACAATATACTTAAAGTACAAAAAGTAAAAGTACTCATTATGCAGAATGTCCCATTTTAGAACAATGTCTATTTATATTATTGGATTTTAATTAGTGGAAGCATTAATGTGTACATCATTTTAATGTAGGCCATATGCTATGCGTGTGATGTGATCATGACAACATTCTTTGCCTCTGGCCCTATACACATTTAATAAAAACACAGTAGGCCTACTCCTGGTTAAAAATAAAAAAGTTGTTTATGGGAATTTACTGGTAAAATGAAGGTTAAAAAACTATTATTTTATATTTTATTTTGCTTTTCCACGGACCACCTGAAAAACCAAATTCTGGTCAGGCCAATCACATCGTGTATAGAGTCGGTGGGCGGGGCTTAACATAATGACGGCAGAGTTGCGACGGTTCTGCGTGAATTCCCTGCTACTTGGAGGCGAGGGACCGAGATGGCGGCCGAGTAAGTGCGTTATTGCTGAGCTCCTGCACAAAAGTTTTATTTTGGTGGAAACTTAAAACATACTATATCCTTACATTGTCGGACTAATGTCTTTACTTGTGGGAAACGACCATATGTCATCCCGTGATAGAAAGAGAATGAACAAGAATAAGAAGAACGTCATTCCTGATGTACAGGCAGGTAATGCTCTGATAGCCTCATGCCACGACTATGCTAGCCCAACCTTGGCTAGCACTATGTCGACGGTAGAAGTCTCCATGTCAGAAGATTTCCCCCCTCTTCCTGTGACTCCGTGTGATTCCCCAGCTGCAAAAAAGGCTCTCTATGTAACAAAACTTGACTCAACACCCCAGGATAACGTCGTTATCTCTACTCTCTCTCAGCTTATAAAGGAGCAGGCTGACTCCATAAAAATGCTGGTGAGTGAAAACTCCAAGAAAATTGATGGAAACGCACTGAAAATTGAAGGGCTGAAGAAAACTCTAGACTTTGCTTGTAATGAATTAAAAGAAACACAACAGAAAGTAAAAAGTGTTGATGGTCGTCTTCAAGAGGAGGAAAAAAAAGTACCAGCACTTCTAACTCGTGTGTGCGAACTGGAGACCTATTCGAGAAGATGGAACCTGAAACTCTATGGAGTGGCCGAAAACTCTGCAGAAAATGTGAAGGGGAAAGTTGTTGAGCTTTGTCGGAGTATTCTCCCAGATGAAAACAACAAGCTCCCAGCCGCGATCGACGTCGTTCATCGTATCGGAAAACCAACACTTGCCAGTTCTCGGCCGAGAGCAATCATCATCAGATTCTCCCAGAGATCTTACAGAGATGTGCTATGGAAGGCAGCCAAAAATCACCCCATCATGCGTGAGAAAAAGCTCCGCTTTGTTGAAGATCTCCCTCAACCGGTCAAGGAGGCCAGATTGAAGATGTGGCCTTTGGTGAGTAAGGCAGGAAAGCCTGCTTACTTTGTTGGAGCACGAGCCTTTGTCGATGGGAAGGAAATCATCTGAAGTACTGGACTATACTGACAATGACCTTAAATCACCTGAATGATGAGCATAAACATAACAAACTCATAACTAACTAACTTTCTTTTTTTTGGCACTCAGCCAAAACGAATATTCAGGCTTGGTTTATTTTTATTACTGAGCCTGGTCTTAAGTTTTGTTTGGAAAACGTTTCTGTTGGATATAATATATCTCCTAAAGAATATACTTATTGACCAACTTTTTGAATCTATTATTTGAAATATGTTCTTCATATTTCTTCAAACTGGAAAAGTACCATGCAAACTCCTCAACTCAACAACTCGGAAAGGGATCTCTGTGATCTCCCTTTAACCCTGGCAGAGGTCAGTGAGTGTTTGGGACTTTTAAAAGACAACACGTCCCCGGGGACAGACGGTTTATCGACAGAATTTTATTAATAGTTTTCCCAGCAGATGGCGCCCTTCTTGTTGCAGGTATTTAATGAAAGCATATCAACCAATACCTTACCTTGGAGTCTGATCACTTTAATCTCTAAACCACACAAGGATTTACTTTATATTGATAACTGGCGTCCAATTTGTCTTTTAAATAATGATTATAGAATGTTGGCCTTGATCTTTGCTAGAAGAATTAAAAAAGTGTTAAACTCTATAATTGATGAAACACAATCAGGATTTATGCCCAATAGGCATATCTCCAACAACATTAGACTAGTCTTAGATCTAGTTGACTATTCATATTTAATTTCAGACGACAGATTTGTGTTTTTCTTAGACTTTTTCAAGGCTTTTGATACCGTCGAGCATCATTTTCTCTATCATTCACTTAAGAAGTTTGGCTTTGGTGATTTCTTTTGTAACACGATCAAAACTCTCTACAATAATGCAAATTGCTCCCTTAAACTTAAAAAATGGATCCTCGGCCAGATTTGAAATCAAACGTGGAATTCGGCAGGGATGCCCTATATCTCCTACCTTTTCTTGCTTGCAGCCCAACTTTTATGTGAACATATTAAATGTAGTCAATTGCAGCGTATTTCCATCGCTGATAAGACTTATTATTATTATAAATTATTTTAAGTCAACCGGCAGATGACACAACACTTTTTAAAAGACAGCTCCCAGGTTCCTCTAGCAATTTCTATAACAGAAGTCTTCAGTAAAGCTTCTGGTCTCCGTTTAAATCTTAAAAAAATGTGAATTACTAGCACTTAAGGATTGTGATATTGATGTGATCTCTAATATTCCTGTGAAGAATAGTATTAATTATTTAGGGCTTGTTATTGATAAAAATTTACTCCAAAGATGCAAGAATAATTTAATTCCCACTGTTGAAAAAAAACAAGGAAGAAATTCAACCTTTGGCTTTTACGTGACTTATCATTAAAAGGCAGGATTCTCCTCTCGAAGGCTGAAGGAATATCAAGATTAACATACGCTGCACTGTCTTTATATGTAGATCAACAAATGTGTAAAACTATAGACAAAGTTCTATATGATTGTGTGCACTCACTATCTGAGAAAGTCTGTTTTAATGAATGAGTACAGTAAACGTGGCCTCAGTTTCCTGGACTTTAATACGTTAAATAACACTTTCAAGATTAATTGGATTAAACGTTACTTAAAATGTCCAACTTCCTTGTGGAATTTTATTCCCCATTATGTCTTTTCCTCAGTTGGTGGACTCCAGATTTTGTTGGTATGTACTTATAATATTGACAAAATTCCTCTTAAACTTTCTTCATTTCATAAACAAACGCTGCTGGCTTGGTCTTTGATCTATAAGCATCATTTCTCTCCTCATAGGTTTGATATTTGGAACAACAGATATATTTTGTATAAAAACAGATCCATTTTCTTTCAACAGTGGGTTGACAACATATTGCTTCTAAGCCAATTACTCAACCAGCGCGGTCAGCTTTATAACTACGTTGAGTTTATTCATCACGACGACATCCCTGTCTCTCCGAAGGAGTTCTCTATTGTTTTTGATGCAATACCTTCAGCTGTCGTTGTACTCTTTAAAGGTTTTAATGGAGTTGGTGATCACCCTATACTGTTAAATGTGGAAGAAACATTTGTTGGGAATATTTGTTTTTCACTACAAGCTAAAAGTAAGAATAAGACAACGCGTCAACTCTTTCTGAAAGACGTTAAGAGTACTCCTGCTGCTTTATCGTTCTGGTCTTCATATGTTGAGGAGATTTGTTGGGAAAAGATCTCTTTCAAAATGCTCCACAGATTTTACCCAACTAACCATTATCTGCAGAAAATGAAAAAAGACTTTGATATCAGCTGTAGTTTTTGTGGAGAACTAAATGAAACACTGGTCCATCTATTTTGGTCTTGCCTTTATACCGAGACACTTTGGAGGAGATTATCACATGTCATTCCTGTTCACATTTACCCTCAATTCACATTACTTTGGGAAAATGTATTGTTTGGATTCACTCAATATGATAGAAAGCTTCTGAGTATTATGTGATACATTTGATAATTATTTTAGCCAAATTTTATTTACATAAGTCAAAGTTTTTGAAAAAGAAGCCAAGCTTTTTGGAGCTGACTGCCAATATTAAACAATAAATGTTTTCCATTTCTACCTGTACAAACAAAAAAGCTGTTAGATCATATGACCTTTGTAAGCTTTACAAAATATTTGTATGAATTGTTTTGCTTTGTTTTGTTTCCCTTTAGTAACCCCCTGGCTCGTCTAGAACATAGACTGTTAAGATGTACAGAAGACGTTCCTTCCTACTGTATGTCCACATTCTTCAATAAAGTAAAAAAATAAATAAAATAAAAAAATTCCCTGCTACTTGAAAACAAAGAAGATGGCTGCTGCTGCTGGAGAACAGCGGTCTTTGGAATCGGCTTTGGCCGAGACTCTGGAAGACTTGGAGTTCAGCTTTTCTTTGAGAAAAGAACAAAGAACGGCACTGAAGTCATTCTTAAAAAAGGAAGATGTGTTCAGAGTTTAAAGTTGAATCTATCAACTAGCGTTGCTCTGATTGGTTGTAGTTCTATCCTATTGAGTGCAGAGGGAATTTGAAAGACAACCGTTGATCCCGCCCCTCGGATTGAGCCCTGCCAATGGTGAGTTCCCAGACCCAACATCTGGATGTGGGTTGGCTTGTCAGGCTAAAACAGAAGAGGAAAGTACATTCAAGCTACATCTCTAACTTCCAGCAGGGGGAGACTCCTTAAAGCTACATTCTCTCTAACTTCCAGCAGGGGGAGACTCCTTAAAGCTGTATTCTCTCTAACTTCCAGCAGGGGGAGACTCCACTGGCTCCAGAAAGAAGTCTGTTTCTATAGAAGTCTATGAGAAAATGAGACTACTTCTCACTGGATATATTACCTCAAAAAACATTTTCATAATGAGTTTATGGTCTCAATCAAGATGGCGACGGCCAAAATGGAAACAGCTGGCTTCAAAATGGCAATCCACAAACCAATGGGTGACGTCACCCGTCGATGCTACGTCCATTATTCTTACACTATAAGGTTTTCCAGCTAAACAGATTATAATCACGCAACGTTTGAGTTCACTCACACACCCACTAACCAGCATTGTCGAGATAAAAAACAAGATTGTAAATACATTGTTAATAACATTCCAAGCATCCCACAAAGGCTCCACGTTCCTGTCACAAAGGGCCACGTCGACAGAGACCAGAGTATGTTTCCTACTCCGGTTTGAAATCTGTAGAAACATTTCAGGAACGTCAGGCCCACTGGGAAACCACTGCAAATTCATTTTTCTGCAGCAATTCATCTCACCTAAATGAATTCCATGCTCATTTAATGCAGTTAATGTTGATCTGGATTCAGAATGATCTGTAGCCCTCATCTTTTACACATTTACTCTGATTGTATCAAAGGCAGAAACTGTAACTGTATAATATCCTTACTAAGTTTACATGAACAAGTAAGTAATCAACACTTTATTCATATAGCACTTTTAAAAACACACGCAGTAACAAAGTGCTCCACACATACATGTGCAATACATATGAAGAAATAGGAACAAACATGAGTTACGAACAGAGGTGAAAGTACATTTACTCCAGTACTGTACTTGAGTCCAAATGTTGAGGTACTTGTAGCTGCAGGACCTGGAGCTCACCGCCAGTGTTTCAGTTTGACTGTTAAAGTGTTTAGATAATTAAAAGGTATTTATTTAGAAGGGGGTTGGTTGGTTAGTTGGCTAACGCTAGCATGCTATTCCACCAAGCTTCCATGCTACATAAATAAGCCGGACAGAGTTGTCCCTCATCTGGCGATAGAAACCCTGCTTCCCCGTTTAACAGTCAAACTGAAACACTGGCGCTGAGCTCCAGGTCCTGCAGCCGCAGACAGTGAGAGAAACAAAGAGTCTCCCCTGTTCTTTCTGACCACGGTGGGAAATCTGGAGCAGGAGAAGTTAACCCTCTCCTTGATTTCATGTTGTTTATGGAGAAGGAGAACCAGGAAATGAGTCGGGGGGGAAATGCAACGCTACCAAACAGGGGCGGACTGGGACAACAATTCGGCCCTGGCAATTCCGTCCTTACCGGCCCAATTTCAGATGGGGACATTATTTGCTTTGTAATTGGAAAACCACGCTCACGTGATAATTTGGCACCAGAAGCATGAGGCACACTTACAGGCTTTCATAATAAAATAATACACACAAGTCATAAAACCTTCAAGTAAACTACCATGGCACCATCTTAGAATGAAAATACTTGCATATTTAATAACATATTATTAGACGCAAGGTTTTATTTTGAAGAGTAAAAGCCTGAGGGCAGCAGACAGGAGGCTCCAGGCTGCAGCCATACAGTCTTGCATAGTTTTGTCAAACTAGTGTGAAACGCCAGTGTTATTTCTTTTTTCCAGCAGCCCAAATCAGCCCATGAGTGCATCGGCCCTTCTGGCATTCGCCAGAACTGCCAGATTACCAGTCCGCCTATGCTACCAAACTATACGTCGCTGCAACGTGTAGTTACATTTTTCAAGAGGTGCACGTCAAGCTACGGCGTAGAGTCGGTGTCTCCACCTACCTACGTACGTAACCACAGCGTAGATTTAACGCAGAAGCATAAATCACGCTTTAGAGTGTAGAACGCAATTTAGACATCAACCCTCCCTACACCAAATTTTGCCGGTGGGTTTGAAAAAGCATGTTTTGTTTTAAAGATCGCCAGATCAACATTAACTGCATTAAATGAGCATGGAATTCATTTAGGTGAGATGAATTGCTGCAGAAAAATGAATTTGCAGTGGTTTCCCAGTGGGCCTGACGTTCCTTAAATGTTTCTACAGATTTCAAACCGGAGTAGGAAACATACTCTGGTCTCTGTCGACGTGGCCCTTTGTGACAGGAACGTGGAGCCTTTGTGGGATGCTTGGAATGTTATTAACAATGTATTTACAATCTTGTTTTTTATCTCGACAATGCTGGTTAGTGGGTGTGTGAGTGAACTCAAACTGTGACACAAACACTGTGACACAAATACAAACCGTTGTGTGATCACACAACGGTTGAGAATAGAGAGAATAGAATCTATCTCAAAAAAAACGGTGGCGTGTTCCTTTAAGCCCCATAGTACCGAATTTGGTTGCAGTTCTACCAGAGTTCCACTGGGGGTGATCGAGGGCGAGTATAAAATGAATGGGACTCTATGGAGCTAGATGCTAAATTAATAGGACTCTATGGAGCTAGACGGCTACATTTGTCTTTTTCGCCTGATTGTCGTTGAGAAATCTCAGATTTGATTGTAGTTTTTGCAAGTTCAACATGGATTATAGGTCGAAAGTTGAATGAACGAGTACTTATGTGCTTTTGATTTCTTACAGGTTGAATCGTCGTTGCCCATAACACGCTAGCATTCTGCTAATGAATGCTGATTGGTCAGTGAAGAACTGATTACGGTCGGAATCGCGGCGCTTGACGGCATCTGAAGCAGAACCAGAATGTCAGAGTGAGGTCTTTAAAACATTAGCAAACCTCTTTCTAGCACGTGTATTAACAGAGAGAGTCTAACCTGTCAGCTGTGTTGTATTAACAGAGAGTCTAACCTGCCAGCTGTGTTGTATTAACAGGGAGAGTCTAGCCTGTCAGCCGTTTTGTATTAACAGAGAGAGTCTAACCTGTCAGCTGTGTTGTATTAACAGAGAGTCTAACCTGCCAGCTGTGTTGTATTAACAGGGAGAGTCTAACCTGTCAGCTGTGCTGTATTAACAGAGAGAGTCTAACCTGTCAGCTGTGCTGTATTAACAGAGAGAGTCTAACCTGTCAGCTGTGCTGTATTAACAGGGAGAGTCTAACCTGTCAGCTGTGTTGTATTAACAGGGAGAGTCTAACCTGTCAGCCGTGCTGTATTAACAGAGAGAGTCTAACCTGTCAGCCGTGTTGTATTAACAGAGAGTCTAACCTGTCAGCTGTGTTGTATTAACAGGGAGAGTCTAACCTGTCAGCTGTGTTGTATTAACAGAGAGAGTCTAACCTGTCAGCTGTGTTGTATTAACAGTCTAACCTGTCAGCTGTGTTGTATTAACAGGGAGTCTAACCTGTCAGCTGTGTTGTATTAACAGAGAGCCTAACCTGTCAGCTGTGTTGTATTAACAGGGAGAGTCTAACCTGTCAGCTGTGTTGTATTAACAGGGAGAGTCTAACCTGTCAGCTGTGTTGTATTAACAGGGAGAGCCTAACCTGTCAGCCATGTTGTATTAACAGAGAGAGCCTAACCTGTCAGCTGTGTTGTATTAACAGGGAGAGTCTAACCTGTCAGCTGTGCTGTATTAACAGAGAGAGTCTAACCTGTCAGCTGTGCTGTATTAACAGAGAGTCTAACCTGTCAGCTGTGTTGTATTAACAGAGAGTCTAACCTGTCAGCTGTGTTGTATTAACAGAGAGAGTCTAACCTGTCAGCTGTGTTGTATTAACAGGGAGAGTCTAACCTGTCAGATGTGTTGTATTAACAGGGAGAGTCTAACCTGTCAGCTGTGCTGTATTAACAGAGAGTCTAACCTGTCAGCTGTGTTGTATTAACAGGGAGAGATTACTAGACAAAAAATGATATCCTGAGAAAAGTGGATTTTGAGGGGTATAGCTCCATAGAGTCCCATTCATTCTGCACTCACCCGTGAGCGCCCCCATATGGATCAAGAGTGGAACTGCAACCAGTTCAGAAGCCAGAAGTTTCCCGAGGGTGGAAGTTCTCTAGCCTGACAAGCCAGCCCCACATCCAGATGTTGGGTCTGGGAACTCACCATTGGCAGGGCTCAATCCGAGGGCCGGGATAAACGGTTGTCTTTCAAATTCCCTCTGCACGCCGATAGCTCTACAACCAACCAGAGCAACGAAGAAGGTAGCGGAGCTAGTTGATAGATTAAACTTTAAACTCTGAACACATCTTCCTTTTTTAAGAAAGACTTCAGTGCCGTTCTTTGTTCTTTTCTCAAAGAAAAGCTGAACTCCAAGTCTTCCAGAGTCGCAGCCAAAGCCGATTCCAAAGACCGCTGTTCTCCAGCAGCAGCAGCCATAAGCCCCGCCCACCGACTCTATACACGATGTGATTGGCCTGACTAGACTTTGGTTTTTCCAGCTCGCAAGCCAACAAAGAGTTGCTAGACTGACCCTAGCTGCAAATGACATTTCCTGCCACTAGGGTGCTTCTGGATTTCTAGGCTAGAAGTTCCCCCCCTTAGACATTCTCTGCTTACACATACAGACACAAACTGTAATTCAACTTGTATGGAACACAAACGGCCATCTTTACCATAAATAAAATGGGTCCTACACTCTGGGAAATAAATCTGTAAAATAACAGAAAAAGGTCTGGCAGCTCATTACCAGCACTTTGCAGCTGTAATTAAAAAAAAACGGAAATGATGTGAGTTAGTTTAAATGCTGAAAAAAAATCCTCGAACATCGGAAAAAGCGGCAAAGAGGTCAGAAAAAAAAGAGACAAAAACATCTTTAAAAGTGTAAATAAAATAAAGACTGAATCAAGTTCTAGTTCTATCATTTCTGTTGAAATATACAGACACACAACGTTAAAACACAGATATTTCTTAGAGTGTAGCACACCTTAACAAACCTTGAAAGAAAACAAGACATTCTTCTGAATAAAATGCAGAAGAATGTATATAAATGAATATAAAAAGTGCAAACCGAGTTTTGAGCAGCCTCTTTCTCTCTTTTGTTATTCCATGACATGTAGGTGCTCATTGGTGAACCTGGAGCTCTACTTGGTGGAGAAAGGTGACTCACGGCTGTAAATGGATCCAAACATGGTCAGGGTTTATCGGGCTACTTTAGTTAGAGCAGGGAAAGCCATGTTTCCATCCACACATTTTTATGTGAATTAAGAAATATCAAATGAAAAATGCCTTATGGAAACTATAAAACATGATTGAATTTCATGAATATTGACACAAAGTTTGTATTTTCTCTTAATCGGTAAATGGCTAATAAGATAAATGCTGATGGAAACGTTATTTGCCAAATAAATAATAAATTACAATAAACGTATGCGAAAAACATTCTCCGTTTTATTGGCATTTCTTTAAACCAATCACAATCGTGCCGGACAGAGTCACGGTGCCGCTGCTAAATAGTCTCAGGAAGGAACTTGTTTTGGTGGAACATGTGGACGTTCAAAAGTAGTTTTAGTCGTGCAACAGAAAACTCCGATTGGACAGATAGTCTAGCTAGCTGTCTGGATTTACCCTGCAGAGATCTGAGGAGCAGTTAACCATAGTCCTCACAAATCCACCAGAGGTTAGAACGCCAACATAAAGACAGACCGCACCTGAACAATCCCAGAAGTGGAACGTTGTGGATACACACTACGTGATTGGCCATCGGGGACGTCGTGTTGCATTTCTCTAAAGGTTGAATCCGCTGTGGTCATGGTTTTGTAACGCTCAGTGCCAAATGAGTGTCAGTCTGTGCTGGCCTCTGATGCCAGGGGATGTAAATCAGTAAATACAGGGCTATCATATTTACCCCGGTTATCTGACATCATCATTGATATTGGTTTTTTCTGCCATGCTTTTTTGTATGTTTTAATAATTTCTAATCTATTTCTTCTAATCCTCTTTTCTACATAGAACCATTAGAATGAAGTATGACAAACGGGGAAAACAAGAAAGTACAAGAAACCATATTTAATCATTTAACTATGATTCAGCCACAGCATGCATATTAACAGACTAACACAAAAAGTACTTCAAACACTTCAAATATCAAAAGTTAAGAATACAATCAACACTTCTCAATTAGTGGTGCAACGCTTATTCAAAGTCAGCGGAGAGAAACGTTTGATATTACAGCCCCCCCTGCGAAGACTGGAGCTGGCTACTGCTTTCAGTCCATCTTTTGTCCCCAGGTCACATCTTTCCCCCCCCCCCAATTCTACCACGAGGAGTCGCTAATGCCACAGTTTCAAATCTTACACACAGGGGCTTTAAGGGAAGTCAACAACTGCTAACAAACTTCAAATGCCCTCAGATTTCTTTATGAATACAATCAAACAATCACAGTAGTTCTTTTTTTCTAAAGAATGCTATTAAACAGAGGTTCCATATTGTGTAATTCTGACATCTTGACCAGGTCCAGGCTCCTTCACAACTCCTCTTACTGCCGAGCTTTTATTTAGTGTACTTGTCCTTTCAGTGCATATTTCTTCAGTCTTTTTTTTTTTTTTTTTTTTAAATACAGTAGATTTTGAGCAAAACTGATCTAAACCAGGCCCTGACCTAACCCTGTGGCTTCTCTTGTAGCTTAAAATATAGTATCAATAAAATTACAAGATAAAATATAAAAGAAAATAACAAAATTATAATTTTAAAATGACATAGCACATTACTCAATTCTTAAAAGACACAGTCGGTCTGGAGTTTAGCTACTTGTTGCATGTTTTTATAAAATAACTATAAAATAAAAAGGTTTCTGATCTACAAAATACATTGTTTCAGCACCATGTTGTTTGGCTTTTTCAGATGAAAATAAAATCTACCCAGCTTTGCATTTTTATGAGAAAGTAAACCATTCTTTGTATGGAAATACACTACAAAAGATAGAAAAATAGTTGTAGTATTAGAGTAGGCAGCGGAGTGGCTGGTTGGTGCAGAGGGATCACATGATGGAGCAGCCTCTCTTGGCCGTGCGAGGGTCCTCCTGCACACAAACAGTCACGGTACCATTCAGAACACAAACACACACAACCCCAAAATCTAGATCAGCAGTGACTACATTTACATGCACATAATATTCCGGTTATCGTTATTCCGAAAAAGACGATATTCCGTCTAAGCCATTTGCATGGCTAATGAAAGTGAGTATTCCAACAATTTTCATGTCACTGTGAAAAAACGGACTTGTTGGAGCGTGTGAACTCAGCGTCTTTCATTCCTTGAACCAGCTTCTAGAAAAGGTCGGCTCATATCCAAAAACCTGTTGATATCCGAGTCTCTGATTATGTTTAAAAGTAGCTGTGTTTCTCTGTCTTCTTTTGGCGGTCCATTTCTACCACAGCCCTGCAAACTGCTAGCTGCTTGGTTTGTATACAGTAACCATAGCAACGCTATGACCGTAAAGCTGACCGTAAGCCGTAAACAGGCAAGAGGCCGTAAACTGTCCCAAACTGCAGTAAAAACCCTGACTGAGATGCAGATTCTGAATGTGCTGTATACATGTCCAAAGAACGCCTCTTACACCAGAATAATACCAGAATACCCCGCCCCCCCCCCACATGTCTTAATCTGAAAATGCTATATTCAGAAAAAGGCCTTATTCTGAATAACCAACCAGAATTTGTTTACATGACCTGAATCAAATTGGGACATTGTCACATTCTGAATAATAGTGGAATATTGGTGTGCATGTAAACATACTCATTGAGGTTTAAAGGCTGACATGTTCAGCAGCTTTAGAGACATCAACTCTGTGCGTCACAGCTACATTACTAGGGGTGGCTCTCTGAACCCAACGCCACACACACTTACAGATTTTTGAGCCGATAGCGTGGCTGTTAGTCTCACCTGTAGGTGGAAGAGGGCTTCCTCACTGGCCTCCACTCCATTATCTTCCTCATCCTGCTCTTCCAGTGCCGTGTTGTATGTTGTGGTTCTCTTTGCCACCTCCTGACACACACACACACACACACACACACACACACACACACGGCTGCTCTTCATTGTTTTTACTAGTAAGAAAAATCTGACAATGGGCAACAAAAACTGATGTGGAGACGGACGGATGACTATTACACTGGCCCAGCAACCAGTGTGTCAAGACTGAACAAAATAATACAGAGGGTGTACAGGGATGTAGTGTGTGTGAGAGTGAGTTGCGTGCGTGCATTCTCTCACCTCTCCCTGAGGGTTGGTCAGCACCACATGCACGTCCAGCCCTGATCCCCAGGACAACTGGTTCTTCCACAGCAGGTCTGTGGGAGGTTTGGAGCTCACACCAGCGTCAGACGCCCAAACCTGCAACACAAACACTCTGTTTCAGACTGATATCTCCGGTTCAGGCTGGTCCTCATACTAATGAAAATACTTGTCAATACTCATCTGGATTGAAGCAGCAAACATTCAGTGTAAGACTAAAAAATGACATAACATCATTTATAATACGTTTGTTTGATTCACAGCTGCATTTTACTGCAAACTTGCGACTAGTTAACTTTCTAAAGCAGACGCAATCTCTTGTTTGCTAAGAGTCGGGTCGGGACTCAACATTGTATTCAGAATATAACATGTTTTTATAGCACTTTTTAATGTGCGATTGTGTAACGCTGTTCACGAGATAGATACCAACTTTTCGTGAACTTGTGAATTTCGCCAGCTGTCTTCTCTCGTTTTCATGGAGACAGACGCTGTGTGCACGGAGGGGAGGGGCTGTTTGTGTTTGTGTGTGTGTGTGTGTGTGTGTGTGTGTGTATAGCCTATGTGAGAGAGATGCGCGAGTGACAGAGATGGAGGAGAGCAGGGAAAGGAAATGCAGCTGAACGAATACGCTGCATGTTTTAAATAGTGTTAAAAAAACATTAAAAAATAACGTAACGCAATATGTGGCACCCGGTGTTGATTGTATGGGCACACCACTACAAATTAGTCTGTGTGTGGGAAACACTGTACACCATCCGGCTTGAGAGAAAAGATTCCTTTATTGCCATTTCTCAGCACTGACATACATGTGTCCTCTGCATTTAACCTCCTGTACACTGCAGCAGCCCGGGGACCGGCTCCAGGACTTTGGTTAGGAGCACTAACCTAACATTCACCTTTTATCCAAAGACTCTTCCGTTCTTCCTTAGAACACTTAATGACTTGAAGACATGTTTATAGACAGGATATCACTCTTAAAAGGTTCAACAGAAAATGATTAGAATCCAACTAAAGACAACCTCCTACCGTGACTTTCTGGGCAGCCTTCAGGACATATTTGGGTGTGAACTTGTAGGTAGCTGTAGCATTTCCGATTGTCTTAATCATCTCATAACCGACCATTGCCTGGTCCTGGGACAAACAATCATTGACACAATGCAGAAATCAAATCAGATACAAAGTTCATAGCGGATCTCTTGATACAAGACTTTTAGCGTTGTCTCTACATAAACATGAAGGAACTAAAAGCAGCCAACATCTAAGAACCCAGGAGCTCACCTCCTCTCCAGTGTTGTGGAGGCAGATGAACTTGCCGTCCGTGTCGATCTCGTCGATGCAGATCGGTCCTGTGGCCGAGGCAGAGTGAGCGATCGACACCGAGCTGCTGGCTTCCTGTTCCTCCACATCCACGCGCTTCCTCTTTCCCTGAGTGGTGCGCACGCTGCGGCTGCTGGAGGAGGCTCGAGACACGGTGACACGGGCCGAAGGACTGGGAGACAGCTTCAGTCTGGGGGAGGGAGGCAGCACAGTGAGGGGTCAGGCTCAGCAGCTGGCTGTGTTCTAGTCCAGACCACCTAACCGAAACCAAGTCATTACCAAGACCAGAGTGTATCGAGACTGAGTCAAGACCAAGACAGCCATTCACTCTCCTGGGACTGCGCGTTAAGGGGGGCGAGAAGAGGGGGTTAAAAGTAACACATTTCAAATTAGAAATGAGTCAAGTTATTGGTTGCATTTGAAGCAGGAAGTTTTACATCCAATCACAGTAATGATGTTAACACAAATCATTTAGTGATATCCGTGCAGTTGTGGTCTTGACCGGTCTGGAAATAAAATCCAGAGTCCTCTTCATCCGAGACCGAGTAAATACGTTGATTCCGAGACGGGACTGAGACCTTCAAAAAGCGGTTTTAAGACCAAGACCGTTCTCGAGTAGGGTGCTAATACGGCACCAGTGCCTAATGACTGGTATCTACCGGACCGAATAGCTACGGAGATTTCAGTGCCTCATTTCGGTGCCACTTAAACACCTGCGCTGCTCTCTGATGCTCCGAAACAGATGTTACAGGCAACAGAAGCATCGCTGCACGCGACGATAGTTAACACTACACTTGACCACAGGTAACGTTAACTAGTAAACACTACACTTGACCACAGGTAACGTTAGCCTACTGTTAGCTAGCAGCTGGTTTAAACATGGTTAAAATGCTGACGGTTAAACAGTGTGACTGTATTTCACTGGAGAGGATTCCAACAGCGGGACGTCCTACAGTCTGCAGTTGTCATTGTCAGAAAAACAACACAGACTGTGCGTTCATTTGAAACTGGTAACCTAAGATGGTTGGCCTTAGCAATAAACAAGCCGTTCTTTAATGTCGACGACATTACATAAAAAAAAAAAAAACCCCAAACGATACCCAATCTCGAGAACTACAACACTGGTGGCTGGGTTGGAAATGGAGTGGAAACTCCACCACCACCACTCGTAAACCTTGTGTCCTCACCTCTCTTCCTCTCCCTCCAGGAGTTTGCGGTAGGCGTTGATCTCCATGTCCAGTGCCAGTTTGACGTCCAGCAGCTGTTCATAGTCGTTTAGCTGTTGCTGCATCCTGGCCTGGACCTCGCGGACCTCGCGGTCTTTGTCTGCCAGCAGCTTGCGGCTCCGGTCTTTCTCCTGAGCCAAGGAGTCCTCCAGCTCCACGATACGGTCGCGCCAACCACGAGTCTGCATACAGACGGCGAGGCGAGAGTCGGAGGTAACACTTTATCATACGTCATCTAAAAAGCTTTTGACACCTGCTTCAATAAAAGATCAAATATATAGTATACATCAATACTGAGATAAAAATCAAACCCAGTGTAGGGTTCAAAATACTTTTCTGTGTACAAAGGCTGGTGCACGTTAGATGGTCCGATACCATTTTTTGCTTCCCCGATACCGATTCTGATACCTGAACTTGCGTATCGGCCGATACCAGTACTGATCTGATACCAGTGTGTCATATATTTTATTATGTTTTAACAGCTGTATACTACTATCCCTGTATGGATGTGATATTATTTATCTTTGTTGTCAGTCTGGCTCAGGTTAAACTCTTTGTGAAACATGAACAAACAATGAACGCCCCAGAACTTTCTGTTATTCTGCAGTTTGACAGTCAGTTATAACGGAAAAACAACATAAATAAACTACTTTAACGTAGATTTTCTTTAGGGCTTTATTACGTGGTATCGGATCGGTGCATTAACTCCAGTACTTCCTGATACCAGCGTTATGACGCAGAAGCATAAACCAGCCTTTAGTCTGCTCTAACAATGTATAGGAAGGCCAATTTAACCTGTGCGAGTGAAAAATCAGCTGCACTTGAAAACAAACTTGATTAAGCTGCATAAACGTGATTTACAGCCTGCTTTAACGGAGATATTTCATGTTTCACTTTTACTGGAGAAAAAGGAAAAGTGAGAAGTATCTGGAAACTCTCCCAACAGGTCTTTACAGGTGTTGGTAAAGGTAGGATATTAGAATCAGCACTGAGATACATGTGGTTGGCTTTGGATTGTATCAAATATTTTAGGACACCAATTAATAATAATAATAATAATAATAATAATAATATTATTATTATTATTATTAATATCCAGAACAAAAAAGGTAAATGTAAAACAAAATGCCAACCTCCTTCTGCATGGCTGCCATCTGGGCGGTGAGGCTCTCGATCCTCAGGCTGGACTCTCTGAGCTCCTCTCGGCTCATGTTGGCCGATGCTCCGTTCATCTCAGACAGCCGACGCAGGTCGTCCAGCTGGAGACAAACACACAGCAACATCAACACCGTTTCCTCATCATCACACACTGAAAGAGGAACTGAGCAGTGGCAGTCACTTCCTGACATGCAGAAGTTTTAGTAATGTCTTGTTTGGTATGTAACTTACAGGTTCACTTAATTGTAAACACAAACTAGCTTGTTGCTTAGTTGCATATTGTGTAGAAGGAGGAGGATTTAAACTGGTCGGCCAACATCCTGCAGAAGGCATCCGTGTATTTTGGCATTCACCTTTTATAATTTATCATAGTGTCAGTTAGGGGTGTGAATCTCTAGGCACCTATTTGATTCTGATTCAGAAGGCTAGGATGCAATGATAAGTATGAGTATTGATGGATCTTAATGCATCTATTTAGTTTAAATGCAAATATTTAGGGGCTTAGTTCAAATCTCGTGTTAAATGTTGGAAAAGATTAAAAGTTAGTGAATGCATTTTTAGCTCTGCATTTGCATCCAGCTGAACAATATAAAAAATAAAATTAAAAAAATTAAAAACTGTCCTCATGAATAGTATTTTAAGTTGAGTCGATAGCTATGTCAACATACAATTGTGTATCTTAATGCTCCAGCATATAATATTTCAGACAACTGTGTTCGTCTAACTTTGTTGCAACAGATTATGTTTGGCCCTTTCCTGTTTCAACATGACAGTGACCCCACCCACAAAGCCAGCTCCATAAAGAAATAGTGATTCCTGTCTGCTATGGAAAACCCTGACTGGCATTCACAGAGCCCGGGCCTCACCCCCCATCCAACAACGTTAGCCTTGCTTGAGATCAGTGATGGACCTCGGTATGTGTGTCTGCATGGGGTTTTCTCCGGGTGCTCTAGTTCCCCCCCCACCACTGAAAACATGTTTCCATCCCTCTCAATTAACTGGAAGTCGCTTTGGATAAAAGCATCAGCTAAATGACATGTAATGTACCACATATGGCTGTATTGTTAGACCATACACATACTTTGTACATATTGTGTAGTTTTGCACTCTTAGCAAATCACATTTTATATCAAGGCAACAGAAACGACTCCTCCGATTGGTTGGCTGTGGTCTGATAAAATCTATTGTGACACTTCATGCATAGTTTGTCTCATGGCTCGTGAGTTACAGTATATTGTTATATTTTGAGGTTGCTTTTTAGCAAAATTCTGGGTAAGAGAGACACATAATCCTCTCCGTCACAGCAGGTACAGACAGAAGATGTTTATGTCAGTCAGCTCCTTCACATGGAATGGATTATGATTATTATGTGAATGGAGAATACCAAGACTGTGTATGTGCTGACATACTTTGGCCACGTAGGTGCTCTCCATGTTGTCCTTGTACATCTTGATCTGCTCTTCGTTCTGAGCTCTCATGTCAGTCAGGGCCTGGGTCAGTTTATACTCATACTCCTCCTTCCGTCCAGAGTCCACCTCCACCAGCCGGGCCTCGTACCGCTGCCGCGCCTCCTTTACTTCCTGTAGCACAGCACACAGGCAGCATTCAGACACTTTGAGCCTGTCCTGATTAACTCAAGTCAACACTGGTTAGGTTACACTGACACCAAAACCCATTAGTCTCACACACACAGTCACACACACGAGCGCCAATTACTTCGCCGCACAAAATAGTCCAACAAAATGCACCGTTTCCTCCTGTTTGAGTAATGTTTTCTAAGATTTATTTTTTTTAACCTTTACTTGTCTTTTGATTCTCTATTCTGTCAGATGTACAATCTTCATTCTGCTCCTTTTCTGTTCTGTTGGGCTGGCTTTATTGCATAGAAATCTGATCAATTGGAAAAATTCGGACCTCCTCTTGCATGCTCTTGCGGAAGATCATTTCCTCTGTCATACTCTGGCAACGGTTTTCCAAGTCGACGCGCAGCAGCATCTCGTCTCCAAGTTGCTTCTTGGCCTGAGCGAGACCTGTATCCATCTGAAAACACACAACAGGTAGTGCTTTGAAAAACAAGTCTTGATGACTGAAAAGGGTTATCAAGTTAAGCAAGTCTAGACAATCACAAATAACATTTTGTTGAAGTACAAGATTCAGAAATAAAAGCACATTATATTTACAAATCAGATCTCTCTGCATCACTCCATTCAATGGTCAAAGGAAGGGGAAATATTTTGAGCCTGATCATATTGATGCTGCAGCAGTGCAGTACCTCCTGCAGCTGTTCTCGCAGGTCGGCCAGTGTGGCCCCCAGGGCTCCATTCTCAGACAGCGCTGTAGCCAGCAGGGCCTCTTTAGAGTTCAGCTGAGCCTCTAAGTCCTTCAGCCTGGCCTGGGCGCTGGCTGCCTCAGAGTCCTTCTTGTTGTAGCTGGAAGGAGAATAACAAGGCACGGTGAGTGCATGTGGATGATACATTTGATACATTTCATCTAACAGATGGGGGGGGGGCCGGTGACTACATTAGAAAAGTTAAACAACTTAATGTGTCATTCACACACTCTTGTCCCAGCGTAGGAAAGCACAACACTCTCACCAGATTGACCCTTCCGACTCATTTTTAATAACCAGTGTGTAGCATGACGGCAATGTGGGTGGAATTAGCAAGCTAACATTAGCTAACTAACTATCCAACAAGCGGAGTAACTTTATACCTGCTAACATAGGTGACTCGTGGAAAAATACATTGTTTTTTTGTCTTGACAAATTTTAAAATTTACTTAAGTTTCTAAACTTAAAAAGCATTTTTTCGCCCTGTTTTCATTGGTATCGTTTTCCTAGTATTTATTTACAATACACAGCGTGTTTTTTTTTTTTTTTTTGGGGGGGGGAGAGAGAGAGAGAGAGAGAAAAACAACCCAAAACCAGACCTGATGAGGCAGGCAGAGGGACACAGTGGGTCTTCACTGACTACACTGGGAAAGGACAACGGCAGATACAAACTTCGTTGACAACGAAGGTTAACATGGAGCCAGAACAGGCAGATATTTCTGTCTGTGTATTTAAGAAAGGGACAATGCACATTAATAATGTTCTCAACAGTTTGCCCATAGTGCTCAGGACTAGAGATGGTCCGATATCATTTTTTGCTTCCCGTTACTGATTTCGATACCTGAACTTGCGTATCGGCCGATACAGAGTACTGATCCGATACCAGTGTGTCATATATTTTATTATGTTTTAACAGCTGTATACTACTATCCCTGTATGGATGTGATAGGATTTCTATCTTTGTTGTCGGTCTGGCTCAGGTTAAACTCTTTGTGAAACATGAATGCCACAGAACATTCTTTTATTCTGCAGTTTGACACTCAGTTATAACGGAAAAAGAATATAAATAAACTACTTTAACGTAGATCTTTAGGGCTTTATTACGTGGTATCGGATTGGTGCATAAACTCCAGTACTTCCTGATACCGATACCAGCGTTTTAGGCAGTATCGGAGCCGATACCGATATTGGTATCGGAACATCTCTACTCAGGACTATCAATCAAAATGCACAATTGAAAAAAACAATTAACAATTACAATCATTTGTTCCACTGCAAGACTTAACTTCAGATGGCATCAGGCAGAAATGAGTCGTAGTAGTAGTAGTATGTGATTTCAATACATTTCTGTATAATTAAATTTCCATTGAGGTTTTTTTTCTTTTGTATTAACAGTCATATAGCCTAACAGGGTATACATTCATGTGACATCCCTGCAGCATACATATCCTGATAGCCCAGCTTGTCCTGAAAACAAGCAGGTCTATAACTTCTACAAGCATTATTACACAAGGAGACCAGGCAACACAAATACTGAAAAAAAATGGCTTAGACCTTAGAGGGTTAAAGACGAGTTGTTACTAATATTTCGCTCACTCACTCAATGAAGTTAGACAACGCCCAGGCAGAAACGTTAAAAAAAGCAAACAGGGTCCTCTGATGACCACAACAGATCAGAACTAACAGAAAAGAACTTTATTTAGGTCATGTTTGCACTGCAAATATATTATGTGTTTTTGCATTATTTGTCAGATTTTTACTGTTTAGATTAGGCTTCAAAATAAATGCATTTTATGTTGAGTGCTTTGATTTATAAATGAAAGCCAAGCCAGTTGGACATCTGTTTCCCAGCTCTGATCCTGGATTAACCAAGTCAACAGCGGAAGTGTTTCAGTGGGTTTGGGAGTAAAATGGTATGTTGGAGGAGCTCTGCTGGGCCAGAGGCCAGCTATTTTCCTCATGTGTGTGCCTGAGGGTTACAATGGGCGGGTGAGACTGCTGCGGAAGTGAACAAACTATGAGTGGAATGTACAATGGTATGTCTGCTTTTTCACATTTTACTGAGAAACATTAGCTGGGAGGCAAAACCACTGACCCATTGGGCTCTCACTTCACAGGAATACTGCTGCAGACCAACAGCAAGCTGAGTCCATTCCAGAGACAGAACACATCACCAATGTCATCTTACCTTGGGGAAAGTTAGAGATAGCAGCTGTAATGTTTCTCCTGTATGTTTATGGTCTCATTTTATATTATTCACTGCACTGATGCTGTAGGTGGTGGGCGTGTTCCCTGGGGTTTGGGCGGAAGTGATTACAGTATATCTGTTTGCTTCACCTGTTCATCTGGTGGGTGGTGATGGCGCAGTGGATAGGACACATGCTTTTGGTGTGGGAGACCTGGGTTCAATTCCCACTGCGATACATCAACCAATGTGTTCCTGAGCAAGACACTTAACCCCTAGTTGCTCCAGAGGTGTGCAACCTCTGACATATGTAGCCACTGTAAGTCACTTTGGATAAAAGCCTCAGCTAAATGACATGTAATGTAATGGTTTTTGGGCTTTGACAGAGAGAGGGGGTGAGCCTGGGAGCGAACACTTTCTTTTGACCACACTGAACGCACTTATTTGAATTACAAGGTCCTTTTACATTTGGTAACTGCAGTTCACAGTGCAGCGTTTTCCCTAGGTTTGTGGAAGACTTAGGTGCGCATATTTGGCAGGGGTTTGGATCCTTCCTCAAAAAAAAATTCCTTTCAATAAAAAAAAATAAAAATGCAATTTGATATAATTTTGGACCGTGATTATTACCATCCAGGTGTCTAAAACATTGGAAAAACTAGAGCAGATAATAGATAAATAACACTAACAAAACTAGATGACAAAACTTGCTAAACAAGTCCAACTACAGCCATTAGATTAGAGTCAACTTTATTGTTATTGTGCAGAGTAAAAGGACAACGAAATACAGTTTGCATCCAACCAGAAGTGCAAAAAAGCAGAAAAGTGCAATGTGATATTCAAGTATAGACAGGTGGTGCATAGGCAGGACAAGAAATATATTGCAGTGTTATAAGAGCAGAATAAATATGGCTATGTAATATGAACAATGTATGAACAACATGTACAGATATGTGCAATGTAGTAGCAGAGACATTATAATAGTAGTAAGAATAGAGATATATGCAGTGTATTAGCAGAATAGATCTGAGAAAAGTCTTTTAGTTAGTTCGATGCTTTTTCTCCTCTGTTGTTAGTGTTTTCTTTTTTTTGTTGCATTTCATATTCATTTAGCTAAGGTGCTGCCAACAATGGTTCGGGTTTTGCACCTAATACTTCTACTGCCAGGGAAAACCCTGCAGTGTTTTTAATCTCTCAGTGTTTAGTCCCTCGCGGCTGCATTTGTTTTGACTGCTAACAGCTGCAACAGTCTGTAGAGTAAATGATGCACAACCCAGACACAAGGCACGTGTTAAAAAATAAAGACCTTAAGTGAACAGATGGATAATGTCAAATGGCCATCAGACTCAAACAGGCTGTCCCTGCCACCTGTGTTCTGCTGTCAGAGTGTGTGAACACACACACACACACACGCCTTCCTCTGTTCAACAACACACAACAGCGCCACACCTGACTCCTCAGACTCAACAGCACGGGTGTGTAGTTACATGTGTATCTGGGATGCAGTATACTCTTTTCACAGAGTGCTAATGCTACATTTGTTTAGTACACAGCAGACCTCTGCAACATTCGTGTCACACCATCCTGTGGAACTTCACACGCTTGTGAAATCTAAGTTGTTTTCAGCTCATTCGGTTTCACACAGAACCGAGGGGACATGACATTACACACAGCTGTGAGTGAGTGCCAATTTCTAAAGTTTCAACACAACACTGCTTGGTGTTTATTAGGCAGAAAAATAAGCATTTTCTAACACATTTCAACCATGAATTACACTGTTGACTTTATTTCTGAAAATGCAGTTGAATCAGAACAAGGGGAAACCCTCCACATTGTCCATGCATGCACTTTTGGTCAACAGCTGTGAGTAACAGCTGCAGCTGTCAAATCCTGTCAGATAAATGGGAACACACACACACACACACACAACACACTTATGTTTCTGTCTATCAATACATGAGTGCTGTATAGCCTATACAAATAACAAAAAATACAATCTAGGTATTAAAATGATGTCATCATGTCTGATGCACATTTCCTCGACACACAGTAAGTCTGTTTACCACTTCAGAGCAAAAGCGAAATACTCCCAACATGTTGGCCTTTTCCTCAAAAACAAAAACTGTTTGCGTCTCTCTGTCTAATGAATCCACATGTAGGCCTACACAATGTCTCTGCCTTATTAATTGATTTCTATAAAATACACTTATTCTTTATATTTTTAATTAGTCTATCTCTTTTTAAATGTAGCATTAGGCGTGGTAAAAATAACATTTTAAAAAGCCGGTTTGAGATTCAGTAACCGACAATGGTGGGCGGGTAACGTAAAAGGCCACTGTCAATCATTTCAAAATACTGTTCATCATTTCAACCAAATGATTGTAACTAGCCTTATATCAAATCTAAGAGTGGCGAATAACTAAGAGACCGTTAAATCCTCTTTCTTCTAGAAGCCGAGTTTGAGTGACGCGCTCACCAGACCAGATGAGCGTGCGAACGTTTTGCGTGCGTAATGTTGCAAAAGTGGCTCGAAAATCAAAGTCGGCATATAGCATTTAGCTAGCGACCCAGCGTCCATGTCCCTATTGGACCGTTTAACATGATCCAAGTGTGTGAGGCACTTACTTCCGTAGAAGCTGTTCATGCTCGGATGTGATCTTCCCCAGCTCAATCTGCAGCCAGGCCCGCTCCTTGGACGACTCATCCAGACATTTTCTGGCGTCGGCTAGCTCGGTCTCGTAAAGAGCTTTCAGTCCGCTGACCTCCCGGCTCCTTACGTCTTCCCTCTCGTTAATTTGAAGGTGGAGTACGCTGTTTTCAGACTCCAAACTACGGACTTTGTCAATGTAAACGGCCAGGCGGTCGTTGAGGTCCCTGAGCTGTTGCTTCTCCTGCAGTCTGCTGATCCTGGTCGGGCTCAGCGGAGTGCCGCCGCCGCACGTGCTTCTCTGCCCGGTCGGAGTTGCAGCCGCGGTAGCCATTGTAGAAGACTAAATTACCCGTATGAAATACACTAACCAAACCAAAACAAGACGCGAGTTGTGCAGGTTTAACGATTTATAGTTAAACGCTCAACAACATAAACAACCAGCACTTCCGAAAACTAGCCTCCAAGCGTCTTTTCTCACCCGAATGAAAGAGGGGTTGGCTTCTAATATGGCGGCTCATTGAATATTTTACGTTGTTTATCACTAGCCAATGGCGTAGCTGGATGCAGTGCGTTCTTTCATCTTGGGTTCACTCGTAACTGTGACCGACGCATGCCGTAACCGTACCGTGGAGGCGGAGTCGATTTCACATCATGCATTCTTTAGTAGGCGACATTACCTCGGGTTTAGCAGCTGACTCCGAGCGTCCTGGTGTGAATAACAAGCGCTGCCTGAATTTTCTGATAACCGCCGAGCCTGAAATCATTTCATTGTATCCTGATTGTATCGTTTCTCCCTGTAGTAATTCATTTCATTGTATCGTTTCTCCCTGTAGTGGCTCCGTACTATCAAAGGCAAGAATGAAGTTTATGTTACCCATGACAAGATAGTGAATAGCTTGTGTTGATGCATGCACAGACTCTAGGGCTTTCTGCACAGAGACAAACTGAGCTAATGATGCAACTGCAATGATGACCTTTTTCTTTGTTCTGAGGGGAACAAAATGGACAAGAGAGACCTTTTTCAAGAACGTTTTGAACATGACACCCCAAATAGATATGTTACAAACAGAAAGACTGTGTAATAGCATATGTTTAACTAAATAAAGTATATGCACAAAGTGTATTCTTTTAATTTACTTTGGTTTCATTCATGTACGAGTGTATGAGATTAAATCTATGTAATTGTAATACTATCTGGCCTTATCCCTGGTATGATTATATATTTTGTTCACAAATGTTTTTACTTAAAATGTAAAAAAAATAAAAAAAAAATGGCTATCATCATTTATGTGCTCTAAGTTATAGTGATTTAATGGGGGAACTACGCTCATTTTCAAAATAAAAAACATTCCTGTGGTCTAGGCCAGTCCAAAAATATGAATAAACATGAACAACTCAGATTTGTGATGTCATCAAGTATGCCGTCTGCTCCACAGACAATGAGTTGTGAAGGCTAGATGGTAGATGACGCTGAGTGTTCTGAGTGTAAGGGGACATTTTCACTTTCACTGAGAACTGGGAACAGTCTCCCATTCATTGTCTGGAGCTCCAGGCTTTCTACTTGATGACATCACGTCTCTGGATTCTGTCTTTAGGAGAAGGTTCACACATATGAATTGAACGTTCCTAGATCATGGAAATGAATTCTTCATTAGGGTGGTGTTCCTTTGGTGTGTTTTTTCAAGAAAAATTATGAAAGAAGGTTGAAAAAAGTGACAGTAACGTCTGCAAAAGCTTCAAAAACGTGGGGGAAAAATGTCAAAAGGTGCAGAAAAAAACTGACAAAAACATCAGGGGGGAAAGCAACAAAAGTTTTGAAAAATCGGATCAAAAGGTTGAAAAATAATTCCAAATTTTGACCCAGAAACGGGAAGACAACACCATTAAACACAGGCCTGACTTACAAACATATACATGTTTGAAAAATAAAAAACATAATTTGTTTTATTTTTTTTTACTTTATACTCCAGCACAGTTCAGAGGCAAATATTGGACTTATTTACTATTTTTCAGTTCCTAGGACCAAGATTAATGATCAAAATATAATCAAAAAAGAAATGATGTGTCATATTATACAGTAGGTTAAGATTAGACTTTACTGATCCTCTGGGACACAAGCTACCCTTAAAGTAATTCATACAAATGAGTTTTTACCACGTTTACCAGCTGCACGTTAAAGTGATGAACACATTAATGCATCAATAACTATAATAAAATAAACTGTATATTATTCTGCAGAATAAGTACTTTTACCTTTGGTACATTAAGTATATTTTGATGATATTTTTGTACTAAATAAACATTTGACTTGTATCAGAGTTTGTCTACAGCAGGGGGGGGGGGGGTCAAACTCATTTTCTCTAAGGGCCACACTGGAAAATAAGAATCACATCCAGGCCAGACATGTTTAGATTGTTCACATGCTTTTATTTCAACAAAAAAGTCAAATATCTTTGAATGTATTATTGCATGTCTCATATAGCTTTCTCACTTACGGGTGCCTGGGTGGCTCACCTGGTAGAGCAGGTGCCCGTATGTCTGACTGCTTAAATCTTTTGATGAAAACCATGTGTAGCAATATATAATATTGTGGAGGGGACGAATCGTGACGCACACTCTCAAACCTGCTTCTATGAAACACCACCACGCATTGATGTTAACTGTGCACAGACACAACTGTTCAGATGCACCAATCAGGGGTGGTGTCTAACTGCGTGTCAATCACTGCTCATGCACACGCATTCATTCTCCGTTGTGGGGGGGAGGTGCTTAGGAGACCTTTTTGGGCTTTAGCAGAAAGGGGGAAGGGACTGAGAAGTTGTCGATGTTCAAATTCTTTGGCTAAGTCCTGGATCTTCCCAATCCTACCTACAGCACCTTGAATATGCCAAGCAGAACATTCATTAACCTAAACATTTTTATTTATAGGACAGACATGAGATACAAAATGGTGAGAGCGAGGCAGCAGGGGGATTCCAGTGGTGAAATGGTCCCACTTTACAGTACATTAATATGACCTAATATTTGTATGATTATTGTTAGTAGCATTTGTAATTTACTCCATCCGGTCACAGAAAAAAGCACGTCCGTCCATCCGTCTACCTGCCTGCCTGGCCTGTCTATGCATCCATCCCTGTCTATTGGGGGGGTGCATCTCTCCCTTATAAGACGATCAACAGAGAACTTAAATGTCAAGTTAATGTAGAAAAAAAACATGTAGCATCCATACAAACCTGCATGAAAAAGGGATTTATTTAGTTTGTGTAAAAAGGCACATTTAGGGGACACAAATGAAAGTACACAGTAAGATCTTTCCACTCAAACTTCACAAACAGTGTTTAGTGTACTGTATGAGTAACTTCTGTTTCCAACGGTGTCCCAACTGCCTGAAGAAGCAGAAAATAAATTAAGTTTCTTCTTATCCCATCGCAGGTTACTGTTAGCATCCAGCTGCAATTTACTCGTGGGTTTAAATACATACAGCACAACAATGTGCAAAGATGTTGCAGTGAAACAAGCAAGAATCAATGAATTTCATATTGTGATTTTCCAAACTAATACATATCTTAAAACATGATATCACTTGGCCCATCAGACAATTTTAGCTGTGTCCCAGTTGCACGCTACATACTGATTCTAAGTGGATTTAATACATTGCCACCTTTTATCAGTGTTGATGGTAAATGTAGGCGATTGAAGCAATAACTTCCTCAGTGTGTGCTACCACATTGACCAAGAAAGCCGAGTTCTACTGCTCGCGGAGCTGTGCAGTGCAGTGCATGTACCAGGATGCATTGCATGCGAGCTAAGTGCATCACATACATGGGAGAAGTAGCTAAAAATCTTAGGTTTAGGAAACAAAAGGACTTGGTTAAGTTTAGGAAAAGATAGTGGTTTGTGTTAAACCCTAAAACACCCTTTCTGGCAGAAAGCCCTGAAGACTAGGGTTAGACAGATCATGGTGTAACCAAGCTACATACTCTCTCGAGATTGGGGTTCAGCATCCAACTAGTCTGGACAACAGTCCGTTCCTTACACTGCTCAAAATCCCTTCGCTTCAGGAAACAACAACACCTTCCAGTTTGCAAGCTAAACGCTGAAAATGTCAAGTTTTGAAGATGTGGACGGTCAACAAGGCAGACCTGCTCGGTTCTTTCAAGGAATGATTGTAAAGATTTACAAAGAATATGTGTAGGGCATTTCCTCTCTAACCGCGGGGATCAACAGATGTTGCAGCAATCTCAGCTTTTTTGATCAATATAGTAGCATGCACTGAGGAATCTATTGCTTTAATCGCCTACATTTCCCATCAACACTAATTTGAGATCTCCACTTTTGAGCAAAATTGAAGTTTTGAATTTGTCTGCACCAATTTATGTTGCAAATGTCTTTAAATATGTAAATAATGTATTATTAGATATTTGGTGGGCACTGGCCAGTTTTGATTATTGCGTAAATTACGCCTATGCATTGACTACATAATAAAAATTGAGTTGAGTTTAGGAATAGCGTATATAAATAGCGAGGGTGAGTAAAGGTGGGTTAACGGGCCCTGTAGAAAGGTCATACGACCACGGTTAAGACAAACAAAGAAAGGAGTTATTTACAGCTTGAAAGAAATTGTAAAACAAAGAAAAGAAAAGAAAGAACAGAAAAGTGGACGGTGGATGGATGGCTCGAGCAGCTCAGAAAACTCAAATATTCACTCAAATTAAGATGTTTAGAATTAAATGTTTACCAGCTACTTAAGCTTCTGAAATGTGAAACTAGCAGTAGCTGTTACTTCATGAACCGTACACAAGGTTGTTGAATACTAATAGTGCCCTCCAAACTGTAGTCCAAAGTGGAATTAACGGCGTTACAGTACGTAGTGGCCGACCTCACAGGTCCACTCAGTCCCTAGTGTCCCAGACCTAGCCCAGCTCCACATTAGACATTATTTAGTCCAGGCGTGTCAAACTCATTTTAGTTAATGGGCCACATCTCACATCTCCAGTGGGCCAGACCAGTAGACCTCTCCAGACAGATCAGAAACTTGATCTGCCACAGAGTTTCTTGTCAGCTTGATGTTGGCACACACTAGTTGCTTCTGCTCCGACAGCGTTCTAAGGCCGGTGTAGGAAAAAAATAATGTTACGGAGCCGGGAGAGAGGGGTAATATTCTGAGAAAAAAACTTGGATATTCTCTGAGATTAAAGTGGTACATCTGGAATTGGAATGAATTACTTCTCTGCAATTTTCACACTTTGCAAAGTCATCCAGTGGGCCTGATTGGACCCTTTGGCTGGCCGGTTCTGGCCCACAGGCCGTATGTTTGACACCCCTGATTTAGTGTAGCTGGGTCGGAGCGTTGGCGTTCTCTCTCTCTCTCTCTGTTCTGCTCCGTCTGGCTCTACCACATTTTGGATTGGCTCTCTTTTTAAAATCTTTGATGACCTCTACTGACATAGAATGCAACTGGGACACAGCCCATGTATAGTCTGTACAATAACCAGAAGCATTCATAAAAAAACAAACAAGAAAACTAAATATTGCCACAATATGTGTTGAGGTTGTTGATATTAATATACATCATGTGTAATAACCTTTTATGGAGGACAATGAGATGATTCCATAGTAGTTAAGGGGAGACACTACACGCAAAAACATCTTTTTTTTAATTTTGAGTTGTTGGGCTATTTTGCTTCTATAACATGTCTTCTTTATCACATGTGGAAAGAAAACATTTATTTGACAACACGTTGCCTATTTGTTTCTGAAGACTTGTAAATTCACCAAAAGTTGCCTCATTTGCACATTTAAACATTTCAGAAAACTTGTAATACAAAGATTGTGTCAGTAATCAGTTGGGGAAGTTTAATGCTTGCTGATATCTGTTAGTTCAATGTTGACCCTATTCATCTGTGTCTTCAAAATGTCTGACTGTTACAATCTGTATCTTTAAAGGTTCTGTTCTCAGACTTACATCCACCAAACTGTCCACTGTCACTCCCTTCTATATTCACTAGACTTCTTATACAGGGCTTTGTTTAGATATCATTCACAGCCTGATTCATACTATTTATTCAGAAAGACATGGAGAAAAGGGATTTCTTTTTTTTTTAATGGCTGTTGACAGAATCTTTGGATTTATGGATTGATAAAAAAAAGATATCCAAAATTAAACCTAACTCCCTCTGCAGAAAACTGACTCTAATGTCAACAAAATGAAACTAGAACTTTGAACCAGGCTCTATTAATGTTCACATTTCTGTTCTGGAAATGTTGGCTAATTAGCACATATTTTAATAAAATAAGGCCTCATTTGCATATTTAAAATTAAAATGTTAAAATTGCAGAAAACCTGTAGTACAAAAAAAATAATTGTCTTAATGTAAGTAGTTGACTGGGGAAGTTTGATGCTGATATGTGTTAGTTTACTGCAGTGTCTCCCCTTAAATGCCGAGTAGGCCGCTATAGATGATACAGATATGGGATGGCCTCTCAGTAAAACCCTTCTGACATGTTGGGACCTCAGTAAACATCTGGGAGCATTAACGTCTTTTAAAGAAATGTACATTTGGCTTTGCCCCGCTAGGACAGATGGCGGATGGATGGGGAGATACGAGGGAAGCTCGCTGTCCCATCAGCCAGTTTTTCCTCTGACGTGTCTCCGCCTCCTCCAGGTATGTGACAGGAAGTGGAAGCATTAGGCCTCACACAGTCCTGGGGGGGAGCTGCTGTTTGTAGATACCAGCCAGGGCTTTGGCGGCACTCTGGATCATCTGGCGCCGGGCCATGCCCGTCATGGACTGGTGCCAGTCCGTCCGGCTGACATTTGGCAGGCTGCGCTCCAGCACCTCGCCCACTGGGACGATCAGCCCGGACCAGCGCAGGCTGTAGTCAGGGGGGGTCAGCGACTGAGCCTGCACAGGGGGAGGTTACACACACAGTTTGATGAGTCACTGGAGCTTTCTGTCTGATGTGATCAGGAATAACGTTTCTACAGCTGAAGCTGATATTCGTCCCCGTCGATGACAATAAACTAGCGTGGTTGAAACGTGAAGTGGCTGCAGTTGTGATACCGCTAACACCTATTTTCCACCGGGTGCGTCTGCGCAGCGTTCCGGGCACGTTGCGACTCCCACAGTCAATCAAGTCAATTCTTGATAGCCAACACGCCGCGTCACGCCGCGTCCCAGAAGCGTAGGACGTAAGGAGTAACGTCAAAATATTTTGAGAAAAAAAGTCTGAAAGCTGTTACAATGAACTTGTAATTTGGAGAGAATTTTTTTTTTTTGTTGTGAGATAAATTGAAAAAATACTACTTTATTTTCAGGGCCGGATATCCCTCCCCTTCCTCTTCCTTTGTGTTGGCGTTCTAACCTCTGGTGGATTTGTGAGGACTATGGTTAACTGCTCCTCAGATCTCTGCAGGGTAAATCCAGACAGCTAGCTAGACTATCTGTCCAATCGGAGTTTTCTGTTGCACGACTAAAACTACTTTTGAACGTCCACATGTTCCACCAAAACAAGTTCCTTCCTGAGACTATTTACTAGTGAGCTTAGAAGCTATTTGACAATCCGACGGGCACACGGGCACCTTCACTCTGTTCTCAGAACTTTAGTCTCAAAATATCTTGACATTTTCTCTGGAAATCTCAGTTGTTCCACCAACCATATTATCAGACACATTAGGGTATTGTAATAAACCGGCATGCAGTTGACAGTTGCTGATGCGTACCTGTTGGACGTGATCTAGGGCCACAGGGGTTGCCTGCGTGAAGACCTCGATGCGGATGCTGTGACCAGGGTCCTCCAGGATCAGACAGCCGATGTCAAACCACCTGGAGACAACACAGGGGTTCTGACATGAACATCCCACACCTGGTTAAAAAGGCCCAACATCCAACAACCTTCCTTTACGCTTCTGCGGAGGCTCCACGCAGAGCTTTCTCTGTAGCCTACTTAAGCGGCCTGAAGTTTATACTTGTGCGTTGGTGTGTGTGTGTCGATCTCTTTAACCGAATAGCAGGGCCGGCGTGTGTGTGTGTGTAGTGTGTGTTAGAGAGAGTGACGGCGATTAGCTTCGGAGAGAGTACTGACTCTAGAGGCGTATGAGAGAAACAAAGTGTGTTTTATTTCATGTAGTGTGTAAAATTCCTAAATAAATGAAATGTTGAAATTGAGAGGTTTGGACTTATTTATTCACTGAAATAAATGTTGCTAGAGTAGTACTGACGTAGTAGTGAAAAAAGGTACTGTTGGGTACTGGCATCGAATTTCAGGTACCGGTACTGGTTAAAATGTGAATGGTACCCAAACCTACACGTGACTGGACATCCAGAAACTGGAGGAATTAAACAGCACAACGGACTGTTTAACAGTCAGCGTAGCTGGTGATTGAGCCAGCAGGTAGGAAACCTGTCAACCGCAGCCTTAAAGGGAAACAAAGTGTACTCAGCATGTAGTATGATTCAGTCCATTACACTACAAACTATAGCCTCCAAAATCAACAGAGGTAGTGTTAACTGCACGCTACTGAAATAGGTTCCATTATCTTCCCATCACTGAGTGTGTAAGATGTAAAGGTGTGTGTATGTGTGCCTGTGCCATCCCATCACTGTGTGTAAGATGTAAAGGTGTGTGTGTGTGTGTGTGTGTGTGTCAGAGGTCTTCTCCTTACTTGTCGGGAAAGAGCTCAGCTATGAAGTTTTCCAGAGAGACCACTGGCTGCTTCTCATGGATCACACCGGCTCGACGCAGGCTGTCAATGCGTTCCTGAGCCCCCTGGCACGCACACGCACACGCACACGCACACACACACACACACACACACACACACACGAGCGAGATTAAGGCTGAATCCCATTTCTCTGTCTTACCCCTTAGTTTACCCCTAGCCCTTGGCCCTCAAAAACAACGGGTAAGGGGTAGGGGTGAAAACATACCCCTATGAAATGAGACGCCACTTGGTTACATCATCATACATACTTAGGTCTGTTTGCAATAAATATTTGTATACACACACTTCATAAAAGTGACTCGCAGTCTAAAGAAATGTCTTATCATTATAAAGGTATACCCGGATGTTTGGATACCCACATTCTAGCACAGCTTGGTAATTCAGTCTTGAAGAACAGCAGGGAGAGAATGAAACAGGGGTTGTCTATGCATTAGGGCTGCAGCTATCGATTCTTTTAGTAATCGAGTATTCTACCGATTAATCGGATAAGAAATACTTAGTAAACAGCAATAGTAAATATATTTATTATTGCTGTGGAGGAAGGTCTGGCAATGCGAGACTACTTTGACACAGAACAGTTTGGAGAAGCAGCAGGGGACTGACCTTGACTCCGGCTGCGTAGCCCACCGGCTGCGGGGCGATGTTGGACTGACCGGGCTCTCCAGTGACCATGGCCATCCCAAAAACCTCCTGGAAGGCGTCTCTGACGGCCTCCACGTTCATCTCATCTGAAGTCACCACGATGTCAATGTCCCCGCCAGACTCTGGAGAGCAGAAGTACGTTCATGGAACGTTTATGGAGGACAGCTGCTATCATTATGGGCTGATGTAGTGATGCGGAGCAAGCGGGTCCACTTACTGATGTATGGAGCCATGCCAGGATCCAGAGTGGTGATCATGGACTCCACAGAGTGCTTGGTTCTGTCCAGGACTGTCTTTACTACAGTGTTACCTGCTACTCCCTGAGGACACACACAGACAAAACACACAACATGGCGGTTAGAGCACTGGGAAGGACTCGACTGCTAAAGCATGATCACCTCCATGTCAGGAAAGGGCTTTAAAATGTCACCAAGCCACATTTGATGGGAGCGGTGTTACCTTAAAAAAGCCCCAGATGCCTCCACCAGCGTTGGTGTGTCCAGGTCCTCTGGGATCGTCCTGCTCCTCTGGGAAAGTGATGGGAGATCCAGCATCTAATCCTCCTGTCATGGCTGGCTGCTGAACCATGGGGTTTGGTCCCACACCTGGAAGATATCATCGACCATTTTTAAAGCCAAGTGACAAATGTAATTGTGTTGTATATAAGTATATATAATTATATATATGCAATGAAAGGTCTGAGCTCTAACTTGGCTATAACTGCAGCCTTCTATGTATTGATACATCTACATGATCTTTTGTGGCCAGCTGTGTAATGGGAGGGGTTAGGATTTTGATTGCATAGCTTTGTTGGGAAAAGGTGTTGGGAGACTGGTTTTAGGATGTGACCATGATCATTTTATTGATGCAACTTTGCACATACTTTAAGTGTGAATGTGTTTGTATGACTGTATATTCTGATGTTTTGGACTACACTTGCATTGAATATTTATTGTTTACCTCGCTGCCTAGTGACTACGGGTGGAAAATAGTAATCGTGCTACAACCCGGTGCAATAAATCTCTCCTTGTTCTTATACAAGGTTCATAGTTGTTTAAAGCTATAGTGTGTAGTTTCTGTCTCCCCCATGAGGAACTCTAATTAATGACAACAAAACTGTCGGCGCGTCCACATGACACAAGCCTTCGGTGATCACGCATCCCCCCCAACCCCTCCTCCACACAGTTGCTAGTAGCCAAGGAGGAAAAAAAACATGGCAGACTCCTGAACATATTCATACTGAGAAATAAAGAGAGAGTTTGGATTAACGGGGAATCTTGCTCTGTGTGTGTTACAGGAGAAGACGAGCGTGGCTCTTACCTGGCATGGCGGCAGGACTGGAGAATGTCGGCATCAACGGTGTCTGCGGAGTACGACCGGCATGACCCCGTGTGATGTCATATCCTGCACTCATGGAGAAGCTGGATACGGGCGGGCCTGAGGGAGGGGCCGACATGCCGGGAGCCGAAAGGGGAGGTGGCCCGATGGGAACGGCCAGAGGGGGCAAAGAGGCAGAGGTGGGAGGGGGAAACGGAGAGCTGCTGGTGAATGGGGAGGCGAGAGTGGAGGGAGGGGGGAACGGGGAGGATAGGGAGGGGTGTGTGGCCAGAGGGCTGCTGAAAGCAGGGAGGGAGGGAACAGGGGAGAAAGCGGTGGAGACTGCGGGGGAACCGACGGAGCTGGTGCCAGGGAGGGACAGAGGGCTGGACAGACCTGAAACACAAGAATGTTACACCTTACACTTTGGCTACATTTAATGCGTAACTTATGCAGACCGTTCGCGAAGTGGATGTGCCGCGGAATGTATCTTCAAACTGGCTGCACACACACGCCGTAGGATTGTGTGAGTCAGAGGCGAGACGGTGAGCTTTCCCCCTGGGACTGTTGGAGCTAGGATACATCAATCTACTGTCAGCTGTTATCAGAGGACGCAGGGGAGGGAAACAAAAATTCTCAAAATGAAACTGCCAATACGCTCACTGACAGTCATTGAGTCTTTTTCCTTTATATCGGTAGTTTAGTTAAAAGACATATAGACACTTTATGATCCTTTTCTGTGTAAAACCGTGCATCAAAAATATAAAAAGAAGACTGCCCTATTTTTACGCTTGTAGAGCGGTACTACGTGCTGCTCTTGTGTCCTATGTCGCCAGTTTCATTGGTTATAGTGGAAGCGTAGTGTTGGAACAGCCGCTCCCCATACGTTACGCGTGCAATGTAGCCGGCCTGTTACTGTGGTCCATCTAGAGGACTGAAAAAACAATTCATGTTATTATTCTAGTAGCAAAAAAAATTCTGATGTGCAATTTTTATGATAAAAGATACTTGGTGTCTGTGTATCAATCCACCACAATATTGCCATACTATCCTGTATCGATTTTCCCCCCCACCCTACAAATGACCAGGGTTTTCCCTGCATAGAGAAATGTTTGACACCCCCCAAAGAGGTTTAAATCAGCCACAAAGGGAAATCACCAGCACCAAAATGGTACTGGTAAGAAATGAGAATACAAATAACAATTCAGATCCTCTCTCAATGTGTTTAACGGCAATTTACCAATCAACTGTTGAACAAGCAGAACATAAACTGGAATATGAGAGTCAGGCTGTATTCCGGACTTTCACAGTTATTTATTTAAATATTAATATCATTATTTAACCAGTTTTGTTACAGTGTTTCTTTTAGGATTTTTTTTTTAGCAGTGGGGGCAGGTCTGTCCGAACAACAACCCCCCCTTTGCCCCGCCGCCAAATGTTTTACGTATAAAACGGAACTGACACTTCGCTGCAACATAAACTATTATATTTATTCACCTCTATTCACACACAATGAGACATATTTTCAGTTGTGATTGAACTGTATTTTTTGAGGAACTATAACTTCTACAACAGGTCTACTCTTAGAACGGACCCACCGCGGTGATGTTTTTGGTGGAGCTGTTCGTTTGATAGTCGACTCGTGACACTGAATAGCGCAACAGTTTGATAAACTGAAACGGGTCCAATAACCTCTGAATAGTTCTACTAGTTGTTAAACTGGACGGGTCCAATAACCTCTGAATGGTTCTACTTGTTAAACTGGCACTAAACTAGCAATGTTAGCGGCAGCCAACGGGGGGGGGGGGCATTATGTCGGGAGAATCATTTAAAAGGCAACCGCGACTACGACTTTTTTTGGTACAGCCCTATTTCTGATACCGTGGTGGCAGATATTTTGTCGTGGTGGGCCGCCACTACAAAAATCAGCATAGAGGAAACACTGTTAACTGGGGTTTTATTTACTCAATTATAATATACATTTTTGTTTATTAAATTGTCAGAAATAATAGGAAAATGCATAGATTTCTGTCAAATAAGGTAACAGACTCTTTGTCTTACTGTACACAGACGGGTAATGCTTACTGCCGTGCGTAGTCCCCCCCCTCCCCCCCAAAGGCCCATTCTGAGCCAGGAAAACCCTGATGTCATCATAACCAAATGTTTTTGTTCATTGGTTGTGCTACATTCAGTAAGATATGATAATAAACTTATCTTGACCAATGCAACTGACCACAGTGACACTAACTCATTTCCTCTTTACAATCTGAAGCCCTGTTCACACAGAATAATATTAATAATTAATAATAAAGGGGGAGCTCAGTAATATACTGTAGGTGATCCAAAACTGGAGATTTAAAACAAGCACGCCCTCAGGTCTGCCTACATAGCAACACTTGACAGGTCATGTCTTACCTACGGTGATCAGCGGGCTATGACAGGTCATGTCTTACCTATGCTGATCAGCGGGCTATGACAAGTCATGTCTTACCTACGGTGATCAGCGGGCTATGACAGGTCATGTCTTACCTACGGTGATCAGCGGGCTATGACAGGTCATGTCTTACCTACGGTGATCAGCGGGCTATGACAGGTCATGTCTTACCTATGCTGATCAGCGGGCTATGACAAGTCATGTCTTACCTACGGTGATCAGCGGGCTATGACAGGTCATGTCTTACCTACGGTGATCAGCGGGCTATGACAGGTCATGTCTTACCTACGGTGATCAGCGGGCTATGACAGGTCATGTCTTACCTATGGTGATCAGTGGGCTATGACAGGTCATGTCTTACCTATGGTGATCAGCGGGCTATGACAGGTCGTGTCTTACCTATGGTGATCAGCGGGCTATGACAGGTCATGTCTTACCTATGGGGATTGGCGGGGCGCTGGCTGTGGCAGCCACAGTCAGAGGAGGTGTAGGGCTGGCAGGAGGCGTAGTTTCGATTCCACTCTCTTCCATCATCTTCTTGGCCTTATACCTTCACTTCAGCCCAGAATATAGCTGCAGGAAGATGTTGTGATTGATCAGGATGTGTTCATCCTGTTGTTAAGCCAATCAATTCTAATGTCTGCATACAAACACTGAGGATGCACCGTTCTATTTAACCTAGTGAACGGATATTAGGCATTGACCACAGATGGCATATAAAGACTCATTTAGATTAAACGTGTTCATTCAGAATAAATGTGTTTATATGTAATCCCTGCTATCATGTTACCTTGATTGCAATTAGTTCCATACAGTGAGCTACAGATTATAAATTGGAGAAAAATAGAGCACTGGAATCAGATCCGTACACTAGAAGAGGTAGAGATAGAAGATATTGTATTCATCCCCGCAGGGAAATTTGAGTATCCAGCAGCTCACACATAAACACACATTTCTATACACAACAGAGCACACACTATGGCTACCTTCTGGTCTTTGATTAGTCGACTAATGAATCAGTCGTTTTGGTCTCAGTCTAAAATTCCTAATAGTTTTTTATGCTTCTTCATGCTGAATGACTTATTTCCGAGAAACGTATGAGCACATCTCTGGTAAACACAAGATTTAAAGTGGTGCGTCCGCATGATTCTTTGGAGAAACTCAGTTTTACAGTTATTGAATCAACTTATCTATTAGTCGACTAAGACTTTGTTTATTCGAGGACAGCCCTAGTGAGTAGGAAGTACTGTGCTTCCATGTCACTTCTATCTGGCCCTCTGCCGTCACTGGTTAGAATGGAACTAACTTTTTCAGACTCCCAGCGCGTTTTGTCCAGTGTTGCGAAGGCTCCGTTTGTACCGGGTTAATGGTCCTCTGTGTAAAAGCAGTGGGAGGCGTAACGTTATCGCTGTCTAATGGAGACATGTGACGCTTCGCCATGTAACGTTATTTGCCTGTTTATAAGCGACGCAACCTCAAAATGTTTGGAGTTTATTTACAGTCTATGGTCTGAACTGAATTCAGCGTTAGCTTCATTTAACACTCAGCTGTAACGTTACACGTGTACAAACACACTCAGCTCGAGCGAACAACAGATGTAGACACAGAGAAAGCGGCATGTCTATGTTATAATTCTCCAGCTACAAGCGTCAGTAAATATCATGTCTTGTTTTGAGGTTACAGGACAAGCAGCTTGACTACTCACCTGCTAGCTGGACTAGCTTACTGCTCCCATCAAGAGCCAGCGACCCTCTTTGATGGCGTCACGTGTTGCCACGTCTGCTCGAGCGTGACTCCTCCCATTACCGGGAGCGCCCGGACACGCGCATGAAGGCCACATGCTTGGTGTGGTTATTGTATTATATATTATATTATATTATATTATATTATAGGCTCAGAGCTGAGATTGAACGGCTTTGGTTAAACTTAGGTCGATATGATTATAAAAGGTCAGGGTCAGGGAAAATGTGCTTATGAAACAAAGGATCATTCCCTCTGGCCTATGGTGCTGAATGTCTGATTATACATACAGTACAATTGCTTGTTTTTTCCCAATAAATCATGATATATAGCCTATTTTTAAATATAAATATCAGCCTTTTAATATTGATGTTAATAACAATTAGAAGTCACAATTAGTAGCAATTGCTGCAGGGGGGACACTCGCAGCGGTCCTGCGGCGAAAAGTTGAGACCCACTCAACTTTTGGAGAAACGCAACCCCATGTCACGCGTGGGTGGAGTGTTTGGAGGCAATGTGAGAGTCCTGTACAGGAAACAGGAAACATCACTGCCTCTATCTCTGCCACAAGAAAGTTTTAAAACACCAAACACAAGCTCTGAACTGCCCGGGAGTTTGTGTAATAGCTGAATGTTTCCTGCAACATCAAAGCACTCCCTATGCCTCTCCGGTAATGAAGCTGCCTTCAAGTGCACTTGGAAATGTTGAAATCTATAAACGATCTGATGAAAACTTGCCTGATAAGCCAGACCCACATCCAGATGTTGGGTCTGGGAACTCACCATTGGCAGGGCTCAATCCGAGGGGCGGGATAAACGGTTGTCTTTCAAATTCCCTCTGCACTCAATAGGATAGCACTACAACCAATCAGAGCAAGGCTAGTTGATAGATTACACTTTAAACTCTGAACACATCTTCCTTTTTTAAGAATGACTTCAGTGCCGTTCTTTGTTCTTTTCTCAAAGAAAAGCTGAACTCCAAGTCTTCCAGAGTCGCAGCCAAAGCCGATTCCAAAGACCGCTGTTCTCCAGCAGCAGCAGCCATCTTCTTTGTTTTCAAGTAGCAGGGAATTCACGCGTCGCAACTCTGCTGTTAAGCCCGCCCACCGACTCTATACACGATGTGATTGGCCTGACCAGAGTTTGGTTTTTCCAGCTCACAAGCCAACGGAGAGTTGCTAGACGACCCTGGCTGCAAATTACATTTGCTGCCGCTAGGGGGGTCTAGATTTCTAGGAAAACGGAAAACGGTAATTGTGAAATATAAAGTATATTTGTGCTTTGTTGCGGGGTTAAAGAACACAACAGGACGTCACAAATGGGCAGTTTTATTGACACCTTGGTGTGAATGTCTCCAACTGTCTTCATCATTCTGAAACCAGAACACTAGAAATGTTGACTCATTTTCAATACTGCCACCTAAAGAGACGCAAACATTGTCTGATGTTTCTATTTTTAAGATAAATACAATAGGTAGGGGAGAAATTTCCATGGGCAGCCCCCCACCCCCCACTCTAACATCTCTCTATTAATGCATAAAGGTCCTGTTTGTGCATGTGTGTGTATTTCCGGCCTGTGTGTAATGTGCAATACCAACAGAGTGCATACTTAATAAACCAGTCTGCTGTGATTGGTCAGCGTTTCCGGGTCTCCAGCACCTTCACTTTCATTGTCTCTGCACCGTCATTGCAGCCGGAGAATGACTGTAATGGCACTTTCTATCTATGTATAGTATAGTTGTGACATCACAACCGTACAGGAAGTCCTGACGCCTCATTTAAAGGCACAGTTTCTCAATAGGAGCTGTGTGCATTGAGCATTTTGATACTTTTGCAGTATTTATGCAGCACCTTCACCTGCTTTATAGTCAAAAAAGACATGGAAATCAAATTTTTTACAATATTAGATATTTAAAAAGTTTAAATTCATCCATCACATTCTTATAAGAAAACCCAATTTCGCCCAGAAATAGAAAAGGTAAAAAGCATACATTTTCAATTAAAAGTCTGCACACAAAATAAAAAAAGTAATTCAAAGAATGACCAACATGTTTTTATTGTAAAGTTCCATCATACAAACCCTGCACTGAACATGTTACTGCAGTAAAAGTATCATCAGGAAAAGGATCTTAATGAATTAAAAGTAAAAGTATTGTAGAAAGTATAAAGGATCCAACCAGGTGTGTTTTAATGGTCTGATCATCTCAGCTGGACTTGTAGCCGTTATATTGTTGGCTAGTTTACTTTAGAATAAAACATCAGATTTTATAAACTACATGTGTTTAGTGTGCAGAAATCTTAATGTGTAAAGTAACTAGTAACTAAAGCTGGAACAGATGAATGTAGTGGAGTAACTAAAGTAACTAGTAACTAAAGCTGGAACAGATGAATGTAGTGGAGTAACTAAAGTAACTAGTAACTAAAGCTGGAACAGATGAATGTAGTGGAGTAAAAAGTCCAATATTTCTCTCTGAAATGTAACAGAGAAGAAGTAGAAAGTGGCATGAAAAGACTCAAGTAAAGTACAAGTACCTCAACGTGGACTTAAGCACAGTACTGGAGTAAATACTGTAAATAAGTACTTTCCACCGCTGTGTAACTGCACACATGAATCAGTCAGATGTGCTGTGTGATTGATGTGACGTAGTCGTTGCTGCTGCCTGCCTCCATGTTATGTCTTGTATGTGCTTTCTATGTGGCCTCTGGGACTATTCTCCTTTCCCTTGTCTCCTTTGTATTGTCTTTATTGCATGAACTGCTTTGATGCCTTTGCCATCATCCGTGCTTGCTTGTTTGTTTGTGCTTGCTCCAACTGTGTGCCATCTGTTTATATGTCTTACTCCCTATTGCTTAGGTCTGCTGTTATTATAAATGTAATGTCATTTATATTATTAAAATGTTGTAACCATTGTATAGAGCTGGGCGATATGGAAAAAAATCTAATATCACGATATTGTTGACCTCAATATCGATATTGCGGCGATATTGTAGGGTTGACAATTGGTGCTTACCAAAAAATATTTACACAATGAGATTTTTGATAAATAATCATCATTGATGTGTATATAATAACTAAGTGGGTAAAGGCAAATAATAGAAAAGCTAGAACAGTCTGGTGAGCTCAGACAATGACATCACTTCCATCCAGACGTTAAAACCAGGGACAGATAACACTTGTGTTATATCAGAATATTACAATATCCAAAATCTAAGACGATATCCAGTCTCATATCACGATATCGATATAATATCGATATATTGCCCAGCTCTATCATTGTATTTCAGGATGCCTATTGACTGGCCGGGGCCTACAGCTAGAAATTAGCCGTAGAGGCTAAAGCTGCTACTGTTACTGTGCAGTTTATTAAAGGCGACTGTCCACGCCATTACTACAGGGTTTCTGCAGGTTTCACCAAGTCAAATGTAAGACTTTTTAAGACCTTTTTAAGTTGATAATGAATGAAATTTAAGACCCTCACAACATCAAAAAAATCAAAATCAAATAAATAACACATGTCAGAGTCCAGAAACAATGGGCTTTATTCACCAATATCTTCCTAAGTGTTTTCCTAAATTTGTTCTTAAGTTCCTAAGAAAAGTCTACGTCTGATTCATGACTTCTTAAACAGCAGAGTTGTTCGCAGATGTATTCTTAGAATGATGAATCCCATTGTCTTTGTAATTTGAAAGCTCGTGCCCGTTGCTCCTATTTAACATAGGTAAATGTCCCATTAATTCACATTAAAGGGCATGAGATGGCAGGGCCGTGTGCACACTTAGAGAAATGTCTAAAAGACGTGGTAAAGACTGCGGAGGCCTCGACTCCAAAAGAAAGAAAAACTTTAGTAATTCTGAAGTGGAGGTACCACTGCAAGAAGTTCGTGAAATACGAGACATCATATTTAGTAGTGTCAGCAGTGGATACAAAGCAGCAAATACTCGTGCAGTGAACGCAGTATCTGGAGAAGGGCGCAGAACTGAAATACGCCATTGTGTGGGGTAGTCCTAGCCTGCAAAAATATGCTATAAATAGCGTGATCAATCACTTATTATTGGATGGAAAGGTTCACCATTAACATAATTGATGTGAATTAAAAGCAAAGCAAGGCTAGTTTATTGACAGAGGCCTAGCACAATTCATACCAATGGCAATTCAAAGTGCTTGACAAATGAGCAGAAGTGTGTATTTATTAAAACAAACAAACGTATAATTATGTGTAAAATAATGAAAATAATTAGTTACAAAATTATAAAGATGAAAAACTATCCATTTTAAATTAGAACGGACAAAAGCGGTATAACTACTTACTTTGCCCAAACACGTCAGCTCTAAATTGTGTGTAAGAGCACTCTTGACTGTGCGTAGATTCTGTTCTTACCGAAGAACAAATCCCAAATAAGAAAACATTGGTGACTGCCAGAATCTTCGTGAAAACTACTAATAGGACTGGTGTCTACAGTAGATCGTTGGTCTCATTTGTAGTCGTAATACAGCGAGTTTTATTTGGTCTAGCGACAGAAAGAACTACAACTACAACTACAGAGAATTAAAAAGAAACATTGTAAAGCGCCACGGAAGCATTAGAGGTAGCGTTGCGTTGACGTAGGAAAATTAAGACCTGTTTAAAATGATTTCGGACCTAGAACACAATACTTTAAGACTTTTTAGGGCCTAAAATTTTGATTTGGAAATGTTAGATTTTTTTTAGACTTTAAGACCCCACGGAAACCCTGGTATAAACTTTTACACTAAACTAAACTATAGCACATTGCTCTTAAATGTGAAACATGTGCTGGTAGTGCTCAGGTCCAATAATAAATAAAAACAGTTAAGCAGTCACTTCACTATTTCTGAAGAGCCGATGCTTAAAGTCGTGGTTGAATCATTAATAAAAATATAAATAAATTAAAAAAACTTGCTAAGGATTTTAGCTCACCATTGTAAAAGAGTGTCTGTAAAACTACTGCCAGGACATCTCAAACTGCAAACAGGCGGTTATGACTCTTTCTATTCTGAAGTTTTTTAATCCATAGACTTTTTATATTTGATAACCGAGAAAAGTGATTTCAATTAAAAACCTGTGACATCAGCCCAATGTAAAGTCTGTTGGTCAGCAGGAGAAATACTACTGCGCAGATTCAGTGGGTCACAAAAGGAAACCCGGACGCTTAGAAACTTTTGGGGGGTATGCGCCAAGAGAGCAACTCCATTGAACTCAACAGGCTCAATTTCAGTTAATATTGAACTGTGAAAATGGTTGATAGAGCTTTGTTTAAAGGGGTTAGGAGGCAGGGTTTTAAGTACAGTCAAATGGAAATGTGGCTTATCTTTCGCTGTACTCCTGCATGAACGTGTCCCAACATGTTTATAATTTGATCTTTCCAGACACAATGTCATGATACAGACGTACAGTCAGGAGAACATAGTCCTTCTGGGAGACATCTAAGAAATACACAGGATCCTGGGTGACGTCCGGGTTAAAACCCTCCTGGACCAGCTTCCCCTTCTGCTGCTTGAAGGTCTCCGTCACATCCAGAGAGGTCTGGAAACACAAGCAGGGATCCAAATGAACAGTAGAACTTTACACTTAGAAATACATACGGCAGGTAATGACCACCTGCATGGATTACCTGTATTCTGAGAAACCACGGCCAGGCGTATGCAGGAAGTGTTTCTACTAAATGGTTGTAGAGTTTTGTTCCATTTAATTTGTGATCCTGTTTTAAGACGATGGCAGCCATGCCTGCGCGACCTTCATATCCTGCATACACACATTGAAAAAAGTCAAAGACTGAATGTCACAAAGAAGAAGTCATACTGCATAAACAAGAGCAAACTCAGACATGCAGAGCAGGGCACTGCTGGTTCCGGAAGTATTTACCCCCCCCAAAGTGGGGGACGCTTGGTCTCAAGCTAAATTGGTCGTAACTTGGCAATCTAATGCCAGGAACACACAGCCCACGAAACGATGCCAAACGCTGCAAAAGCGCCGCAAAGTGCTAGGAAGTGTAGATTCGTGCAAGGAGAGAGTCTCTCACACACACACACACACACACACACACACACACACACACACACAAAAATTGAAAATTGAATTGATTACATACTTGGCCATTAAAGCCAATTCTGATTCTGTAGATTCTGCAGTATTAGAAATCACCGTGTAACACGTAGATTTCACAGACCTGGTATGGTGACTCCGTAGATGTTGGCCTCCTGGATAAAATCAAGAAGACCGAAAACCTCCGACACCTCTGTGGTGGACACATTCTCTCCTTTCCACCTGTAGGACACGGGCTTAGATAGAACTGATTCTTGTGACCACTTGGGGACAGAAGAAACAAGTGGTGAACCCAGACATATTATTACTAGGGCTGGGCACTCAGCGAGTATCGAAAAATGGCTCGTCATTCAATACCCAATTTAAATACCTAAGGAGTAAATCTCATCAGAGACAGTGAGCCAATCAGCACGTTCTGTAGTCCTGTACCATGTGGACGCGTCAACAGTGTTGTTGTCATTACTTAGAATTCCTCAAGGGGGCGACAGAAACTACACACTATAGCTTTGAGGAAAAACTCAGGAGCAGCACAACTCATTTCACATTACACAGTACAGTGTGGGTGCCATCCTAGGTCTCTGAAGTCCCTGTCCTGCTGAAGGTGTATTTAAACTCATGCTGGAGGCATGACGTTTAGCTGAACCGTCAATGGAAACAATGATACTGCATAAGCCTAGTTCAGCCTCTCTCTCTCTCTCTCCGGGAAGTATGCTAAAGTGTTGCAGGCCCACTGACCTCCATAAGGAGACAGTCCTGAGATAGAACATTCCCTTATCATGCAGCTGCTAGGTCTCCCGTCTTCCATGGAGACACAGCGTTGAAGTACTCCTCTGCCTGGAAAGGTTCTGACCTGGGTACCACTGTCTCAATTTACATAGCATGAGTTCATAAGCTTGAAATTCCACCACAACCATGTAGGCAGAAACTACAGACTGAATCTACAGAAGTGAACTATTACATTTCCCGAAAATATTTAGGCTACTGTTCTACAAATTGCCAAATATTCTATATGTATGCCAAATCAGGGTTTCTCTACAATATGACACCTACAAAACATCTGAAGTGTGTATCCTCATTCAAGGTTGCATTAGCACAGTTTTAATGACACAGACAGTAACGGTACCTGAAGGTGTCTCCGATGCGGTCACGGAAGTGAAGGAAGTCCCTGTGATCGTGGAGCAGGAGGTCTCCAGTGTTGAAGTAGACATCCCCAGCTTTAAAGACGTCCCGGAGCAGCTTCTTCTCAGACTGGACCTGGTTCCCAGCGTAGCCCAGGAACTGGTTCATAGCTGTCAGAGGAGCGACCAGGATCCCTGCCTCTCCTGTGCATGCAAACAGGAAGTACACTGAGTGGACGCATGAGCTCTTCCTCTGTACATACAGCAATGCACTACAGCAGGGGTCTTCCATGTTTTTAAGCCAAGGACCCCTTAGCTGAAAGAGAGACGGAGCAGGGACCCCCTACTACATATCGTATACAATTACATTGCATAATAAACTGGGCCTACAATAACATGTGGTCCCCTGAAGCCTTTATATATACGTTTTAGTGCATATAAAATACTAAGCTATTAAAATAATTGTTAGTATGATTTATAAATCATTTTTTAAATGTTAAACATACATGTGTCACAGTGAATCCTTATTAACTGTATCTGTGGATGGCTACTTTACCTATAGGCCAGTAAGTCTATCATTGTTGTGTGTTTTTTTCACAAATAGGCTGATTTATATTTGCTAAACATTTGTTGGATTCATGTTAAGACATTTACATTTTTGAAAAAACTTTAAAAATTTGCAACTCCCTTCATTCATTTTGCCTGATGATGGTCTAGTACCCAAACGTTGCCTACTGTTAAATGTATTTTTTGCAAGTTAGACAGTGTGCTGGAGTTTCTTTGCAACTTTTGACTTACTAACCCCCCTCCGATGCATCTGTCTCACGTTATAGATGTGCGAAGTATTTTTCTGTACTGAAAAATCTTTTGAAAAATTGCAGTATCTCCAGGGGCCCCTACCCCCTGTTGATGATCTCTGCACTAAAGACTTTCATCTTACCGATTTGTGCTTGTATGCATCTTCCAGAGTCTGTTCGGACTGGCTCAAATGTTTGTGGATCATATCTCAGGAGCTCAAAGGGCATAGAAAGCTGAAAAAGAAGAAAAGACAAGAGTTAGCAGAACTGAGCCAATCACTTTTATTTTTATTTTTTTTATTTTACCTTTATTTAACCAGGAAGAGACTCATTGAGATTAAAAATCTCTTTTTCAAGAGTGTCCTGGCCAAGACAGGCAGCAGTACAACCACACATACAGTACATACAAACACAAAATACGCTAAAACACCAAAAAACATAAAACAGCTGACACAGCAAATCTTTGAAAGTCAACCACAATCTTGAACACATCAGGCAAAACATCTGCAGCCAGATGTGGCGTCCTCCAAGTCAATCATCATCCTCTTAAAAGCGACCAATGAGAGCAGCTCAGTGAGTTTCATGGATTTCTGTAACTTGTTCCAGGCAGAGGGAGCAGCAAACCTAAAGGCCTTTTCTCAGCTCAGTTCTAACCTTTGGAACAGACAGACAGAAAAGATCCTGGGAACCAAGATTGGAAGTCCCGGTACTATTTACACTGATATAGGCCAGAAGGTAGGATGGAAGGAGACCTAAAGGAGCCTTGTATATGAAGGTATGCCAGTGTTGAAGTCTCCGTGTTGATAGAGAAGGCCATCCAACACGTTCATACAGTTCACAATGGTGAGGGAGGGCTTTCAAACCAGTGATGAACCTCAGAGCTCCACGGGAAACAGTGTCCAGTGCATGTAAACTTTGAGATGAAGCATGCATGTATAAAACATCACCAAAGTCAAGTACAGACATTAAAGTGGCAGCAACCAGCCTCTTTCTAGATTCCAACGAAAGGCAGGATTTGATTCTGATATAAAATCCTAGTTTAAGTTTTAATCTTTTTGCTAGCTGCTGAATATGAAGGGTAAAAGAAAGAGATTCATCGATTAAAATACCAAGATATCTGTACGTAGAAACACATTCAATCTTCGTACCCTGGGAAGTGAGGATTGAAGGGAGATTTGATTTAGATTTCGAATTTGAAAAAAGCATGACTTTAGTTTTTTCTGCATTTAAAACAAGTTTTAAATCATAAATATTCTGTTGAAGCGTGTTAAAAGCAAGTTGTAAACTTGCTACGCTGGGATCACACCCTTTGTTATCAATAACCTGTGGGTAGAAACCTCCTGCGTCCAGTACATACTAGGGGTGGGAGGGGAAATCCATAATGCATAGTATCGCAATATTTTGCCAGATACTGTATGGATCTATTATTATATGTGTGTTGGTCAGTTTGTCTGCTTGACAATCCCATTTTGCAGCGATACAATTGAAGTGAGACGAACAGACAGAGAAATGTATCTTTTTAGATAAAACACATGTTGACAAAGTTTCCTTTTGGGGACATCATTTGAAATTTGGAAACATTCGAAGTTGGGAAAAAAGGTGATAAATTGCAATATATATATATATATATCACAGAATATTTTGGAACGTTCAAATTCAAAATGAGTGAATATTTAAAAAAATAAAGTTGATCAGTTTGAACATTAAATATCTTGTCTTTGTAGTGTATTTGAATATAGGTTTAAAGGGATTTGCAAATCAATGTATTTATTTTTTATACAATTTATTTACGTTTTACACAACGCCCCAACTTCATTGGAAATGGGGTTTGTATTTCTGTGTCATGCTAAACATTTGGCCCCTCCCATATGGGATTACAAGACACCACTAGCCTATTTACCAGACATCTTTGGTCTCGCATATACAAATCATGTGGAGAAATACATGAATAACAGAAAACAAAAAAAACCATTACATACATTTTCCACAAAGGAAGCAATACTCCCTGCCTGGTGAATGCCCAACAGGGGTTATATATATATATATATATATATATATATATATATATATATATTAGTCCTGTCAAACGATTAAAATATTTAATATCGCGATTAATCAAATTCGCGATTAATTAAAAATGTGCGACTAATCGTACATTTTTATGTATTCTAAATGTCCCTTGATTTATTTTTGTCCCATTATTTTTTCTCATTTTAATGCTCTTATCAACATGGAAAAGTGGATCGGCTTGCTTTGTGCTTTTGTCGCCTGGCTCTAACGAGGGGGCGGAGAATTGGCATCAGCTGTGTGCTTGGCCATCAGCCGCGTGCTTGGCCATCAGCTGTGTGTTTGGCCATCAGCTGCGTGTTTGGCCATCAGCTGCGTGTTTGGCCATCAGCTGTGTGCTTTGGCCATCAGCTGTTTACTTGGCCATCAGCTGTGTACTTGGCCATCAGCTGTGTGCTTGGCCATCAGCTGTGTACTTGGCCATCAGCCGTGTGCTTGGCCATCAGCCGTGTACTTGCCATCAAGTGGTATTTCAGACTGGACGTGCTGCGATGATAGCTCAGTTCACAACGACAAAACACACAGATCACTTTGGTCACATTTGGCAACTTTTTAAAAGTAAACTTTCCATTCAGAATCTTATTGGCATCCATTTCGGCATCTCGTGCTCGCCATCCACTCAAAACCTAACGTCAGCCTACTACTCTTTGGCCGGCTCAAGCCCAAACAAGTGTGTGTGGCGTGACTGTTGTTTTGTTTCTGGTCTAGCTAGATCCGGTGTGGTGTTGTAGTTTTTCTAACGTTACTAGTTGTTGCAACAGCACGTGAAAAGAAGTTTGCTATGCCAAAAAGAACGTTAATCTCGCGATAAAAAAATTGACGCCGTTAAAATGGGTTTGCGTTAACGCCGTTAATAAGGCGTTTAACTGACAGCACTAGTATATATATTAACATGAATCCAACATTATTTGTAAAGATAAATCTTTTTAAAAAACTTTTCAAAAATATTGATGATAGGCTTACAGGTCAAATTAAGGATTAACTCTTCCACATTTTAACAAAACATTATGTATAAATATATGCATATGTCAACAATTATTATTTCATTGTCTTAGTTTGTATGCACCATACAAAAGGTATGTCTAAAGTCTCTAGGCCCTAGGTCCAGTTTAAAATGAAACTCAATTTGATAGAATACATGTATTAGGGGGTCCCTGCTCCGTCTCTTTTTCAGCTGAGGGGTCCTTGTCTTAAAAAACGTTGAAGACCCCTGAACTAATCTAATCTGATCTAATCTAATTTCTGCCAGGGGGGGGGGGAATATGACTTGGCCATAACTTTACACTAGATCTTCTCGTGAAAAAAAAAAATATATATATATATATGTGGAACAGATGTTGCCAATATGACAAAGCAGTAATCTAAATGGTGTTGTATCTACCAAAAACACAGGCTATAATTAAATCCAGTGTGGCAGGGTCCAGGTCCAGAGGAACCATTTCTAACCCTTTAATTCCTGACCTTGTTGAAATAGCTGGCCCTCCCGATTGGTCCGACCTCGTCGGTGTAGTTGAGGAAGCCGACGCTGGCCTCGGTCAAGCCGTAACCCTCTCTGATCTGGATCTTTCCAAAGCGTTTGACAAACTCCTTCCAAACATCTGACCTGAGGCCGCTTCCTGCTGCCAGCCGGACACGGTGAGCTCTCTCCTCCGGAACCTGGAGGCAGCACAAGACTTGGATTAAGAAAACAGTAGTGTCGAATTGCCAGACCTTCCTCCACAGCGCTGCGGAGGAGTATCTGGCTAGTCCACACAGCATTCCTGGATGGGAGAAAAACGTGCTCTGGTTTATTGGCATTATTTTAAACCAATCACAATCGTCTTGGGCAGAGCTAAGCAGGAAGGAACTTGTTTTGGTGGAACATGTGTACGTTCAAAAGTAGTTTTAGTCGTGCAACAGAAAACTCAGATTGGACAGATAGTCTAGCTAGCTGTCTGGATTTACCCTGCAGAGATCTGAGGAGCAGTTAACCATAGTCCTTTACAAATCCACCAGAGGTTAGAACGCCAACACAGAGACAGAGGAAGGGGACGGACATCCGGATGAAAAGAGTGAAATCCGGCGGCAACGGAGCAATTCCGGACGTGGAACGTTGTGGATGTAGACTAAGAAAACAGTGTTTCACCTTTGAAGGAACAGTCCTACCCTTTTGGGAACTATGTTTATTAACAGGCTTGTCCAGAGTCCGATGGGAATCTCTGGGTGTCCGGGACCCCTAGGGGTTCCTCAGAGTCAATGCAGAGGGGCCTCCAAAATATTGTTAATTAAAAAAAAAAAGAAAAATTCTAAAAATTAAAAAGTTTTAACATGAATCCAACATATTAGCAAATATAAATCCCCACTGAGGATAGGCTGACTGGCCTATAGGTAAGGTAGTCACTGAGGTAGCCATGCACAGATCCTGCTCATCCTAAGGATTCATAAAATCATCTTTTAAAAGGTATGTATAAAGGCTTTATGCAACCCACACGTTATTGTAGGCCCAGTTTAATATGCAGCACTGAATATGTTTTTTTGGCAAAAAAGGAAGACAGCCTCAAAGCTTCGTTAGGCTACATCCACCCATCACTAATATTCACATCACAACACTACAGCCTCTGGGGAAGGAGAGTCAACTTCTCTAAGGGCCATACTGGAAAATGAGAATCACATCCAGGGCCTCGAGTTTGACACGTGCTCTAGGGGCAGCTACTGTGTCTTTAAACTTGTGAATTGTTGTGTGGCCGGGTTAGCTCAGTTGGTAGAGCAGGCGCACATATATAGAGGTTTACTCCTCGACGCAGCGGCCGCGGGTTGGACTCCGATCTACGACCCTTTGCTGCATGTCATTCCCCCCCTCTCTCCCCTTTCATGTCTTCAGCTGTCCTGTGAAAATAAAGGCCTAAAAATGCCCAAAAAAATAATCTTTAAAAAACTTGTGAATTGTTGTTGACAGTCTTACCGTGGGATGGTTGCACAGGTATCGGCAGAGCTCTCCTATGTACTGCACCACCGTCACATCGTGTTTCACGCAGTCCGTCCAAAACTGCCTGGCAGAAAACTTCTTTTTTAACACACATGTTGCGCCTGTGATCCAAAGGAGAAGATAAGAGAGAAGATGGCAAGGCAAATAGTGTAAGACAATATACTGTAGTGCTAAAAACTCTGATTTCCGATGCATTCTACATGTCTAACAATACAAACTATTTATGAGCGGTAGTGAGACATTTCCTCTGCTTTGTTTCAGCGTTTCCCCCTGCTATGTGAGGAAGTGAGAATTCCTTATAGGCAAAAAAAAAGCATATCCGCCATCATGTTTGTGTCCTCCAGCGTTTGCCCTGGACCTCTTTACGTACTGAATATAAACCGCAAATCTTCCAGGAACGTGTATTTTGTGTTTGTCAGGAAGAACAGCTGTTCTTACCAAGGTGTATGCACCCCCCGATCCCTAACAGGGAAGCAGACATGTGGTAGAGAGGAAGAGTGATGTAGATGATGTCATCAGATGTGGCTCCACACATTTGGAAGAAGGTCATACTCACGATGGCTTTTAGATGACCCACCCGAGCTGCTTTGGAGAGACCTGGAAGAGAGCGGCACCACTTACTGAAGAAACGCAGTGTAATAAGTTCAAGATGTCTGTTTGGTGATGTATGCACCAACCACTAGGATTGGGCATCGAGAACCAGTCGTTTCAAAAATGACCATTCCAATGGAATCACTTTTTTATTGGAACCGTTTGGAAAAGTTTGGTTACGAATCCGATCATGGGTTCCAAATTTCAAGTTTTGTAAGAATTTTAATTTCTGGTGATTAATATAAAGTATAAATTAAATGAAATAAAAATGTTGGTTTCAGAACAGTCTAACTGCATTTCATTCCAGTTTTCAATCAGGTATTTGGTCCATATTTTCCATAATGCCCAGTTCAAAATCTGATAAAACAATCTCACCAAGGTCCATTTAGTGGCTTCTTTGGAGCTTTTGATCCTATCACATGATCTTCCTCATCTGCTGATTCATCTTATGGTGTTCATAACTAGGCCTGAAACAATTCCAGAATTTGCTGTACAATTCATGTCTCAGAAATAATTGTGATTAACCACATAATTGTCTCTTTCAATCAAATTCATTTTTTTATTACTTTTTAAATGAAAGTTTTGAGTGAATCCCAGGATACATCTTTTGGTTCTATATTTGGTTTCTGTATTTGGTTCTACCAGGAGCACAAAGCTCCAGACAACACAGCCCTCAGGTTCATAGGGACACACAAACCTCTCCACCACGATAAGGTGATGGTTCCCGGAGAAGTCATGTGTCACTGTCATGTGACCCAGATAATATAATAACACAAATACACAGCCTATGAAGTAAACCACGCCTCTTTATTATCATAAAACATGTTTTCTAAATGTATCCTTGTCATTTTTGTTTCTATGAACGTGTAGCCTATAGGGTCAGGTGCCAAAAACTAACAATTGAAATAATAATAAAAACTTATAGTCCGACCAATAATCACTTATATAATTACAATTTGTCATATCTAAACAAAATCAACGATTACCAGTCATACGCCTTAAGACCTTAGCTCATGTTAGCAATTCATTACTGTTAAACAAAGAAATTATTAAACAAAATTGACAATTATGTAATAATTGTTACAGGCCTACTCTCAACAAGTCTTATCTGAACATTTAGAACTCCACGACAACTGAGCAAACTCCAACTACTGAGGAAGATAAGGTGATGCCATCGGCAGATACTGAATGGGCCGTGTGTGAGATCGTTCTGTCGACTTCTTCTTCCTATAATGACAATAATATCTCTACTGGAGCACTTTACATGGGGCTTATGGCTGTCTTGGAACTAAGGGAGTCAATGCTCATGCAGTACCTGTGGTGCCTGAAGTAAAAATGAAGAGAAAGTTGGACATGATGTCAACTTTAGGATGGTCCCTTAAGGTTTCTCCAGACATGTGTTCCACCTTATCCAGTAGAGTGGTGAAATGCTCTGACGGTGCTGTGTGATCCACCAGCCACAGCGCCATGTTGTCCTGCTTCAGATCAGGCAGCACGTCCTCCACCAAACGCACCAAATCTGGACAAACACACACAAAGATATGTCTCTTTATAATATAATAAACATGCACATTATGCTCATGTTAGAGTAGAGCTGCTCGATTATGGACAAAACCAAAATCCCGATTATTTAGGTCAATATCAAAGTCACTATTAATTAACACAACTACTCATTGACTTTTGAAAAAATGTTGCAATTATTGAAGTTAAAAAACCAGTGAAACAGTAAAACAAATCAACAGTGAAACAACCTTGAACGAGTCTAATATCTATAGTATTTTTGATCAAATACATCGATGTTGATATTGCAGCGATATCATTGGGTTGACTATTGGTGCTTTCACAAAATATGAACAGCCTTTAAAACCAGGGAAAGACAACACTTGTGTCATATCATGCTATTACGATATCTAGCCTCAGATATCGATGTTGATATAATATCCATATCTTGCCCAGCCCTATCTTGAACTGTCAAATTTCCCTTCATACTTTTCTCGTTTGAACTTTTTTCTTCATTCAGAACACAAGACAAAATAAGAGTTTACTTGCAAAACATAATGTGCTAAATAATCGTTTTTCTCAATTATTTGGATTGTGCGTTAGGAGCCAAAATCGTAATCACGATTAAAAATGTAATTAATTGCACATTATCTGTTTTTTTGTCCACCCCTACACACATCTGATTGTGTGTGTGAGGTTGTGGTCAACATAACATCTTCCATGATCATAAAGTCAATATCATTTGGCCATCTCTTGAGATGAGGCGAAATGCTCATTGGTTGGTGTTCATCTGTAAAGCATTCTTGGTCAATTACCCCATTACATTTCCATCTTGTTAACTCCATATGTAAATCCATTTTCCACTCTTTCCAATGAATGGCTTTTACTTGAAGTCAGGCACTGAGCTTGGCAAAACTGCCTTTTTGTTTGCTGCTCCACATTCCTGGAATGCGGCACAAAGCAACTTCCGTTTCTTTCAACCTGGACCCTATGTTCCTATGTTTTAGTGTCTGAGTGACTGATGGGAACAACAATCTTTGACATTGGTCCAGTGTTAAGAGAGATCTCTGCAGTCAGCAGCGGTGAAACAAGCTACAATGTAAGTTAATAGGACAATTGTCCAGCTTGTATTTACCTTCACAAAAGTGCCCGTTTTGCCACTGACAGACTCAGATTAATATTCTGACAACATTATGGAAAGGATTTCTAAGGAGGTCGACCTTTCTGTTAAAGAGTATCACCTTTTTTTTAAACATAAAAGGTCCGCGAAATTGGGTTAGCTAAACCTGCCAGACTCCATGTAAATAAACAGTATAGTAGAGGTCCTGGGTAAGATTAGTATGCACTTCATTTAGGGGAGAATATCTCAATTGTTATAGACTAATATGACCCCATTGAACAACGTGGGACGTGTGCCAAAATCTCTACCTGGGACGAAAGTCCTGAAAATGACCACAGCAGGTGACACTATTATCACACTACAGGTGACTGGGACTTTATCTTCCCTTTATAGATATCCTCATACATTTCTATCAGATTAATCTTCATATTAAGAGAAATACTTTTTGTATTACACTTTGTCTAAAAATTAAAATAAAATATGCAAATGAGGCAATATCTCATTAAATATACGTACATATAAACCCTTGAAGCTACAGATTCTCTGAGGTGATCACAATGTTTACAATGACCATGATTATAAGGTCATAGAAGAGTGTAAGCATTCTGATTGGATATAAAGAAAATGGCTACAAAACAGTCAACCTATTACATACAACTAGCAACATACATTTCCTACCTGTTCTAAATATTGCTGTCCTCACGTCATCACCTCCAACTTTTTTTTTTCAACAGAAGTTTACTTGGCAGCCATAGCGACCTGAGGTCATAGCAGAGCACATGGCTGTCAAGCAAGAGGACTTGTGAGATCAAGAAAAGTAAGGAAATCTACTCTTTATTCTTTGTGTTGGTGTGTACACTTATTAAGTGTCATTATCATATGAGTTGTAAGTTTGTGTATTTAAATAATTATAATGAATTTGTCGGGATCCCCCAGTCGGAGCTGGTTAATGTGGCCCGGGAAAGGGAAGTTTGGGGTCCCCTGCTGGAGCTGCTACCCCCGCGACCCGACCCCGGATAAGCGGATGAAGATGGATGGATGGATGGATAATGAATTTGTGTCAGTTTTACATTTAATTTGGTGTGTATTGTAGCTAGCGAACTACAGTTTGTTAGCTAGCTAGCTGCTAGTGTTTTTGTTTAGTTTTTTTGCAAAATGGGGCAAATGTCATCACCTGCACACATGAGGAAGCTGATGACAGGATGATGTTCCATGTGCAAGACATTTTAAGTCACCGTACAGGATCTACATGACTGACACTGTCATCAGGTGACACAGATGTCTTTGTGTGCCCAATTGACTGTGTAACAGTCAATTGGAGAAATCTTGGCCTCCAAGAGCTCTAGCTCATCCGAAACTCAGGAGTGAAAAGATCAATATTGCCACTTCCTGATATCTGCATACCGCTGGGAGACGAGCTCACACAGTGTCTCCCAGCAGTACATGCGCTGACTGGGTGCGATACAACCAGCAAAATATCAACCAAACTTGCAGCTCTGAACACTGTCCGCAAAGCAGACAACTCTTCTCTGATTCTCAATTTTAACTGTCCACAGCTAACAGAGAGTGCAGTACAAATGGCGGAAACAGTCTTGGTCAAATGTCTCAAACCATCAACGGACATGGAGACATTTGACGACCTGCACATTGCTGCGTTCGATAGTAATGCCCTTAAGATGGCCTTTGAGATCTCTCATCATCATCCCCATACCTGGACTCTGTTGTGAAAGTTTTACCTTGCAACACAGGGAATAAACCTGTTGTTTAGTATTTTTCACTTTAAGTTAACGTTCCAATGATAATAGCAAGGTTGGATATAAAATGTCTGTATATTAATCAAATGCTTGTTTTCTTTCTTTTAATTGTTTGTATACAATTGTATTTAGAATTTTCCATTAAATACAGCACAAAACAGGACATACACGTATCTTCTTGTGTCTGTTTTATTTGATTGTTTAAACTTTGTATCTGCTGTAGTTTGAATGTCTATTTGCTGAAATGCATGCTGTGCACTTGGCCCCATTAAGAAATGAGGGTCTCATTCAATGGGCCCTGTGTTTTAAATAACGTTTTGAAATGAAATGAAATGAATACTATCATTTCTAATTACGGCTCCAGACTATTGAAATACATGGCTGGCTTATTGTTAGGGGAAGTCACGGCGCGGTACTTTGCTCTCTCCCTGTCAGCAATCAGTACCACTGAATCAGTGGTACTGATAGCTTTCTCACGTTAGGAAACTTCCATGGGAGGGCCTGATTTGAAAAATGTTAACTTTTTACTGTACGCTAAAGGACAGATAGCAATGTTACGACAGCTGCATTCTCCAGATAACCCATCGATCTGGCTGGAATTAAAGAATTACATTCAATGTGATTAGGAAGATACTGGTGCAGTGAACGTCTCTGTTACATTGGACAATTTGGGAGTTATAAGCTCATGTAGCATTATTTTAAGGTTAAGCTCTAAAGGCGCTGACACACCAAACCGATAATCGGCCGTCAGACAGTCTGGCGAGGTCGGTGACTCGAGTCTGTTCGGTGTGTTCTGTGCTGTCGTCCGTCCGAGGGGCCGTCGGCCTTCATTTTGGCCGATTTGACATGTTGAATCGGCGGGGCAGGCACTGGCAGTCGGACTCAATGACCAATCTGATTGATACAGTGCTAACCTGCAAACGGGGAGCAGGATGAGCCTAGAGTCTCTCAAAATCTGACAAAAATCTTTTAAACACCGAAACGTGTTTCTGAAAACATTTGAAGAGAGAAATAGGCCGTGCAGTTGCTGAATCTGTCTTCATTTCAGATCGACAAAGGTCAGTTTAAAATCGATCCTCGGACGGACGACGGCACGGAACACACCGAACAGACTCGAGTCACCGACCTCGCCAGACTGTCCGACGGCCGATAATCGGCTCTGTGTGTCAGCGCCTTTACACTCAGTGGCACCGTGACGAATGCCAGCCGGGAGGGAAAAAGAGAATTAAAACGACAACACGACAGGCAAAGCAACAAGACCAAAGTTAATATTGGAGTGGCTAGAACAGCTGCGTGGAAACGATGGAGATACTAAGAGATCATTTCAGGTTCGGCCACCGTAGGAGGAGGGGCTAGAAAGTAATATTCAGTTGGTTGTCATATACAATTTCACTGCTAGATGGGAGAAATTCTTACACAATGTAGCTTTAAGGAGTTGTTGAGTTTTTTTTTCTGAAATCAAGTTTTTTTTCCTATAATATTTATGACGTTTTTGTAACTTTTCTCAATCCATGCAGACATGTCCCGGGACCTCCCTAGATAGCTGGAGATCTCACTTACCCCCCCAATGTTGACTACATTTTCCTAATGATAGCCGATACTTACAGACTTTTGAGTAACATTTTCAATGCAGGGCTTTTACTTGTAACAGAGTATTTCCACAGTGTGGCATTAGTACTTTAAACTGAAGTAAAGGATCTGAATACTTCTTCCAGAATAACAGAGTTCTCAGTTAAAGGAACCGCCCCTACGTGAAAAGGAACGTGCAGTAGGCTACGTTTTACCTGCGCCGACGACCAGCGCCGCGGCCCCGCAGCTGTGGACGGAGTGCAGCAGGGACCTGGCTTTAATGTTCACGTTGAGAAAGGCCACTTCACAGCCCAGCTTACACAGTCCCAACCACACACAGATAAAGTCCGGCTCGTTGGACATCAACAGGGCAACAATGTCTCCCTGTTTCACAGAGCCCTCCGTCCTGAACGCTCTCGCGAACTGACTACTTCTCCGGTCCACATCTCTGTACGTCAGAGTCTGCTCTCCGAAGATGATGAAGGCTTTGTTCGGCTTCTTTCTCGCCTGGTAGAGAAAACAGTCGAGATATGTGAGGATACCTCGCTGCATACGAGCCGCCAACTTCTTCCCGTACCTCCGAAGTTTCCAGTAATACATTAGATCCAGCCAGAAGAAGGGGTAAGCCACCCTCTGGTAGACAACAAGAGCCAGCAGTCCCGCCAAAACGCTGCTTAACGCCAGAGTTAACATCGTAACGTTTAAAAACACCACACCTCACTTTAAATAGCCTAGCAGTCTGCAGTCAGGAAACCTGCAGTCAAGCGGATGGGCCGCTCATTACGCAATCTCTCAGCAGCACCGAGGCTACCAGCCAGCCTTCACTGCCAAAAGACGCTCCAACCCAGGGGCGGGGCTAGAAGGGTGGCACCAGCCCCCCTCCACCTCCCAACACATTTTAGTTAATGGGCCACATCTCACATCTCCAGTGGGCCAGACCAGTAGACCTCTCCAGACAGATCAGAAACTTGATCTGCCACAGAATTTCTTGTCAGCTTTCTGCTCCGACAGTGTTCTAAGGCCATTGTTGGAAAATAATAATGTTACGGACCCGGGAGAGAGGGGTAATATTCTGAGAAAAAAGTCAGACGTGTCTGTAAACTCATGGTATATAAAGGCACCGCGCTTGCACACAACAGGGTGTTCAACACCCCCCGCTTCACTTTTAAAAAAAACATGTTGCTACGTTTTGTCGGGGCTGAACATGGCCCTGTTCTGCCAATCTTCCCAGCTCTTGTCACATGACCAATTTGTAGGCTCGTTGGAGATGAGCCAGGCCTGTGCAGAATCGATCACCTGTGATCACCGCCCAATGCATGATCTGTGTCCGCCTTGATCCCGACTCGCTCTGACGTCATGCACACATGGGCAATGATAAATCACGAGATTTCGGCAGCCGCAGGTTTTAGAGCCAGGCGCCGCAGTTGTTCTCCACCCACTGCAAGACCCAGGGCATGATGGGAAACGCCTGGCTCTCAGCTGATCTAACAGCTGATTGGTTCAGAATCGACTCAACATGATGACGTTTAAATCAACTTTTTTATTGGTTTTGAATTGGAGGGACTTTAAATGCTTATTCTGTACAGAACACATGTAGTGTGGCTGATGGTGACGTTTAGAAGTCAGAGAGACTAAATCTGATCAGATTACAGATCATCTCCAGTCTGTTATTATTAACATCAGTAACAGATCATCTTCAGTCTGTTATTATTATCAGTAACAGATCATCTCCAGTCTGTTATTATTAACAGTAACAGATCATCTCCAGTCTGTTATTATTAACATCAGTAACAGATCATCTCCACTCTGTTATTATTAACATCAGATTACAGATCATCTCCAGTCTGTTATTATTAACATCAGTAACAGATCATCTCCAGTCTGTTATTAACATCAGTAACAGATCATCTCCACTCTGTTATTATTAACATCAGATTACAGATCATCTCCAGTCTGTTATTAACATCAGTAACAGATCATCTCCAGTCTGTTATTATTAACATCAGATTACAGATCATCTCCACTCTGTTATTAACATCAGTAACAGATCATCTCCAGTCTGTTATTATTAACATCAGTAACAGATCATCTCCAGTCTGTTATTATTAACATCAGTAACAGATCATCTCCAGTCTGTTATTATTAACATCAGTAACAGATCATCTCCAGTCTGTTATTATTAACATCAGTAACAGATCATCTCCACTCTGTTATTATTAACATCAGTAACAGATCATCTCCAGTCTGTTATTATTAACATCAGTAACAGATCATCTCCAGTCTGTTATTATTATCAGTAACAGATCATCTCCAGTCTGTTATTATTAACATCAGTAACAGATCATCTCCAGTCTGTTATTATTAACATCAGTAACAGATCATCTCCAGTCTGTTATTATTAACATCAGTAACAGATCATCTCCAGTCTGTTATTATTAACATCAGTAACAGATCATCTCCAGTCTGTTATTATTATCAGTAACAGATCATCTCCAGTCTGTTATTATTAACATCAGTAACAGATCATCTCCAGTCTGTTATTATTATCAGTAACAGATCATCTCCAGTCTGTTATTATTAACAGTAACAGATCATCTCCAGTCTGTTATTATTATCAGTAACAGATCATCTCCAGTCTGTTATTATTAACATCAGTAACAGATCATCTCCAGTCTGTTATTATTAACAGTAACAGACTGCCCCGGCTGCCTGCCGCCTGCTCTCTTCCACTTTACAGGCGAGGCGACGCTCATCTCCAACGAGCCTAATGTTTCCATGATGACTATCCAACATCTGATACCACCACTGGAAAAAGTGGCAGACTGAGCCCATAGAAAATGTGTATTGTATTCGGATATACAATTTGTTTAAAATGAAAACAAGTGAAACTAATAATGAATGTGATGTTTTATTTTGTTGTAGAAGTTGTTCTATCCTATCCAATATTTTTTTTAGCTTAGTTTTATTTCTAAGCAGATTTTCTAGGCTGTATTCTGATAAAATGTCACCCTCCCTGACTGGTTATTGGTCCCCTCTGTGCCACCCCACTTAAAAAATCCTGGAATCGCCCTTGGCTCCAACTAGCCCACACAGTGTTTTCGGTCCATGTATATACTAGGCATTACGGTAAGACTGGGTTGTGGTTTATTGGCATTTCTTTAAACCAATCACAATCGTCTTGGTTGGTGCTAAGCACCGGGAAAAGCTGTGGTTCCGCTTTTCCTGGTACCGGAGGTTAGAAGGCCAACACAAAGAAAGAGGAAGGGGACGGACATCCGGCCTAAAAGAAGGACATTCGGCGGAATTTCCGGCGGCAACGGAGCAATCCCGTAAATGAAACGTTGTTGATATAGACTAGTTAAAGTTAGAATATCCAGCGGTCAGTAACACACAGTGACTTACACCTAAGGTATTGTTTGCCCCCCGCACCTAGCTGCACAGCGGTCGCTTTCTGGTGAAGCTGTGTATTTATGTTGAAAGTGTGTGTGAGCAGACGTTAGAATAAAAAAAGTGCCTTTGTCTGTGAGCGACTGCCTTGTCTGTGTTTGTACAGAGAAAACTCATGGTGGCAGCGAGTCTTACTACAGTATTATTTTCAAAATGCCGTTACAGGTTTCTACCACACCCTCACATTTTGTATTTCTTCAATGTAATTTGTTTTTTATGTTCTGTGAAACAAATAAACTAAACTAAACCAAAACCGGTGTATTAGTTGCTTGCTTTGACCACCACTGTTATAGTTATTTTAAGGTATAAAAAGTTACATGTTTCTTAAAGATGAACATAATAGTGCCAAGTATAGTGCTGAACAGAATCAAACATCTGCATATCTGCAGAGAGTATCTTGCAAACTTGCATAAAGTGCTCATAAATATCACAAGACGCCAAACTATTTCACCATATTATGTCATTTTATTCCAAAGCATTTGCACAAACAGCACTATAATAAAAAACAAAAAAAGCATAATTGAATCCCATTGTGGCCTGTGACAGGTGTGCAGTGGCAGCTTGAGTGTAAATGATTTCTCTTCTGGAACTGGAGGATTAAAGAAACAATTAAGAGTCAAGAATTTGAATGTATTTGTTAACCCAAGCATTCAATAGATCTTTAGTGGTCATATAAATACACAGTACTCTGGCAGACTAGAAAGAGAAAAGATTACAAAAGAAATGCAGTATATGTAGGATAAGTTTCCCAGTTTTCATTATCATTGTATCAGTGCTAAACCAAATGCCACGTTTGTTCCAGTTTTTTAATTTGGACATAAGACGCTGGGTGATGTAAATATTTTTTACAGAACTGATTTAACTATATACATTATTTTACAAACATTTCAAATGAGCTCAGAATAGCTTAAGACTGTTTGCTATTTTATGCAATTCCGAATACAGAAGAGACAAAAAAGAAAACATAGAATAATTCCCTCCCTCCTGAACATGCATGTAAGACTAACCCTACATGAATCAGACAGATAGGAGTTGTAGCCCCTCGCCAGGGCCTCCTCCAGGAGCGAGATGTGGGAGGGGAGCGAGACGTGGGATGGGCAGCGAGATGTGGGAAAGGGGAGCGAGACGCGGGAGGGGAGACATGGAAAGGGGAGCGAGACGAGGGAGGGGAGCGAGACGAGGGAGGGGAGCGAGACACGGGAGGGGAGCTCGCCGGCGAGCGTTTGGTGGCCGGGCCTCAAACCACGGGGCTCAGCCGGGCACAGCCCGAAACAACAAGTGTGTATTGTTGTATTTTGTTGAATGACATGCATTTTTGGATGCAGCATATACATAAGTATTTGTTTCTTTTGTAATAACATTAAAAGAAAGAGGTGGGCCAGGGCAGGGTTCGGTTGGACTCTGGCATAGTACGCATCAGTGTGATCGCTAAATGTGCCCGCGTCTGGTTGCAGTGTGAGTGCAGGCCAGTGGGGGAGTTTGGAGGGGGGGACAATTGGGCTCTGGCACGGTTCAAGGCAACTGGGCCAAGTGTGAGTACGCCCTCAAAAGGCCTGAGAGACCGACTGGACTCTAGCTCTACTATGGAGAAACCTAGAGGTGGGTGATTGATCTGATCCAGTGGCGCTTTGGTATTGGACTTCTGTGCTAGTCATGGATCGGGTAAAACAAACACCATGTTCGAGCATAGGGTGGTTCATAAGTGTACTTGGTACCAGAACACCCAATGTGCAGAACCTCATCAGTATATGAGGAGAGGGGAAGAGAGCTAGGGGTGCAGAGAAACTTTATATTAACCCTTTTCCACTGCAGAAACTAAACATAATTTTAAGATTGTTGCTTAGGGAATGCAATTTGGACACTATTCAGGAAGTGACACTCATTGCAAAGTTCAGGAACTTTCAGGGGTTATCAGCAGCGCTGTTAAGGTCAAGAATATGTGTCGTAACCACCCAAAAGAGGAATAACAAACCAGCATGCCCAGGCCCTCAATAATATGTAGTGAAAGGATGCGTTTTAGAAGGAGCTAGAGTTATCAGTTAGAAACCAAAATCTGGACCAGACTCACACAGCTAAACAGTGCAGGGCAACATTTAAATAATAAAACTAAGATAACATGAGCACAGAGGAGCAAAAACAAACTATAAAGTACTTCAATGCGCTATCTGGGCTCTATTTTCCTAGCACTGCCATGGAATCCTTATCAGAGTAAACATCTTTACACAAATAAGAGAGAAAGTCAATTACAATATCAGTTGTCCATTGTTGTATGTCCCAAATTCGCTTACTTCTGTGCTTGTAAGTGTACATATGAAATGTCCCAACAGCGGATATACAGGAAGAGCATAGTATTTATGCCTCACAAGGTTCTTAGAAGTTTAGAATAGAAGAAGCTTATGGTCAAGAAGTGTATGGGTCAAGTTCTTGCAGTAGAAGATGGCCTCTTGTTGCCTGTCTCACATTATTAATGAAGCAGGCCTTGCTTTTGCATTTTTTTAATGCTACATATCTGAAACATCTCGTTTAATAAATGCAGTGGAAACAAAATATATAACATGAACCAAAGATTTGCAAGGTTCTTAGAAGTTCAATTTAAAGCATTGGTTCCCAAAGTGGGGTCCTTCAGGGTGTACTACTGGGTCCCCAGCAAAAAGGGAAATCCTTTTTTCACTAAAGTTTTGACTATAATAATAAATAATAAGTACCACAATGACAGAACGCCTATTATGAATGACTATTTTGGTCTTTATGAGTTTCATACACTTTCTATAATAAAACTAAATAAAAAATCCTACCAGATGGGGGACCTTGGTACGAAATCTTATCAAAAAGGGTCCGTGGTCTAATTTGTGTCTGTTTAGGGGTCCTTCACGTGAAAAAGGTTGGTAACTACTGGTGTACAGCCCTAAGTTATGGGCGCCTGCAATAGAAAAGGGTTTTAAGTGTCTCCTCAACAGTACTAGGCTCATCCACTCATTGGTTGGATTCCTACGTGTGCCGCCACCTAGTGGTAGAGTTGTTCACCATGCTGCATGCTCTGTCTCCTTTTACATAGAACTTTAAATAATGTTTTCAATAACACTCCATTCATGCATAAAACAAAGTTAGTCAGTACAGCAACACAATGAGCAAAACAATGCATTCAACTTATTTTCATTAGAAATACATCTGGATAAAGGGAAACTGTGATAAGAATTTAAACATTGTAAATCATTCAGTGTCAGGGCCTGTAGCCTCAATTCTGTCATTGACACATTTTACCAATACCAATTTGAAGCTTTAAAATAAAGTGTGTTCAGTGTAATTACTGAGTAACATCACAGTGCTTCTTGTGGTATCTTGATTTGGATTCTGCCAACATTGTGACTGGATGTTGATATGCAAATCAAACGTGGTGCAGCCCCGACCAAGTGAAGCGATGAGGAATACCCTATGCAGGACCGCGTTGTACAAGACAAGGGTCACATGACAAAGGGAGACAGGTGAAAGTGTCTGCAGACTTGCTAACTAGGCTAACAATAGGCTACTGTAGAAAGCTTGTTGGGAGACTTTCTTTAAGCGGGGGTCACACAGATGACATTACACCTGGCTGAGATCTGATCACAGTGTGATTAAACAACTTGCAGATCTTTGAACTATGTTGATAAAAAATAGTATTTAAATGGAACTTGTAACTTTAGTTAACTTAAATACCAACCCAACACTGACTATCCCAAATGATCAGCAGCTTGCCTCTACTACTCTACCTAATGAAACTTTAACAAACATCTAATCTTTGATACAATTGCCAATATTCAATCCAATTAGCCATTTTTCAAATACTGTTGTTACAAAAATAGAGATTTGATGGTATTGAATGTTTTACACAAACATCATAAAGGCTTCAGTATGCTTGAAACAAAGTACTCAGATCATTTAACAGAATCTGAAACCAAGACATTGATTGCATCCGAAATTCCATACTAACATGCTATTTAGTAGCCTAGGCTAAAACAGTATGTGAGATTTAAGTACGTCCGAAATCTTAGTATGAAACCAATAGTACGTGAATTGCATACTATTTCCAGTGAAACGTTACAGTATGCAAACACCGGACACTACGCCGGCATCAGTATCCCACAATGCAATGTGGTAGTAACGACAACGTTCATAACAGACAAAAGGACAGCAGCCAATGAGCTTAATTTACATTTTTACATATCAAAATCTGTGATTTTGTCCCCTGCGACTATTGGTCTAGTTGCTTTCCTTTTTAAGTAATTTAAGCGTTATCTGGCGATGCCGCTAGAGCGGAGGTCGGCAGGGGTTACCATGGTTACGCGTCTCCAACGGCAAGGAGGCCCTCAAGAAGTGACGTTGAAAATGACAGCTTTGGTGTGTCCATTGAGTATGTAGTGCTTAGTATGCGATTTCGGACGCAACCAGTAACTTTCCGAAAAATCCAACAATCACGTCCACTTTTGCGGTGCGAGGTGTGCGGAGGTATGGAAAGGTATGGAAAGGTCACTTTTCATTCATATATACTACCAAGTGCAACGCCACAAATGCTTCGCCACCATCTGTGTGTCATCACCATTAGTAGGATCTGTCGTGTCGAGGCTGCGAGTCACGCAAAAGACAGAGTTGTTGGAGAGAGATCAGAGAGGCAGTCGGACAGAGACTGTGACAGCAGGCTTTTTTTAACCCACCATCGAGTGTGGCCATTTGGAAGAGTTGCTGTTAGCAGTGGTCAGACAACACATCATACGATCTGCTTTGTTCAAAGCATACTCAGGCCATAGCTCCCAGACATGTGGAATGACCTAAGAAGTAGCAGTTTACAAATTGCTGTAAAAAAAATAACAGCTATACCTCCAAATTAACCTTCAAACTCTTGTATACCCACTTTGTTCAGAAATAAGTCATGGTACATAATTACGGTCGTATAACAGCGAGAAAACAAGTGAAAGCATGTTGTGGGTATATAGTGTGCCTGTTGGTGGAACAGCCAGTGCCAGAGCTGCAGACTGGAGGTGAGAGCTAGTCTCTGTGCTGAGTCTCTGTGCCATCATTCACTGTCCAGCTCCTTGTCCTGTGGGGAGGGACTCTCTCTGGCTGGCAGGAGGTCGTAGTGACAGGGGATGTGGCTGTTCTTCGGTAGATCGTACGGATCTTGACCAAACTGGCCATTGTTGTCTCCAGTCAGCTGAATGGCATTCACAGTCGGCTCTGAAATCAAAGACAGGCGTTGTTGGCAGTTGCAGGAGGGATAAAAGTGAAAGCTGTAAACTTAAAGGAACAGTCCAACATTTTGAAAATTTGAGTAGCACTAGCCTAGCCTCATCGGCAGATGCTGTGGATTTTGTTACTGTTCGGTGAGGTGGGAAGGTTGTAAGAGCAACGAGCGGTTGTGTGTACCGGCAATCCGTTCTCACTTGTTAAATACTGACGTTTGGTCAGTGTCTCTCAGCGTCAGATACTGACGCAAAAATCACCCTTTAGCGTTTGTATGGAACGCACCGGGCAGAGCAGCAGCTACGTGACGCTTGAAGATGACGTAGTATTAAGAAAGACAACGGTAGAGAGTACGAAAGACCAAAAATCCATGTAAGGAGGTTGGTTAGGGGAGTGGATGGGTCAAACAACACAGGACTTTCACTCAGGAGACCGGGGTTCATGTCCTGTCCTTGTCCCGCGTGTCACTGAAACATACATTTTGTAACCCCACCCACCATCTTTTTCTTTTCTTAACTGTACCGTTCTTGTGCTGCATGTTGGTTAAACGTACGTCCTAACCCAGAGCGTCAAAAAGTGATGCCAAGAGTCCTGACCAAGCGTGTCTAAATATGACACTAAAGGAGACTTTTCGCGTCAATAACAAACGCCAAACCTGACCAAGCGTCGTTTTTTGACGTGATGGGAGTGAGAATGTGTTGGTCCCGGTCTGCAATCACTCTCCCGACTGCAAACCGGTTTTTGACCCTTGCTAGCCACATTGGTAGTCCTATTGGCCGGCGCAAGGAATAGGGGACTCTAGCCGCAACAATTAGCATCGCCGACGTCAAATCACTTTCTAATTCTATTCGTCATTTATGTTTACAATCTATTTAGAATTTTGTGACCCTTGGTTGGTCTATCCTGTACATGCGACATCTATTGCACATCTGTCCGGTCTGGGAGACAGATCCCTCCTCTGTTGCTATTCCTGAGGTTTCTTTCATTCTTTCCCTGTAAATGTTTTTTGGGGAGTTTTTCGTTACTGATTTGAGGGTCTTATGTTGAGATTGTAAAACCCCTTGAGGCAAATTTGTGATTTAGGGCTATATAGATAAAAATGACTTTACTCGACCACTATGTAGTTCATGCAATTGAAGCATACCCTTCTCCACAGCACTGGGGAGGAGCGTCTGACTAGTCCACACAGCATTCTGAGATGGGAGAAAAACGTGCTCTGGTTTATTGGCATTTCTTTAAACTAATCCCAATCGTTTTGGGCGGCACTAAGAGCCGGACACAATGATGGTGCCTTTTGAACGTGTGTACATTCAAAAGTAGTTTTAGTCGTGCAACAGATAGTCTAGCTAGCTGTCTGGATTTACCCTGCAGAGATCTGAGGAGCAGTTAACCATAGTCCTCACAAATCCACCGGAGTTTAGAACGCCAACACAGAGACAGGGGAAGGGGACGGATAGCTGGCCATAAATGAGGGACATCCGGCGGAATTTCTGGCGGCACCTAAACAATCCCAGAAATAAAACGTTGTCGATAAAGACTAGCTCCTTACCAACTTCGTACACATTCCGGTTATTGGTCGGGCTGCTGTTGCTGATCTCGGCGTAAGGTGAATCCCGTCTGGCCGGTGACTTCATTTCCACGTAGCCACACTCTGTGTTTTTGGCTGTCAGCAGGGGAGGGTCCTTTATCGTGGCGTATGGGTTTTCAGAGCTTTCAAGGGAACAGGAGCTGGTGTGATAGAGCGTGCCCTTCAGATCTGGATAGCACGGGCAGAGGAGTCAGACGTCAATTCCAACAATCAAATCAGCAGTTCAAGATGTATTTGTATATGATAAGATATCTTTTTTATTTACGTGTCATGCCACTAAGTGGCCCATCCCACACGGAATTACATGACACCAATACAAAAGTCATTTCACCCACAGCTTCCGCTCAAATGTCCACACACAACATACTCTACTTTGCGAAAAATAAAGAATAAAGAATATAGAAAACATATTACCGCAGGCGCAGCCAACTCACGATAGTGTAACCCATACATTGTCCAACTAGAACTAAATATTTCATACATAAAACATAAATATAGACACAAAAATAAAAAAAACAGGGAATGTCACTTCCAGACTGAAAATCATTGATACAAAGCCATCTTTTTTTTTAACACATGCTTGTCCTAAAAAAAGTCTGCAAATAAAAACGCTTTACCAAACTACCAGATCTATATCCTGCCTCATCTCTTTTACTTCAACTTTGGTAAATAATTGCAATCTTAAATCATGATAATATGGACAATACAAAGCTAAATAAACTGCCTTTTCAATTTGATTGAGATCCAATAAATAACCCAGTCTGTCTGTCTTCCTCAGTGCAGGACCAATGAGGATGCTGCTTGAGTCTTTTGAGGCCCTGGGGGGGTTTTGGGCTTGTATAATAGTGTGGAGTCATAAAGTAATATAAATGATGTTGACAGTTTCTATTTTCTTACACATTTTAGTGTTATTTAACACAAACAGTAATGTAAAGTATGAGTTTATTATTAAGTTTATTGTGATATGTATTCCTTTATTAATGGATAAGGTATCAGCAGGTTTTGGAAAAATACCTGTCTACAAATGCTCTATATACATTTTTGTGTGCATTCATTATACAGAGATCGACATCCATCTACTATGGAGTGCTCTGGTATAATATATATATATGTATATAGTTTATATTGAAGTTTAAGCTCTAGCTATCAAGGATGTAACTTTGGATTCAACATTGTGGGGGGGTGAGTGAGATCTCCAACTATCTAGGGAGGTCCCGGGACATGTCTGCATGGATTGAGAAAAGGGACGAGAACAACAAAAAAATTGTTGGAAAAAAAAAAAATCTAAAAAAACCCGACAAAATATAAAAAAATATTTGACAAAAATGTCAAAAGGTGACAAATGTCCAAAGAAAACCAAAATAAGCAACAAAAAGGTATTTAAAAAAAGCAACACCCCCGTTGTAGCACCCCCATCCCCCTGCAAATTACACCTATGCTATCTATAGTAATGGAAATGTGAATGTTATGTATTTATGCCTGATTTCATGTGGAAGTTGATGATTGGTGCAGTAAAACAATCACCTCCTACAAAAGATGGCTTCTCAGGATGGAACACCGTTTGCCTGAAGATGCTCTAGTACCCAGACCTTGCCACCTATTAAACTTTATATATATTTGCAAGTTAGACAGTGTGCGTGAGTTTCTTTGCAACTTATAAGTGCAGGACCTACCTCGTAGTGATCTCCCCATGTATCTCCTGTCAACTCCGTAGGCTCCTGATATGAAAACAAAATGGAAAATTAGGAAGGTCAGTGAACGGTTGAAGCAAACATTACATAAGAGACTATTATGGCAAGAGCAGACTGGGATTTTCTAAAGAAAGTGTTCATATCAGTATTAATTAAGAACTGTGGTTAGAATAGAGCAAAAGTCTCCCATCCACGCCAATTTAAATGCAAATCCAACAGATTTGCCAGTAAGGTGTTGTCAGATTACTACACATCTCCATCCACAGCAGTGGTATTGTGGAGTAATATCTACCTATCTATTGTCATTATTGATTTTTTTAAGGAGAGAAAATAAAAAATATTCTACAGTAAGGGACATGTGATGAAGGCATGTATCAGGATTTCAGTGTCATTCTGATTTATAAATGCTCTAACTTTGGTAATGTTCCTTGGAATAAAAAAGTATGCTAAAATGAGTCAGTTTGGGCAAACATTGAGTGCAGCTCCTCTCTAATTTCCAATCATACAATGAATGAATGAATCTCAGGGTCCTAGTTTAACGATCTAAGTGCACGGCGGGAAGCACCTGGTGCAGGTGTGTTTAGGGCGTGTACGAATCCACTTTTGCTAGTTGGAGGGTCCGTGCACCGGGGTCATGGTTCTAAAGGGTTGACCTTAGTGTCTTCATTAATCAGAGGTGTGTTTTGGGCGTAACATGCAATAAACCAATCAGAGATCATCTCCCATTCCCTTTAAAAGCCAGGCGCATTTGGACCTTGGAGCATTGCTATATGATGTTCAGGAGAAGAAACTGATCTGCTTGTGCGTGAAGTGAAAGCGTGCGAGCAGATCATATCATAATACTATTTCATATTGTAATATTTTTATTTGTAATCTTCTGCATGTGTGTGTGCTGCTGTGCGTCCCTGTGTGTGTAACAAGCATAGTGTGCGCGCGCTGTGCACGAGCCTAGGAGCATTTTACTAATGCTCTGTTAAAATAACAATGAAATGCTGCGTTATTGACTTTAGACCAGGTTTTTGTTGGTCAATGGTGCGATCACTTCCCACTGCCTCAAGATAGCAATACGCCCAGAATGCACCTGAACACACCTCCCTGTAAGACCAGCACGCCCAGAATGCACCTGAACACACCTCCCTGTAAGACCAGCACGCCCAGAATGCACCTGAACACACCTCCCTGTAAGACCAGCACGCCCAGAATGCACCTGAACACACCTCCCTGTAAGACCAGCACGCCCATGGGCCACAGATGGGAGCAGGTGCATTTGCTATTTAAACGACGTGGGCGATGGACGGGAAACTGACAACTGGGTCGGTCTTAAACTAGCAAAGACACTTGGGTCGGGCTTTGCGCTGCGCTGCGCCAGGTGCGGGATAGGGCCCTTTGTTTCTTTGTCATTCAATTTGAAAATAATTGTTGTACTCATACAACAGTGATGTCAATGAGATAGGAAATAAGAGTAGTCAACGAAGTGGGTCATCAGGTAAGATAAATGAGGAACACTTTATTGAACATCAAGTGATACATGCTTTTTTTTCTATTTGCCATGCTGTTACCTATTTGTCTCATTTTTCTGACCCGGAAAATGGATGGATGGATTTTTTCCTAAATGTATGTATGCATTGTCAAAGTGGTGAGATCCTTTTTGTTTTAATTAGCTTATGTTTCATCCGTTTGCATGTGTTTTCTTAATTGCAGCTCCCTCCCAGCCAGCACACAGCCAATCAGATTGAGTTTTTAATCCGGTGTCATTCTTTCTTTAGCAGACTTGAACAGAACAGTATTGCTTTGTGCACAATATTTATTCCATAGAACAATACAGTATTGACGTCCTTATTGGAATTCCATGAGCTATTTCTTTGGAATCCACTGAACATGAAAGAGTGATGATCTATAGTGGGACAGCGGCGGTAATGTTGCTATCTATGAGTGCACTATAATGTATTCCATGTCTCACCCAGTTCATTGAAGCAGTCTTCTTGTTTCCAGTCTGCCGGCAGTGTGCCAGTGTGCTCAGCTAGAGTCGCCCTCTTTCTCTGATCTACATTCTTCAAGTTCACAAACAGCTGGCTGCTCTTGGCCTGCAACATTAAAGGGAATATGAATTAATAGACACATTCTGTCGTGAATATGTTACATTCCATTCTGTGAAAACTCTGGACAAAGCCTCTCTCATCTGTTTTAATTGGTATCATACATTTGTTTGATATATTCTTACACTTTTTTTCAAACCAATCCAACCAATCCTCCTTTACTCTGGAGCTTCTTTTCTACTCTCACGTCATCTAAGTGAATGGAGCGATGTTTAGACAATGGATATATCTGTGTGCGTCTCATTAAACTTTTAAAAACACTGTAAAATGTAACGCTGCGGCGTGTCGCTTTCTTTTCTGAGCACTCGCCACTTCTTTCAGAATCCACTTTGGTCCAGCCATAGATGATAGGATACGAACCGCAAACAATCGTGATCAGATTGTTTCATAACACATTATTTATTTAATTCTTATTTTGCCATCTATTTGCCCCTCTACAGACCCAATCACAACATTTGTTATCAATGAGTTGCAGGTAGAAACCTCCTGCGTTCCGTACAGACGTCTCTGAGCAAACAGAGACGAGGAACAGCTGGATCTACTCTCATCTCCTTCATCTAAACACGCAACAGTAGCAATCATAGTACCAATAAAGATGATAGAACCATGACTAGAAAGTCACGGTGAGCCGGTCCATACAGTCTCAAAGTCCACCTCCCTACCTTTCCATATGGGCCATTGTTAACATGCGGGGGCCCGATGCACTGGGTCAGAGTATGGTAGCTGGGGTTGGAGAAGTAGTTGCTGGGGTGGGCCTCGCATGCCGGAGCGTGAGCATCTGAAAAATGACAAGGCGACAAGAACTCTTACCAAGAAGTTCATCAGGTTTTAATTTACAGAATATGGGACAATCATATATCATTGTTTGATTCAGTGTGATAGCGAGACAGCAGGGAACAGAGGCTCTGCAGTGGAGATGTCTTTGTTCAATGTGTGTTACTGAAAAGGAGAAGATAACCAAGCCTTTTTGCCAACTTGCTTCATGGTGTCTTCACTGTCAATGATCTCTATCGATATCAGAACAGACCACGTTTCCCATACAGTATCTCTGGCGCTGTAGTACCGACATGCAGTTACATATATATATATTTGAAGATATTTTGTAGTAATTTCCCTCTGTTTAGAACAGCTGAAGAGAGACAGGAAACGGGGGAGAGAGAGAGAGGGGATGACATGCAGCAAAGGGCCTCGGGTCGGATTCAATCCCAGGCCGCTGGCAAGGACTAAGCCTACATGGGGCGCACACTCTACCAGGTGAGCTAGAGGTCGCCCCGCAGTTACATCTTTGAGGAGATGCATGTCTGCTGCAGTTTAACGTCAGAGTCTAGCCGCCCATACATTCGGCATAAATGTGTTTACATCAATCATTTTTAATTTAAACTTCCCCTATAATCCCCTGGTTACTGTGAAACTGTTTTTTGTCAGTGCCATGGACAGAGATCAGCAGCCTCTTGTGTTGAGTGATGTTATAGGAAAAGTAGCCTTCATAGCATTATTCTGTAATTGGTAAACGAGACCATGAGTCATTTGGCGTGAACAACAAGTGAGTATTTTCATTGTACTGCAATCCTGAGAGATAGTAGCACTGCTAGCTGAGCTGCAACATCAGCCAACACAATATTCTGCACTGTGCATATTTATTTCTCTGTTACCTCCTGCTGTGCAATATGCCATTTCTATTCATCTGCACCTTACTCATCTATATATATATATATTTTTTTTTTTACCTGTCTGTTTATAATAAGGGTGTTTATAGTATACATATTATTACTATTATTATTATTATAACTCTTATTCTATTTCTCATAATACCTTTTGAATATTTACCCTCTATTTAATGTGCATTTGTCTTATTCTGATGTGTGTGATTTTTTTTGGAGCTGCTGTAATAAGGGACTTTCCTCAGTGTGAGATTAATAAAGTCTATCTTATCTTATCTAAGATCATTTTCAAAATAGTGTTTAACTGTTTAAAAGCCATACGACAATCAAGGAGAAAGGACGATGATGGTCCAACCTGAGGACAGAGCTGCCTAACATGCCTGGGACGTAGGCCTGGAACAATTATTACATAATTGTCAATTTATTTTTACATAATCACCGTTTCTTTGTTTAACAGCAATGAATTGCTAACATGAGCTAAGGTCTTAAGGAGTATGACTGGTCATGTTGATTTTGTTTAGATATGACAAATTGTAATTATATAAGTGATTATTGGTCGGACTATATCTTTTTATTATTATAACAATTGTTAGTTGTTGGCACTTGACCCCTATACACGTTCATAGAAACATAAATGGCAAGGGGGGAGGAACAGTTAGAAGACATGTTTTATGATAATAAAGAGGCGTGGTTTACTTCATAGGCTGTGTATTTGTGTTATTATATTATCTGGGTCACATGACAGATGTATAATGGCTGTTTCTCAGGAGGTAAAAGCGATCCCTGGCCCTGCAGTTTCATGTCAAAGTGTCCTTGGGCTGCGCCATCGATGTGTGAATGTTTATCTGATGAGCAGGTGGCACCATGTACGGCAGCCTCGGCCACAGTGTGTGAATGTGTGTGAGTGGTGAATGGTTCCTGTACGATGTTAAAGAGCTTTGAATAGTTGTTAAGACTAGAAAAGCGCTATATAAATACAGTCCATTTAAAATACAGTCCATTATAACTAAAAGATGTATCCTGGGATTCTCCCAAAACATCAATTTGTTTAAAAAAGTAATAAATAAATAATTGTAAATTTCACTGAAAGAGACCATTACATTGTTAATCACAATTCTTTCGGAGACAATGAATTTTTCAACAACATCTGGAATTGTTCCAGCTGTAGTGGGACGGTACACGTGACTGATCTGAATGCAGTTTGAGCCGGTGGTGTACCTGCGATGCTGTAATCAGCCGGGACCCTCAGAGCCGGAGTGTAGCTCACAGCGGGCATGCTCGGCTCCTTGCCCTTCTGTTTCTTCCTGTAGACGATGAAGAGGAGCAGGAGGAAGAGCACCAGCAGCACCAGGACGATGATCCCTGCGATGGCTCCGATCTGGTACGTGTCCACGTGCATGGCTGCGCTGGTCAAACTGTTGAGGCTGCCCACCACCACACCAGCTGCACACACCAGGACGTTAGAGGCCTTAGAGTCTGTTCTGATAAATCAGGGGTGTCAAACATACGGCCCATGGGCCAGAACCGGCCAGCCAAAGGTCCAATCATACCCACTGGATGACTTTGCAAATAGTGAAAAATGCAGAGAAGTAATTGATTCCAGTTCCAAATGTACCACTTTAATCTCAGAGAATATCCGAGTTCTTTTCCCGCAAATTAGATAATAATCTCTCCTCCCATGATTTCCTCGCGTCTCTCCCGGGCCTCCTTGGTGGGAGGGACTAGGACGCGAGGAAGGGAGGCAAGTGGAGGACTCAAGGAGGCAATTTAAGGGACATGAGATGCAGCTATAGTCTCGCTGTGGAGTAAGCTACACCACAGTGACACTCTGGGTTGTTTGCATTTCTTTAAACCGATCACAATCGTCTTGGGCGGGGCTAAGCTCCAGACGCAGCGACGGTGGCTCTGCGAAATAGTCTCAGGGAGGAACTTGTTTTGGTGGAACCCGCAAAAGAAAACGCCACATACAATATTAAATGAAGTTAACTGTTGACACAATACAGTAACGTGAGCTATTTAAATCAGCTGATACATGGTTAAACCTCATTGGCTCTTCCCAGTGTATCTCCGTGTGTACTTGGTCCACAGCAATCCCACCAATCAGTCCCAAAACGTCCCATGCCCTAAACATATTCTTTGTAAATCTTTACAATCATTCCCTGAAAGAACCAAGCAGGCCTGACTTGTTGCACCGTCCAAATTTTCTTCTAAACTTGACATTTTTTAGCGCTCGGACGTTCTGGTTGATGTTTCCCGAAGAGAACAGAATATGAGAACGGAAACACACAGAGAGAGGAAGGTGAGGGGCAAAGGCTGCAGGATGTCAGGCTTTATCTTTGAAACGTACAGCACTTCCACTGATCCAAACTATGTGGAACACAACACCGTCAGGGTCTCGTGTGTTTGTTCGAGTAGTCCAGCTGTGCCGGCTGTCCCTTTCACAAAGTTGTGGATTTGTGTTATTCCCTCCAACGGCAGAACAACTCTGCTCCTCCATTCTGTGCTCATACAGAGCGGTGAGGCGGAATAACAACGGAATAAAGGCGCAACATTCCCGCCTTGAACAGGCTGTGTGAAGGAGGCTAATGATTAGACAACCAAGGTAATCTGATTACTGCAACTATTATCAAAAACCAGAGGATGCAGTTTGAATGTCTTTCTTTATGAACATGATGCAACATGGATTGATTCCTCACCTTGGTCACAGCGAGCTCCCTTCCAGCCCGGGCTGCAGTAACATGTACCAGTCATGTGATCACACGTGGAGTTATTTAGACAGTCACAGACCTGGCGGCAGCCGTAACCATAGGAACCAGGTGGACACTCTGGAAATAAGAAAAGATACATTATCTATTCAACTTCAGTAGGATGTCCCCAACAGAAATCAAGTTTAAGTGCTGAAAGGAGTTGAAGTGTCAGTTACAGTCGTGATAGTCTCGCATAGCCAGACCTTCCTGCAGTATACAGCTGTTAAACATAATAAAATATATGATACACTGTATCAGTGTACCAATCTGAAATACCTATATAATATATATATATCGTCCGATACGCAAGTTTAGGTATCGGTATCGGGAAGCAAAATATGGTATCCGACCATCTCTAGAAGAAAGAAAGAAATAAAGAAAGAAGGAAAGAAGGAAAGAAAGAACAGACGGTGGAACATACTTTGCTCACAGTGGCGTCCCATGAAGCCGGTGCGGCAGGTGCACTGTCCAGAGATGTGATCACAGTCGGCTCCATTCCTACACTGGCAGGTCTGAGAACAGTCCTTCCCATAGAAACCTAACGGACATCCTATAAGGGAGTAGTCATCCATCACTTGATATACTTTCAAAATGCTCTACTTCTGAAATAAACAGCGAAGGCTGTAATATATATATGGGTCAAAAGGATGACATTTTTTATAATCAATGAAACATCTGAGTTTGATCACACAGAGCTGATTTACTACAGTATTTGTCATATATGTGCATGTGTGTGTGTGTGTGTGTGTGTGTGTGTGTGTGTGTTACTGACGCTGAGTGCAGTAGAGGCCGGTCCATCCGGGGGTGCACTTGCATTCTCCATCATAAGTGCTGCAGTAGGCTCCGTTGTGACAGTTACATGTGTGGATGCAGTTGGGTCCCCACTGACCCGGCGGACATGCTGCAACACAGCCACAACACAATCTCATATCAGGTCACAGCTAAACGCAAAAACGTTCAAAGCTAAGTTGTTTTTCTTTTTACCTCAGAATATATGATTTCATGAAGAAACAGTAGAGCTGTAACAATTCCAAAGTCTCAGAAATAATTGCGATTAACAATATAACTTACAAAATCACTTTTTCAAACAAAGTAATGTTTTGAATAAATCCCAGGATACATCTTTTAGTTACATCACTGTTATGTGACACAGATTATGTAATAACACAAATACACAGCCTATGAAGTAAACCACGCCCCTTTATTATTATAAAACAATGTCTTTTTTTCTTAAATGAACATAAATGACAATAATCATCCATACATAGCCATACACCTTGGGACCTTAGCAAATGTTAGCAATAATGTTTAAATAATTGCAGTTTCTGTGTTTAACCACAATTACTTAAACATTATTGCGATTAGACAATTATGTCTATGTACTTTACAGGATAGTAACATTATAAAACCCATCATAGCCATCATACAGTGGTGTGAAAAAGTGTTTGCCCCCTTCCTCATTTCCTGTTCCTTTGCATGTTTGTCACACTTAAGTGTTTCGAACATCAAACCAATTTAAACAAATAGTCAAGGACAACACAAGTAAACACAAAATGCAATTTGTAAATGAAGGTGTTTATTATTAAAGGAGAAAAAAAATCCAAACCATCATGGCCCTGTGTGAAAAAAGTGATTGCCCCCCTTGTTAAAACATACTATAACTGTGGTTGTCCACACCTGAGTTCAATTTCTCTAGCCACACCCAGGCCTGATTATTGCCACACCTGTTCACAATCAAGGCATCACTTAAATAGGAGCTGCTTGACACAGTAAGGTCCACCAGAAGATCCTTAAAAGCTACACATCATGCCGAGACCCAAAGAAATTCAGGAACAATTGAGAAAGAAAGTAATTGAGATCTATCAGTCTGGAAAGGGTTATAAAGCCATTTCCAAAGCTTTGGGAATCCAGCGAACCACAGTGAGAGCCATTATCCACAAATGGCGAAGACATGGAACAGTGGTGAACCTTCCCAGGAGTGGCCGGCCGCCCAAAATTACCCCCAAGAGCGCAGCGACGACTCATCCAAGAGGTCACAAAAGACCCCACAACAACGTCCAAAGAACTGCAGGCCTCACTTGCCTCAGTTAAGGTCAGCGCTCATGCCTCCACCATCAGGAAAAGACTGGGCAAAAATGGCCTGCATGGCAGAGTTCCAAGGAGAAAACCACTGCTGAGCAAAAAGAACATCAAAGCTTGTCTCAATTTCTCCAGAACACATCTTGATGATCCCCAAGACTTTTGGGACAACATTCTGTGGACCGATGAGACAAAAGTGGAACTCTTTGGAAGGTGTGTGTCCAAGTATATCTGGCGTAGAAGGAACACTGCATTTCATAAAAGAACATTATACCAACTGTAAAATATGGTGGTGGTAGTGTGATGGTCTGGGGCTGTTTTGCTGCTTCAGGACCTGGAAGACTTGCCGTGATAAAAGGAACTATGAATTCTGCTGTCTACCAAGAGATCCTGAAGGAGAATGTCCGACCATCTGTTCGTGTACTCAAGCTGAAACGAACTTGGGTTCTGCAGCAGGACAATGATCCTAAACACACCAGCAAGTCCACCACCGAATGGCTGAAGAAAAACTAAATGAAGACTTTGGAGTGGCCTAGCCAAAGTCCTGACCTGAATCCTATTGAGATGTTGTGGTATGACCTTAAAAAAGGCCGCTCATGCTCGAAAACCCTCTAATGTAACTGAATTAGGACAATTCTGCAAAGATGAGTGGGCCAAAATTCCTCCAGGACGCTGTAAAAGCCTCATTGCACGTTATCGCAAACGCTGGTTGCAGTTGTTGCTGCTAAGGGTGGCCCAACCAGTTATTAGGTTTAGGGGGCAATCACTTTTTTCACACAGGGCCATGATGGTTTGGATTTTTTTTTCACCTTTAATAATTAAACACCTTCATTTACAAATTGCATTTTGTGTTTACTTGTGTTGTCCTTGACTATTGTTTAAATTGGTTTGATGTTCCGAAACACTTAAGTGTGACAAACATGCAAAGGAACAGGAAATGAGGAAGGGGGCAAACACTTTTTCACACCACTGTATTTGTTATGAATGTTTGAGTGAACTCACGCTGGGAGCAGTCGCTGCCGATCCAGCCTGGATAACACTGGCAGGAGCCGTCGATGGGGTTACAGGTGCCGTTGTTGGTGCAGCTGCAGCTCCACGCACAGTTCTTCCCAAAGTGACCGCTGGGACACACTGCAACCCAGGACACACGTGGGAGTGTTCATCTTTCACCTTCCTCAACCACATTAGTCTCACTTCTTTTGCCATCTCAGACATCATCTATGGAGTTTACTTTGGGACCTTGCTGATGAGGTTCTTATTACGCACAAATGTTTAATGTTGTTCAATTAAAAACTGCCACTGAAAGAAGGAGTTAATGTGCTTACTATATAGGTACCCGTCTAATGTATATGACAGCATGTTTTGTGTTGCATGAGAGTATGTGTTGAGAGATGCTTATTTTCTGTATTTTGTGTTGTCTCCAATCAGAGATCATCTCCCATTCCCTTTAAAAGCCAGGCGCGTTTGGACCTTGGAGCATTGCTGTTATGATGGAGGATTGGCTGAGCAGGAAGGAGAGATTTTCAGGAGAAGAAACTGATCTGCTTGTGCGTTAAGTGAATGTGTGCGAGCAGATCATATCATAATACTATTTCATATTGTAATATTTTTATTTGTAATCTTCTGCATGTGTGTGTGCTGCTGTGCGTCCCTGTGTGTGTAACAAGCATAGTGTGCGCGCGCTGTCCACGAGCCTAGGAGCATTTCTCTAATGCTCTGTTAAAATAACAATGAAATGCTGCGTTATTGACTTTAGACCAGGTTTTTGTTGGTCAATGGCGCGGAATGCACCTGAACACACCCATACATGGGCGCAGGTGCATTTGCTATTTAAACGACGTGGGCGCTGGACGGGAAACTGACAACTGGGTCGGTCTTAAACTAGCAAAGACACTTGCGTCAGGCCTTGCGCTGTGCTGCTCCGGGTGCAAGATAGGACCCGTTGTGAGTAAAGGCAAATAATAGAACAGCTAGTAAGTCTGGTAAGTTCAGAAAGTTACATCACTTTACTGTAATGCAGCCGTTAAAACCAGGAAAAGACGACACTCTAAGATTTAACGATATTAAGAAATCCAAAATCTAAGACGATATCTTGTCTTGTATATCGATGTCCATATAATATCCATATATTTCCCAGCCCTGGTGACCACTATCAGCATTTAAAAAGCCAACATTCACACTTCGTAAGCCAGCAGAAAGAACTCACCCTCGTTGCACAGCGCCCCCTTGAAGCCCGGCAGGCAGTCACACTGTCCCGTGACGTGGTGACACGGCCCGTTGCTGTGGACGCACTGGGGACAGGTCTGACTGCAGCGGTGACCAAAGTAACCTGGAGAGCAGACTGCAGGCAAAGATAAGTTCATTTCATCTGCATAGAATTTAAAACCTAACATCGAAATATTCTAAATGTAAACTTAATATTCTTAGGGGTAGGGTGGCATGGAATGTGGTGGGGTTGGTACAGGTGGACCTGCCTCCTATGTTAATGTGTGTTCCACTGGAACACAGGGACATCACTACAGTGAAATCTAATGGATCAGAAACACGAGCAGTCAGGCAACCAGACACTTTATCCAGATGATCTACGCCACTTTTTATGGAGATCAAATTGAAAGTCAAATGTCTCATTAATCCCATTTCCAAATACGTTTGACCAACCTGTCTGATCGTCTGACTACTCATGTTTTCAGACTTATTTTTAGTGTTCCCAAAACTCAGCTGTTAACCTGCAGAGTAGGGTGTTGTGATCGCTTCTTTATCCTGTAAGTGAAGCGTTAGCTGTGTGCTCAGACTTACTCCTCTGACAGGTGGTGCCTCGGTATCCCGGAGCACACTCGCAGGTCCCCTCATCCGGAGAGCACGACGCTCCGTTCTTACAGTTACAGGGGAGGGAGCAGTTTGGGCCCCAGCGGCCCTCGGCACACACACTGTCACAGTGGATACCTGCACATAATTATGATAATTTATACTTTTATTGATCCCCAGGGGGGGAATTAATATTGTTTCACTCTGTTGTAAGAACACATTAAACACAGGCCTGAAATACACACACATGCTCAGGTCCTATAAATGAGTGATGTCAGAGTGAGGCGCCCTGGGGAATAGGGGGTTCGGTGCCTTGCTAAAGAGCACCTTGGCAGGGCCCAGGAGGTGAACTGGCATCTCTCCAGCTACCAGTCTACACTCCCAACCCAACTCCTACTATGGACTGAACTACTGCCACACACACACACACACACACACACACACACACACACACACACACACACACACACACACATTTGTTTCACTATCTTTGTGGGGACCCGTCATTGACATAATGCATTCCCTAGCCCCTTACCCTAACCTTAACCATCCCAACTAAATGCCTAACCTTAACCCTTACCCTCACCCTAACCAGAACCTAATTCTAACCCTAATCCTAAAACCAAGTCTTAACCCTCAAACAGACCTTTAACCTTGTGGGGTCCAGCATTCTGGGCCCCACAAGTATACTGTATTCCCCGGTTTTTGGACCCCACGAATATAGTAAAACAAGAACACACACACACACACACACACACACACACACTCAATATCAACTGGTGCAATATACACATTGCGAAAAATCTGAGATTGTTTGTGTTAGTTGAAAGGAAATGTTTTTTTAATAGTGCATTTTATATTCAATTAAATGTTCAATAAAAGAATGTTGAAAATGATTTCCTTTCATTTCTTTTAAATTCAACAACAGTTTGTTGTATTTTAGCTGAATACTGAAAGCAGCAGAACTGAGTACACTTGAATTTCTGTTTATTTATTGCAAGTAATATTGTTATGGCGATATTCAAATATCGCATATCGCATATTTTCCGCATATTGTGCAGCTCTACTTCAGACTATGCGGGGGATAATATCGGCCATAAGAACATTGTTGTTAGGTGTTACCTGTCCATCCGGCCAGACAGCGGCAGTGCCCAGTGGAGTGGTGACATCCATCAGCGTGGCTGCAGTCGCAGCGTTCTCTACAGTCCAGCCCATAGGAGCCGTCCTGAGGAGCACAACATGACATCACAGAGATCAGCCTCATTAACATGCAGCAGTCATGTGGTCTCCAGAGAGAAGCCGGCCATACTTTCAACCAAAATTGTCCCAAAATTGTCCATAACGTTGATGGTTCCATACAACGCTCTGCACAAATACAAATAAATGATCAGTTCACTACTTTCATTGAATTTGGGTATTTTATTCCATTTTATAGCATTTGAAGAAAATAATTTGTTACACTTTACTTAAAGGTAGCTACATAAGAGTGACATGACACTGTCACGAACGTCTCATAAACGTTTATGACATAACCGTTCTTTTAGTAAGTGTCATTCGGTTTTTGTCATGACAAGTTATGGTTATGGTTAGGGTACATGTGTCATGACTGTGTCATGACAGTGTCATGTGGTCATGACAGTCATGAACACGTATGTACTTAGTTACATTCCAGCACTGGGATCCTGAATCCCTGTTCTCAGGTTCAGAGAATATACAGTATGGAATGAAGGATTGATTGGAAGGTGATTTAAAGCACTGTTATGGGCTGTACACCTAGGGCTGGGTACCCAACTCAGTACTTTTTAGGCACTGACCGAATACCTCTAAAGTATCGAGTATAGAAAAATGTCTCGTCATTCAAAACCCAATTTCAACACCTAAGGAGTAAATCTCATCAGTGTCAGTGAGCCAATCAGCAAGCAGCATGCTTCTACCAAGATCTAATAATGTCTGTGATTGGCTGTCTAACGTTACACGTCGTAGAGACACGCAGGAAGAACTCTACGTTACACAGAGACGCTCACGTAGTCGGAGCTGAGACATAAATACAAAGATTTGTGGCGTAATGTGTAATGCTGTCATTTATTTTTGTTTTATAAAATTGGTATTGGAAAAAAGTCTCGTTTAGGAACGGTATTGGTATCGGTACCGGTATGGAATATTTTTGAACGATACCCAGCCCTAGTACAGGGTGGAAGAATTGATATTTTATTAATTAATGAATATAACATGAATTGTTTTCATTTTTATGTAATTGTATTAGTTCGACAATTACGAGACATTTTCTCATTTAAAATTGCAAATACAAAATCAAACACGCTGCATCCTCTGGAAAACATCAGGGTGTGATGTGTAGTGTTAAAACATGCAAAGCACCACTTGGGCCTTTTAAAGAAATCATTCAAATCGTGAATTGTAGGTGAAGTAGAGCTGTGATTTCTTCACTGACCTGCCAGCACAAATCATCTTCAAAAAAAGGAACGTGTTCTTTGTAAAACATTACAAAAAACATTATTCGTGCTTTTTTTCCCCCCATGTCCTCTCACCTGGCAGTGGAGTTCACAGCGCTCTCCCCTCCAGCCCGGGGCACAGGTGCAGAGACCGTCCAGGGCGTTGCACGCCCCTCCGTTCCCACACAGACAGGTGAGGTTGCAGCCCAGACCCCAGGTCCCGCTGGGGCAGTTGATGGAGCAGTCCACTCCGTGCCACCCTGGTCACACAAGGCCAGAACTATTTAAAGGGCTCATATTATGCTCATTTTCAGGTTCATAATTGTATTTAGAGGTTATATCAGAATTACATGGTTTACTTTTCAAAAACACCATATTTTTGTTGTACTGCTCATTGCTGCAGCTCCTCTTTTCACCCTGTGTGAGACCTCTCACTGCTGTAACATCTTTGTTGGCAGTCGTACATGCTCAGTACCTAGGAAGATTACCATGGCTACAGCTCAGCTGTACATGTTTGAACCCGAGTGTGATCTCTGAACACACGCAGCATGTGAATGTGCCGGCCGGCCAGTAGTTATCTGTCCGTGATTCTGGGGGGGCGGTGCATTTGAAGGGGGGGTTGTATTTGTTTGGCAGTTGAGTTCAAATATCAACAATGTTTGCGCAGCATCACTTACTGCAGCTTTAAAGTTCAGAAGTAATTATTACGACTAATCTCTCTAGTTGAGGTCTGAGCTATTAACATTTTACTTCTTCAGGTCCCCTGGAAACAGAATCAAAAGACAGAGAAGAAGGGCTCTGATGAAGATGTAACTCTACATCGAAACGTTAGTCACTGTTTTGCTCCTTAAGTAATAAAACTATCAAGTAAGACATCTGTGTTGCACCGGCTATTTTTTGTTACTTTATACCGTTTTTGTCCTGCCTTGGTTGCACCGGATTGTTGTGGTCTGCAGAAGAGCAGAGAACTCTCCTTTTTATCTGAATAATCAAAAGACACTTTCAGACCACTGAGTTATCAGGTCTCCTCTCTTCTTTTCTCCTCTTCCTTCCTTCCCTCCCTCCCTCCCTCTCTCCCTCCCTCTCTCTCTCTCTCTTCTCCCTCCCTCCCTCCCTCCTCTCCTCCCTCTCCTCCCTCTCACCTGGTTTACAGGAGCAGGATCCATCCACAGGTGAGCACTGTGCTCTGTTCTTGCACGTGCAGCTAGAGGAGCAGTGTGCTCCGTGCATCCCAGCTGGGCAGGGGACTGAACAGTTTGGACCCTGGGCGGGTCAACACAGACAGATAGTTAGAACTGGCAGTGAATGTACTGTAAATATCATGGGAAAAATCTAAATCAAGGCTGAGTAAAGACAGGTTTGCTAAAAGATGGGAACCAGAGATACGGAGTAAAAAGTCCAATATTTCTCTCTGAAATGTAGCGGAGTAGAAGTAGAAAGTGGCATGAAAAGAAAAGACTCAAGTAAAGTACAAGTACCTCAACATTTGGACTGAAGTACAGTACTGGAGTAAAAACATTCCACCACTAAAAGCTACTATCAGCATATAAAATGTATGTTAGATTTGTTAAGCTTTCCTGCTTTTTTCCATGCCTCTGTATGTAATGTTAGTAGTGTCCCATCTGGATTGGGACACATTGGTGTATGACATGTAGTTCTAACAGCTGCCACTAGATGTTAGCAAAGGGCCATATTCTGAGAACTGATACTGAGTGAGCACATGGTTGCCCCCCCCCCCCCAGAAATATCACTAAAACAATGCTGTGTATTGTAAATAACATACTGATGTACCTTAAAATATCTGTGTAAGTAGTAAAAAAATACAACCCCCCCCAAAATGCTTTTAAAGTTTAGAAACATTTTGAGTCCCCCCTCCCTTGCCTCACAGTGGTTTGGTCCACTGCCTGCTGTACCTTAGGATCTGCACTGACTCCCAGTCACATCGGTAGTGACAGGAGTGTAGTAAGTAGGCTGTTCAAGGCTGTTTTATTCACATTAAACATCGGATGAAGTTCTTCTTTTCTCAAATAGAGTAATTAATGAATTAGTCACGACAAAAAGTTCGCTATGTTAGTGTAATATAATGTAACGTTACCTAGCTTATAGCTTGTTGGATAGAAATGCACCCACTACAACTAACGTTACCACGGCGATAAGCCTAACGTTATGTGCGTGAACTGATATTAGGATTAATATTGAAGATCTATAGTTGTGTTTAGCTGAATATGAAGTTAAGTGGCTGATCAGTTAAATATATATCCTCTGTCCCAGAAGAAACCTAATATTTATGTAGAGGACTCAAGATCATTTTATAATTATTATATGACCGCGTGGTGAACCTATGAACCTAACTCATATTTAGACATCTGACGTTAAAGATTTGTGTTGTTGTTGCCCAGATAAAATGACAGAGAAAAGAAAAACAGACATAAGATCCTTTTTCAGTACACCAAAACGCCAAGTAAGTACAATAAGTCCTCATATCAAGACTATTTGGTAACATCTTTATAAGAATGGGTGCTTATGGAAATACTAACGTCACTATGTCACAGGCAAAGGAGACAGAAAGAACTGAGGGACAGGGAGACCAGGGACAGTCAGGTGGAGAGTCTCAGGGAGACCAGGGACAGTCAGGTGTAGAGTCTCAGGGAGACCAGGGACAGACAGGTGGAGAGTCTCAGGGAGACCAGGGACAGTCAGGTGGAGAGTCTCAGGGAGACCAGGGACAGACAGGTGTAGAGTCTCAGGGAGACCAGGGACAGACAGGTGTAGAGTCTCAGGGAGACCAGGGACAGTCAGGTGGAGAGTCTCAGGGAGACCAGGGACAGACAGGTGTAGAGTCTCAGGTAGACCAGGGACAGTCAGGTGGAGAGTCTCAGGGAGACCAGGGACAGTCAGGTGGAGAGTCTCAGGGAGACCAGGGACAGTCAGGTGGAGAGTCTCAGGGAGACCAGGGACAGTCAGGTGTAGAGTCTCAGGGAGAACTGGGACAGACAGGTGTAGAGTCTCAGGTAAGTGTGTTGAGCTCAGTTCATATTTTTGGAGGTGTGTGTCTGTCAGGGTGAGCAGATGAGCTTCACCAGTGGCTCACTCATTTACATTATCCATTCATGCATCCATCTTCATCCGCTTATCCGGGGTCGGGTCGCGGGGGTAGCAGCTCCAGCAGGGGACCCCAAACTTCCCTTTCCCGGGCCACATTAACCAGCTCCGACTGGGGGATCCCGAGGCGTTCCCAGGCCAGGTTACAGATATAATCCCTCCACCTAGTCCTGGGTCTCCCCCGAGGCCTCCTCCCAGCTGGACGTGCCTGGAACACCTCCCTAGGGAGGCGCCCAGGGGGCATCCTTACCAGATGCCCGAACCACCTCAACTGGCTCCTTTCGACGCAAAGGAGCAGCGGCTCTACTCCGAGCTCCTCACGGATAACTGAGCTTCTCACCCTATCTCTAAGGGAGATGCCAGCTACCCTCCTGAGGAAACCCATTTCGGCCGCTTGTACCCTGGATCTTGTTCTTTCGGTCATGACCCAGCCTTCATGACCATAGGTGAGGGTAGGAACAAAAACTGACCGGTAGATTGAGAGCTTTGCCTTCTGGCTCAGCTCTCTTTTCATCTAACGGTGCGATAAATTGAATGTAATACCGCACCTGCTGTGCCGATTCTCCGACCAATCTCCCGCTCCATTGTCCCCTCACTCGCGAACAAGACCCCCAAGGTACTTGAACTCCTTCACTTGGGGTAAGGACTCATTCCCTACCTGGAGAAGGCACTCCATCGGTTTCCTGCTGAGAACCATGGCCTCCGATTTAGAGGTGCTGATCCTCATCCCAGCCGCTTCACACTCGGCTGCGAACCGATCCAGTGAGTGCTGAAGGTCACAGGCCGATGATGCCATCAGGACCACATCATCTGCAAAAAGCAGCGATGAGATCCCCAGCCCACCGAACTGCAACCCCTCTCCACCCCCGACTACGCCTCGATATCCTGTCCATAAATACTACAAACAGGATTGGTGACAAAGCGCAGCCCTGGCGGAGGCCAACTCTCACCTGAAACGAGTCCGACTTACTGCTGAGAACCCGGACACAGCTCTCGCTTTGGTCGTACAGAGATTGGATGGCCCTGAGAAGGGACCCCTCACCCCGTACTCCCGCAGCACCTCCCACAGTATCTCCCGGGGCACCCGGTCATACGCCTTCTCCAGATCCACAAAACACATGTAGACTGGTTGGGCATACTCCCAGGCTCCCTCCAGGATCCCTTGCGAGAGTAAAGATCTGGTCCGTTGTTCCACGACCAGGGACGGAATCCGCATTGTTCCTCTTCAACCTGAGATTCGACTCATCGACCGAACCCTCCTTTCCAGCACCTTGGAGTAGACTTTACCGGGAGGCTGAGAAGTGTGATACCCCTGTAATTGGCACACACCCTCTGGTCTCCCTTTTTTTAAAAAGGGGAACCACCACCCCGGTCTGCCACTCCTTAGGCACCGTCCCAGACTTCCACGCAATGTTGAAGAGGCGTGTCAACCAAGACAACCCCTCCACACCCAGAGCTTTAAGCATTTCTGGACGGATCTCATCAATTCCTGGGGCTTTGCCACTGTGGAGTTGTTTAACTACCTCAGCAACCTCCACCAGGGAAAGTGATGCCAATCCCCCCTCATCCTCCAGCTCTGCCTCTACCATAGAGGGCGTATTAGTCGGATTTAGGAGTTCCTCAAAGTGCTCCTTCCACCGCCCCTATTACCTCCTCAGTTGAGGTCAACAGCGTCCCATCCTTACTGTACACAGCTTGGATGGTTCCCCGCTTCCCCCTCCTGAGATGGCGAACGGTTTTCCAGAAGTACCTTGGTGCCGACCGAAAGTCCTTCTCCATGTCTTCTCCGAACTTCTCCCACACACGCTGCTTTGCCTCTTTCACGGCAGAGGCTGCAGCCCTTTGCCCCTTCGGTACCTTGCAACTGCCTCCGGAGTCGTCTGGGATAACATATCCCGGAAAGACTCCTTCTTCAGTCGGACGGCTTCCCTGACCACCGGTGTCCAACACGGTGTTCGTGGGTTACCGCCCCTTGAGGCACCCAAGACCCTAAGACCACAGCTCCTCACCGCAGCTTCAGCAATGGAAACTTTGAACATTGTCCACTCGGGTTCAATGCCCCCCAGCCTCCACAGGGATGCACGAAAAGCTCCGCCGGAGGTGTGAGTTGAAAGTCTGTCGGACAGGGGCCTCCTCCAGACGTTCCCAATTTACCCGCACTACCCGTTTGGGCTTACCAGGTCTGTCCAGAGTCTTCCCCCACCCCTGACCCAACTCACCACCAGATGGTGATCGGTTGACAGCTCCGCCCCTCTCTTCACCCGAGTGTCCAAAACATATGGCCTCAGATCAGATGAAACGATTATAAAATCGATCATTGACCTTTGGCCTAGGGTGCTCTGGTACCAAGTACACTTATGAGCATCCCTATGTTCGAACATGGTGTTCAGTTATAGACAATCCATGACTAGCACAGAAGTCCAACAACAAACAACCACTCTGGTTTAGATCAGGGAGGCCGTTCCTCCCAATCACGCCTCTCCATGTGTCTCCATCATTACCCACGTGCGCGTTGAAGTCCCCCAGCAGAACTATGGAGTCCCCGACTGGAGCCCCATGCAGGACTCCACTCAAGGCCTCCAAGAAGGCCGAATACTCTGAACTCTTGTTTGGTGCATATGCACAAACAACAGTCAGAGTTTTCCCCCCCACAACCCGCAGGCGTAGGGAGGCGACCCTCTCGTCCACCGGGTTAAACTCCAACGTAGCGGCGCTCAGCCGGGGGCTTGTGAGTATCCCCACACCCGCCCGGCGCCTCACACCCTGGGCAACTCCGGAGAAGAAAAGAGTCCAACCCCTATCCAGGAGTATGGTTCCAGAACCAAGACTGTGCGTAGAGGTAAATGACAACATTTCACATTACGGCACAAATCTATGTATTTATGTCTCAGCTCCGACTACGTGAGCGTCTCTGTGTAACGTAGAGTTCTTCCTGCGTGTCTCTACGACGTGTAACGTTAGACAGCCAATCACAGATATTATTAGATCTTGGTAGAAGCATGCTGCATGCTGACTGGCTCACTGACGCTGATGAGATTTACTCCTTAGGTGTTGAAATTGGGTATTGAATAACAAGACATTTTTCAATACTTGATACTTTAGAAGCTGCTAAGCGGTTGCTGCCTAAAAAGTCCTGAATTGGGTTCCCAGCCCTAATCCACACACTGTATAAGCCTCATGGATTGACACCATTTGTGACCTAAAGCATTCGTTGACATTGAGACATGTTAGAAAATGGTTTACCGTGAACCCTGGAGCGCAGATACACTCTCCGCTCACACTGTGGCAGTCAGCACCGTTCTGGCACTGGCACACCTGCTGGCAGGACTCGCCATAAAATCCTGGGGTGCACGTCTCGTTGCAGTAGAGGCCGGACCAACCCGGCTGACACGTGCACTCCCCTGACATTGGGTGGCAGCTGGTGACAAAAGAGGTACAAACTGTAGTTACATTACTTAGTTCATTAGTTTTTGATCATACTGTAGGTCTATTATTGGTCTATTATTGATTCTTAGGCCACATCTACACTGCTACATTTTCATTTTTAAGCAGCATTTTGAGACAAAAACATCTCCGTACACACAAGGCGTTTAGCTCCAGTAGCAGAAGTAATCTGCGTCCATATTAACATGTCTGACATCACATATCACATGACCTTTCACACACACTGGGCACGTGCGTGCCGGTGTAAACAGGAAGCAGATTGTCTGAAGTTACTCTGCGGTTGGAAATCATGGATGTAGAATAGAAAAAACAAAAAGTACTTTGGAGAAAGAACAACAACGGGGAAAAGTAAGAGCAGGGTTTTATTAGCTTGTCGTCGTTTCCAAATGTCTCCGTTTGTGTCCGTCCTGACTACAGAGCAACCTCACAGTTTCAAGCCAAAACGGGGCAGCAGTGTTTCCAAATGTCTCCTCTTTAGGGGCTCGGAAACACAAAAGTACTGCGGACGCCGGGCACAAACGTTTGTAAGTTTTTAAACTGAAACGTAGTAGTGTAAATGTAGCCTCAGATTTCAGTTACATGAACTTTCAGCTACTGAATCTTTATGGGCCTGCCAGGGCCAAAAGCAGGGTTTCTCAAAGTCCGAACCAAGGTCCACATCTGGTCTCGTCTTATGAATAGAATATCTTATGAAGTGTAACAGTGTGGAAATACATTTCCCATTGATCAATACATTGTCAAGTTATGTTGACTAATAAATCAACTAAAACGTCAGGAAAAGGTGACAAAAACATTGAAAAACGGGACAAAAGCGTCCAAAGGTGACAGAAGTAGTAAGTAAATAAAATATCACATATTCCAAGAGCACTGGGAACAATACAGTCTAATAGAAACATATGTCGCCCACTTGTACCGACTCCATTTCAATAGGAAATCTTTTTTGGGCATTTTTAGGCCTTTATTGACAGGTCAGCTGAAGACATTAAAGGGGAGAGAGAGGGAATGACATGCAGCAAAGGGCTGCAGGTCAGAGTCAAACCCGGGCCCGCTGCGTCGAGGAGTAAACCTCTATATATGGGCGCCCGCTCTACCAACTGAGCTATCCGGGCGCCTGGGAGTGTCACTTAAATGGCTCATTTGTGTGACATCATGTTGTGTTATTTAACCCCCCAATGTAGCACAAGTAGACTTTTATATTTCACAGTTACTGTTTTCCGTCAGATTTATAGATCTCCTAGACCTTTCCGAGCGTACTTAAAGGCAGCTTCATTTCCCAGAGAAAGACAGAAAGAAAAGACACAGAGGGACTGAGGGAACAGTTCAGAGCTTGTGTTTGGTGTATTTAAACTTTCTTGTGGCAGAGATAGAGGCAGTGATGTTTCCCGTTTCCTGTACGGGACTCTCACATCGCCTCAAAACACAGCAACAAGTCTGGCCTCAGCAGCGTGAAGTGGTTGCGTTTCTCCAAAAGTTGAGTTGGTCCCTGCTGCAGCCTAAACACACTACCCCCATTCAAAATGAATGGAAAGACCTGCGTTTTCACCGTGGTGTCTGGTGGCCGACGCAGGCAGTGTGAATGCAGGCTAACTGAACCCGGCTGGTACTACCAAATTTGAGACCAGGAGAGAGCCAAAGCTGCAGGTTTACTTTTTTTCATTTGTTACTGACGTTATCGGTATCTTATCAGGCTAATGAAATAATTTTGCTACGCTCTCTTTTGCTCTTCCCACTTGACATTGTATGATATTGCCACACATGATGACATCTGGTACAGTCAGAGAGAAAAAAAAACCAAACTCCCAATATTTTATAATAAGTTTGTTCTGAGAGGCTCTCTCTATTGATCCTTAAAGGTCCCATATTGTAAAAAGTGAGATATCCAGGTCTTATTTGATTATAAAGCAGGTGCAGTTGCTATATAAATAATGTGAGTATCAAAATGCTCAATCCACAGAGAAACAGGCACACAGCCTGTATTCAGAAACTGTGCCTTTAAACCAGGCGTCAGGACTTCCTGTACGGTTGTGATGTCACAACTGTACTATACATAGGTAGAAAGTTCTGCTACAGTGCCGTTACAGTCATTCTCCGGCTGCAATGACGGTGCAGAGACTCTGAAAGTGCAGATGCAGAAACGCTGACCAATCAGTGCAGACTGGGCTTTTTCAGGAGGGGGGCTTAAAGAGACAGGCGCTAAAACAGAGTGTTTTAGACAGAGGGGAAGTAGAATACAAGGAATACAAGTATATTCAGACAGACTCAGACAGTATGACATATATGATATAAAGTGTTTTTTTTAACATTAATGCATGTAAACATGTTCTAGTAGAAACCCAAAATACAAGTATCAACCAGAAAATGAACATAATAAGTGACCTTTAAATAACTGTGTAGGTTAGGCTCTGCTTGATACTGAAGGAACGGAAAGTCTCTATGAACAGGGTGGAGATGATCTGCAGTATCACAGGTGGGAGCTGCCTGTATTTGTTAGTGATTGTGTTGGATTGACAGCTGGCCCACCTGACACAGCGCTCCCATAGAGGAGCAGCAGAACAGCTGTTCTCTGCAGACACATGCCCCCGCCAGCTGTGCCAGCCTAACTGATCACTGCCTACTGGCCCACAACAGTCAGCTGTCTGCAGGGTCAACAATCACACTCACAAATGTCCTACTGACACCTGTTAACAGTTGGATTTAAAATATACAGATTTGAACACTAAGAGCAATATTGCAACATTTTACATTACATGTTATTTAGTAGACGCTTTTATCCAAAATGACTTCCAATTAAGTTAGAGGGAGGGTAACATGTTTTTAGTGGTGGGGGAAACCGGAGCGTCTGCATGGCGTTTTCTCTGGGAACATGCAAACTCCACACAGAAAGTCCCGGGACGACCAGGGCTTACTGTGAGGCCACAGTGCTAACCATTGGGCCACCGTGCTGCCAATTTAAGCAACTGACTGACAAAACTCAACTCTGTTTATGAAGATGTTCAAATGGGAAACATTAAATTGACCCCAGCCAGGGGCGTAGCTGTAATTTCCAAAGTGAGGGGGACTGATTGTTCAGCAGGATGATTTTTATTGAAAAGATCCCCTACCATTTGTCTCACCAAATCGCAGATTCCAAGTAGCCTACATTTCATATATGACTGATGGAAACGCTGACATTTGGGGGTAGTGTAGCGGGGCAAATGGCCAATTCTTTGACCGTAATAGCCCAAATTTGGTGGCCTCTGGCACATTCTAATGCCACTTTTCCATCATATACACAGATCTTAATTATTGCATTTAATGAGTTTTCCATCCTACATGTTTTTGTATATATTTGTATTATAATGTATATTATTTTATTATTGCCTATATCTACAGTATATGAGTCTATCAATCAACTGATGCAACCTGAGTAACATATGCACCTACTCATGGTGCGTTCAAATAAGTGTGGGGGACAGAGGGCATTGACATGTAAAGTGCAGGGGACATGTCCCCCCCGTTCCCAGTGTCAGCTACGCCCTTGACCCCAGCGACTACATGCGGGGCTAAGTTTGAACAGTATTTACTGCGTACCTGCGTGTGTTCTGGGCGGAGCACGGACACATCCTGTCACAGCGCAGGCCGTAGCGTCCTTCAGGACACAGTCGGACGTCACATATCTCCCCCGTGTATCCCGGCTCACACAGACACAGCCCGTTGGTGTGGTAGCACTTGCCCTTGTTCTTACAGCGACACGTCTTTGCACAGCCAGCGCCGTAAGTTCCAACTGGACACTCTTCCTGGCACCTGTTCACAGCAAGAGACACATTTCAAAAGGTGGATGTGATCAATAACAGCTGTCTATGTTGTACTTCATTATGTTATGGGACATACAGTATGAAGGGTTGCCAGGTCTGTGGTTTTCCCTCGGAATTAAGCTTCTTTTATTTGTGATTAACAATTATTTATTTTTTTAACATACAAACATACAACTTGCAACATGAACACATCCCACCCCCCTTCCCCCCCCCTCATCACCACTCACCCAGACAAAATTCAAGATCCTGTCCTCCAATCCAGGCAAAGGCAGCAGATCTGCAGAGTGCCTATTGCTACACTCTAAGAAATATCTGTGTATTAACAGTGGTATGTCTGTATATTTTAACAGAAATTGTCCATAGAAGTGGTTCACAGTTGTGTTTCTGTTTATTTACATTTCGAATTGCATCATGGGACTTTCATCTGTGCTCCGACAACTGGCATAGTTATTAACGTTTACCTAGCTATTCACAACCATTACCATGAATTATTAACCAGCACTTGGATTAGCAAGAGTCAAAAGCGGCAAAAAAAGTGTTCAAAGCAATGAAAAAAGTGTTGAAAAAAGCCTTGAAACAAGCGTAAAAAAATTGAAAACTGAATTAATTAATTAATAATTAAAAATTATATTTCAGGGGGGCCGGTGTGACCCCCTTGTACATGTCTGGTTGGCTCACCAAACACTAGGAATCCACCTCTGGGGACCAGGAATATCCAACCAATCACAATGTTGAGAAATCTAGCCCTAGAACAGTGTTGGCCTACACAATAACTAAGACTGCATTTACATCGCTATGTTTTGGTTTATAAAGGAAAATCTTCTGCTACGTTTCTCATTCCCCCTGCTCTGGTGTTTCCCCCTCTCATTCCCCCTGCTCTGGTGTTTCCCCTCTCATCCCCCCTGCTCTGGTGTTTCCCCTCTCATTCCCCCTGCTCTGGTGTTTCCCCCTCTCATTCCCCCTGCTCTGGTGTTTCCCCCCTCTCATTCCCCCTGCTCTGGTGTTTTACCCCTCTCATTCCCCCCTGCTCTGGTGTTTCCCCCTCTCATTCCCCCTGCTCTGGTGTTTCCCCTCTCATCCCCCCTGCTCTGGTGTTTCCCCTCTCATTCCCCCTGCTCTGGTGTTTCCCCCTCTCATTCCCCCTGCTCTGGTGTTTCCCCCCTCTCATTCCCCCTGCTCTGGTGTTTCCCTCCCTCTCATTCCCCCCTGCTCTGGTGTTTCCCCCTCTCATTCCCCCTGCTCTGGTGTTTCCCCTCTCATTCCCCCTGCTCTGGTGTTCCCCCCTCTCATTCCCCCTGCTCTGGTGTTTCCCCCTCTCATTCCCCCTGCTCTGGTGTTTCATGAGCCCCTAAAGCGGAGACATTAGGAAACACTTCTGACCCGTTTTGGTTCTGAATCTGCGGAGGTTGTGTTTCAAACGGAGACCTTTGACAACACCGACACTGACGCCAACGTTTCTCCTCCTGATTGGTTCTTATTGGTCACGACATCTCCTTCTCTGAGACTAAAGCTACTAACATTACCATGGCAACTACCAGCAGTGGGCGGAGTCTCCACGCTGCCTCCTGTTTATGCCCAGTATACCAGAATGTTGATGAGATATGAGGTTTGGGCGTGTTAGTTGACAGAGATTAGTTCTTCTACTGGAGATTAAAACATGGAGATCGCTTTTGGCTCAAAACTTGAAAACCAAAACGTAGAAATGTAAATGTAGCCTAAAATACATCATGATTCAACGTCCACCGGTGAGTGTAGTGTCATGGAGTTTGCACTAGTTGGATCCACCACTCACTGCTGCCAGCAGTAAAAAAGCTCTGCGGTGGTTCCATGGCTTACTGAATCACAGAGCTTCAGCTAATGGGGCTGCAGCTAAGCTAAACAAACCATCTGCAAACAAACAGTTTGAAAATGAATGCAGTGGGTCCTCATTACCTCTTCCATAGTTACAGTACAAACATATACCAGTCCAACCACCAAATCAAGCTGAAAAAGAAATGCCCTCTTCCAGTCCCATCATTTAGAGCAGGCAAGGAGAAGAAAAAGGACAAATAGTGTGTGTTTAAAAGATTTTACAGAAGCTTCACTTGACAGTTAATGTTGTTGTCTCTGATACTTTAACACCATATTTTATCATCTACATTCTTGCAAACCACTGTCAAACAGCCAGCGTTGGAAGAAGTATTCAAATCCTTTACTTAAGTAAAAGTACTAATACCACACCGCAAAAATACTCTGTTACAGCAGAAGTCCTGCGTTGAAAATGTTTGGTTGAAAAGGCTTATTTCTATCTTTTTATAATGCTACTTAGGTAAAGGTCTGTAAGTATCATCAGGAAAATGTAGTTTAAGTATTACAAGTAAAGAACTCTCCTCCCATTTTAGAAAGTGGAAAGGATCCAAACAGTTGTGTGTTTAATGGTCTAAAAGTAACTAAAGCTGTAACAGATGAATGTAGTGGAGTAAAAAGTACAATATTTCTCTCTAAAATGTAGCGGAGTAGAAGTAGAAAGTGGCATGAAAAGAAAAGTACAAGTACCTCAACATTTGGACTGAAGTACAGTACTGGAGTAAATGTACTTAGTTACATTCCAACACTGCCAAACACTGTGGTGTTCCTTCCTCCAAGGGACAGATATTGGGTTCGGGCGTGGCATGGCCAGCCCAGTTTTAAGGAGCGCTATATTGTGACGTTTGGCTTCCCTTAAACATTCATGAAAGGCCACTTGGACGGGCTATTCCTGTCTCGTCATTGGTCTGCTAAAGTATATAGTGTGCTCTTTGATATTGCTAATTATACGGGCGAAAGCCATGCATGGCGCTAGGATTTGTCTGTGAAAACACTGACTGGGCTTCCTGGTTTTGGTTTTGCTCTTCTCTCTGGAGGATGTGGAAGATTTAAGCAGACACAGATGATTTGGTTTGTGGTTGGTTTGTTTTACTCCTCAGAATGTCATAATCAGGTCCAGAGGGGACAACAAGGTCATGGGGGTCGAGGTGCACGCGCCATAAAATGACGTCACCACGGCTGTCGATTCAAGCAGGAAGGACCCGCAAGCTGTCGCAGCGCGTGGTCGTGCACCTCTGAATTTTTGTAACTACGCGCCCCACTGCACGGGCTGCGCTTTCAGTTCAACGCGGTCGGCTGGGAAGAACTGGTTCGTCTGTACAAAAATCTGTATGATTCTCCAGGTACAGACCACAGAGAGTCCAACATCCTAAATATTTGGTCAGAGAGAGACACCACACTGGGAAAAGAAGAAACATTTAGCTGGATAGTGTGGAAAAACACGAGAGATCGTTTTATCAAAGCTAATAAACGGCTTCTTGGAAAGAGTGTTCTTCACAGGCAGACAGTCATTTAGATTTGGAGATGAACACCAGTCACGTCAATGATTAGAGGAGATAAATGTAATGTTTCGTGGTACGTCGGTGTTTAACATGGATGTGTTTCCTACTGTTGCCAGGCAGCGCTCTCCTTTCCTTCCGGTTTCTTCTCTACTAGTTCTTGCTCATTCACAGATTATTTTGTCTGTACGCCCTCTGGTGTTTCGGAGAGTAGTGCAACAAACAATGCGTTGAGCATAAGCGTCTCTGTGCGTGCTCGTAGGGCGCCATCTCTAGCCCGTGCACGGTGTCGAGCACGAGTATATATGAGCTGGGACACATCGCCAGAGACCCTCAGAGATTCTTTGTGTTAGCTGAAGGAAAATACCAGCAGAAAACTGCACTTTATAACGTATGTTAACTGTAACTGTCATTCTTTTTTTAGTGGTGCCAAGTATTCAACTTCTTCAATACAAACATGTAAAATGGAAATTTCTTTCATTTCATTTAAATTCAACAAGCAGTTTGTTGTATTTTAGCAGAATACTGAAAGCAGCAGAACTGAGTACACTTTAATATCGGTTTATTTAAGTACCGATATTAAATAATAGAGCTATTGCGATATTCAACAACGTTATCATGTATTGCATATTGTCGTCGTACGGTGCAGTGCTAGCCCACACACAACCCAGTGCAGCCAGCCTTCTCTTTACTAGGCACACGTTATGTCAGGGAATGTCAGTCTGTGTCATTCTCATGACAGTTACCCTGTAGCAGAACATTTTCCCTAAAAATCATTGAAATGGTGACATGCTATTCTATCTTTTGGGGAAATGCCTCTGCAACTTTGAAATTTCACATGAATGTGCTGAAAAGCCGTTTTCCACCAACAGCTATATGCGACATGCATTCGTGACTCAGAGCTGTGTAAAGAGTCTCAAAACTCCATACACACATACAAACACAAACACAAACACACGCACACACACACACCTCATGTGCAGGTGAACCATGCACACACATTTAACAATCTGTAAATGATGCAAAACCACAACCAAGGTTGCTCTTACCGTTCTCCCGTGTATCCAGGGCTGCAGAGACACTGTCCAGTGGACAACACACAGAAGCCGTTGTTGTGACACTGACATTCCTGGGAACAGTTTTGTCCAAATCTCCCCTCTGGACATGGCTGTCCACACACTGTACCCTGCACACAGTAGCGACAACTTACATACAGTATCTATGCTGTTCATCATGTGACGCTTTGAATAGATGCTTTAATGGTTTCTACGAACTGATGTTCCTAATCCTGGATACAGCTCCCTGTTCTGTAGTGTAGTCTATAACTTCAAAGACAAACTCTTTCTGACAAGAATTCAGAGCTCCTTCCACATTATGACCTCAAGGTACTGATTGTAGGAGACTTTGATATGCATGGCGCCTTTCTTGAATCTCTGGGACTCTTAACTTCATCACATGTGTGAAAGGAGCTGCTCGTTCCCCGACTCGTATCACGACTCTCCTCTCCTCTGGTTCAGCTCATACTGACATGTTATCAGAGCGTGTCGAAGGATTTCCCAGGTCTTGTACACCATCTTTATTCTGCTCGTGTCATGCCCAGTCTGCTACTAGTTATGCCCTTAGTGTGATTTCACTGTCACTGTGTATTAATAAAAAATTTGCCTTTTATAGGATTTATTATCAGTCAGTTTATTTTTATACTGTTATACTGTCTCGTTTTATACTGCTTTTTATCTTGTTTTGAATTAGTTTATTTTTCCGGAGATTTATTGTTGAAGTAAAAGCCATGGAAGTCCTGGTTGTGTGTATCGGGGGTGGCTTCTGCTGTGCCCCTGCAGACTTGCGGTGCACCGCGAAATTTATTTACAGTCTGCATGTGGCGTCTCCATGCATTCCTTGTGAGACTGGCTATGGCGAACTGTGGAGACCTACTGTCACTGGTCTCCTGTGTTACTTACCAGGTAATAAACAGCTGGTTGAAGAATGTTTCATCGATATACACAACGCACGAGAGTATACAACCGCTACATTAGCACCTCTGACTTCACATAGTTTATTAACAAGAATGGGAACAGTGTTTGATTCACAGCTGAAATTCAGTGAGAACAGACTGTAGAGGGGACAGCAGAGAATCTGCTAGGGAAGATAAACTCTTTCGGTGTCTGTAAGGACATATTATGTATCTTTTATCAAACTTTTAACTTTCTCATTTGTGTGCCGGTTTAATGGGGCGTCTGTGGAGGACAAAATGGTCTGTTAAACATTGTTACGGTCTACTCCAAGATCACTGAAGTCCAGCGGAAAGACCTCAGCTCTCTGCGGAAGAAACGAGTAGGGCGGAGCTATTATGTTCCTGCACGGAAAACTAATCAGTATGCAAATTCTTTCATTCCTTCAGCCATCAGGCTACTGAACACAAAGCGCTGATCTATGCTCTTGTTGCCACTGGCATGTTGATGTGGATGCTGATTTATTACATGGATGGGATAGAGTGTGAACATTATTAAAAAAGTGTTCTGAATATTGTTAATTCATTTCAGGTGCTTTTGCTCATGTAATATCCCAATGGTCATTGGGGAGTGTGACTGACGATAACAATGCGTACCATCCATCCTGCAGGACAGGAGCACTCTCCAGTCACATGGTGACACACCCCTCCGTTCTGACACGGACATCTCTCCTCACACTGCTGTCCATGTTTACCGGGAGGACACAGGGCTTCACAGCTAGCAAGGAAAAAAACAGCATCCCATTAATATTTTACACTTTTAACCAACAGTCCAAAACCTAATAGAGCCAGGGTGCAAATAGGGCCATAGATAACATTTCTTACAGTGAATTGGACTAGCAAAGGACCAGCTGAAGAGGAAGGGTTACTGAATGAAGAGTGCCTTACATAAAAACGACCAGAAAAAAAATAAAACACCAGATATCCATTAGGGTTAATGGAACACAAGCTGGTCACATGAGTCACTGGGTACGTTTACATGCACACTAATATTCCACTATTATTCTGAATACGACAATACTCAGAATTTGATATAGGTCATGTTAACAGCATATTCTGTTCCAAATACGGCCTTTTTCCGAATTTAGTATTTTCCGATTAAAGCAACACTAGAGAACTTTTCCCACTTCGGTCCCCCTACAGGTTGGAAGCAGAATTGTCCATTACATTGCATTATGCAAGTTTGCCAGATCGGGTAGCGCGAGCTGTAGTTCCAATGAGACAACCTGTAGGGGGACCGAAGCGGGAAAAGTTCTCTAGTGTTGCTTTAAGACACAAAGTCCTATTTTGCATGGCTGCATGTAAACGGGAATATTAGTGGAATATTCATTTTCTTTATCCATGTCAATAGCTTAGATGGAATATTGTCTTTTTCAGAATAAAAGGAAAAACTGGATGTAACTGATGTAAACATAGTCATTGAGCCTCCCTTTAGCAGTCTGACCTGGTTTCTTTAGAAACTTGGTTCTGAGTCGACCCATAGAAAAAAGATGAGCACATACTGTACTCTGACACCAAACAAAGGCACTAGAGCCAGGATCTTCAACAGGGGGTCCGGGACCCCTAGGGGGTCCTCAGAGTCAATGCAGGGGGGCGTCCAAATTATTGTTAAGTCTGAACATGAATCCAACATATTATTAGCAGATATAAATCCCCATTGCTGACTGGCCTATAGGTAAGGTAGTTAATAAGGTAGCCATGCACAGATCCTGCTCATCCTAAGGATTCACTGTGACACATGTATGTTTAACATAAAAACATGATTTATAAGATCATACCAACAATTATTTGGCTATTTTAATAGCTTAGTATTCTATGCAAAAAAAAGGTATGCATAAAGGCTTTAGGCTGCCATACACATTATTGTAGGCCCAGTTTATTATGCAACTTAATTTTATACAATATATATAGTATGGAGTCCCGCCTCCATCTCTCTTTCAGTTAAGGGGTCCTTGGCTTAAAAAACATTGAAGACCCCTGCACTAGAGAATCATGTCTTTGGAAAGACATGTCATGCATGTTAACATATCCAGCAACATAGAATACAAAACTGACTGCTACCCAAACATAAAAAGTGCTTCTCAGTAGGCACGGAGCTTTTACTTTAATGTCAATATTGGGATTAGAAACAGGAAACAGATTCTCACACATTCTGTCCTCCGACTTACAAAGCTCCAGTGTATCCTGGTGAGCACTTGCATTCTCCGGTCACATGGTGACAGGCGGCTCCATTCTGGCATTGGCATTTCTGCTGGCATCCGTTTCCATAGGTACCCACTTCACACTGGGCCTCGCAGCGCCATCCTCTGTAACCAGGAGTGCAGATGCAGGCTCCGGTGATGGGGTTACACAGAGCGCCGTTCTGGCACTGACATCTGTTACTGCAGTGGGGACCCCAGTGGCTAATGTCACAAGCTGAGGGAAGGAAGGAAAATAATCAAGATTTGGTGTATTTTGTTCCACACGTCACAGATTCTCATCTTTCACTGTGTCAATCTACCACCAGACCAAGAATACCACATTAAACGTTAAGGGGTACGTTTTCTTTTTTTTAACCTGGACCCTATTTTCCCATGTTTTTGTGTCTAAGTAGTCCATAACGATGATGATTTCTGAGACCTTCCTGAGACTATTTAGCAGAGGCACCATGGCTCCATCCGGAGCTTAGCAGCGCCCAAGACGATTGTGATTGGTTTAAAGAAATGCCAATAAACCAGAGCACATTTTCCTCCCATCCTGGAATGCTGTGTGGACTAGCCAGACCCTCCTCCGCAGCGTTGTGGAGGAGGGTCTGGCTATGCGAGACTACTGGTGAGCCATGCTGGAAGTGTAACCCTGATCTCAAAAGCCGCTTTCCGACCAAGTAGTTACAGGAACGTAGTTATAGGAAAAGTCCACTTCTAAACATATCTACGAACTACTCTCCCCCAAAACCGTTTTTTCCATTTGCATTCGCACTGGCCAAGTGGCCATAGGAAGTGGTAGGAGGGGTAAGGGAGTGACGCAAGCATGGCAACGGTCTTTGTAGCGTTAAAAGCAGAAAACAAATACACCAAAAAAAGCATATGTGTCATAATTTAAACAAGTCTCTCTTTAAACAAATCTCTCTCTCTCCTCCGCCTCTGCCTGCTGCACTGTGGACGTGTGTGTGACTGTGTGTGTGTGTGTGTGTATGTGTGTGTGCTTGTGGAGTTTAACTCTATAAAGACAGTTAACCACAGGTTCCCGTTAATCTCATGATGGACATGTGTTGTGATATTTAAACAAACGATCCGTCAACGGTGAAATAAAAGCCTGTTATTTACGAGAGCGGTCTGAGAGACCTCCAGCTCACAGCGAGGTGTCTGAGCAAGACTGGCCGAGCGACGAGCTAGAGGCCGGGGCAGGCGCCTGCTGGCTGTCGCCTCCCTTCATGGAGCGTCTCAACTCCGAAAACTTTGAAGCAAATTGTCAATTCGGCATCAATTTCCACGAGACTGCCTATATTCGAAATCTAAACAGTTAATTTCTCGCCTAAAACGTTCTCAGAAGTGAATTTAGTGATGAATAAGATGGCGAAAATTGTTAAAATTGTTGTTGGTCTGTATCTACCGGAAACCCGACCCTCGTTGACCTAGGTTCATATGCTGAAAAGGGAAAAGAGAAAAGCCCCTGCCCTGAAGTAGGAGCTGAAAGAGTCACAGGAACTGTGGCCAGAGGAACTTAATAATCCCCAAATTGGTCCAGTCAGAACACGAGAAAAAAAGGGTTCTAGGAATTTTATGTTCTAGGAACTGCAAAAATCCCTCCAGTCGGAAAGCGGCTAAAGTGGGTCCAGGATAAAGGACAACCTTTTGTTGGATCTGCTTCCAAAGTAATCCAACTGTGAATACTGATGGAAGGATGAGGCTGGTGTTATACATGCTATATTTTACAGGGGGGATAGGTGCTTTTCTGGGTTTTAAGGGCTATTTCCATATCGATAACCAAACCATGAAAAAGGTAAAACCAACAATGTGTTAGTCCATCTCTCAAAAGCTCCCTTTTCCTGTCTCCGCATCGCTTCAAGTTAGCGTCGTTCTGATTGTTTAGCATGGTAGCTAAAATCTGGACCTTTCCAAAGAAGGTCTGGCAATGCAAGACTGTTAGTCATCAAACTTGAGGCTGAAAGCGAAGCTGGCTCCTCATGACTGACATGAAAACCAGCTGATTGTACAAGCAGCCAGAGACTCGATTACTCCCAATCAGTGTGTGGCCAGGCGGGCTGCGACCTGAACCCACCTCATTAACCTCTGGCTGTTGGAGTTCACCCTTAATCAGACCACACCTTATATCCATGTGTCTGGCCTTCCCATCACCACTCGCAATGGAAGCTTCACCATGTGTAGCCACAGAAACTGGTTAACCTGAGAATGGGTTGTTTAGTTCTAGATGTCTTTCATCTTGTCACGTCATATATTGCCTCTGCCAATGACTGGGGGCAGAACAGGAGGGAGTCACAAAGGTTTACAGTGGCGGCCAGGCCTTTCATTATGGGACTCTGCGTCATGGAAGTCTATATTAAGTTCAGGGGAAAGTGAGTTTTCACTGGAAAAAAAGACAAAAAATTGAAGGTTTAGATAAGGACTTTATAACTTACACTGTGTATTTTACTGTAGCGCTGTCGTCAGCCAACTGTTAAGCAGCTCATTAGTCATATTTAAAAAAAAACTGAGTCTTTTTTCAGTTTTGGCCAACATGTGTATGGGTTATGATAACATTAGCTGTGTTGGAAACCATTCCCTCATTCCCTCACTCGCTATTCCCTATATATTGTTGATTAAACAGGGAACTATATAGGGAACAATCAAATGAGATTTCAGACACACTGAAAGTATCGTTGCGTCAGTAGATGTGCCGGTTAATGTGTGACGGAGGCATCATGTAAACAAACCCAAACAAAAATACTCCTTATACGTCCCTGAAACAAAGCGAGCACTCAGGAGGAGAATAAAAGGTTGTATATTATATATGTTGCATGTTACATTTCCCCTGTTTAGAAACCAAAGCCTGCTCCATATGTCCTTTTCAGTTCCCGCGGGTGCGTCTTCTTCTCCTTCTCCTCCGGGAAAACATGGCCGCGTTGCATTGTGGGATACAGGAGTAAAATGTAGGCTACATTGTATGTACACTCAAACTAGCAGTGCATTGTGGGTATTTTATAGTGGACTTATTGTGAATGAAATTAACCGCGGAGAATTCAAACACCACTACAAAATGACGAACACACTCCACAGGGAACTACTTCTGTGATAGGGAACGGTTTCTAACACAGCTGATGTGTTTACCATCTTTGAAGGCACCAATCAAAGCACAAGCTCAAAAAACTCCCTTTCATATCTCTGCTCTAATGCTAGATTTACGCTCCACTGCACACTACAATGACACTTTAAAAATGGTCAAGAGATGGACATGGGGGACATGAAACAAAGGACGCCCTTCTGTCAGGGTCTGTAAACTGGGATGGCTGTTTATAACAGACAGGATGGGTCACAATTTTACCTTTCACCTTTGTTTTCTCTTCCACATAACTAATCAGGGGGTTTGTTTATACAACCCTGTCTGACTGCTCATGTTTCGGATCCATCAGACTTCTTTTAGTGATGTCCCAAAAATCTCAGTACCGATCTCGGGCAGGCGGACCACAAGGTAGACGAGAAAACTCCATTCTAAAGGATCATCTTTAAATTCTGTGGACCAACAAACTTCTGAGCAAACGTCACCCACTGATGAAGACAGTGAGAGGATTGAAAGCATCAGGAAAAGCTAGTAAGTGGAGCTTGAGTTAAGACTTTTGTTTCTTCTTAGACTCCTGTTTCCCATGTCAAGAATACATTTCACTCACTCACTCACTCAACAAACTTCTCGTGTTTGCTGTGGTATCTTGGTTCATTTTGGTGTTGCACAACAGATAATGTGAGAAATATCATTTTCATTTGTCTCCAAGATGGGAACCAGTTGTCAAGTATTTTCGCTCACCTGTCAATCCTCAGTCCAAAATCTTTTTATCTATAACTTCATCTCAATCCACAATCAACAGCTGGCTTTAGATTTCCAGAGCTAATAGCACAGTGTGCCTGCTCAATAATAAAAAGGCTTTCCCATGTGTTGTGTGGGCTCCTGCCTGCTGTGACGGACCTCTGCAGCTGATTGTGGTTTCACTGCTTCAACCAGAATATACACAAGGCAGCTGCAGTAAAACTAAGTGACTGCAGTGACGTGTCCTCGTGGTTTATGGACAGATGTGACTTTCTTTCTGGATTTGTGTTCAAGGTGCAGAGGGCAGATGCTTCAGGAGCAATAGCAGCAGAGAGGGACTCAAGGGACTCATTGAAGTCCTTTCCAACCTACCCTCAGTGAAATAATAAATCATGTCTTTAAAACAAAATTTTTAGACAAATCCTAAAATGAAGGACATCCATAACAGCATAAGTACATTCAAAAGAAATTCCATCTTAAAGGGGTGATTTTCTAATCGTTACAATAAATATTCAGTAAATGATCATTTTAATTTCTGTTCTGCCGTACATGAAGATGAATGTCTCCAGTACCTGTACTGACTAGACTCCGAACACCGACTGCCATTTTGTTAGAACAACTGTATTGCCCCTCTTCTTTACATGCAACGTAATGTAACAACATGTACAAACAGCGCCCTCTGTAGGTTGGCTGTATAGCCAGTATCAGTACAGTACCCGGAGGTCTTTGTTTATCCGCTGGGAAAACCCCTGTTGGATGACTCGCTTCAAAAGGGTTGGGAAATCTGCAACCTTCCCTCTTTAGTGTTTAGCTAAACATCCTTTATACTTAAGAGAGCACATTTCAAGCAGCGCCAATGGTATGAAACGGTCCACACTTCTTGTCTCCTAAAGGGGCGTGGCCTCAATTGAACGTGTAGTCAACGTCGTGTGGATGGATGAAAAGTTATATTTGAATAGTTTATTAATATGTTCTTTTGTTAACGTTAGATATTTGCACAGTTAAAAGACATATTTAGCATCACGGAGATTAGTTTTGTTAGAGCGTTCACGAACGTTAGCTGACGTTAGCATCTCTGTGTTGCCAGATCTCGCGAGAGTTTGGTCCTGAGACAGAAACAGGTCTCAAACTAAGTTCATTTTCTCCTGATGTGTCTGTCTGGAAAATGCCATGTTAGTGTCAGAATGTTCTGGAGATATGTGGCTTGTGAGAAATGGGTCCAATATTTACTTTGATGACCATTAAATAATCGCTCATAATCTGTGTTCACGTTGACTTCTCCCGTTGGAATCAACACACTCGGACCTGCCGCTAGTCTCCTAAAGAGGTGTGGCCGTGGAGGAGCCCACGGGACACAGAGACAGGAAACTACTCCGAGTTGGGGTGTCTTGCTTCTAAACTGTCTCTGGTTTAGCTTAGCGCGGCACCATAGCATAGGCGTGGTGATGGCGCAGTGGATATGACATGTGCCTTTGGTGTGGGAGATCTGGGTTCAATTCCCACTGCAATACATCAACCAATGTGTTCCTGAGCAAGACACTTAACCCCTAGTTACTCCAGAGATGTGCAACCTCTGACATATGTAGCCACTGTAAGTCACTTTGAATAAAAGCATCAGCTAAATGACATGTAATGTAATAGCAACCATAAACACCACTGGTTCTAGCTGTTTGGTGCTTGAGGGAGCGCACCCATCTAACTTCACTGCCAAAACTTCAAACTTATGATAATATCAAACTGTCTGAACGTCCAGACGGTAAAAAGAATTACTGGGACTGAGTTTTATGACCTTACACCAAACGATGGCGACAGAAATTAGTCTGCGACAGTGAAATCGCTTGAAAAGTCGTTGTAAGGTGTAAGGTCGGCATAAGACGAAATTGTAACGTTATAACAAACATGATGACTGCCTGTTATAAATGAGTAGTTGTTAATTAGACCCGAGTCTGCTTCCAGCAGGTCGGTAATCATCTGGATCTCAAAGCCTACTTACCAGCTGTTTCTGGTGTTCCAGTCTATGAGTGATATCTGATCCAGGAGATTAGGTTAGAAACTCCAGAAAAAGCTAGTAAGTAGATTTAAAAAATAATAATTGTCAATCCTAATTTTTCGCTCAGGTAATTATTTGTTCAAAACAGTGTAATAAAGAAGATATTTTTGTTTAAATAACAATGCATTTCCTTTGAGCTTAGAGCCCTCTCCTCCACTGGATAAACACGACCTGGTGTATATGTGCCCAGCATGCAGAGTAACACAACCATCTCCAACCATTCCACAACTCTGAAGTTGTTCAAGTGATTAACAGGCTCCTTTTATTCCTCCTGCATTGGCCTGCTTCACTCTGACCTGATAACAAGTGCATTTGGTACTTCCTTTTCCTCAGGCAGTCTGGCCCTGTGTGACAAACAGTGGCGAGGATGGCGGGGGGAGGGTTTGGGGACAAAGAGGAGGAGGAGGAGATTAGAGAAAATAAGATGCACATGTAAAACCCTCCTGCATTCAAGTCTGCCATCCTGTTACCTTTGTGAAACCTGACCTAGATTGAAGAAAGGCCAAACTCCAGGAGCTTGGGGGCTCCTCATCTGCTTGCTGAAGAACAGACTGTTCTCTTTCATTGGCCTATTCAAGATGGCAGTGAACAAAAAAAAAAGACTGCACCGTGCCAGGGTTTGGTCACAAGGCTCGCTGTAAGACCTCATAATGTTTTCCAGAGTTCATTTGTCCTTATCTACTGCAGGGAACAAAACTAGATAGACAGTGAAACTTCTGCATACATGTATCTTCTTTTGTATCCATGCAGACACAATAAGTCATAAAATAAATAAATAAATAAAAACACCTCACACCGAGGGAGATTTCAGGGGAAAGAGTCCGTCAAGTAGAGAAAGTCTTGAGCCAGTAACTTGAGCTGCCAGTTGTTGAGAGTTGGCTCAGCTCTGACTGTGCACACTGGGGAGGGATCGGGACCGGGGTGTTTTTCCATCTATTTAGTGATTACCCAGTCTACCAGGCATGGTGCACTCATGGGAACAGAAATCGCCTTTCACACTGATACGGAGGATTCCCAGTGAGAAAAGACATCTGTAGCATTCCCCCACGTTTTCCATGCTGAGTTAAACTGTGTGTCCTTCCCCACCGTTTTATTGTCATTATACAATAAACCTCATCTCACCATTAGGCAGTGTCTTTACATGCTTTTACATGTGTAAAACAAAGAACCAACACCACAAATGATCTCTTTGCTTCTTTAAGCTACATGTCCTGATTTCGTTTTTAGTTCCCAATAGCACTCACAAACTGCAAAATGTACAAGTGTATTTTTAAAGCTCCCATATCATGCTCATTTTCAGGTTCATACTTGTATTTTTGGTTTCTACTGTAACATACACGCTAAAACATAATTCTCATACTGTCTGTCTGAATATACCTGTATTCTATTTCCCCTCTGTCTGAAACGTTCCGTTTTAGCGCCTGTCTTTTTAAAGACTACTGTTTTTTTTAACCTGGACCCTATTTTCCCATGTTTTTGCATGGCAGCGGTGAAATAAGCTACAATGTAAGTTAATAGGGCAATTGTCCAGCTTGTATTTACCTTCACAAAAGTGCTCGTTTTGCCGCTGACAGACTCAGATTAATATTCTAAGTGTCTGACAATAACCAGGTTGAAAAAAACAGTAGTTAGCCTTTAAGCCCCCCTGCTGAAAAAGGAAATTGGGTTCGAATTCTGAAAGTGCAGAGACTCTGCCCTTTAAGGGTCTCTGCTTCATCATTGCAGCCGGGGAATGACTGTAACTGCACTGTAGCAGTACTTTCTACCTTCACAGTATTTATATAGCACCTCCACCTGCTTTATAATCAAACAAGACCTGGAAATCTCTTTTTCTTTTTAACAGTATATGACCTGTAAAGGTGAACTCCATCAGTTTTACCGGGCTGTTCCTAAATAACCAGTCGTACATATAGCTATGAAAAGTAATGCACTGTAGTTCATATTTTTTCCATGTATTTATTGCTTTTTGCGCCACATTGACTGCTGAGGAGAATAGGAGTTGAAAGTAACCAAAGGGGGTAAAACAATGAGCTGACTGTGAATCGAGAGGGCCAGAGAAGAGTTTGAGAAGGAAGAGGGGTTTGAGAGAGCAGAATCTGCATCACTAGTCATGTTTCCATCAACTTATTTGTATGCGCATTTTGAAGTATCCCATTAGAAAATGTCGATGGAAATGGCAAAATTTGAAAAAACATCCTCAAATTAGCAAAAAAGTTTTTACTCTCGCTTGAGGTGGTTTTTGCCTTTTTCAAAAAGAGTTAATGCGCAAAATGGGAGATGGAAACAGCTTTGCCGAATAAGTTGGGACGTAGCGAAGAGTCACATGACTATAGTCCCGGTATCCATCGGATGGGGGAAGGATCGGGATACGGGAAACACTTCTAATTCGCTTTTTCTTTTTTTGCGACATTTGAAAAGTTCCCTTAAAACTCACTTGACAATTAGATGGAAACAAGGCTACTGTCAAGTTGGATCAAAGTTCACATGATCCACACGGGAACCATGAGAAAGTGCTCAGGATGCAAATCTCCTGTAAAAATAAATTAAATCCCAGGTAAAGGGAGGAGAAAATGGACTGAATACATGAATGCATGGATAAAAATGTCTACTTCTAACATGCACACAGCAAGGTGCAGATCAGTGTGAGCTTCAGTCCAACTCAATTAAATCAATAATCACGTATAAAAACATGACATCACCCCATGACATCATGTAAAGCACTTTGAAGTGTCCCGTTGCTGAAATGTGCTCTATAAATAAAGCTGCCTTGCCTTATCTTTCAGAATAGTCTTTACAAAATGCAATATTTGTTTGGAGATAAAATTAAAATACTTCTTGGGAAAAATGTTAGGCCATTTTACAAATATTTTTCAAACACATTACTAAAAGTTAACGGATATTCTACCTATAATTTTTAGACATTTTACCATTTCTTCACGAGTAATGTTTCAGACAGTATACTAATAAGCTACTTTTCTGACATTTTCCTAATTTTTTTGGGGCATTTGACTAATATATTTCGGAGATTTTACCAATTTTTGCATGACATTTCTTGGACATTTTTACCAATTGACCAACCATTTTTCTGAATTTTAGCAATATATTTTCGCAAAGTGCTCACAAGGACATTTCACTAATCGGACATTTCTGAAAATTGTTAAGACATTTTTATGGACACTTTTTGGACATTTCACCATTGTTTTTTGGACACTAATATTTTTTGTAGATTTTTCGGAATTTTACAAATATACTTCGAAAAGATTTTCAGATTTTTAAAAAGCCGCAATTGAGTAAAATGAATACCAATTGTATTTATTTCATCAAATCATTGGATGTAAAGCAAAATAATACTGTATCTCTTTTACCAACTAAATGGGGTAAAGTGAAATGAATAAAAGTTTTCCTTTTCCATTTGAATTCTTTAAAAAACAGTGTCATTTATGTGTTATCAGTTATATCTGATAACCTTTACTACTTTTAATGTCCATTTCTGGGGCTCTATAGAAGACCAACTTGATGAAGACCAGAATGCTGAAAACTGTCTAGGAATTAATTGTGTTATATTGGAGAAGATGTGTGCCAATGTTGAATAAAATCACAAAAAAACTGTGATGTGTGGATCGAAATCAGGTCACAACGCATGACAAAGCATGCCAGCGTAAAGAACTGTCTATTGGTTAAAACACACACACAGAAAAGAGGATCTTAGACAGAGACACTGTGAGATATACAGTACATGTACATGGTGTTTGTGCTATATTCTCACAGCTGTACTTGAGTCCTCCGGAGCATCTTGTGTTATTATCATGTGTACTAAATCACAAGCTCCAGCGCCTCAGGTCATTTCCTACCACACAGTGTTCTCCTGCTATTATTCCTGCTTCCCCCTGAACACACGCTTTCCCCCATTTCCTGTTCTTGGCCCCCAAATTGATCCCCAGACATATTGTTGAGGCCCGCTGACCTGTAAAACACAGTCAATGCATCAGAGTCTTCGCTGGCTCTTGAGGAAATTAAAGATGTTTTACTGAAGGGACGGAGATAGAACAGAGCGGCCGACCCAATAACTACATTTGTTGCTTTTTCGAAGAAACACATATACCCACAGAAATGATTGTCCCTCTAATCCAACATTTCAAGTAAAACCATGTGGATTAGAGCACTGCCAAGGTAATGTACTGTATTGGTATATACATATTTTTTTCTCCTAAAGTATCATTCATTTTCATACATTTTATTCATCCAAAATATTGAATATGTACAAGTTCAGTGCCATTGAGCCTGTTCTCTCATGACCGACTGAGAAACCCCCAGAGTTCTCTCTCACGACACATTCTCGTGAACGCGTTTGTACGAAAAGTTAGGCACAACAATTTGCGTGATATCCTACGAAATTACGGGCCACGTGGCGACCGTTTACATGACAGTTGAGTTTAGCCGACAAAAGGTGAGCGTCATGCGACGACAACAGTTAAGTTTAGGCAACAGAACGACTAGTTAAGATTAAAAGAAAGATCGTGGTTTGGATTAAAACAGCTGTTCCCTTAAGTAGTACTCCTGGGACACAAACACCTGTTTCCTGGGTGAAAGTCTTGTGTTTTCTCCTTAACTTCTTCAGGACATGAACACCTGTTTCCTGGTGAAAGTCTTGTGTTTTCTCCTTAACTTCTTCAGGACATGAACACCTGTTTCCTGGTGAAAGTCTTGTGTTTTCTCCTTAACTTCTTCAGGACATGATCACCTGTTTCCTGGTGAAAGTCTTGTGTTTTCTCCTTAACTTCTTCAGGACATGAACACCTGTTTCCTGGTGAAAGTCTTGTGTTTTCCCCCTAACTTCTTCCGGGACATGAACACTGGGGAGAAAGTCACTTGAAAACCCTGTGTTTTCCCTACGTGGAAAAGAGTGGCCTTATACATCAGCAGTCACTGTGGTGCATACAGTAATAAATACTTGGAATGCATATGGATAACAGTGCATTACTTGTCATAGCGATATGTATGGAGGGTTGATGAGAACAGCCTGCTCCCTCACATGAAGAAAACACCAGTGAGTGGGAGAATGAGCAGATTCTCTATCACATACTGACGCTGACAGCGCTCAGCTTCAGCCTGGTATTGATCTGTGACTGACAGGGCCGACTTATTGTCCCAGAGACACAGACCATTGGTCACTGGGGAGGAAGAGATTAAGATTAGAAAGAAGAAACACTAAACCCAGGAAACGTGTGTGGTGCTTCAGAAAACCTACATTTTTAAACTTGGTTACTCTAGTAACCAAGGTATGATGACCTAGTTGAGTCTGAATAAGCCAGAAAGAACGAGGATTTAGGCCCTATGGGAAAGTTTGAAAAGGCTTAACATATTTACTCTGTAAAAAAAGAATTGTTCTGTTAAAAAAACTGGGAAAGAAATTACAAAAAAGAGGAATTTACATGTATATTGAAAAAGAACATGAAAACTGTGACTGTGTAACTGTAAATAGCCAATTAAATCTCCATTTTCTTTAAAGTAAATTAATTATTTTTCACATAAAAAGTCAAAATGGATCATAATTTCACAAATATTTATCTTTTATTTAATAGATTAAACTGTTAAATGCACATTTCATACTGTAAACACATTTCTTAAATTAGATCAAATTAGTGAATAGAGGAAATTAGGTTTTACAGGTGTAAATATTCTTCTTTAAATGTTAAAAAGCTAAATATTACACAGGATTTCATGTAACTGTAAAGCTACAAACTGTATTTTCATTATTGAAAATCCCAGTATTTTTACCAGCGGCCAGAATTTGATCGTTTCTTACTTATTAGTTTTTACAGTGCACCTTGATGAGACCTTAAAGGTCTGTATTCTACTTTGTTCTTAATGTCACAAGTTCCCATGTGCAGAGCCAAACTAACAATGAGTGTAAATATGTATTGTGTGTCTATCCAAAGATTAACATACTGTACAGTATGTATGTGTACATGCAGTGTTGTTAAAACCCATCAGTGAGCCACACTGCTGCACTGGCTGACATGTTCCTTCATCACCATCAACACACACACACACACACACACACACACACACACACACACACACACACACTGTACTTTATTCTGACTCAATCCCGCACACACCGTCCTGCTGACACAAATACTCTAGTACATAATGGGCCCTATCTTGCACCCGGTGCAGCTCAGCAAAGCCTGATGCAGTTGTCAGTTTCCCGTCCAGCGCCCACATCATTTAAAGAGCAAATGCACCTGCACCCATCTGTGGCCCATGGGCATGCTGGTCTTACAGGGAGGTGTGTTCAGGTGCATTCTGGGCGTATTGCTATCTTGAGGCAACGGGAACTGATCGTGCCATTGACCAACAAAAACCTGGTCTAAAGTCAATAACACAGCGTTTCATTGTTATTTTAACATTTATAAGTGATTTTTTCTTATACGACAGGCTTAGTTTTTTGTCATACCTTGACAGTTTTGACTGCTGACTCTGTCATCTTCAGAAGCGTCACGTGCTTCTAGGCTCCCAGGCTCGTGCACAGTGCGCGCACACTATGCTTGTTACACACACAGGGACGTACAGCAGCACACACACATGCAGAAGATTAAAAATAAATATACTACAATGTGAAATAGTATTATGATTAGAGATCCAGGATTCGGATTCGGCTGAATATTGGGCTTTTTGACGGGGTTCGGTTTCTGCCAAACATTAGAATTTTTTTCCACTGAACCGAACACTACGCTTGCACTACGCGCGCTACGCTGGTCGAAGTAATGTAGGTGGAGCGTTCAATGCAGTAGGCTGTGAGAAAGTGAAAATGGAACTCGTGTGAATTCAACATTAAGTTGTTACATTGAACTATTTTAGAGGCTGTGGACGTTGTTTACTTCATTAATGAGTTTACTGTGTTCATGGACTGAGGATGGGACGAGGATTCAGTATTCAGTTTTGGATTCAGCAGAATCTTAACCAGTGGATTCGGTATTCGGCCGAACCCCAAAAATCTGGATTCGGTGCATCCCTAATTATGATATGATCTGCTTGTGCGCTTTCACTTAATGCACGAGCAGATCAGTTTCTTCTCCTGAAAATCTCTCCTTCCTGCTTAGCAAATCCTCCATCATAACAGCAATGCTCCAAGGTCCAAACGCGCCTGGCTTTTAAAGGGAATGGGAGATGATCTCTGATTGGTTGATTGCATGTTACGCCCAAAACACACCTCTGATTAATGAAGAGACTAAGTACAACCCTTTTGAACCATGCGCCCGGCCCACGGAGCCTTTTTTCCGCCGTCAAACTAGCAAAAGTGGATTTGTTCACCCCTAAACGCACCTGCGACAGACGCTTCACGTTGTGAGCTTAGATCATTAAAATAGGGCCCCAAATGTGGATTAATCCGCCGCTGAAAATAGTCCCCAACAAACTCACTGTTCACTCCTGTTTGAGTAACGACTGATAGGAACTAGAGCGAGCAGATGTTTTAGGAAATGACTTAACAACAAGAAAGTCGTTTTTAAAGATGTATGTGTTCACTAGGAGCCAATGGGGTTGGAGCTGAGAGAGACAGCAGGTAGGGAAGTCAGGAAGCATCTGGATTATATATGTTAGTTATGCTAACTTTTATTATATGTATGATAGTACCAACCAGTTTTGCTTAGTGCTTAATGAATACATGAATAACATTCAAACTAAAGCAAAAATGCACACACACTCATGACCTCATGGTTCCCAAATCCACCTCCCATTTCTGTGATTAGGCATCAGATCTCCAACTCATTCATACTTTCATGAAGTTCTAATTGTGTGTATGTGTGTGTGTGTGTGTGTGTGTGTGTGTGTGTGTGTGTGTGTGTGTGTGTGTGCAGACAATCAGGCCAGGCCTAGTAGGGCCCAGGGGAGCCCCGAGTCCCAGACACAACAATACGCTTCTTTATTACAGGCTGAAAGTGAGGACAGCAGGGGCACACCCTGTGGGCTCCTTGTGAATATCAGTATACATGGAGACACATTCACAGACTCATAGGCAGACACCAAAATAACCTCCCACACTGAGTGGACACAGTCTGCAAGTTTCCAGTGCTACCCTAGTCTATATCGACGACATTTCATTTCCGGGATTGTTCCGGTGTCGCCAGAAATTGTCCCTCATTTTCGGACGGATGTCCGTCCCCTTCCTCTGTCTCTGTGTTGGCGTTCTAACCTCTGGTGGATTTGTGAGGACTATGGTTAACTGCTCCTCAGATCTCTGCAGGGTAAATCCAGACAGCTAGCTAGACTATCTGTCCAATCGGAGTTTTCTGTTGCACGACTAAAACTACTTTTGAACGTCCACATGTTCCACCAAAACAAGTTCCTTCCTGAGACTATTTAGCAGAGGCACCGTGGCTCCGTCCGGAGCTTAGCACCGCCCAAGAATGTTGTGTGGACTAGCTAGACCTTCCTCTGCAGCGCTGTGGAAGAAGGTCCGGCAATGCCAGATTAGACTAGATACCCTCTGAAAACAAATCAAAACTACATATTTTTCCTCTCACCTGTAGTATTTATGAGTCTAGATAGTTTTGGTGTGAGTTGGCCAGGGTTGGAGATGTCTGCCTTCTCTGTTATATAATGGAACTAGATGGCACTCAGCTTGTGGTGCTCAAATCGCCAAAAAAATACTTTAAACAAAATCAAATGCAACGTCTCTTTCCAGAAATCATGACCCGGTTACTCAATGTTAATCCATATACCTGGTTGTGAGCAGTGCCATGAAGGAACTACTTTCTTTCTACCATAAAAACTACAACTAATACAACAACTAAAAAGTACAGTAAATCCAAAACACACACACACACACACACACACACACACACACACACACACACACAATTTATTTAAGTCCATTGGCATACAGCAGGTCTTCATAATATGAAGCACATCCCTCTGTTCTCATGGGTAGAATAACAGCGTCTTCTCTGTATATGGCTGCTGCCTATGATAGCAGACAGAACACAGTACTTTTCTAGCCATTTAGGATCAAAAGTACATGCAACCTCTAAATGCTCACAGTCCCAGAGTCAGAGCGCACCAACTCCAGTGATAATCCAGTTTGGACACAAAGATCGTTCAGCTTCGGCCAGTCTGACCAGACACCAAAACCAGCAGAATGGGTGTTAAGTTTCCCCACTGGGTTTTCTTTTGAAACCAAAGAAGTGGGGCTCTGGCTCCTTGGCCAATGGGATCTTGCATCTCCTTAGGTCCAGGACCCATCGTTATTCAGCATGTTCAGAAGGTGGGAAATCCACATGCTGGTATAAATCTATATCACATTTGGGACCCCCTCCCCACACACCCACACCCCCACACACACACTTTTCATAGGCAAAGAGCTGCCAATCTCAGGACAGTGGACAGACCAACTGAGCTGGTAAACATCAACAAGCTATAGAGTGACATGACATGACCCAGTCCTTAAGATATGATACTTCATCTACCCATGTTTGAAAAATACACATAACGCAATGCTGCTACGGAAATGAGGGAGCTACTCGCAGCTGGCCCAAAATGAAAAATGGCAGCTGATGGGTGACGCTACAGAGTCTGTGTATGCGTATCATGGAGCATCTGGAGGTCTAAGTGAAAGGCAGAACTGTAATGTAGCTACTGTGCAGACTAATTCAATTGAAAAATAATATCAGCCTCAAGTGAGGGCCTGTTGAGCTTAGCCGGACCACAGAGAAGGAAGCACAAACAATCTGAGCATGACAACATGTCTTCAAAACGTTGATATTTTTGTCAACACATAGAAATTGTGGTTAAATGGTGATCAGGTGGTTATCATTGGGATTAATGTTCAGGGGTAAGGCTGCAACTAATGATTTTTTTCATTGTCAATTAATCAAGATGACGTCCTCAAATGTCTTGTTTTGTCCACAACTCAAAGATATTCAGTTTACTGTCTCAGAGGAGAGAAGAACATATTCACATTTAACAAGCTGCAAACCGATTTTTTAATCTTCTTTTTATAAAAAATGATTCAAACCGATCAATCGATTGTCAAAATAGGTAGTAGTTAGTATAGTGATTAAACGTTTGTTTGCATGTGTGAAAAACAGCCCTGAGAACAGGCTCAGCTCCTGAGACTGCCGGAGAGGCACAGCGCGGTAAGAAGACACCAGCGTCTGTTTTTCTCGTGAGTTCAGAGTGCTTTCACAGAAAAACCAGAGTCACACTCGCAAAGAAAGGAGTACTCACAGACAGCAACAGCTGGAGGACTTACCACTGGAGCAGTTGGAGCCCCCCCAGCCCGGCTCACACTGGCAGGTGTTGGGGGCCATGCAGCGGCCGTGAACACAGCTCTCTGCACAATAAGCTGAGACATGGAGGAGACAGGAAGACAGGGATCAGGACACTCAAACAGATCAGCGTTACAATTAAGCACAAAGGGCTGAAGAAATAAAAGCTTCAATTCTTAGGCTACATTTACATCGCTACGTTTTGGTTTTTAAGTGTTTGAGTTTTGATCCCAAAGTGATCTCGGTGTACCAAGTGTTTTTATCTCCAGTAGAAGAACTAATCTCTGTTTAAACTAACACGCCCAAACCTCATATCTCATCATCATTCTGGTATACTGGGCATAAACAGGAGGCAGCGTGGAGACTCCGCCCGCTGCTGGTAGTTGCCATGGTAATGTTAGTAGCTTTAGTCTCAGAGAAGGAGATGTCGTGACCGATAAGACCCAATCAGGAGGAGAAACGTTGGCGTCAGTGTCGGTGTTGCCAAAGGTCTCCGTTTGAAACACAACCTCCGCAGATTCAGAACCAAAACGGGTCAGAAGTGTTTCCTAATGTCGCCGCTTTAGGGGCTCATTCCCCCTTCTCTGGCGTCTCCGAGCCCCAAAACAGAGCCCCAACACTGACGCCAACGTTTCTCCTCCTGATTGGGTCTTATCGGTCACGACGTCTCGTTCTCTGAGACTAAAGCTACTAACATTACCATGGCAACTACCAGCAGTGGGCGGAGTCTCCACGCTGCCTCCTGTTTATGCCCAGTATACCAGAATGATGATGAGATATGAGGTTTGGGCGTGTTAGTTTAAACAGAGATTAGTTCTTCTACTGGAGATAAAAACACTTGGTACACCGAGATCACTTTGGGATCAAAACTCAAACACTTAAAAACCAAAACGTAGTGATGTAAATGTAGCCTTACTTTAACTTTAACAGAGCTGTAGAATTAAGACTTGTATTAGTTCATTAGGACTTGCCACTCTAATCGGACTCTTTTGTGAAACAAGCAGACTTCTCTTGACTCAATCCAAAATAAGATTGGATCACTTTTTTTTACAGGATGTCACTCAAGGTACTGTATGAAGCTAGCCTAGAAATCTAGACCACCCTAGCAGCAGCACATGTCATTTGCAGCCAGGGTCGTCTAGTAACTCTCCGTTGGCTCGTGAGCTGGAAAAACCAAACTCTGGTCAGGCCAATCACATCGTGTATAGAGTTGGTGGGCGGGGTTATGGCTGCTGCTGCTGGTGAACAGCGGTCTTTGGAATCGGCTTTGGCTGCGACTCTGGAAGACTTGGAGTTCAGCTTTTCTTTGAGAAAAGAACAAAGAACGGCACTGAAGTCATTCTTAAAAAAGGAAGATGTGTTCAGAGTTTAAAGTGTAATCTATCAACTAGCGTTGCTCTGATTGGTTGTAGTGCTATCCTATTGAGTGCAGAGGGAATTTGAAAGACAGCCGTTTATCCCGCCCCTTGGATTGAGCCCTGCCAATGGTGAGTTCCCAGACCCAGCATCTTGACGTAGGTCTGGCTTGTCAGGCTAGTATAAATAATCACTGTTCTCGGCTCTAAACATTTTTCACCGGGAAGAAATCCGATTGTTCTCAAAGCGTTTTGACAGATTTTTTAACCAGCTTTCATGTCCACATGCATAGAAAAGTTCAGTTTTCTGTTGCAAGAAGACACTAATTTCAAATGAGGTCCATGTTTAAAGCAGAATGGTTCTGAGCCACTACACTCAGAAAACGCCAGAATGCAAGTAAGGCACTGATTTTACAGCCAGACTTAAGATGTGATATACTACACTTAATGTAGAAAAAATTGCACAAGCAATCATAAGAGACAAGACTCATCCAGGCCATACAAAATGTTTACTGCTACCATTGGGTAAGTGATAACATCAAGGCAAACACCAATCACTAAACAGACAGCTTTTATCCACAGGCAGTGAGACTTTTCTATTTGTTCATGTCTATAGATTTGAGTCTTTTTATTGCTATTAGGTTCTTTCTATTGCTTTTAGGTTTTTAAATGATTGTTTTCATGTTTACTTGTTTTCACTGTTACACTGTGTGTAACTCTGTGTGACTGTGTTTCACTGTATGAAAATGCACTGGTGGCATTTTCACGCATATTGACAATAAATGCCTTGAAACCTTGAATCAAAACCAGAACTAATAATAGCTGCTCTGCAGCAATGGTTGGTTTTAGCGCAAAAGTAATAGTAACAGTAATAGTAATAATTTATGTATAAGCAAAAAAGGACTGGACCCAGAATCGACCCTTGCGGTACACACTTTAGGATGTGTTTGTATCCACATGATGAATAGTCAATGTTCAATATTCACTCTTCATTAAGCTCTGTTTTGGTCTCCACTAGCTCCTGAGGGAAATATCTGTCTCTAGCTGCTAAATGCTGCACTCTGTCCAACAGCTGCCTACACCGTTCACAGTTTCTCTGCCCCGTTTAAAATATGATGACTTCACAGTGGGAATTTGTTAAGGTCAAACAACGGGGTCTAATCACCAAAGACTTTTTCCCATTTATCATTTTTATTGTGCACATGTCAATAAATAATTGTTAACTCAAAAATAAGTTCCTCCTGATTGAAATGTTTCCAACCAGATTTCTTGTCTTTTTAACCCTAACGAGGAATAGGAAGAAGAAGAAGCTCTCTCTGTCATCAGCAGACATTTATAACTTTGTGTTGCTAAATCTCTCCCAAAACCATCACATTTTCATTAAGGCTATTTTTTTTTTTTTCTAAAATATAGCAGGCACACTGACTCTATCCAAGAACATGTACTACATTTAGCCTAAAAGCAATCAGACTTCCTTTCCTATCTTAATCCCATCTGGTAATGCCATGTTGCCTGGAGTATCTGACCAATCCTCCTTCCTGCAGTGTTTCATCGAGGAGCAACATGTGATAGTTGCTTATAGAAGAGAGCCTTTTCACTCAAAATAAAATCCCCCTCTGATGTCCCGGGGCGCATTACCTCAGCCTCTGCATGAATCAAACTGTGGTCTCCACCAAAGCACACAGATATTATGGCTTTTTTTTTTTAAATCACCGACTACTTCCAGCATCAGAACAGCAGCCTGCGTGTTAACAGAATGATTTCTTTTACTGTCACTGCTGGACAACAGTTGTTGTTTTTGCCACTGTGGCTTCACACCTGTTCCTGCCTGTTGGCAAGTGAAGTCACATGTAGAAGACAAAGCTTCTGTTTTTCTGACTTGCCACAGCCATTGGTTCCCAGTTTCCTCAGTGCTGGTCTGGCTAAACATGAACATAGCTGGGATAAAGACTGATGCGGGTTAGATGTTCTTCCTCTCCCACTATCAGGCAGTGTTGTAGTACTCAAGATCGGTCTTGGTCTCAAGAACACTTTTTGAAGGTCTCGGTCTCGTCTCAGAATCGATTGCATTTTTACTCGGCCTTGTCTCGGTCTCAGATAAAGAGAGTGTATAATAAAACCTGTATACAGCGTTGGAGGCTGAGCCCTGTTCTTTCACAGCGCTGTGGAGATAGAGCTGGCAACAGGAGACTACCTCAGTGGTGACTTTAAAAGTCAGACATGCACATCATTTTCATACTCATCATACCATTTGGTGATCTTCATTGTCTATTTGTCATACCACCTTTATTTTGTCACCTGTCTGTATGTCACCACATGACAATTGTTTGCAAAATCACATATCGTAAGTCCATGTTCTACAAAACATGGGAGCAGATTTCTCATATGTTTCAAACTCTGACAGCAAATGATATGATATATGTGAGTGGAAAGAGTTAAAAAACACAACACAAATGAGCATGTCATCCACATAGTTACACAAGCACACCTTGTGTTTGCCATGATAACAAACAGAACTTTTTTATGATGTCGGTTTTAAAAAAAGCCTAATGACGGCGGCCCAGCCATCTATGCAGAACACTCTGCCACATTATCATACATTCTATCTTGTGTTTATGTCAATCTATTCATCCTTATGCTTACAGTAATATCTTAAATCAGGTTTGATTAGAGTCTAAATAATCTGAATGTGTGTCCACAGGTTTCAGGCCAATTTCTGACAATGTGACTTTATGTTTATGGACTTGCCGGTGTGTGTGTGTGTGTGTGTGTGTGTGTGTGTGTGTGTGTGTGTGTGCGTGCGTGCGTGCGTGCGTGCGTGTTATACTCACGAGAACAGATCTCTCCATTCTCATAGAAGCCTGGGCAGCACTGGGACTTTCTCCGGTACATGGTCTTCTCTCCTCTTCGATAGGCTGTCCGATAGCTCACCCTGCACACAGACAGGAAGTGAGGTCACATATAGGATCGGACACTCAGTCAAGGAAATGCTACTAGACACAATGTTGGTTATTCTGTAAATGGACTGCTTTTTTCTTGCGCTTTTCTAGCCTTAACGAATACTTAAAGCGCTACGCCTACTACACGCGCCACTCACACGCACGCACACGCGCACGAGCACATGCAACACCTGTATTAAATTCCAAGAATTGAAATCTAACAGGAAGCCAAAGCGATGGTTAAAAAAAGTGCAGATGACATGTCCAGGGATGTGACAGCAGTTAAATAAGTGGATAGTGAGAGGCAACAGGTAGGATTTAAAGTGTGACGTCTGTGCTTGGAGGCTTGCAAATATTCATGTTAACAGACTGTTGACTAGCTAGTGTTTGCTAACACTAGCAGCTAAAGTGGGGTTTGCCAAAATTGTTGCTGCATACCCCTCTGACACTGGGTAGTTGTGCCACTGGTAGAAAGGCATTCGAAATGTCAACAGATGAGCGCATCAGCGCACACGGGGCAACAAGCACACATTAAGGCGCGCACCTACATAATAAGCTTTTTTAAATTCAAAATGTTCAGAGCCTTTTCGCACTGATTTGACCAAGCCCAACCCGAACCTGAACATCATTTCTAAATATCTGTCCGAAGCCGGCCCGGCCCGTCGGGTACCGCCGGGTCCTGACAGGCTCGGTTCGGGTATCCATCCTCTAATAAAATGTGGCGTGGAGAGTGTATAGTCTATACATGGAGCCAGTTATCATTAAACTCTGTCCTGATGAAGACCCTAAGGCCAAAACCAGTCTGTGTTCAATCATAATCATGCATAACAGAAGTAAATGCATTAAAAACACACAAATGCACAGATTAACAAATGTTTGGAAGACGAGGAGGAATGAGCTGCTGCCAACATCAAGCCTTGGTGTGGACACTGGAAACAGGAAGTTAAATATCAGCCTCCCAGTCAGCCAATCTACAGCAGGTGTGTCTGTTGGAACAAAGATCTGAAAGGAAAAGAGAGCTCTCACTCTCACATTATTCAGTCACACACACAAATCTATGAAAGGCACAATACAGAATACGGCGAGGGGCCGTAACAGTACCTTTTTGAAAATAAAACAGAATATAGCTCATGGCCTTGCTGTACACAGGGGGGTTTCTACAGGTTTCACCAAGTCAAATTATAAAACTTTTTAAGACCTTTTTTGGACCATTATGAATGAAATTGAAGACAAAGTCAGATGTCAGAGTCCGGAAACATTGTCTGAAACAATTCCCCGATTTCCTCATTGGTATTATAGGACTGGTGTCTAGATCGGCTGCAGCATGTTGGTCTCATTTGTAGTCGTAATACAGCTAGTTTTATTTGGACTAGCGACAGAAAGAACTACAGCACCAGAGAATTAAAAAAGAAACATTGTAAAGCGCTGCGGGGACATTTCAAAGAGCATTAGAGGTAGTGTTACACAACCCAGTCTCACGGCAGTTCGTGAAATTTCAATGGGAAGCATATTTCGTGATCACAGCACGATTCTTTAGAAAACAATGCCAATGTAAAGTCAATGAGAAGATGACGTAGCAGGACAGACTACGGTAGTGAGTAGTATGAAAAGCTGAAAATCCGCATAGGGAGGTTGGTTGGGGTGGTGGATGGGTCAAACAACACGGGACTTTCACCCAGGAGACCGGGGATCATTTCCCGCGTGTCACGTTTCCCCGTTCTTCTTTTCCTAAACTCAACCGTCCTGTTGTTGTCCAGCGTCCCCCAGAGGCCGCGGCTCGTTTCCCATGTGTCCCGTTTCCTTTCCCCGTTCTTTTTTTCCTAAACTCAACCGCCCCGTTGTCCCGCGTCCCCCAGAGACCGCGGATCGTGTCCAGGCATGTGACGTGTCCTTTCCCCGTTCTTCTTTTCCTAAACCCAACCTCCGTATAGATGCTTCCCATTACGTGCTGACCACCACGAAAAAAACAACATAATGATCCGTGTACACACATCAATAGATTAAAAATAACGTGACCATTTCACAAACTGCCGTGAGACCGTGTTGTGTTACATTGACATAGTTAATAATGTAAGATCTAGAATACAATACTTCAGCAAATTCAAGACTTTTTAGGGCCTAAAAACTTTTTTAGACTTTTTAAAGGCCCCGCGGAAACCCTGTCTAGAGAAAGTTACTTTAGAACAAAAGCATATAGTGCTGGACTCGGTCGAGACCAAGAGAATATTTGGCCAGTCCAACGGCTGAGTCCGAGACAAGTCTAGTCCAGATACCAACGGGACAAGGCTGATACAATAGAACAACGTCTTGAGTCCAGCCTCGGACTCAAGTACTACAGCCCTGCACTGTGGTTGGGGTTTGGAAAATGGTTGGCAGATAGGTGAAGTTAAATACACTGTATTCTGTACATAGGCGATAGCATGCAAAAACAATGGAATGGTCCTTTAACTAAGCACCACTCTCTCCACACACACACATTGTCTCACCTGTGTCTGGTGCACTTAAACCAGTTGAGGATGTCGGTGCAGCTGGTGTAATAAATCTGATCAAAGGGATGAGCGTAGGACTCCTGCACTGTCACCGAATAACTGCAAGCACAGGAAGAGACACATATCAGTGTGTGTGTGGTGTGTGTGTGTGTGTGTGTGTGTGTGTGTGTGTGTGTGTGTGTGTGTGTGTGTGTGTGTGCAGGTGTGTGTGTGTGTGTGTGTGTGTGTGTGTGTGTGTGTGTGTGTGTGTGTGTGTGTGTGTGTGTGAACAGAACTACCGGCTTACACACTCTTCTAACCACTGACTGAATCAGGGAGTCATTAGGGCTACATCTACACTGCTACGTTTCATTTTTATGTTTAAAAAAAAAAAAAAACATCTCCGACCACACAAGGCGTTTAGCTCCAGTAGCAGAACTAATCTGCGTCCATAGTAACACGTCTGACATCACATATCACATGACCTTTCACACACACACACACACACACACACACACACAAACACACACACTGGGCATGTGTGTGATTGTCTGACGTTACTCTGCGGTTGGAAATCATGGATGTACATTAAAAGTAAAATACAGAAACTACTTTGGAGAAAGAAAAACAACGGTGAAAAGTAAGAGCTGGGTTTTATTAGATTGGATCGAAGACGAGGTGGAACCGTAAGCTACCTAACTGATAAGACTGACTGACGTGCGTCCTCGTTTCCAAATGTCTCCGTTTGTGTCCGTCCTGACTACAGAGCAACTCCGGAGTTTTCAAACCAAAACGGCGACAGCAGTGTTTCCAAATGTTTCCTCTTTAGGGGCTCGGAAACAGCGCGGTAGTGTGGACGCGAGGCGTAAGCGTAGCAGAAGATATTCATTTTTAAACCAAAACGTAGCAGTGTAGATGTAGTGTGTAGTGTGTGTGTGTGTGTGTGTGTGTGTGTGTGTGTGTGTGTGTGTGTGTGTGTGTGTGTGTGTGCCAAGGCAGGATTATCAGCAGCCCCCCCACTCCCTTCTCCAGTATGCTCTGTACTCTGTGTGGCCCTCCATCACTGAGTGTTGTATAAAGATTGTGTCTCACAGCAAATCAAAGAGACTTTGGAGGGGGGGGGGTGACAAAAGCTACCTTATGACTGCCTCGTGAACTGCTCTTACCACAGGCTCTTTGGAGGCATGCATATATTTTTTTTTTCAGTTACTTGCTGTATGGCTGCAGTTAAGGATGATTTTCATTATGGATTGTTGATTATTGGTAGTTCCACTTTTGTATTTATTATTGAATTGTTTAATGGATTGGTTAGTCTATGGAATGTCTTCACATAGTTTATTTAGTCTGGCCAAAAATCTGCATAATATTCAGTTAATGCCAACATCATACATCCAACAAATAACGGAGGAAGGCAGCAAATCCTCATTTTAAGGAAACTGATAATATTTGATAAATGACAAACATTCTTTCTAAAAAAATGTTGCAGATTCATTTTCTGTGGCTCGACTAATTGTTTCAGCACTAAGTAAAACATCTCTGTCACTAAAGAGTTACCACAGTCTGTACTGCTTTCTCCTAATGACCGACTTCAGATTTTTATTAAATCACTGTTGTTTAAAAAAGGCACATGCACACTCTTTGCCACAATTTTGCCAAAATCTTAAGATGTTAGTGGGACTGAGACTTTCTTAAGAAGCCTTATTATCATCAGCTTGATAAACTGTGTCTCTTCACTTTCTGGCCTTCCTGTGAATCTTTATTCGGACCACAGCACAGAGGGAGGCTCTGAGTGCTACTGCAGCTGTTTCCTCAGATTAGTCACTGAAAGGCAATATAGCTGGGAAATCTGCCTCCACCTTTCTTCTTTCACAGCTCACTTAACGGATTTCCAAGCTTTCCTTTAATTCGGAAATCAGCCAAAAGCTTTATGTAGAAGAACGTTTATTTATTTGTCACCTACAATTGTACAGTACAATGTCAAACTGAAGTGCAATTCAATCTCTGCTGCTCTACATCGGAGGTGGAAAACCGAAACAACGGCAGAAATGCATGGAGCACAGGCGCGACACATCTGCCACAGCATCCCCGCAGAAGAGAGCGTCCTTATAATTACCTGAAGCAGCCCAGACCACGGAAGACAGACACAAAGTGGCAGATGGGTCTGCTCAGAGCTCCGTGTGTTTGAGCCTGAACCATAGACTAAACGTATCGGGAACTTCAAACTAAATGTAGCAATATTATTGCGCAGCTAAACTTTGTGTTGCCTACATTCAGGGCTACAGTCAAAACCAGACTGCGGGAAATGAAGTGTTTAATGCTAAAAAAATTCTGGGGAAGTACCCCCCAGACTCCCCGCATCATATGCGTCTCCAGAAATAGAAACATAACCTCGGCCTTTGGGTTTGTGCCATCTAACTAACATCTACAAACTGGGCAGCTGAAATAAACATTGCACGGCTATTAACAAACTGGGCAAGCCAATAACTATCTTTTGCCTTGACAATCACCAGGTAAACAGTAACGGTGGAATTAGTCAGTCGCGGATGCCCCGCGTTCCAGCTGCGCCGTGGTTTTGTTCCGCCCTACGCCATGCGTCACCTGGCGCGTCTCAGAAGCAGAGCGTTTTGCCTGCCTCAGACCCTCAGATTTCAAGGTTTTGGTCATTTTTCCTGGATTTATTTGGGATTCTCCCATAATAGCAAGTAGTCTACATAGTTTAAGGGTTCTTCCAATTAGTTATGAACGACACGGATGAAATGCAGTGCCGACAGAACGCAGCGCAGACACACCTGGTGAAATAGGTGTCAGAATATGGCATTCGAGTTACAAAGTAATCAACCAGGAATGTTGACTTGCATGAAACTGATTGGTCACCGCAGCGCCTTGCTAGATGACGTCATGTTGTATTGCAACAAAAGTTGAGCCTGGTTAAATGGCTTTTAAAGAAATGACTGCAGCATTGTGACTGACCTCTCCCAGTGGCTACAGACATTGGGATCCTCCAGGTTGAGCGAGGAAGTGATGCAAGGCAGGAAACAGAAGGCCACGGCCAATAGGAGCATCCTGTGACAGCGCAGTGATGTGGCCATCTCAGGCAGAGCTGCACCTTCAGACAGGAAAGGATGAGGAAAGGACACATGTTAACTTTCTGCATCGGAAGCTTTCAGTTTCACAAAATATTCAAAGACACAAAAGCTATTTAAATAAAGTAATCCTTAGTTAAAAAACATTAAAGTATGTGTATTGTATGTTTGTGTCAAAGGTGGGACAACGCGAGTCTCAAGTCTAGGCTACGAAGTTCTTAAAGATGAACTGAACTGAAAGAATCAACGTTGATAACGTGTTGGTTATGACAATTAAAAATAAATTATACTTAAAAATGTAATTCAAAAAATCAATATAGCTTTTTTCAGCAACACAAAAATTACGTTTGTTAGTATTAGAACGCTGACAATGTCGATGACGTCAATGGCATGGTAGGACCTGCGAAGGTATATAGGCTACAGTGCAGCATATTAAATACACATGAAAATGAGTAATTTTAATGGCATGGGTTACACATTTGAGCCTGTGAGGGACAGGCCTGTAGTGTCTGACTACCACCACATGGAGGACGATCAGTTTCAGGCTCCACCTTTGGATCGTTTGGGGGGAAGTGACTTGTGTGTGTGTGGGCTCTGCCGGAGCATGGACACTGCAACAGAATCTGTTGCAGAGAGGTCAACATGGACCATTTACTGATGGATGTACAATACATCACCATGCATAGGACATTTTTGATGCTGTGTGGTGAGAGAGAGGTGTTGGAAGTTAAATCAATAGAAATTATTAATGGACCAATATAGTGGTTCATGGTGTTATAAGAGGGAAATATGGTGGGAGGTTGGAGGGTTGTAGCCTACTGTCATGCACTCTCATTTATTGTATCCAAGCACATTATGAATTTTAGGAAATAGAGACTGCTTATATATCGTGTGCATTTAGAGAAAATAGAAAAGGTCCTGTGCGTTTTAGAAAATCGAGGATAAATGGAAAATGTGACTGGACGAATTCATCCAATGGGATCGCTTGTTAAGTTAGCTGCAAGCAAAATGTTAAAACCAAAATAAATAAAGTTTGATAAAAATAATAAGTTAGCTGCACGTAGGAGAGTTACCCCAGGTTGACCATAGATGCACGGAGGATTCACCAGTCTTGCCGTTTACTTGAGGCTAGTGCAGAGTTGGCAGATTTTTTCCTTGTGGTCGTTGATGGATATTGCACAGATGGATACTGCACAGATACCTCTTATTATGGAAGTAGCAGCTTTTTCTGTGAGTTGAACTCCCTCTCCATCAACAATGTGCCCTGAGACATCAGCTAGCTTCAGGCTGAGTAGAAAGGGACATTGGATTCTGTTACAGACCCGCTGTGGTTTAGTTAGCAGCTAGTAACCATTATTATTGATCTGTGATATCGTCTGAGTCATGGTTTATTCATACAGTCTATGGTCGGAGCGCTAGCTTGTGGAGTTTGACATTAGTGCTTCCACCGTGTTTAGCTGCTAGCCCTTTCCCTAGGTTGGATCGTTTGGTATCTAGCTTGGTTTTGTGACTCATTTTCAATGATGCCCAGTGTGTCAGTCTCAGTTTTGTTGAACGCTATAAAGTCTATACCTTAGGCTTTATTTGTGCGTGTAAGTGAATATGTACGTGTTTTGTGTATGTCACAACAACGTTACATCCAGCCCTTTGCCTAGTTGATTGCTAGCATGCTGGATAACAGCTAAACCTCTCTGTCCTCTGCCTGATGTGAGCGTTTCAGCGCCCTGTCTCTGCGGCAGATAGCATCGGTGGTGTTGTACTTGCCGTTGGTCTATCGGTCTGCCCTGTACTGTAGCCTGAAAAATTGATCATTGACGAAATGGCCTCAGGTTTCAGTCTGTTGGACTTAACCCTCACCAGTGACCCTGTTGAATCGAAAGTACAGCTCTCTAAATAGTCTGTCGCTAAAAAATGGTCGCTACACACTCGAAATCCAGGGGCTGTTGGAGGGCTGGCCAGTTTTCAGGCAGCTAGCCATGAGTTGAGGACTGGTTTCCTTGTCAAAGGCAGCCTGTGGAAATGTATGGTAACCCCAGCTGCCTTAGCCCTATACAATTCATTACTGCAGCCAGGGGCAATGCAGTATGACCCCCCCCTAGACCTGTTGGTTTCTGTTTCCTCAGCCATGTCTGTTAGCCTCTGACTGTCTAGGCTACGCAGAGCTTTCTCCGTAGCCTACGTTAGTGGCCTGAAGGTTATACTTGTGCGTTGGTGTGTGCGTTGATCAGAGATGGGGACTCGAGTCAGAGACTTGGACTCGAGTCGCACTTAAGTCGCACAAACAGCTGACTTCAGACTTGACTTTTGCGACTCGACCTAAAAGACTTCAGACTTGACTCGGACTCGAGCTTCGAGACTCGTCAACAACCTGTTTTCATGCAATTATTGCTTTTTAAATCTAAATGTATTCATGTATTTCTATTTTCTTTTATTGGCGCATATACGTTGGGGAAACGTATGACGAGCTGCACGTCCCCGGCCCTTTGCCATAATGTGCAACGTAACGCATGCGTTATGCCTTATGTGCGCGCACTCACATAACATAAAAACATACATTGACGATGGCGACACCAAGTCCTCCTGGAGTTGGGCCTTTTCTCATTAGCTTTGCTTTCAATAACTTGGTAAACAGTGGCAGTAAGAGAACAGCTACATGCAAGGTGTGTGGCACCAAGATAAATGATGCCGGATCAACAACGTCGGACTTCATCAGGCATCTCCAAACGCACCCAGATAGGTCAGTCACTCACACGCTAATGTGAAAAGAGACGTCACATTTAGCATATATAATCACAGGTAACAAGCTAACCATCGCTAAGTGTATCTTTATAGTTGTGTCCATATGAAGTGACAGCCTTAGGTTAATATTTCACCAGGTCAGAGGTCTAGAGGGATGTGTTAAGTAGACCCCATAAAGTTATCCTACAGCTGATGTTGATACTGGACTGTATGGATGGAGCTACAGGACATGCTTTCAATTCATAAGATTTAACAATACAGTGTTAGGGACAGATCAGATGACCAGAGACTGGAGACTTGACTTGGACTCGTGGCAAAAGACTTGAGACTCGACTTGGACTTCCAAAAAATTACTTGTGAACATCTCTGGCATCGATCTCTTTAATAGAATAGCAGGGCCGGCGTGTGTGTGTGTGTGTGTGTGTGTGTGTGTGTGTGTGTGTGTGTGTGTGTGTGTATGGGGAGTGTGTGGTAGAGCGAGTGAGAGATTCACTTAAGAGCGAGGACCGACTCTAGAGTCATAGTGAGAGAAACTAGGGCTCTCATTTATCAACCTATCGTAGAAACCAGCGCAGATATGAACGCAGAAATCATCTTACGACAGGCTTCACGTGTGATTCATGAAACGTTGGTATCACACCAATCAGAGCGTAAGGATGGTCATACATTGATAAATGCAGCGGCTGGAAACGATCGTAATTTAAATATCACACCCCTATATATTCTGGGTTTTGAGGCCTCGCCCCTACAATTTACGACATGGCTAGACGTAATCCGGCTGAGAAGCAGCACTGTGTAACAACGTGTGTACTATCTGGCAGCCTGAAAACTAGTATTAAAGGCTGTAGAAAGAATGTGGAATGGAAAGAGATCACTGATGCAGTCAACAGTGTTGCCGTGGTAAATCAGACTCCAGCTGTTTATTTAATTTATACATCCTTGACATGCTATAGTCCTAATAGTAATATACAGGCTTATATTGCAATCTCTTAGGCCTACATGTAGGTGACCTATATTTAAATAATTTTTATGCAGTGTCTTATTTTACTCGTTTTACTCTTTTTTTCATGAGTCAGAGCCAGTCAGCATCTGGCTCCATCACTACATTTGTGGCACCCTGTTTTCCTGCGTGATGTTGTGCAGAACCCCACAGGCTAAAACAATGTTGCAGACTTTTTCTGGCGTGTATAGGGTCCCCGCCGCCGATGCAAGACAGAGCCATCTGCCCTTAATCAATCCGATGGAGCGCTCCACCGTGGCCCGTGTGCGTACGTGTGCACTGTTGTACCGGCGCATAAAGGTCTTCTAAAAGAGCCAGATGCCGATAAGTGATCAACTGATGTCTTCTTCTTCTTCTCCTGTTAAACTGATTATATGCTGCACCGCAAGTCCACACTGACTCGAAAACGTGCGTACACAAGTTTAAACTTGACGTGAGATTTGATCGTAGCCTCCGCTCACGTCCATATTGATAAATGCCGAGCTTTGCATGGAGATGACTGTACGCCGGTTTTATGCTCGTTTTCCGTTGTACGTTTGTTTCATAAATGAGAGCAAAAGAGTCTCCTCTTTTCTTTCTGACCACGGTGTGAAATCTGGAGCAGGAGAAGTTAACCCTCTCCTTGATTTCATGTTGTTTATGGAGAAGGAGAACCAGGAAATGAGTCAGGGGGGAAATGCAACGCTACCAAGCCACGGCTGAGCAACGTGTGTCGCCAAGACGTGTAGTTAAATTTTTTGAGAGGTGCACGTCAGGCTACGGCGTAGGGTCGGTATCGCCACGTACCTATGTACGTAACCACGGCATCGATTTTAACGCAGAAGCATAACACGGCCTTAAGACCCGCTCCCGTCCGCCGTCTCGTCTCCAAGACTGTATGGCTGCAGCTTGGAAATTACAATGGGATCCCCTGCACACTGAAAAATGGTGCCAACAGTTTCAAAGTGTTCAAAAATGACTCCAAGGGGTCCTGACCGAGCTGCCGTATTTGACAAGTTAGGAGTGTGACTGTGTTGTAGAGTTTAGATTCTCTGCCCGAGCCCCCGGGCCGTTATTTCCCGCCACTATCCTCGGGCCGGGCCCTTGATCAAGCATTTGTGTTTTTTTAATCATTACTTTATTAGCCTAATTGTGTGTGGAGAAAGCTATGCCATAATCAGAAATATTATCTATATAGGCTATATTTAGGCCAAAGTAACAAATGTGTCCAAAAAGTTACACAAGTTGGACTACAGTTACAAAATGCAACACGTGTCATGCGCAGAGTCTCCTCCTCTCGCACACATCACACCGGGCCTGCTGGGCTGTATGGTGGAGCATCACACCGGGCCTGCTGGGCCGTATGGTGGAGCATCACACCGGGCCTGCTGGGCCGTATGGTGGAGCATCACACCGGGCCTGCTGGGCCGTATGGTGGAGCATCACACCGGGGCTGCTGGGCCGTATGGTGGAGCATCACACCGGGCCTGCTGGGCCGTATGGTGGAGCATCACACCGGGCCTGCTGGGCTGTATGGTGGAGCATCACACCGGGCCTACTGGGCTGTATGGTGTAGCATCACACCGGGCCTGCTGGACCGTATGGTGGAGCTTAAGTGCAACATGGAGCTTGAGGATGTAAAGAAAAAAATAAAAACAGGAGAATTAGCCTACCTTTGAGCAAGTTTGGAGGAAGGTCGGAGGTATGGAACCATTTTAAAGAAGTCGTGGGCAGTGACAACATATGTGTCTGCTTTGTCGAGTGCATTAGGCTAAGTGCGGCACGCTGCTCGCCATGACAGCAAAAACACGGGGACTTGGATGATGAACAGACACATGAAGCAGGCTCGCCATGGCAGAAAAGATGTTCTCCAAGCATGAAGACGAAGCAAGCCCTCACAGAGAAATGCGTTGAGTTCAAACAACTCTGAGTTGTAGAACGTCAGTTATAACGGCCCATGGATTAAAAAAGTGTCGGGTTGAAATCAGGCTCGGGCTCATAATTCCAGTTAATGTGTTGGGCCGGGCCGGTCTCGGACAAAACGTGCACGGGCTCAGGTTGGGTCGGGCTTGATTTTTTGGGCCAGATCTAAGCTCTAATGTGTTGGACCAACACACTTTCACTCCTGCTTGTGCAATGTGATTGGCTACTGTGAGATTGATGCAAAGTATATCTGTTGTTTGTGAGGAGTAGGGATGGCAATGTTGGTCAGCCAGGTCCACCACTAAAATATCTCTGCTGGATGGATTGTCACTGGTTCAGACATTAATGTTCCATCAAGATGAATTCTTTTTTAATCTTTCAACTTTTATGGCTCCATCATCGGGTCAAAACGTCCCTGTTCCAATACTAAAAACCTGCAGAACCAATGACATTTGCCATCACTGCTAATTAGCAAATGTTAGCATGCTAACACGCTATGCTATGATGGTGAACACAGTAAACATTATACCTGCTCAGCATCACCAGGTCAGCTTAGCCTTGTAACACTACTTTATTGGTTTGTTTCTGTGTTATCTTTGGTAACTCAGATTTACTCCCCTTTGCCACAACTGTTTTTTACAGAAGGCTTGGATAGATAAGGTAAGTAAGTCCGATAAGAAGGATTACATTGTTTGTTTGGACCTTGTAATAAATCAATGAAAATGTAATTTAAAAAAGAAGGATTATGAAATGTGTTCATCATTGAAGTCTTTTGTTCGACAGTCTGATCAGAATGACCATTCTAGAAGACCTGCAGGCTTTGCAATTTGCAGCATTCTTTCAAAACTAAACACATCAGTCCCACACAATTTCAATGGGAACCTTCCATTTCCAAAGTGGTGCCTTCAGTCTTGCAACATAAACGTTTGAATAAAACTAATCTGGGTCATATAATCAATAGTATTCAGCACATTTCTGTATTTACTGGCTGTTGTGGAACCACAAACATGAAGGTACTCAGTTCTCTTTTACACAGCTGTGGTATTCTGTTTACCTCAATGACAGAAATGCAGTGAGCAATTGGTGGCTCCACAGTGTGCTGGTGTTATTTAGGTATTTCAAAGCTTCTTATAATGACAAGGAAGAGCTATATGAGACAGTTTCTCATACAACAAGAATCATACTGCCAACACTGAATTCACAAGGATCCTTTTTGAAATTATAATATAAAAACTATAATAAAATAAAACAAATAAAAACTGCTTTTTTATAGCTGCACCACTCCATCAAATGGAATTTACCCATGCATGGTGTGGGCCTGAAGAATTTGAAGCTTAGAGTTGTAATGTAAGCTATGTTTACTGGTTGTCTATTTCTAGGCAGCAAATAAGATGTGCTGGTTTTTCCTGTGGGTTTCACTAACAACTAGGAATCTCTCATTTTTAGTCGTGGTGGGGCATCCCGACATATTTCAACAAACAACTGCAGTGGCGGTGTAGATATTCCGAAAGGCTACGAGCTTGTTCCCCCCCCCCCCAACACACTCACTTTTCTCAAGATGATGTGACTATTACCAATATAACATCTCAGTCGACACATGGAATGGATTACTACGTCTGCAGTGTTGATATTGGGCAGCTAGGCTCTGACCTTGTCACAACCCCAAAGAAACACCAAGCTCAGCACAGCATGGAGTGGGGAATAAGGATACTATGTACAGTACACCAAGTAAGGGTTATTGCCCGACGAGGTGTCCATTATCAGGAATTAATGGACGACAGGGAGGCCAGAACCGTCTGACGTGCACCAGATTGATAATGCCTGTATTCTTTGGGCATTGTAGATAAAGGATTGTCTTTAGTCTGGTGAAGAGTGGACCAGCTCAAAATGCCACACACCTTGACCTTCTTTTACAGGCGACATTTTGATTCATTATCAGAGGAAAAGCACTGGTAGAACTAATATGGTAATGATGACTCTGTACCAAGACTATGTAACAGTCATACATGTAGAGAGCAGTCATAAGTAAGAGTTAATGCCAGACAAGGTGTCCATTATCAGGAATTAATGGACGACGGCGAGGTCGGAACCATCCGAAGCGCAGCTCTGCTCTCTGGAGTCTATTAACTCCTGATAATAGACACCTCTTTAACCTGCTTATACCAGGGGCAATTTTTTTTTTAAACGGTACGGTTAACAATCAGTTTCACTGGGAACTACTTAGTTGGTGTCCTATGTCGCTTTATAATGGACACCATGCAACCAATCAGAAAAGAGTATTCACATTCCTTTTTGTAGATTTGTTGTGCAGACAGGGTGAAGCAGGTGACAAGGACATGGAAAACAGACAAATTCACCAAAACTAAATGCATTGCTGTCAACACTAGATCAAACTTTAGACATGGAAAAATGAAGAAAAAAACCTTTACAATCAGAGAGCACATACACAAATGGCATAAGATCCACCCTAAAGACAGAATCTATAAAATACCCCTTTTCTTACCCTACCCTAGAAGAAGAAGAAGAAGAAGAAGACATACCACAGTCTTCCTCTTCCTGATGAGAGGATACGTAATGGAATAAGTTATTGTTTAATTCAATACACTCAAAGGATTTGCTGCGTCAGTCTTGGTCTGTTATCACCATGACCTTACAATGACTAAGTAAGGGATAATGTAGAGCAAGCCCTTCATTATTGTGAATTAGAACCCGGCAGGCAGATGAAGGGGTTCAATTTACAATAATGACCGTGGGGAGAGTGTTGTTTTGGAGTGCAGAAAGTGTAGCTTTGTGTTGTCTTTCCTTTTCTTGTGTCAACAAAATGTCGAGCTACACTTTGTGCAGCTTTCATAGACCTTACCTTTGGATACGGACAGGCTGACTTTGTGGCTAGTTGAGCTAGCATACAGCTACAAACGGACCCTAACCAAGGGTGTAACTTTGGGCAAATTTTTTATTTTGAACATCAAACACTTTATTTTCTGCGTTTGTGCATGAATTTATGGTGCTAATGCATAGATGTAATTTACATATTAACCCCCCCACCCCCCCTTTAAATTACGCCTATGACCTTAACACTCCAGTCCATACACTGTGCCGTGCAGACCATCAGGTCTGCAGTGACCCGTTTGACAAGGATGACTACTGCCAGCCAAAGAGGAGAAGAAATCCTAAACCAAAGGCCCCCTTCCTAAAGAAAAATGCTGTCCCAAGAGTGGAGAGCTGCAGACAGCGTGGAGGTAAGCTAATGCTATTAGCTAAAGTTCATGTGTTGACCTGGCATTAGTAAGTTACACACGAAAGCGTGGCAGGATTACACCAACTTCTCCATCTTTCCATAATGTTGTCAGACGCTTAGAATAATAATCTGAGTCTGTCAGTGGCAAAAACAGAACTGTTAGTGGACGCTAACTGATGCTGAACATTTGTCCTGTAGCATTACATTACAGCCTGTTTCATGGCTGCCGGTTACAGTGTTCTCGCTCAGTACTGGACCAGTTTCAAAGATTGTTGTTCACATTAGTGACTTAGACACCAATGCATGGGAAAATAGGATCCAGGTTGAAAAATAATGAAATGACCCTTTACAAAGTATCCCACTTTTTGGAGTGTGTTATAAATCTTATGTACGGTCACATTATTACACTATGAATTGATTCTGGTCTCAGTCAAGTGGTCATTGCAACTGTAATTCTTCTCCTGTTTGCAGAGTAGCTCAAATACCAAAACAGTCTATGAGGTTCCAGGTAGAGTATGGAGTTGTAGTTTGAATTTGTGAAGGGGCATGATCAAGCTAAAACCTGGTGTTGAGCTCTTTAACCTTTAACTTCCTCCTAAACAAGCCTTTTCCCTGACCACAGAGAACAGCGCTATGGGAAACACTATTAAAGGTGAAACAGACTTCAACACAACACTGGGACAAAACATCAGCACTAAACCCACATACTACTGCTAGGACCAAGTAGAGCTTAGATCGGGCCCAAAAAATCAAGCCCGACCCTACCCAAGCCTGTTGCACGTTGTGTCCGAGCCCGGCCCGGCCCGACACATTAACTGGAATTATGAGCCCGAGCCTGATTTAAACATTTTTTGCTTCCCGATACTGATTCTGATACCTGAACTTGCGTATCGGCCGATACCGAGTACTGATCCGATACCAGTGTGTCATATATTTTATTATGTTTTAACAACTGTATACTACTATCCCTGTATGGATGTGATATGATTTCTATCTTTGTTGTTGGTCTGGCTCAGGTTAAACTCACAAACAATGAACGCCCCAGAACTTTCTTTTATTCTGCAGTTTGACAGTCATATATCTTATAATGGAAAAAGAACATAAATAAATTACTTTAACGTAGCTCTTCTTTAGGGCTTTATTACGTGATATCAGATCGGTGCATTAACTCCAGTACTTCCCGATACCGATACTAGCATTTTAGGCGGTATCAGAGCCGGTATCGATACCGATACTGGTATCGGTTCATCTCTAATTTAAACCCGACATTTTTTTAATACGTGGGCCGTTATAACTGACGTTCTCAACTACAATTCAGAGTTGTTTGAACTGCAGAAATCTGTTTAGAAGGGGTATGCTTGGAGAAGTAACAGAAGAGGACGTTGAAGGCTGACTGTCATCTTTTCTGCCATGGCGAGCCTGCTTCATGTGTCTGTTAATCATCAAAGTCCCCGTGTTTTTGCTGTCATGGCGAGCAGCGTGCCGCACTTAGCCTAATGCACTCGACAAAGCAGACACATATGTTGTCACTGCCCACGACTTCTTTAAAATGGTTCCATACCTCCGACCTTCCTCCAAACTTGCTCAAAGGTAGGCTAATTCTCCTGTTTTTATTTTTTTCTTTACATCTTCAAGCTCCATGTTGCGTTTAAGCTCCACCATACGATCCAGCAGGCCCGGTGTGATGCTCCACCATACGGCCCAGCAGGCCCGGTGTGATGCTCCACCATACGGCCCAGCAGGCCCGGTGTGATGCTCCACCATACGGCCCAGCAGGCCCGGTGTGATGCTCCACCATACGGCCCAGCAGGCCCGGTGTGATGCTCCACCATACGGCCCAGCAGGCCCGGTGTGATGCGTGCGAGTGGAGGAGACGCTGCACATGATTATGGCATAGCTTTCTCCCCGTCCAATTAGGCGAATAAAGTAATGTTTAAAAAAAACACAAATGCTTGATCAAGAGCCCGGCCCGAGGATAGTGGCGGGAAATGTCGGCCCGACCCAGCCTGTGGGTTTCACAGAGGAAAGATTTCAAGCCACCAATAGTTATTTCAATGTACATGGGAGTATTCTTGTATTAAGATAGACTAGAAAAATACAAATCCACTCTTAAAGTTTAATATGAATTAATTGGCTGAAACAAAAATGCTGGCATGGTCTTTAATTGATGTGTTTTTATATATTAAAAGAACCAAACTCCATGTACACTGTTAAAAGGTACTAAAATCTAATCCAAAGTATCATTTAAATCTCCAGAGGGATCTTTAGGATTTGTAGGTGTGCCCACATTAAATATGTCTGGTCTTCTTCCTTACTGGTACAGAAACAGCTGCTGACTTCGGCGCATGATACGCTTTCTTATTCCAGCTGCTTGATGAACCTCTCTGTGCTAGTCAGCGACTTCTAGAGGTTAGCCCAAGGTTAGCCCTCTGTCTTCTGGCTGGTTGATGGAGGAAGACCTCAAGATGTCTCCAGTGGCTGTATGGCTGCTGACAGTGTGTCTGTGCAGGCAGTTTATGGGCCAGCAGGGCCAGTCCTCTCTGGTTTCACTGAGCGAAGAGAGGGCACAGCTGCAGCCACCAACGCTGAAACCCTCCCCACCCAGAGACAACTGCACTGCTGCACAAACAAGGGCCATGCTGTGTGTGTGAAAGGGCTCCAGACACACATCTCCTAATGGAGCGGATTAGGCTGGGCCGCACAACTTTGATACACTGTTCCAGGCAGCACAGTATTGACGCCTCTCTGTCCACTCACAAAAGACTGCAAGGAACTAAGAGCTGCTGTCTGAAGTCCCTCCAGAACCAAACAAAGGCTGCACTCAAGCCATGGACCAATATTTATTTGCAGACACATGCAGTTTTTGGGGCCCGGTTTTCTCGAATGCTAGAAACATCTATACAAGGCATACAGATTTGTGTGATCTTTATTAATGTTGTGAAGTCCTGTTGTAGTGGTGTCTTAATGTTGTGGCTTTATTGTTGGTGGTGTTTTAAGGCTGTGAAATTGTATTGTTGTTGTAGCGTTGTGTTCATGTTGTGGTTCCTGTTGTCAGAGTGGTGTTTTTGTGTTGTTATTGTTGTTTGATTGTTGTCCTATACTGTTGTTGAGATGTTATTCTCTGTTTCCTGCCCTGGGACTACAGATGAAAATGAGCCTATAGCTAACTCCGGTACTGCTAAGGAGCTGTGCATTGTCCCTGTCTAATAAATAAATATTGCTGGCTCTGTACTAATTGTGTCCATTGTCAGTAAATGCTTTAGTGTTTTGTACAGCTGCAAAAGTGATCAGAAAGGTGTTTGTCCCTTTACAGGGCTGATATGGCTATCAGTATTTTCACAATATGTTTTAAAAATGTGTGCACCTGCATGACCATGTGTTTTGTGTTTTGAACATATTAACATGAAATGAAAAAAGAGATCAGAACACAGGGGCCTTTAGTTTCACAGTGTAATGGTCCGATGGTATGCATAAGGTTGGCAGCAACATGACTGAAAATTCTAGGCTGATACAAACATAATGGGTACATACTGATGATATCATGATCATTTTAAAATATTCAAGACTGAGCTCCACTTTACATGTGTCCCAATTGTGCACCATCATTATATACAAATTGCAACCATGTTTAGAGCATAGTATGTTCAAACCAGGTGACAACATACAGATCTGAAAGGTGAAGCCAATGCTGAAGTGACTACATTCTCTCTAACTTCCAGCAGGGGGAGACTCCTTAAAGCTACATTCTCTCTAACTTCCAGCAGGGGGAGACTCCACTGGCTCCAGAAAGAAGTCTGTTTCTATAGAAGTCTATGAGAAAATGAGACTACTTCTCACTGGATATATTACCTCAAAAAACATTTTCATAATGAGTTTATGGTCTCAATCGCTAGTTTCAAGTCTTCTTCAACACAGCATGACGTTCATTTAGTAAATGATGCTCCCATTTGGGACCAAGTGGGACATCAAGCAGGGGATGCTTTAGGACCTGTCAATCAGGACAGAGGGTTAGCAATGCTAACCATGCTAACACTGGGGACATTAAAGGTGCTGTAGGTAGGATTGTGAAGATAGCCAAAGAATTTGAACATTGACAACTTCTCAGCCCCTCCCCCCTTTCCGCTAAAGCCCAAAACGGTCTCCTAAGCCCCTCCCCCCACAAGGGAGAATGAATGCGTTTGCATGAGCAGTGATTGACACGCAGTTAGACACCCCCCCTGGCCCTGATTGGTGCATCTGAACAGGGAGCGGTGGATTTTTGTAAATCTCTCTCCTGGCTGTAGCCAGATTTATTTGAATGACCTGCTTCCTGTAGTTCTACTGGAACAGGGTCAGTTTCAGCAGATATGACAGAAAGGGAGTTTTACCTACTGCACCTTTAATAGAGACCTTAACTTGTTTGGAGTGTTGTCCTTGTTTTTTCTTATCTTGTGTTTTCACTTCATCAAAGTTTATTTGAACATTTTGGTCGCCTTAAAATGTCTTCATCAGCGTTCGGTAGGATCATGCCAACCAAAGCTAGCTAGTTAGCGCTAGGGTTAACTGTTAACTTAAGGAACTGTTTGCCAGTTTTCAACCAGCTCTGTGTACATGAACGGCGCCGGTGCTCAGAGGGTCCCGTTTACCAGCCGGCAAAACTCTGCAGTTTTCCTCTTTAGCTTTTAGCTTAGTGCCATGCTATTGAAACCATTGACAACACTGGCTAATTAGCCGCTTCATCCTCCCCAGCTCCACCCTCTTGTCCAAATATGGTCACTTCTGGCTCCAAAAAAACAAAATGGTGACGGCCGATTGCCAAACTCCTGGCTTCAAAACAGCAGTCCCCAAACCAATGGGTGACGTCACTGATACCACGTCCATTATTTTTACAGTCTAGGGTTTAAACTGGAAGCACATTCAAACTGAGAGCGGCGATGGTTGGTGGGCACATTTTTCCCACAATCTGGGGAAACAGTTGAAAAAAGGGAACTTTATAGAGTGAATAGCTCTGGCAATAGCACCAAAAAACTAAAATAAAGCAATAAATCCTAGGAAATCCAAAGTTGTTTGAGTTATCTACGTCCATGTAGATTACAAAAGCTTTGCACAGCTCAAGTACAAAAGTGCCAAAGACACTGAAGTAGAGCTGTAACAATTTCAAATTTTACTTGTCTTTGTTGTCTTAGAAACAATTGCGATTGACAATATAATCATCTCTTTCAGACAAATATTTATGTATTACAGTTCTGAGTGAATCCCAGAATATATCTTTTGGTTATATCACTGTTATCTGACCCAGATGATATAATAACACAAGTACGCAGCCTATGAAGTAAACCACGCCTCTTTATTCTCATAAAACATTGTATTTGTTTCTTAACCCTCGTATTATGTCAGTTTGACCCATTTCCGTTTTTGTGTTGACCAAAATAATGGTTAACCTATATTTTTCTTCATGAAATGTTATGACATTTCCTTATTTAGGGTCATGAACTTGTCTGTTAAATCAGAACACTGATGTGTAGTGGAATGTCTGTTCAGAGTTTGTGTACAAAGATGATGTTGTGGGTCATTTTGACCCAGAGACTTTGATGTGGGTATGTAGTACCCAAAATGAATATCTCTCTTTGATGCCCTTTATTTTGATTGCATTTATTTACAATGTGACTGGCTTTCAACACCCATTTAGAAGCAGGTGTGTGTGTGTAAAGGAGGAGGAGCTTTCTCACGCTTGTCCTCTTCACTGTTGTAATGTCATCTCTTTGACACGCACACTACACAATGAGCTCAAGAAGATTTGCAACTGAAGTTTTAGCACAGATGTTTGATGGTAATAGTGATGTAGAGGAAGAGGTTTCAGGGGTCAGAGGCTCTTTCAGAGACCGAAGACAATGCTATTGACGATCCGGAAAGAGACAAACTAGCTGCAATCGAAGACGGGATTAGGTTGAGAAGATGGGATAAATGGGCCGGAATTTTTACCCGTCTTGTACAATCTTGGCCCCCCTGTCACTGTAGACGAAAGCGCTGTCCCTTCCGACAGTACATGCCCAACAAGCTTGCCAAGTATGGCATCAAAATATGGGCATCCTATGATGCCAAATCTAGCTATGCAGGGAATATGCAAGTGTAAAACAAGCACCTCGTGTAAAATGCAAGAGTTACATCTGCAGAAAGCACACAGTTACAGTCTGCCCATCATGTGGAGAGTAATGGAAATGTGAAGAGAATATTTTGAGAAAATGGGACAAGTTCCATGAAAAAAAAATGTTTGTGGTGAGGAAAAAACATTCACTAAATCATTGCTAAATATAGTTTTGGAATTAAAAATGTATTGCATTTCTCCTTTCTAAATGTTCATATAATGTAAAATAAACTTCTCATTGGTTTTACCTGAATCTTTGACTGTTTTGAGTGTATTTACACCGTACGGGTCATTTTGACCTGTAACATCATCAATATAATTCTTTTTCAACATAATACGAGGGAACATAAAACTGACAATTACCATCAACAATCATACGCCTTAGGACCTTGGCTAAAGTTAGCAATTCATTGCTGTTAAACAAAAAAAAGGTGATTATAAAAATTGCGATTAGACAATAATTTAATAATTGTTACAGGCCTACACTGAAGCTTCACTAAAAAAGCAGTACACATTATAGTCATGGGCAAGAACCAACTCATTCATTGTTTTCTAATATAATGGGATTTTTTTTTTTTTATGTCCATTTCAGTATACTGTGTCGTTTGTTTTATGACCTTGTTTGAGGGGCTATAGAAAAGAAGAGGGCAGAAGCAGCCCCCTCCCATCGGGGCTCACTGGCTGTGCCTGACTAAACAACAGCTGAAGCTGCCGAGGTCGGGCTACAGCTGACTCTAATGGGTGTTCAGCAAGCCTGACAAAGTACAGCTTAGACTGATTATTGTATACACCTCTGACCACATAATGTTTACTCTGCCCCTGATGTGTTAACGTGACTGTCACACTGAGGACGTAACAGAAACGTTGGACTCGTGGTGGTATAGAATGAAAAACAACCTCCCTGACTGGATGAAAGATGTTTTGCAGCCAACTCTTTGAGTATGTTAACCATCATAAAATAAATTCTCAACATGTGGGACACACTCCATGTAGCCTATTAGTGAGCACAAATTCCGTGATGGCAGTATCGACTGGAAGATATAGCAGAAAATATTTAAATATGTTTGCAAAGAGAGAGAGAGAGAGAGAGAGAGAGAGAGAGAGTGTGTGAGTATTGTCTGATTGTGTTGGCCATCCTGTGTTTTGGCTTTCATCTCACACAGTCAGCTGTGTATCTCCGGCAGTGTGAGTGGACTTTCCCTCTCTCCCTTTCACTGGGGAAACACCACACAGTGTGTGTCATCCCACAGCATGCACGGCAACATTGCAAGTCATCAGCTTCAGGGCAACAGTTGTATTCCAACAGACAATATTAAAAAAAACAGGATTTCACAAACACGCGTCCTCTTCAACTCTTAAATCTCTGGACCCAGTCTATCACTCTGCGGGCCATGTGTGTGGTACACATCATTGTATTTTATATGACAATGTTGGGTGGTTTTCTCTCCAAGAGAGACGTGATACTCACTGGTATCTCTTTATCTATAAGGCCCTTTACGAAAGACTACCATACTACCTTACAGAACTTGTTTGTCATTCAGAGGGACATTATCAGACTCACTCTGCCTACTTCATGTTCCACGAAATCGCTCAACTTGGAAAAAACTGCTTTTAGTGGTAGTGCGCCTGACTCCTGGAACAAATTACAGCACTTCCTAAAAATCAACTCACTTGTGCCATTTTAGATTAGATTTGATTTTGAACCTCCAAACTTCTACTTGTAACTGCATTAAATAGCTGGATTTTCTTCTACATCCTAGTTATCCTAATTTATTATCACATCCTTTTTCCAACTCAGAAAGTTTTGATGTCTTTCTATTTTTCTTCTGAGGGTGTTGTTTCTTTTCTGTGTTGTTTCGTTTTTGTGTCCCCTTTCTCTTTGTGATTGACTCGATGTCATTGTAAATGAGAGTCGCCCCTCAATGATCTGTCAAGTTTAAATACAGGTTGAATGAATGAATAAAGAACCTCACTAACACACTAAAAAAAGTTTTTTTTCTGTCAGCAGTACATGTTATGTCATGTTGTGTTGTTGGAATCACCAAAGGATGATGTCCCCAAAAGATGTGTTTTATCTAAAAAGATACATTTCTCTGTCTGTTCGTCTCACTTCAATTGTATCGCTGCAAAATGGGATTGTCAAGCAGACAAACTGACCAACACACATATAATAATAGATCCATACTTGGGCGTCTGTGTATCGATACAGTATTGCCACGGAATATATCACGATACTATGCTGTATTGATTACCCCCCGACCCCTAAAGGACATAATATTACACTAGCACTCATAAGTCATGCTCACTCAGACACTTTAGCTCTTTTCAGCATTTTTACTTAAACTGACACTTCAATTCCTTTCAGTGCTTTCATTTGAACCTTTTACTTTAAATGACACCTTATTTTGCTAAATAAACTCACTGAGAATTCAGTTCATTTCAGCACTTTCACCTTTAACCGCCATTCAACGTCTTTTAGTACTTGCAACCAGTACCATACAGCCAAATTATAAAAGCTCCAAAGAATCAGTCATTTGGCCATTTCATCCTTTGTCGTTGGAAGTGTTTTAACTACCACTTTTCAGCAGAAACTGAACCTTTTCAGTTCTACTACTACAGCCTCTTGAAGGACAGTCCGACAGAGGCCATCATGGACGGACTGGAACAGAACAGATTAGCAGCCATTGTAACAAGACTAGGTGGAAACCTATAGGGCTGGACCGTTTATGGTCAACGTGCTTAATTGTGGCCAAATTGTTACAGGGTTATTCAGCGGTGGCTATAATTCTTGGATATTGCATTTTCATCTTCAATTTTCTGTGGTGGTCCCAGTAATATGTGTTCCTAAGGTGTACTGAAGTATTACATGACATAGTTAAGTTTGAGACACATAATTGAAGATCATCATGCTATTTTTTTGGTGTTCTGGATTGCTCATCTAAAGTGTTATTGTTACTTTGTTAGACAGACCAGACCTAGGTTTCACCCCATGACAATTAAGATCCACAGCCTCAAATGTTGGTCTTGAGGAGCTGCAGCAGTTATTCATGGACAAACTAAACTTACACTGTACATTAACTACCATAATATTTAGACATATATGGCTGGGCATATAACAGCCTCCCTGGTAACTGAAGTGAAACTTAACTTCCACTGGCATCGTTTCTTGCTACTTTCTTATGGTTCTATTTTAAAGATGTGTTCTCCTTTTTTTAATGTGTACTCCTTTCTGTTATTTGTTGAGTTTTAGGGATGTGCATCTCTGGTCTGAGGCCATACGATATGATCCGATTCACCCACTATTGCGATGCAATGCGATTCAACACGATTTGATTCAACACAATGAGATTTCATGAGATACAATGCAATGCAAAATTATATGATGCTATGCAATTCAATATAGTACTGAGAGTTTGATTGTATTTCTTTGGTTCATCCTGCCTGCAGCCTGCATAGCACTTTCACAAGTTGGCAGACATACTTTGACTTTCATTAAAAGGCGTATTAAAAGCATACTAATTTACTATTATTATTTTTTTATTCATGTTTATATGGCTGGCCGCGCATTGCTTGTGGTCCAGCCAAAAATGTATCAAACTGAATTTTACTGGCAGGCTACACACTGGGAATACTTAATTGCATAGTAAACCTACCCACACTGGCATGTTCTCAACACAATACTGAAGACACCACACATGAGCAAGAAACATGCAACATGTAACAGGCACTAACCTTTTCTCAGCTTCATTCTCACAACACTGCAGCTGGTGGTCTACAAACATGTGTGTGTGTGTGTGTGTGTGTGTGTGTGTGTGTGTGTGTGTGTGTGTGTGTGTGTGTGTGATTTTGGCAGGTGCCAATTATTAGACCCATTAAAGTCTCTCTGGAACTATTAGTTCAGTCTTTATCCGGTGAGTCCCCAACTACTTTTAACAGGAACAGGTGGTGCATTTTGAAGAGCTGTATATGCTGCAAGCCACATATCATGACGACTATTATGATGTGTTGTACAACGGGTAGTGTGCAATTTTGTTGGCTAGTGCCAGTCTCTGCATGCAACATGAGCATGTCCACACAGAGCGATGCAACAGTCTGTGTCTGTGTACTTTCTATTGTATTTATGTATGTATGTATGCAATATGTTGTGTTGAATTCTTTAAACAGCAGATACTGTTTGTTTGCCGAAGACATATTTCCTTTGGGATAATACAAATCTATCCATCTATTTATCTAGCAATGAAATTACAAGGGAGCCATGCACAGAATATAATTACAGCTTTGCAATGTGTAGTAAAAGGCAATGGCTCCAGATTGCCAAAGGACCCGGACCCCCTTGGGAAGTTAAAGTCCCGTTGTATTTCTTCTGGCAACTTTTTTGTTTGTTTGTTTAAAAACGGTTAGCAAATGTAAACAACAATATCAGAAAATGTGTATCCATTATCCAGCTGCTCATCAATAAACGGTTATAATATAGCAATAATAAAATAAACTGTAATCATTCCGTATGGTAGCCTAAGCCTTACAGACAATGTTAGGGTCCTGCACTAAGTTAGTAGCCTACACTGCATTAAATATCCTTCATTGTAATGTTAAATGTACATTACATTTATGAAAATATGTGACAGTGTATATATATATTTATATATAGTTCTAAGGTAGATAAAACAGGCATTTATTCAAGTTTAAGAAATGGAAATGAAACATGAAATGTAGTTTCAGTAGAGCATGAAATGCTGAAACTACAGTTTCATTTCCGTTTTCTTATACAACAGTTACTTTGTATGTATGTATATATACAAAGTAACTGTTGTATAAGAAAATGGAAATAATAAATACATATACATATATAAATAATAAATATATATACATATAATTATTATTTTTTGTTTGTTTGTTTATGTATGCACCTTTCACCAAGGCAAATCCCACATAAGTGTACTTATTGTGGCAATAAAACCTTTTTCGGACTCTGATTATCTTTCCCTTGGTCTCTGCTGACAGAGGCTGTGGAGTTTCTCCGGCAGGCTCAAACACAGCCGACAGCAGGTCTGCGACGCTTTATTCATACCCATCCTCAGCTTTAATAAAACACAATGACAGATTTTTCATCTACATCAAAATATCCGCAGTTAAACAATCCGTAGCCTACACGCTGACTGGATCCCAGATGGTCTGTGGTCCGACAGCAGGTATAGAGAGAAACGTTTACCTTATGTGTGAGAGAATAATGGCCCCCCTTGGCTCATGGATCCCTCCTTTGTTGCAGATGGTGATATAGATATCCAGTAGTTATTAATGAGAAATGATCCCAGAAGACATTTAGCGCGCTGTTCCTCGCTGTGTTCACTCCGCGTCTCATCAACAGGGACAAACTTTACTTCTCCTCCAAACACTGGCCCGGACTGCTGCCGTGACGTCACCAGCCTCTCCACCAATGACAGCTCAGCCCAGCATGTCTCACTCAAATGTAAGTAGTAGTCTATGGAGCATTGATTTGCTCGATTACATACCGCCTATATTTTTAATTCATGTCTGACTTCGCAAGATCAAATATTTCCAGTGCTGGAATGTAACTGAGTACATTTACTCCAGTACTGTACTTAAGTCCACATGTTGAGGTACTTGTACTTTACTTGAGTCTTTTCTTTTCATGCCACTTTCTACTTCTACTCCGCTACATTTCAGAGAGAAATATTGTACTTTTTACTCCACTACATTCATCTGTTCCAGCTTTAGTTACTAGTTACTTTAGTTACTCCACTACATTCATCTGTTCCAGCTTTAGTTACTAGTTACTTTAGTTACTCCACTACATTCATCTGTTCCAGCTTTAGTTACTAGTTACTTTACACATTAAGATTTCTGCACACAAAACACATGTAGTTTATCAAATCTGATGTTTGATTCTAGCCAACAGTATGTTATGACCTGGCTCTTAGGCCACAACAGAGAGGAGACACACCGTGATAAAGTTTAACAAAAATGTACTTTATTAAATCAAATCAAACCGTATTAGACCAAATAATGGATTATTAAGGAGTGGGGTTGTCAGTATTGTCAGTGGTGTAAGTGTGCATGAGTGATGAGTGTGCGTGAGTGAAAAGTGCAAGCAACGCATAAAGATAAACTTAACCACATAAACAAACCAAAAGGGAAACCAACGAAACCAGAGGGCTATTTCACAAAACCTAGATAGCAGATTAAGCCGGGATTTCCCAGTTATCCTGGATTGATAAATTCTGCTTTTGTGAAACAGCCCCCAGAGCTACACTGCAGCCAGGCTTAAATAGCCTGGGCACACTCAGGTGTTCCAGGTTAGTCATCAATATAGACTACCTGTTTCATCATTTTAATGAACAGTCCACAGCTGGATGGGTGTTACAAAAGACAAAAACACTTATGTTTTGAGTTCATTTCATTGGTAGTGGTTAAAGAAGCGAGCTTGGGACTGTGAGGTCGCCGGTTCAATCCCCAGACCGACAGGATAAAATCTGGGTGGGGAAAGAGCAGTGCTTGTCCCTCCCTCATTACCACCACTGAGGTGCCCTTGAGCTAGGCCCTTAACCCCAACGGCTCCGGTGGAGCTGCTCAGTGGCCAGCAGATCAGACTGTGGTAGTACTGGGCAGCTTCCAGGTATGACTGTGGTCAGATCAGACTGTGGTTGTACTGGGCAGCTTCCAGTATGAATGTGATCAGATCAGACTGTGGTAGTACTGGGCAGCTTCCAGTATGAATGTGATCAGATCAGACTGTGGTAGTACTGGGCAGCTTCCAGGTATGAATGTGATCAGATCAGACTGTGGTTGTACTGGGCAGCTTCCAGTATGAATGTGATCAGATCAGACTGTGGTAGTACTGGGCAGCTTCCAGGTATGAATGTGATCAGATCAGACTGTGGTTGTACTGGGCAGCTTCCAGTATGAATGTGATCAGATCAGACTGTGGTAGTACTGGGCAGCTTCCAGTATGAATGTGATCAGATCAGACTGTGGTAGTACTGGGCAGCTTCCAGTATGAATGTGATCAGATCAGACTGTGGTTGTACCGGGCAGCTTCCAGGTATGAACCTACGGTTTGGCCACCAGTGGGCTAACCCACTCCTGCTTGACATCGTGAAAAATGGCACCATGGGTGGGCAGCTGACATGTGGCCTCTGATTGGCGCACGGTTGGGCAGTGAGGCCAGCGGTGAAGTCTTGCAGTAGACTCTTTGAGGGCGGAGGTGGGGAGAGAGGGGGGTCTAATCATCATAAAGATTCACATACCGATGGCACAGCATCGGGAGCAATTCGGGGTTCAGTGTCTTGCCCAATGACACTTCGACATGGGCCAGGGATCGAACAACCAACCTTCTGATTGGTAGGCAACCGCTCTACCACCTGTAGAGGAAGTAGACGGACTCCGTGAATCGCCGTCCCTCAGGTGGAGCGCAAGGTAGGCGGGGCAGGAGTTAGCCTGGGCTTTCTTGGCTAGCTGAGACAGCAGAAGAGGCCAGCAACAGGAGTAGCACAACGCTTGCTAGAAGACATCTTGTCGACACTGAGGGTGATTGGAATTGCAAAGTAGATCTTGCTCTAGGTGAGTAAAAAGGAAAGATGAGAAGCAGGTGAGCTGGGGATTTATGCTGTGTGATTGCTACCCCCTGTTTGGGTGCGGAGTGCAAAGATGTATCTCAGGGTGCCGAGGCGGCGCCTTGATGGGGTTAGCCAGTAGCGAAGCCTGTTAGAGGACATAGTTATGTAATTACAATGAAGTTGCAATGCAAACGTCTTTAGGCTGCTCTGAAAATTTCCATTTTACATAATTCATTTAAATCAGAAATTCAGAAGTGTTTATGGCTTACCGAAGTGTGGTAGCACTTTCCAATACACAACTTTGATTTATAGTTTAATGGCTCTATTCATAATTCATGAATTATTTACTAATTGTGTAGGCCTTTCGATCAGTTAGAAGCTGTTAAGAAGAACTTCCTTGGGGTTGACAGGTTAAGATAAATCTAAGCATTCTCCATTTTTTGATAAGCCATCAAATATGTATGTTGTGTTAATAATGAAGACAGATTTGTGCAACAATCAATCAAGTCTGCAGTTGTAAATGTTACTAAGTTAATACAATTTTGGTCCAGATGCTCTACAGCCCTTCCCCAGAGAGACAGTGGTCAAACAGTTCAATGAGGTTGCTGATGACTAAATAGCTAAAAAAAAAATTTCAAAAAACTTCAAATGAGGTCATATCAGTAAAAGCTCTGCAAACTTTGTCAAAAGACTAACCTTTGGCATGGAAAGCAGCCCTGCTGTGCAACATTAAACTGGGGCTTCACTACTTTGACTCTGCTTCCACCTGCTGGTAAAATAATGATCTGCAACTAATCCAAAATAAACTGCAGACTAAACATAATATGCATATTAAAGAGTTAAATCCAAATTACCTCCCGCCATTTTTTTCATAGTGGACTAAAGAATAGTTGAATTGCTCTTTCTATCTAATGAGGAGCTGGGTAGGAAGTTGTTATCTTGACAGTTAGGACAATTGTAGATTCGTGGGAAAACATGCCTTTACTGTGAAAACATCGGTCCGGGATTTGTTGCTGCCGGAATACAGAAATGACCGCTGTACTACTACTACTGTACTATCAGGGTTATCCGTTTCATTCATAGACTGTACAGTCTATGGCTCCTTAAGGACTATTGTATCGCATACAGGAGTGCCGAATATTTTCGTGAAAGAAAAAACGTTACGATTCAGTTTGTGAGTCATCCCAATCTGTAGAGGAAGTTTTTATTCTGTTAAAACACACATGCACGCACGCACGCACTTTTTGATCGGAAGGGTTGCTGGCTGCTGGTGAAAAATGACCCTTCAAAATAAAAGCAATTGCGTTAATGACCTGCTGTGAGATTAGAACCACCATTGCATGCAAGTCGTGTACATATTTTATATTGGCATTCTGTTTTTAATTAATTGGCTTTAGTGAAAATCAAGGTTTCAGTTCTTTACTCCTGTAGATCCAGAGAAATTACGCTTTTAGTCTGAAGAAAGAAAACCCCGACTGGAAATCTTCTTGTTCTTGATAACGGAACACAGACAGACACAACATGATGGCAAGTTCCTCATATGGAGAGAAATTATTAAGCCACTGTGAACTTGACATTAAGAACAGGCTAGCCGTCTACTTGAAGGGGTGAGTCGGGAGCGGGTTAAAGTGAGCTACAGCAGCATCCCACTGCTGTTGGACCGCCGAGAACACTGACGTGTCTGTGATATTATTGGACTACAAATTACAGTGTGGTAGCAACTAGCCATAGGCTAACATTATGGTGAATAACGATAAGCCAGTAGGACTCTACTCGGGACATATGTAAGATTCAACGCGGCTATTATCTGAATGGCACTTGGCTATAAAATATTTCCACGTGGGCAGTGGTGCGGTTAAAGGCTCAGTTTCAAATGGGACGGATCGAGGGGACGAGCCTTGAGGATGGGGCTGACTATTCTGACGGGGATACGTGTATGTTTAGCCCATAGACTGTTAATGGTTTAGCTCTTTAGCCCCATTAATTAGCCTTTCCTAGCAGAGATATGTATCAGAGGTGGAAAGTGCGTTTTTCCACATCAGGTAGGAGATGCTGAATGCATACACGTCAGCACCTCCCCAGACAGACAACGGTAGCATTCATACATTAACTTCGTTCACCGCAGAGCTAAACTCTCCGTAGGGGAACGTGAAGCAGCAATGGCTGTGAAATCAAGGAGACAGTGGAGCACCGTGATTGTCGGCGTCTTTTTGGGCTTCACCGCGTCCTCTTGGCTATTCGTACCTCAGGTTCTGGAAAGTAAAGGGAAAAAATCTCCCGTGTGTTTGTACAACAGTGACGCCTCCGTCGGTAAAGGTCCTGCCATCCTCGGGAACACCGCGGCTACCAAAGACCGGGACAGCCCGCTGTTCAGCCAGGAGGACGGGGTATTCAGTTCGGGGAACAGTAGCGGAGATACCGGGGTACCCATACGCAGACCAACGCATTTCCTCTATGTCGGCGTGATGACAGCGAAGAAATATGTGCGGTCTCGCGCCGTGGCTGCGTACCAGACCTGGGCGAGCTCCATACCCGGGAAGGTGGAGTTCTTCTCGAGCGCGGGGACTGGCACCGTCCTCGTGCCCGTCCCCGTCCCGGTGGTGTCGCTGGCAGGTGTGGACGACTCGTACCCGCCACAGAAGAAGTCCTTCATGATGCTGAAGTACATCCACGACCACTACCTGGAGAAGTACGAGTGGTTCATGCGGGCAGATGATGACGTTTATATCAGAGGTGATTATTCTGGGAGGGAATCTGATGCTTCAAGCGCGTGCGTGCGTGCGCGCGCGTGTATGTGTGTGAGAGAGAGAGAGAGAGAGAGAGAGATGTGTTTTTAATGTGACGAACATGATTTATTTTATTTAAGGCAATTTTTGTTTGAAATTGTTTAAAAATAGTTTTAAAATCTGAATTTTACGGAACAATATTTAAACTTTTCAACATCAGCACCACAAACAGCATAATATATGTTCTTAAGTACTCTAACATTATCTGCCAACACATCATGTTAGGGGGCTTAAGGTGGGTTTTGCATTGTTGCCCTGTTTAAAAGTGTTCATGGTGCTAATTCCAAAAGTGTTAAAGGGGTGATAGAATGATTATATAGGGTATTTCACACTGTTCCTTAAGGTCTCCTAATAGGGTATTTAACATTGGTTGGGCTGAAAATTGCCCGAATTCTATTTTATTAGGCCCTTAACTACCCTGTGAATAGCTTTTCTTCCAAATATGGTATGCTCATGAATATTTAGATGAGCTGCGCGCTGATTGGTTTGAGCGAACCACATACAAATACATTGGAGACGAGACAGCAGGTCTCATATTTCAGACACTGCAATGTTTCGTTACTAAATTCACTTCTGAGACTTTTTTATGTGAGAAATCAACTATATAAAGCTCAAATATGGGCCGTTTTACGAAAATGTATGGCTAATTGCGAATTTGGTAAGACGTGTCGGATCTCAGGAGGTCCACACAGTCTGACGAGACAGCGGCAGCCCCACTGCGCTCCATACCCAGGAGAAAGTCACCGTTTCTGGGTTACTGGACAACCGGTGCTCGGGGCTCCGCAGAGCTGGCCAGCTGCCGGCATAACTATAGTATATTTACAGTTTTAATTTTGTCACGCCACTTATATAACAGCTATCCTAAGGTCTTATAAAGCTAACGCTTGTGTTCGATTTCAATTTAATGCATTTTTGTGAATGGGATGGGTTTCGTTAGCTGCTAGTGTCCATTCAATCCTATGGGTAGCTAAAGATCGAGGCTAGCTAGCTAGCTACACTTTCGGCATAACTATAATATATTTACAGTTTGAATTTCGTCACCCCACTTATATAACAGCTACCCTAAGGTCTTACAAAGCTAACAATGGTGTCCAATTTCAATTTAATGCATTTTTGTGAATTTGAGGGGTTTAGTTAGCTGCTGGTGTCCCTTCAATCCTATGGGTGAAGATCGCGGCTAGCTGCAGGCCCTGGAGCTCCATCAGGGCCTCGGCATTTGGTAGTCCAGTAACCCAGAAACGGTGACTTTGCCTGGGTATGGAGCGCCGCGGGCTTCCGGTCGTGACGGAGGTCCAGCTAGCCTACAGCGAGCCGGGGTCTATGAAGGAGGACATGCCGGGGGGCGAGGCAGCACCGGCCGCTGTCACGTTAGCCTGCTGGGCTCCTGCTGAACTGCGACACACAATCGGACAAAATTTGCAATTAGCCATCAAATTTTCGTAAAACGGCCCATATTTGACCTCTACATAGTTGATTTCTCGCATAAAAAAGTCTCAGAAGTGAATTTAGTAATTCAATAGCAGACCTCTGGAGATCTGCATGACCTAGCTAGATTCAGAAGACTAAGCTGACCTCAGGTCAGTGGTGTAGCCTATGCAAATGTTAGGGCGTGACAAAGACTAGGAGTTGTGGAGTTGACGTCAGCTTCCAGCTTTGTTGAGATTTGCTCGTTTTCAGCAGCAGTTTCAAATTGTGAGATTTGCAGAGGAAAGAGGTGTCAATGGGATTTTGAGCTTCTATGTATGTCCTATTTACCCTCCAAACTGTCGTTATTCAACTATGACAAGGTAAAATCGTTTTTGCATTCTATCACCCCTTTAAACCCACAGCAAACTTTCACCCTTGGGTCTGCTCATTGGCTAATCAAGCTAGAGCTGGGTGATATGGAAAAAATCACGATGTTTTTGACCAAATACATCAATGTCGATATCGCAGCGATATTGTAGAGTTGACTATAGGTGCTTTCAGAAAATACACAATGAGAGTTTAGATATATAATCATCAGTTATGTGGATATAATGACTAAGTGGGTAAAGGCAAATACAGTCTGGTAAGTTCAGACAATGACATCACTTTACTGCAATGCAGCCCTTAAAACCAGGAAAAGACAACACTTATGTGTTTTTTTTTGTGTCATATCACAATATCCAAAATGTAAGACGATATCTACAGTATATCCATATATTGCCCAGCCCTACCTGCAATATTTGGGAACATGTGTTATGTTTTTATACCTGATTTCATATGAGAATGTGATTGGCGCAGACCCCATAGACAGTATATAAGAATGGACCACCAGACCCTGTGTCTCTGAACGGAGACCAGTGAAGGATATTAGAAGCTCTTTCCCGGTGATGGCTGAGCGTTACTGAGCAGCCTCCAACTGAGCTTGAAGACGTAGATGTGACGTGAGCAACCTGTCTGAAAGTTGGAAGTCTTCTGGTAGCTGTGCCAAGAGAAATCTCAATCATTCCCAATCTAGCAGAGACGGAGAGCGTAGGTATATGTAAGGAGATAACATAGACACAGGCTCATTATTGATCACTAAAATGATAGTTAACATTAGTCATTACACTTAAACAGCTGATGGAAGTCCAAACTGCCTGAGAGCTTCTCCTGTACTGTACGGTAACTCCTCTACTATGAGACAGTAAGTCTCGTGGTTATGACACAATCGTTAGCCTATTGTTATAAAAACGTCTGCTACGGAGCCATAACGTGAGGTACAAGGTAATGGAGCCTTTTATACATTGTCGTGTTTCTTTAGAAATAAACGACAGACAAATAGAGTCTTTAAACTCATCAGATGTAAAGGTATTCTCTGTCAAAGTGACGTCAAAATGAATGGCAGTCAATGGGATGCTAACGGGGGGTGATGGCTTATTAGCATCAAAATGGCGCCATAGGAGGTTCAGGTTGTGAGGAGACGCTTACTCCCTTGGCAGACCCACAGTCACCTCCTATAAAAGATGGCTTCTCGGTATGTAATACCATTTGCCTGATGAAGGTCTAGTCCACAAACGTTCCCACCTATTAAATGTATCTTTGCAAGTTAGACAGTGTGCAACTTCTGACCTTCTGACTCGCCCCTTTATGATGCACCTGTCTCATGTCACAGATAAAGCAAAATATTTTCCTGTTCTCTATTTTTAAAACAAACCTTACACATGGATGGATTTGATAAGTTGATAAATTTGGCTTGCTATATAAAATTCATACAAAAATTGAAATATATGTATACTTAGCAAAGTGATGAATCAAAAAAATAACACATTTTCCATACTTTTCAAACCTTAGCCATCCCAGGATCATGTGTTATTATAATTTTTTTTAATAGGATAATGCACATTAATCAACATTTCTGTAAATGTACCAGTGTTAGCCAGTTAATTTTCAACTGGAGTCCTAGTTACCCAGCATGCATGTCTTCACGGTGGGAAGAAACCGGAGCACCCGGAGGAAATCCACGCAAACACGCGGACAACATGCAATCTCCACACAGAAAGGCCCTGCCCGGACGGGGATCAAACTCTGCTGTGCCTTACTTGCTGTGAGGCAGAAGTGCTAACCACTGAGCCACTGTGCTACTGTTATGAAAAAGCCTAATTCCTCCCACTTCCCCCTCTGCCAGGTGAGAAGCTGGAGTTGTTCCTGCGCTCACTGAACAGCAGCAAGCCTCTTTACCTGGGTCAGACAGGCCTGGGCATGGCCGAGGAGCTGGGCAGGCTGGCCCTGGAGCCTGGAGAGAACTTCTGCATGGGAGGCCCGGGGATGATCTTCAGTAGAGAGGTTCTACGCAGGATGGTCCCTCACATCAACACCTGTCTGAGGGAGATGTACACCACCCATGAGGATGTGGAAGTGGGCCGCTGTGTGCGACGCTTTGGAGGAACCCAGTGTGTGTGGTCATATGAGGTATGAGGGTGCTTTCTGTTCTTTCAGGCTCCTTGAATATCATGGAGTCAATATTCAGTGACAGTGGGGGGATTTGATCAGTTCTGTGGGAATACAGGTACTAATTATGGTGAGCTTTCCAGGTGTACGATCAGGATGCGATTTGGGAAGAAAGCAGAGGAGGGAATGTTTTTTGATCATGCACAACAAAACTCAGAAAATAATCTCAGAATGAAATAGCACAACGTGGTGTCAACATGAAACACAGCGCTTTCAAGTCGGAGAGCGGAGTTCACTTCACAGCGAAAACAAAATACTTTCACCCAGGAAACTTTCCTAAACTTAATGGGTTGTTTTGGTGCCTGAACTTAACTGTCATGGCCGCATGACGTTCACTTTTTCTGGCTAAACTCCACTACCACGGCCCCTGAAAGCACCATCATCTGGCGGTGCCTGTAGCTCACAGTCACCTGTTGGCTGCTGAACAACTGCTGCTGGTAGCCGGTGTCCTGGAGCTCTGTAGAGGCTAAATACAACCAGCAACTGCTGCTCAGATTTGATCCTTCTATGGCACTATAGACAGCGCTTTACTTAGTTTAAAATACTTCTGTTTTAGGTATATAGTTAATATATAGTCTAGATTTATATCTAGATAGCTATCTACATATTTTTATCATCATCGCAATATAAACTGGCACAATATACAGATCCTGAAAGGCTGCGACATATCGCGAAAGACATTCCGAGATTTTTTGTGTTAGTTGGAAATGATTTCCTTTCATTAGTTATAAAGTCAACAAGCAGTTTATTGTATTTTTAGCAGAACAATGAAAGCAGCAGAACTGAATACACTTTAATATTTGTTCATTTCTCGCAAGTTATATCGTTATCAAGATATTCAACATTATCGCATATTGCATATTTTCCTCACATCATGCAGCCCTACTTTGCTATCGCCCTCCAAGACATGCACCCATGGTCTCGTTAGCAACGGAAGTTGTAAGTGAAGAGTTGTTTGTGCTGGTACTAGGACGCTCACATCATGGTGTTGCAACTCTTTTCACAGATGCAGCAGCTCTTCTATGAGAACTATGAGCACAACAAGAAGGGTTTCATTGAAGAACTTCACAGCAGCAAGATCCACAACGCCATTACACTTCACCCCAACAAAAAGCCTGCCTACCAGTACCGGCTGCACAGCTTCATGCTGAGCCGCGAGATCTCCAGGCTCTGTTACCGCAGCATCCTGCTCCACCGCCAAGGCCTGATGATGAGTTCCCTCAGCGATACAGAGGTACAGTGGGAGGACCAACAGCTGGGGTCCCCACCTTCCTACATGCGCTATAAGCCCAATGAGAGACATGATGTCATTGAATGGGATTTCCTGACTGGCCGCCATGTTTACTCCGCTGCTGAGAACAAGATTGCCCGGCAAAGCCTCGGGAACTCGCTTCGGACCGCACTAGAAGGCATTATACTCCAGGTCATGGAAATGATTAACGAGAATTCGAAAACGCGTGGCCGTGTCATTGACTTTAAAGAGATCCAGTATGGCTACTACAGGGTGGATCCAATGCATGGTGCGGAATACATCATAGACTTACTGCTTCTGTACAAGAAACATAAGGGACGCAAAATAACAGTGCCTGTGAGGCGCCACGCTTACCTTCAGCAGTCCTTTAGCCGACCCTTCTTTACTGAAACCGACGAGTTAGATGTGGCTGAGCTCGTGGCTGCCATCAACTCTGAATCCCAATCCCTGTCTTTCCTGTCCAACTCTCTGAAGTTCTTGTCACCTTTCCAGGTCCACGAATCAAACAGGGACATGTGGGAGCAAAGCCAGAGGAAGGTCAACATCCTTGTCCCATTATCTGGTCGCTATGACACCTTCGTCCGCTTCATGGAGAACTTTGAGAAAGTGTGTTTGATACCCAAACAAAACGTTAAGCTCTCCATCGTTCTGGTGGACAATGAGAGCAATCAGAACAGAGGAAGACACATCCAGTTAGTCAAAGACTTCTACAGGAAGTATCCCAAAGCTGACCTGTCCATAATCCCCATGACGGGCAACTTTTCCCGAGGACTGGCTCTTGAGCTGGGCTCCTCACAGCTTCATAATGACTCTCTACTCTTCTTCTGTGATGTCGATCTGATCTTTAGTGGCGATGCCTTGCAACGCTGCAGAGACAATGCTGTCCAAGGGAGACAAGCCTATTTCCCTGTTGTCTTCAGTCAGTACAACCCCAAGATAGTGTATTCGGAGAAGGCCCCGAGAGAAAACAAGTTTGTGCTGACCAAGAAAAGTGGTTTCTGGCGAGATTATGGATTTGGAATCGCCTGTGTTTTCAAGAGTGATTTACTCAAAGCTGGAGGTTTTGACACCTCGATCTTGGGCTGGGGACTGGAAGACGTGGACCTGTTCACAAAAGTGATTAATTCAGGTTTAAAAGTGTTACGCAGCCAAGAACCAGGCATTGTCCACATTTATCATCCCGTCCACTGCAACACAAGTCTGGAGCAGAAGCAACACAAGATGTGCCTTGGCTCAAGAGCAAGTACGTTTGCATCGACAATGCAGTTAGCAGAGCTGTGGCTGGAGAAACACATAGAGACAGGGTATAACAGAACTTCATCCTGACATCCCAGCCCACCTGGACTCCTCCATACAAGTTGACCTCGGTTCTGCTTGAATGCAGACAGCGATGTGCTGCGTGGTGGGTTGTAGTATGACTGTGGATCAGAGGCCTTTGTAGGCTGGAAGATCTGACCCAGAAAGGACCCGGAACTCCAAAACGGAGATGGATATAACCAATTAAGACCACACACGACCCAGTTCCAATATGACCTGACAGCAGGTGGACCCAACCTCAATGGGATCCAGAGGAAATAGTCCACAAACAGAACCGAGTTTAGGCTTGCTGCACCCAGTTTGTTGAAAGCCAGTGTAGAAACAACAAAAGGCTGCTACCTCATCCAGTTCCTTAGCAGCTGGGAAACCACTGACTGAATACAAATTGGCTGTTGCGTGGCACATTGCACATGTACAGTTCTTTTCAGCATTAGTGATTTTTGATTTATTTTTCACTGTGCCAATGATGCAAATATAGAGCTTTAGGACTTGTATTGCAGTTCCTTAGGGTTTGGGTCAGGGGTAACTAACTCTCTTAACATTTGAATTACATGTATAAATGAAGGCTGGTTTGGGCGGTCCCAAGGTTGGGATTCTTTTTTTACATGACCCAAAGAACATACATGACGGGTGATAAAGAAGGAAAAATATATATATATATATATATATATACTGTAAATATATATTATAGTCGACTCATAAGAATGTTGGAGTGTTGCAGGTTTCAGTATCAGTAATCGGTACTCTGTTCCTCTGCTCTTCATGGGTGAAGTGATTGTGGAATGTGGATCGCTGCTGTGCCCGGAGCAGCATCGTCCGCTGCGTTACACAATCTGTATGCGTTTAAGTTTCTGTGTGTGTTTGCGTTTCTGTGTCCTGACTCTCCCAGAGAACCTTCAGACATTCCCTCCTGCAGACCTGTAGCCGAGGCTGTGTGCTTACTGTGTCTGCCAAGATGATCCTGTCGTGCTACTGTGCTAATATTATTTAGCATGTTGTTCAGCAATTTCTCTCATTTCCACTCTCTAGTCCAGTGATTTTCTCTCGGACCTATGGCAGACATTAGTTTGTTGTTTAATGCCAAACCACAGCTCACTGCTGTCCCGGCTGTGTTTCCTTCCATTCATCCAAATGTAACTCTGGAGGACAGCTAATAGAATGTTTACAGTTTACAGTAGTTATCATGATTATGGCATTTGCTTTAATTATTTTTAAAATGTAAGCACATGCCATAATACTGGCTTGGGAATACATTCCTGAACCTAATTTTACTCGATTGAAAGTTGGAGCAGTTTAGATGGGCCTGACCCACGGAGTATTGATTCACAGGTCAACAGACATTTAGATGTCTAGGTTAAAACTGGGATAAAGTCGGTTGAAGGGTCATCTGTTTTCAGTGGCTATATTTCAGTGTGTAGTTTGAACCTTCACATTTAAAAAAAAAAAAAAAGCCTTTGAAATGCTGTTGAAACAACAGTTATATAAAATGTTTGCTAAACAATCAGCTGAGCCAGGTTTTACTGCAGACTACTGCTTACTGGGGAGCCACTCGTCAGACTGAAGCATATGACTACACACATGAGCTTTGTAGGTCATGTGCAATCCATCGTACTTCGAGATGTGTGGGATTATTCTTTGAGTAAGTCAATTATGTTGATGGGGCGGTGCCAACCAAACTTTTCTAAGTCTAATCATCTTAAAAACAAAAAGAAATCAGGAGTGCACACATTTGCACAAAGATGTAGCATGTAGCAAAAGCTCTTCTGTGTTGACCAAAATAGGCAGCATAGCTGGGTCCAGGCCAAAATGCAATCTGATGCTTGAAAAGAAGTAGTTTTATGAAGTCCGACCACTCCAATTGCTAAGCAGTTAAAGGTTGGGGCCCGACGATCACATTTACAGTTGTTTACGCCTCAGGTTTTCAGCGTTTTTTAAGCCAAGGCCCCCTTAGCTGAAAGAGAGACAGAGCAGGGACCCCCTACTACATATATTGTAAAACATGAAGTTGCATAATAAACTGGGCCTACACTAACATGTGAGCGGTCTAAAGCCTATACACATACCTTTAAAATACATAGAATACTAATCTATTAAAATATTATATATAAAATAATTGTTGGTATGATTTTATAAATTGTGTTTTAATGTTAAACATACATGTGTCACAGTGAATCCTTAGGATGAACTGGATCTGTGGATTTTAGTGACTACCTTACCTATAGGCCAGTCAGCCTATCATCAATGTGTTTCCCCCCACAAATAGGCTGATTTATATTAGCTAATAATATGTTGGATTCATGTTAAGACATTTTAGTTTTTGTTTTTAAAAACCTTCAAAAAAAAAGAACCATAATTTGGTGGCCCCCCTGCAGTAACTCCGAGAACCCCACAGGGGTCCTGGACTACCTGTTGAAGATCTCTGGTTTACACGGTTGTTAACAGAGCGTGGGGCCCACAGGTTCCAACAATGAGTGGACACAGGCCTTGCGATCCACTGCTGGAGAAGTGTGGAGGGGAGAGGAGCTGCACTTTGATTTGGCTGACTGATGATGCAGCAGCAAGTCATGTTAAAACATGTTTGGCTCATCTCCGTTCATAGTTCCAATCCAAACAGCTGCAGTGGTTTCAGGTGGAGCAGGGTCCCTTCCTCTGATAGCTACGGTGCAATGTCTGTCACTCAGGTTTTACTGAGGCTACATAGAGACAGTCTATTTAAGTCCCCACTCTCCATTGACTTGTATTGCGTGAAGGTTTCCTCCTCTTTATTCCGTCTGCTAGCAAACAACAGAAACATGCCTAAAAGCTGCTGTGTGCTGATATTCACTACCAACAGGGTCAAGAACCCAGAAGGTAAGTTTTTATAAGCTGCTGAACTGAAAAACTGAGCTTTATGAAGACAAAAGTGGAAACAGACGTGAGGAATCAGCAGAGAGAATGGGGAGCTAACGTTATGTCTGATGTTACGTGTGTTAGCTTAACTAACAGACAGTTAGCCTAAAACTAACTTATGGATATTTAACTTGGTAACAACATGATTGCTGCACACATATATCATTAGCTTAGTGTCAGGATCCCAGTTTCTACTTTTGTCTTCATAAAGCTCAGTTTTTCAGGTCAGCAGCTTATAAAAACTTACCTTCTGGGTTCTTTACATTGTTGGTAGTGAATATCAGCACACAGCAGCTTTTAGGCATGTTTCTGTTGTTTGCTAGCAGACGGAATAAAGAGGAGGAAACCTTCACGCAATACAAGTCAATGGAGAGCAGAGAGTTGTTCCCCCCCGGTGAGGGCGGGACTCTAGTGCGGACAGAGATTGGTTTTGTCTCAGAACGCCGCTTGAAAACCAAAACGTAGTAGTGTAGATGTAGTTAACGTAATTAATTATGTTAGCTTTTTCTTACTGCCGTTTCCATGCTGCCTCAGGACCACATGTTGCCGCGCTGTGCATCGCAGCCGTTTGCTTTCACTGGTCACCAGCCCACGGCCCATTGGCTATTAAGCGAAAATGAATGATCTGGTAAATAATAGTTTGAGTTAGCCTTGTTCTTATGGAAGGCTGACAAAACTTGTCCTTGAATGACCACATACCAAATAAGTAGAACGCTTCTTGTTGTAACATTTGTCCTAATGAGAAAGTGAGCAGACATGTTATGTCAGCAGCAGTTCAGACTTCTGGGTCACTGTACAGTACACTTCTATTTTTTCAGCAAAACAGAAATATAAATATTAAAGTAAAAATGTCAGTTGAGTGTGGTCATCAGGCTATCTTAACATCACGTGATAGTTGGTGAATAAAGCTCAGATATACATGTATAGCTAAATATATTGGATAATCATGTAATAAGAACATTTACCTATAAAGTAGCAGATTGTATGCTACAGTGAGCAGAACAGATTCACGCTAGCATCCATACACATTTTCTGTGTTACTATGGAAGCTAATTGCAGAAAACGTGGAGCTGCATCTCGTATATCTGTATCTCATAATAACGAGAAAACCATCTCCAGCTATTGTAATATTAAGATAGTGTTCTCGTCAGTATGAGATACTAAGCCATAACTACAGTGTAAGGTTTCTTCCTTCGGTGAATGTAACACACTTCTGTGAAGGATCGTCTGCATAGATTCTGTCGAGAGTTAATGGTTTTGTTACCCAAGCATAATGGCTTTAAATACTGCTAGCAATAACAACTGCTATAGTAACAGCTGGTTATTTATAATAAATGTATAAAGACATATTTGCTCAGTGCTTTCATAAAGGGCCTTTGTTTTCATTTTTGGTGTTACATATGTTGTTAGATTAATCTGCTTCAGAGAGATAGCTAGTGCAGTGAAAGAAGCTTCAAGATACTCAGTAAGCACCTATATGAACGAGCAATGCACAGACAATATTTTCATATTTGTCCCTATTTTCCTGTGCTTTGTTTACTTTCTATACAATTTAAAACATATGTATGGTGAGTATGTTATGTGTATTCTAGTATTTTTAGACTTTTAGGCCAACATAAATGTTATCATATTTACTACAAGAATGGAATATAAAATTAGCAGAAAGCATAATTACAATAGAGAACTGAATCCAAATAGGGAAGGCATTTTAAAAACCTTTTTGTGACTTGGTGGGTTTATTGGAGTTGGAGGAACTTGGGAGCTCAGCATTTTAAAGGGCGTAACTTTGGGTTCAACATTGGGAGGGTTACACAACACACAATATTGTCTTTGATTTCCTGCACACAGAAACAATTGTACTCCAGCTGTTCAGTCAGTCAGAAGGACTTTTTGCTTAACGTGGACTTTCTGAGTATGAATGCTTTTTTTTCAGCAACAGCTTCACACTCCCACCTGGAAACTGCTCCACTGGGACACATCTTTGCTCAAGAGCAGCGAGGAGGACGCAAGCGCAAGCCATTCACCGCTGGCAAGTTTTGCCATAACAAGGCAACCATGTGCCATGTTGAACAGGTGAAAACAACAGGAGACTGGCTAATTAAAAATAAATGGGAACCCAATCAATGCAAGTTAAGAAAAATCTTATCTTAAAGTGAAAATTGATTTTTCTTTTAAAAATATATTTTTTAGCTATTAGTTGTTTTGTGTAGTTATTTATGATTTATAATTAAAATCGACATAGCCATTGGTTATATTTGCATCTATTTGGAAATATTTTGTTTTAATGCACACTTAAATATAATTTGATTGGGTTGTATTATAATTTGCCAAATTGACTAGATCATCCATACTCTTCCTCCTCGCTTTGACTTTAAAGTCATATTTGTATTTACTATTAGTATTTAGTTTTTATTGCAAGTTTCAAACAGTGCAATCAGGAAGGTAATGTTCGTGGCTGATGATGTATTGTGTTGGATTGTATTTTATGGACGGACGGTCTACAATTTTCTACAATTTTTCTTGTGGAACTTAAACGCAGCATCACTGATGACGTTATAGAAGGAAGATAAACATGGCGTCCGGGCAGCAGTGGGTGTTGGTGGAAATGGTGCAAGCGTTTTATGAGGTAAGTTTCTCCTCTCTACAGCTCTGTCGGGTACAACGTGGCGTTTACACGTAGATGTGTCGTATGGTCAGCTACTCGGTGATGTTTTTACTCTAGTCCGAGAGGCTGGTTATTGAAAACTTCCCAGTCAGGAAGTGTCCGTGGCTCGGGGAAGGCGGGGCCGTGGCCGGAACCCGACCAGTCAGAAGATGCATGGAAGATTCTAAGCTTCGTCTGGAGCTAGCTAGCCACGAAAGTAGAGCATATACATGACACTGGTTGTCCGAGTTATAAGGTTGAAGCCAAGATAAATAGTAAAGTTCTATATGTATTTTTGTTATTGTACAGAAATACATTTAAGGATGTTTTGTGTCTGTGCAGTTAGACAATGTCCTGTTGTATAGTAACACTTTTCTAGCTTAGACCATAACTTTACAGCATTTGAGCTATCATGTCACCTGACCTTCATTTAGCCTATAAGCCATAATATCATTCAATATTTAAGCAGTGTGTGAGTTATGTATTGTACAGAGTTTGGTTTAGTGACAACATTCTACTATATTCATAAAATACAACAACATTAGACTGTCGGGGATGACTCGGTGCTCTCTCTCAGTCTTACAGCCATTTACCAAGACGGAGTCAAGCGTTTACTATCCCACGTTAAGAAATATTAGAAAACTACCAAATTGAGTCAAATGATTAACAACAAACTTCAGGAACCAGATCAGGTGGAATGTATCAGACACCACATTATAGAAGACAAGTTGTATGACATTATAGATTCACAGTAAAAGATGAGCAATATGTCCACATTCTGTATGGGCGTTATTGTGTAAAGGCTGGTCAATATTACTGAAGGAATTACTGTGAAAGTGAATGGACTATGCATTGTTGTTGTTCACTGGGTGTGTCATCAGAATCAAATTCTCTTACTGCTCCCAGATGAGCCTCATCTAATGCATTGTGGGAGAGGAGAATGCGAAGAAAGAAAGACGGTTGGTTTTAGTCGTGTTCCACTTGAAACTAGGGATTGACCGATACTGGTTTTTCAAGGTCGATTATTATTAGTATTATTAGTTTAGGCAAACCGATAACTGATATTTGGAACAGATATGCATTTATAGAGAAGAATTAAGATTTTGGAATGTTACAAACTCCAACACAAGACTTTGTTTAAATGCTTTAAGCAATTATTTAATGAATTAGAAACTTTGAACATAATACCCAGAGAGTCACATAGTGTTGTGGGGGGGGGGGGACATGAAGTCAGACTCAGTGGTGAGTGAATCTGAAGCAGAGGGACAGACACAGAGCTGTAGAGGAGCCAAAGTAGTACTATGTTCCATAATGACCTACCTTTAATAGATGCATTATGGCTGGAAGAGGTTTTTCTAAAAGGAACCTCACAGTCCCTGTTTACAACAGCTCTGGTGATCCGAGTCTGTCTGTATTTAATAAACTCTTGCAGTGGTGGTGGCGCCAAGCCATGTAGTACTTTTCTAAATTAAGCACATTGAGGAAAAGTTAAAAAAAATTATTATATTATAAATTTTTCTAAGATCTTGCAATGATGATAAGAAAAAGGTTTTTTATCTAGAGTTTTGAGTGCCTTTTTGTACAAAAGCTCAACTATTCCCAGTACCTTTTTCCTTTTGAGTTTACAGATATTTCTGTTAATCCAAAAAATTTAAATATGGAATAACACCTGTGAAAATTCATTACAGAAAATTCCTTCATAACAGGATATTGGCCCGTATTTCTACGGACTTTTCTAACAGTGTACGTGAGCCGTCTCTGTGTAACGTAGAGTTCTTCCTGCGTGTCTCTACGACGTGTAACGTTAGACAGCCAATCACAGACATTATTAGATCTTGGTAGAAGCATGCTGCATGCTGATTGGCTCACTGACGCTGATGAGATTTACTCTTTACTTAGGTATTGAAATTGGGTATTGGATGACATTTTTTGATACACATTTCAAAATAATACATTTTATTTTATTTTTTTAAAGATTATTTTTGGGCATTTTCAGGCCCTTATTATTGACAGGACAGCTTAGACTTGAAGGGGGAGAGAGAGGGGGAATGACATGCAGCAAAGGCTGCGGCGAGGACTGAGCCTCTATATGGGCGTGCGCTCTACCAGGTGTCTACCCAGGTGCCCAAAATAATACATTTTAAAGCTGTAATTGCAATACAGTGAAGCCGTCATATTTTTGCTGATCAGAATCTCTCACCGGCCCAGGCCTAAGTCTGACACCCAAATGATCCTGGTGTCCCTGTCTCCCTCAGGCTCCTGCCTATCACCTGATCCTGGAGGGCATCCTCATCCTGTGGATCATCAGACTTCTGTTCTCCAAGACCTACAAGCTTCATGAGACCTACAGACTCACAGAGAAGGTAAGCTGAGCTGAGCTGAGTGTGTTCGTGTGTGTTCGTGTGTGTTCGTGTGTGTTCGTGTGTGTTCGTGTGTGTTCGTGTGTGTTCGTGTGTGTTCGTGTGTGTGTTCGTGTGTGTGTTTGTGTTCATGTCTGTCCCATGGCTCCCTGTTCCAGGAAAAGGAGGACCTGATTGAGGAGTGGCAGCCGGAGCCTCTCGTTCCTCCCGTATCCAAAGACCATCCCTCCCTCAGTTATGATGTTGTCACAGGGTAAAACACTCAGACACCCACCCACAAACACATTACTAACAAGATCTTCTCCTGGTGGCTAGGCCCGTTACTGTTATTACATAACTATTTTCTAATTGTCTTTTTTTTTTAAATAATCGCGGTTTCTTTGTTTAACCGAAATTGCTAACATGAGCTAGTACTCCAGTGCTGTACTTGAGGTACTTGTACTTTACTTGAGTCTTTTCTTTTCATGCCACTTTCTACTTCTACTCCGCTACATTTCAGAGAGAAATATTGGACTTTTTACTCAATAAAACTACTACTTACTACATTCATCTGTTACAGCTTCAGTTACTAGTTACTTTACACATTAAGATTCCTGCATACAAAACACATGTAGTTTATAAAATACATAAAATATATATATATATATATATATATATAACATACATAATATAACGGCCTACAAGTCCAGCTGAGATGATCAGACCATTAAACACACAACTGGTTGGATCCTTTACTCTTTCTACAATGGGAGGAGAGTTCTTTACTTTTAATACTTTTAACTACATTTTCCTGACTTAAGTAACATTTTTAATGCAGGACTTTTACTTGTGGTATTTTTACACTGTGGTATTAGTACTTTTAAATAAGTAAAGGATCTGAATACTTCTTCCATTAAATGTTTCAGTTCTCATCGGGCCAAATGAACCAAATACTCCGATACTTTCAGTCACGCTCGGTGTCTGTTTGCCACTTTCTTTCTTTTCTTTCCAACATCAACCGTACCAAAGTCCCTGCATGTGTAGCCAATTCACAACAATCCATGTGACGTTTTATACAGTCACTAGATGCTGTTTTGTGCTCTGAACGTTACAGTAAGATAAGCATTAAAACACACTGTTTTCCATTACAGACCTCCCAGCCACAACATCATAATCAATGGGAAAGAGTGCATTAACTTTGCATCATTTAACTTCCTGGGCCTCCTCGACAACGAGCGGGTTAAGGTCAGTGTTTATTCTCGAAGCCGTCACTACCTGTAGTTGTACTGTTTTACATGTTTCCTTCCTTTCGACATGCTGTCAGTGTGCGATTGGAACTCTGAATAAATCATTTTCTTCTCGTCATTACAGCAAAAAGCTTTGGCATCGCTGAAGAAATATGGAGTGGGCACATGTGGTCCAAGGGGCTTCTATGGAACCTTTGGTGAGTGAAAAGCTATTTTCAGGCTACATTTACATTGCTATGTTTTGGATCTCCGTGTACCAATTATTTTTATCTCCAGTAGAAGAACTAATCTGTGTTAAAACTAACACGCCCAAACCTCATATCTCATCATCATTCTGGTATACTGGGCATAAACAGGAGGCAGCGTGGAGACTCCGCCCACTGCTGGTAGTTGCCATGGTAATGTTAGTAGCTTTAGTCTCAGAGAAGGAGACGTCGTGACCGATAAGACCCAATCAGGAGGAGAAACGTTGGCGTCAGTGTCGGTGTTGCCAAAGGTCTCCGTTTGAAACACAACCTCCGCAGATTCAGAACCAAAACGGGTCAGAAGTGTTTCCTAATGTCTCCGCTTTAGGGGCTCAGAAACACCAGAGCAGGGGGAATGAGAGGGGGGAACACCAGAGCAGGGGGAATGAGAGGGGGAAACACCAGAGCAGGGGGGAATGAGAGGGGGGAAACGCCAGAGCAGGGGGAATGAGAGGGGGAAACAACAGAGCAGGGGGGATGAGAGGGGGGAACGCCAGAGCAGGGGGAATGAGAGGGGGAAACACCAGAGCAGGGGGAATGAGAGGGGGGAAACACCAGAGCAGGGGGAATGAGAGGGGGGAAACACCAGAGCAGGGGGAATGAGAGGGGGGAACAACAGAGCAGGGGGGATGAGAGGGGGGAACACCAGAGCAGGGGGAATGAGAGGGGGGAAACACCAGAGCAGGGGGGAATGAAGTCAGTTTTGTTTAACCCCAATATTGCTAACATGAGATAAGGTCTTAAGGCGTATGACTGGTAATCGTTGATTTTGTTTAGATATGAAAAATTGTAATTATATAATATATTTTTATTATTATAACAATTGTTAGTTGTTGGCACTTGAGCCTATACACGTTCATAGAAACATATATGACAAGGGGGGGACAGTTAGAAAACATGTTTTATGATAATAAAGAGGCGTGGTTTACTTCATAGGCTGTGTATTTGTTTTATTTCTAACCAAAAGATGTATCCTGGGATTCATTCAAATGTTTAATTTGTTTAAAAAATGTGTATTTGTATATTAATGAGTTTAAATTATATTGTTAAATCCTAATTATTTCTGAGATAATTAATTTTGAATTGTTCCAGCTGTAAACTCTGGTCTAACTTCTTAGCGTCTCCCCCCAGATGTTCACCTGGAGCTGGAGAGTCGTCTGGCCAACTTCATGAAGACAGAAGAGGCCATCATCTATTCCTACGGCTTTGCAACCATCGCCAGTGCAATCCCTGCCTACTCCAAGAGGGGTGACATCATCTTTGTGTATGTAATGTCTCTTCTAACCAGGGCTAGGTAGAACTCGAGTCTGGACTCAAGACGTTGTTCTATTGTGTCTGACTCGTCTTGGACCCGTTGGTATCTGGACTAGACTTGTCTCGGACTCAGCCGTTGGACTGGCCAAATATTCTCTTGGTCTCGACCGAGTCCAGCACTATATGCTTTTGTTCTAAAGTAACTTTCTCCTTCAAAACAAACCCATTGATAAAATATTAGTTTAATTTAAAATCCATCTAGAACGGGCGTTGCCTGGGATACGCCTGGCTGCGTTATTGACCTCAATCATCAGACATCAGTCAGTTTGATTTTGGCCACAGACACAACGTCAGAGAGTTCTTTGTACTCTGATTCTTCAGGACAAGTGATAAGTTCAAGAATGGGAACATATCAGTTTTTTAGAGACACCTGTGTTGCTTGTTATTTGTTACATTTTCCGTCGGTGTTCCAAGTTAAATTGCTCTATTTAAAGTAAATAATATGGCCTAATTTATCCTACAGTGTTGTTACTTTTTCCATCCATCCATCCATCTTCATCCGCTTATCCGGGGTCGGGTCGCGGGGGTAGCAGCTCAGGGGGCATCCTTACCAGATGCCCGAACCACCTCAACTGGCTCCTTTCGACGCAAAGGAGCAGCGGCTCTACTCCGAGCTCCTCACGGATAACTGAGCTTCTCACCCTATCTCTAAGGGAGACGCCAGCTACCCTCCTGAGGAAACCCATTTTGGCCGCTTGTACCCTGGATCTTGTTCTTTCGGTCATGACCCAGCCTTCATGACCATAGGTGAGGGTAGGAACAAAAACTGACCGGTAGATTGAGAGCTTTGCCTTCTGGCTCAGCTCTCTTTTCGTCACAACGGTGCGATAAATTGAATGTAATACCGCACCTGCTGTGCCGATTCTCCGACCAATCTCCCGCTCCATTGTCCCCTCACTCGCGAACAAGACCCCAAGGTACTTGAACTCCTTCACTTGGGGTAAGGACTCATTCCCTACCTGGAGAAGGCACTCCATCGGTTTCCTGCTGAGAACCATGGCCTCCGATTTAGAGGTGCTGATCCTCATCCCAGCCGCTTCACACTCGGCTGCGAACCGATCCAGTGAGTGCTGAAGGTCACAGGCCGATGATGCCATCAGGACCACATCATCTGCAAAAAGCAGCGATGAGATCCCCAGCCCACCGAACTGCAACCCCTCTCCACCCCGACTACGCCTCGATATCCTGTCCATAAATACTACAAACAGGATTGGTGACAAAGCGCAGCCCTGGCGGAGGCCAACTCTCACCTGAAACGAGTCCGACTTACTGCCGAGAACCCGGACACAGCTCTCGCTTTGGTCGTACAGAGATTGGATGGCCCTGAGAAGGGACCCCCTCACCCCGTACTCCCGCAGCACCTCCCACAGTATCTCCCGGGGCACCCGGTCATACGCCTTCTCCAGATCCACAAAACACATGTAGACTGGTTGGGCATACTCCCAGGCTCCCTCCAGGATCCTTGCGAGAGTAAAGATCTGGTCCGTTGTTCCACGACCAGGACGGAATCCGCATTGTTCCTCTTCAACCTGAGATTCGACTATCGACCGAACCCTCCTTTCCAGCACCTTGGAGTAGACTTTACCGGGGAGGCTGAGAAGTGTGATACCCCTGTAATTGGCACACACCCTCTGGTCCCCCTTTTTAAAAAGGGGAACCACCACCCCGGTCTGCCACTCCTTAGGCACCGTCCCAGACTTCCACGCAATGTTGAAGAGGCGTGTCAACCGAGACAACCCCTCCAGGTCGAGCCAGGCTGAAGAAGAGAGACTAGGTGGAGTCAGGCTGAGGAGGAGAGACTAGTTTGAGTCAGGCTGAAGAGGAGAGACTAGGTGGAGTCAGGCTGAGGAGGAGAGACTAGGTGGAGTCAGGCTGAGGAGGAGAGACTAGGTCAGGCTGAGGAGGAGAGACTAGGTCAGGCTGAGGAGGAGAGACTAGGTCGAGTCAGACTGAGGAGGAGAGACTAGGTGGAGTCAGGCTGAGGAGGAGAGACTAGGTCAGGCTGAGGAGGAGAGACTAGGTGGAGTCAGACTGAGGAGGAGAGACTAGGTCAGGCTGAGGAGGAGAGACTAGGTGGAGTCAGGCTGAGGAGGAGAGACTAGGTCAGGCTGAGGAGGAGAGACTAGGTGGAGTCAGGCTGAGGAGGAGAGACTAGGTGGAGTCAGGCTGAGGAGGAGAGACTAGGTGGAGCCAGGCTGAGGAGGAGAGACTAGGTCAGGCTGAGGAGGAGAGACTAGGTCAGGCTGAGGAGGAGAGACTAGGTCAGGCTGAGGAGGAGAGACTAGGTCGAGTCAGGCTGAGGAGGAGAGACTAGGTCAGGCTGAGGAGGAGAGACTAGGTCAGGCTGAGGAGGAGAGACTAGGTCAGGCTGAGGAGGAGAGACTAGGTCGAGTCAGACTGAGGAGGAGAGACTAGGTCGAGTCAGGCTGAGGAGGAGAGACTAGGTCAGGCTGAGGAGGAGAGACTAGGTCGAGTCAGGCTGAGGAGGAGAGACTAGGTCGAGTCAGGCTGAGGATGAGAGACTAGGTGGAGTCAGGCTGAGGAGGAAAGACTAGGTGGAGTCAGGCTGAGGAGGAGAGACTAGGTCAGGCTGAGGAGGAGAGACTGGGTGGAGTCAAGCTGAGGAGGAGAGACTAGGTGGAGTCAGGCTGAGGAGGAAAGACTAGGTCAGGCTCAGGAGGAGAGACTAGGTGGAGTCAGGCTGAGGAGGAGAGACTAGGTCAGGCTGAGGAGGAGAGACTAGGTCAGGCTGAGGAGGAGAGACTAGGTCAGGCTGAGGAGGAGAGGCTGAGGAGGAGAGACTAGGTCAGGCTGAGGAGGAGAGACTAGGTCAGACTGAGGAGGAGAGACTAGGTCAGGCTGAGGAGGAGAGACTAGGTCGAGTCAGGCTGAGGAGGAGAGACTAGGTCAGGCTGAGGAGGAGAGACTAGGTCAGGCTGAGGAGGAGAGACTAGGTGGAGTCAGACTGAGGAGGAGAGACTAGGTGGAGTCAGACTGAGGAGGAGAGACTAGGTCAGGCTGAGGAGGAGAGACTAGGTGGAGTCAGACTGAGGAGGAGAGACTAGGTCAGGCTGAGGAGGAGAGACTAGGTCAGGCTGAGGAGGAGAGACTAGGTGGAGTCAGGCTGAGGAGGAGAGACTAGGTGAGCCAGGCTGAGGAGGAGAGACTAGGTCAGGCTGAGGAGGAGAGACTAGGTCAGGCTGAGGAGGAGAGACTAGGTGGACTCAGACTGAGGAGGAGAGACTAGGTCAGGCTGAGGAGGAGAGACTAGGTCGAGTCAGGCTGAGGAGGAGAGACTAGGTCAGGCTGAGGAGGAGAGACTAGGTGGAGTCAGGCTGAGGAGGAGAGACTAGGTCGAGTCAGAGGAGGAGAGACTAGGTCAGGCTGAGGAGGAGAGACTAGGTCAGGCTGAGGAGGAGAGACTAGGTCGAGTCAGGCTGAGGAGGAGAGACTAGGTCAGGCTGAGGAGGAGAGACTAGGTCGAGTCAGGCTGAGGAGGAGAGACTAGGTGGAGTCAGGCTGAGGAGGAGAGACTAGGTGGAGTCAGAGGAGGAGAGACTAGGTCGAGTCAGGCTGAGGAGGAGAGACTAGGTCAGGCTGAGGAGGAGAGACTAGGTGGAGTCAGAGGAGGAGAGACTAGGTCGAGTCAGGCTGAAGTAATTCAGATAGATGAGCGTCCACGTCTTTCCTCAAAAGACCGCGAGGTCGATCACAGATTTACTGATGCCAAAACAGAGAATACGCATTGTTCATACTTTATACAGTGAGCAGCAGCTTCTTATGGAAGTATGATAACGTGAAACACATTATTTATAAAAAAGACGATCGTACACCGACTGAATGTGTAAGCAGCCTAAACATATACATTAACTGACTACTGCTCTGAATTGAAACCATCATAATCATTCCATTCAAGGATTAGGATACTAATCATTTGCACAAAATAACAGTTGTACTCTTTGCCTTAAAAGTAAGCAGAAGATAATGTTCCTCAGGAAATTTACCATGAAGATCAATTTTCTACAACGCTAGAATATGATGTATGAATATCTCTTTCACTCTGTTCCTCCCTCTCTCTCATGGGCTAAAATATAGATGTCCTAAGTCATAATAACTTCCACTGCTTGCTTTTAATGCAAAGTGTACAACTGTTGGTTTTTGCAAATGACAAGTGACTGAATGGTTTCAGTTAAGAGCAGTAGTTCATAAATGTATATTTTTAGACTATCATTCAGTCTGTCCGCTATTATCCGCGTTTTTTTAAATTTTTTTTTAGAGGCTGAGTTTCCTTCTCTACATATTATATGCTTTGCTCCCTTGTATATATGGACATAGAAAATAAAGACACTGACGGAATTGGACTCTAAAATCTAGAAACTATAAAGATAATTAAGTGATAAATTCCATGCACACTGTAAACATGACAGTTATCCCCCCCCCCAACAAAATATAAGGTCAGAAACCATTGAGGTGTCCTCTCCTTGTTGTAACATTAATGTACAGTAGCCTACATCACTAGATAGTTATTGGTTCAGTGAACTAAGACTATAATTTCGGAGGATTGTACCATTAGGATATGTTCTTAAAATTGTACAGTCCTCCCAAATTATAGTCCCAGTTTACTGGACAACACACATTGTGTGCTAAGATACAATGCACATGGAAGAGGAACAAACATGATCTTATTGTTAAAGAATTAAAAATAAAATTACATAATACTACTAAAATAATCCAAGGTGCATTGGTCAACTATAGAAATGTACAGCATTATATGTATCGCCCTTAGTAACAGACTTCATTTAGAACACATTTGAAATGTTATCAGCCTTTTCTAATTATCTCAACAACTGCCGTAATATATTCACCAACAATATGAACAGCAGTCTTCATACAGCAATATAACCGTAACAATGACTGTCACATGAATAATTATAAAAAAATAAATAATGGTCACAACTTTAAATCATAACAGTTCTTAAATGAACAGCAATATGCACCTGTTGTTGTATTTTAATGCAGGCTGATAACAGTAGGGTCAAACCACTGCTGGGGGATCAGAAAAGGCTCCAGGATTAAATAATCCTGGCTGTTAGCCTGGTCGGGAGCAGGCTAGCTGTTAGCCTGGTCAACGAGAAAATCCCGGCTTGATCCCTTATCTTGGTTTTGTGAAACAGGCCCCTGGTCTTGGACTTGTCTTGGACTCAACAAAAATGGTCTTGACTACAGCCCTGCTGCTAACACGTACTGAGCAATATTAAGCCAGGATTCAGTGATCAGACTGAAAAAGCACCCTATACCCAAGTCTTTTTCTTTTGAAACGTTTTGTCACTGCGTTGTTGGAGGGAGCTCCACTGTAATTGTTGTGGTGAATAAAGACTTAAAACTACAGTTATTGTCGGGCTTAGTTCCCCGAAGGTTCACACAGAAAACCATACCTAGCATCTCAAGCCTGCGTGTGTTTATATGTTGTTGGTCCGTTGGGTTTAGTGTGCCACGGTTGAGTGCTTTCACTTTTGTGTTGTGTGTTCAGGGACGAAGCCGCCTGCTTCTCCATCCAGAAGGGTCTCCAGGCATCCCGCAGCTTCATCAAATACTTCAAGCACAACGACATGGAGGATCTGGAGAGGCTGCTCAAGGAGCAGGAGCTGGAGGACCACAAGGTTAGGACAGAGTTATTCAAAATAATAATTTATACTATTTATCCCGCAAGGGAAATTTCAATGCTTGTGTCACTCTGTTGTTAGAAAACACATTACACACAGACTCAGTAGCTTTAAGGTGCTTACACACCAACCAGACGGCCGACCGTCGGCAGTAAAGCCAGTCGGACTGATCAGTCGGGTCCCCGAGGTCCAAAAAGCGCACGCTCTGCACGTGCGCGAAACGTAATACGTCTCCATAGCAGCGGGCGGCGCTTCTCTGTATTGTTTCTCAGAAAATGAAAACCGGCAGCTGATAGGACGAACGTGTCACGTGGGTCTTTTTTCTCCGGAAATTCAAAGCCAGACTGTCATGGTGGCTTGTTCAGAATACGATCTCATATTGGACTAAAATAGTTCACCGAAATGGGTTTCTGAAAACATTTTAAGAGAGAAATAGGCCGTGCAGTTGCAGATTTTCGTCAGATTTTGAGAGGCTCATCCGCTCGCCATTTTTGGGTGAGTCCCGACTGCCCTGTCTCCGACTGAGCATGTTGGGTCGTCCAAAATGAAGGCCGACGGCTCCTCGGACGGACGATGGCACGGAACACACCGAACAGACTCGAGTCACCGACCTCGCCAGACGATAATCGGCTCTGTGTGTCAGCGCCCTTACATGCACTAATGGAGAGCTGTCAGAGTGAGGGAGCTGCAGCTGTCAATGGACAGGTTTGGGGTTCGGTGCCTTGCTCAAGAGCACCTTGGCAGTGCCCAGGAGGTGATCTGACACCTCTCCAGCTACCAGTCCACCACCATACTTGGGTCCATATGGGGACTTGAACCAGCGGTACCCAACCCAACTCCCTACTGACTGAGCTTCTGACCCCTTCGAATGTGATCATGTGACTTACAAATGTAGCAAATGGTATTTTTATAATCCTGCTTTCACTCCGTCTTTAATGAACGCCATATGTCTTACACAAGTCTCCCACACTTTATTTCTGCTGCAGAATCCTCGCAAAGCTCGAGTGACCCGGAAGTTCATTGTAGTGGAGGGGCTGTACATCAACACTGCAGACATCTGTCCTCTCCCAGAACTGGTACATACGATAGCCTTGATTGTCATTGTACATGGTAACATACGACGACATTTTGAGAGCTCTTCTGTTAGTAATAGTAGTAGTAGTAAATGTAGGGCTGGGCAATATATGGATATTATATCCCCATCGATATATGAGTCTAGATATCGTCTTAAATTTGAGAATTTGTGATATGACACAAGTTGTCTTTTTTCCTAGTTTTAAAGGCTGCATTACAGTTAACCCACCTGTTACCGTATGCTGGTAAAATATGCAAGAGGCTGGTAGAGCTGGAACAATTTTAAATGTTGCTGTACAATTGATTGTGTCAGAAATAATTGCGATTAACAATATAATCGTCTTTTTCAGTCAAATTTACAAATATTTATTTATTTATTACTTTTTTAAACAAATTAAAATTTTGAATAAATCCCAGGATACATATTTTGGTTCTATATCACTGTCATGTGACCCAGATAATATAATAACACAAATACACAGCCTATGAAGTAAACCACCTTTATTATCATAAAACATGTTTTCTAACTATATCCCCTCTTGTCATATTTGTTGCTATGAACATGTATAGGCTCAAGTGCCAACAACTAACAATTGTTATAATAATAATAATAATAATAACAATGTATAGTCCGACCAATAATCACTTATATAACAAAATCAACATGACCAGTCATACTCCTTAAGACCTTAGCTCATGTTAGCAATTCATTACTGTTAAACAAAGAAACTGTGATTATTTTAAAAAATTAAGACAATTTTGTAATATTAGTTACAGGTCTAAAGGCTGGTAGTTTTGTTTCACTCACCAGCCAGAAAACAATGGTCATCTATTGAGTGGCTGGTAAGATTTGAACATTCCCTAACCATTTGGCTGGTGGACAAAAAAGTGAATTTTGCAGCCCGCGTTGTCAGCTAACGGTCAACGCTCAGTTAACGGCGGTCGGCTAACCATCAGAAAAAAACAACGCAATAAGAAGCATCCCTACTTAAAGCTGTACAGCATTAGAACTATAGATCCCAGAGTGTCCTTGGCTAAACTGCTGCTGCATTACTTGCAAATGTATTTGAAGTGGCATGATGATGATATTTCTGCATGCCTCTGCTCTGTTGCCCATGCATTGTGTTGCTGTAACCTTACAGCTGAAGCTCAAGTACAAGTACAAGGTGCGGATCTTTCTGGAGGAGAGCATGTCTTTTGGTGTGTTGGGAGAACACGGCCGAGGAGTCACAGAACACTTCGGGGTCAATGTGAGTACGCTTAACTTTAAATGCAGAAATACTAAATATTGACAGAGTCAAAGGCTAGCACCAGAATAACCCTCTGAGGACAAAAGACACACTGGCGCGTCCAAACCATGTTTGACAAAACTCCTGCTCAAAAAGCGATATTACAAAATTTCATTTCAAGCACCGTGAATTTAAGAAGAAATGTGAAAATGCCCTAAGACCTCAGAGGGTTAAAAGTGTAACACTATCTGTATAAAACAAAACCATTTTATCCCAGTGTTATTGTCTTTAAAATGTTTTATTTCTCTCCATTTCTCTGGTGTGCTGATGTGAAATAAGTTAAATTCATTGTTTCCAATAATGTATTATAAGAATGGATGATTATAGATAATAGATTTCATTTAGTAAACGTTTAAATAAAAACCAAAAAAGATGACGAAGTGACCCTGGGATCCTGGTACACTTCATCGATATTCCACATCTGAAGACATTTTGGGCATATTTGTGTCTCATGTGTGTAATAATAACATGGTACCATTTCTGCTGTACGCAGGTAGACGACATTGACCTGATCAGTGCCAACATGGAGAACGCCGTGGCATCCATCGGAGGCTTCTGCTGCGGACGCTCCTTTGTCATCGACCACCAGGTAAATACAACACCATCTGATTGATACGAGTTGAACTGAAAGGGAACCGGAGAGCGCAAATCTCCCAACAAGTCATGCCCTCTCTCACATCGTTAATGCAGGGGGTATTTTCCCAGTCGAGACCTAATTTTTCCCATTTCCGACATGACACATGAATGCAGCACAAATGCCCTATCTTGCAATGTAATTGAAAGTGAAAAATGACTCATGTATCCGCCCCATAATTCGGATCCGCTGTAAAATGTAATGGGTTCTTCCTCGGGCTATCCTTCACCCTTACACCAAGTTTCAGGAAAATCGGGCCAGTAGTTTTTCTATAATCCTGTTGACAGACAGACAGACAGACGGACAAACCAGACATAATAAATATTGAGTCATGAACTGGCTCACGGTTCAGACAAAGAAGGAAGATCACACAAAAGGGTGGTGGTGTGAACACTCCATGACATCAGTGATGTTTGAGTGGAGGAAAATAGTGTATGAAGATGTTGCATGCTGAAAGAAAGACAAAACAAACCTGCCTGTACTGACTCGACAGATGAGTCAGTCCCTCCGACCACAATCTATGCCATTTTCAAGAGAATTGATTGGTCAGTAAGCAGTGCTTCATAACATAACCTGCTCCTGAGCAGATGAGCTGTTTAGCATACGTTACCAGGGTGATTTATGATATTCCCGGTAAAAAGTGAACACGCGTCGTAAGACGGAAAGCCTTGTCCCTGAAATTACCTCGCTAACCCCAACCCTGCTCCGTAGTCCAGGCTCAGGGACACATGGGGAGCCCTATCACTGCTCCACGTGAAGCTTTGACACACAGTCTGAGAGATTCTATCCTCAAATGGTCCATTCCACTGAACCACCACAAAGTCCATTCTGAGCACCCGTGTAACTAATAACATTAGTGATGGCTCCTTTTTATTAAAGTGAGCGAGTAAGCCATGCCACCTGGGTTTGACAAGTAAGAAAGTTTACTGTTGCAGGTGTATCTGATGGCGTGTTGCTGTGTCTTCAAAGTATAACAATGTTAATGTTGGGTCTCTCTCTCGCCCTCATGGTTTGATCCATAGCTGCTTTTCTAAAATACTGCATGGACTGTTTTTCTGCATCTCTAATTGTTGGTTCCTCATATTTTCCCTGGATGGCATCTAGATTTTTGTTCTATTACTTTTTAATGTGGTCCAACAGTAAACAAGACTTACTGAGGGAGTGGTCTCAAGCCTTTTCAAAAGTATCTAAAAACAGATTTAATGAGGTTTTCCAGGAGACAACAGCCCCGCTTGTAAAGCCAGAGCTACACAGGAATGTCTTCAAAACAACAAGGTTGATGCCTTGGTCCAGACCTTACTGTCCCTGTGTTCTTTTCTATTTTCTTTTCCATTTGTAGGTATTGGTTTTTACTGAAATATAAAATAAGAATATTTGGTTTCCGTTGATGTGTCAAAATCCCAACCCTAAAGACATTAACTGTGTGTCAATAACAAAGTCAGTTGAGTGTGTCTTGTGTTTGGCAGCGTCTTTCAGGCCAGGGCTACTGCTTCTCTGCCTCGCTGCCTCCCATGCTGGCTGCTGCTGCCATCGAGGCCCTCAACATCATGGAGGAGGATCCAGGTACACGCTCAGTCTGTGGCTTTCTTTGAGAGAGGCCTTTCCATTTCTGATTCTCGCTGATTAGACGTATCTTTTGAATAAGTTCTGTTTTCAGGCCGTTTCCCACGCATCCATCTGTCCTCATCTGTTTCGCAGATATATTCACGGTCCTGAGGGAAAAGTGCAAACATGTTTACACGGCGTTACAGGGGTAAGTTCACAGTCTGTCACTGTGGCTTGACTAAAGACCTCTATGTATGTTTGAATGTATCTAAACATTTAATATGATCTGTTGCTGGTGAAACTATTTCCTCACATTGAAGCTACCTCCTGTAAGGGAACACACGATTCTAGTTCCAAAAGGGGCTTTCTCCTCAGTCAGTAGTCCAAGTTTAGCAGCAGCAAACGGCTCTGCAGCTCTAAGTACAGGTGAAAACACATTGAGATCCGATCCCTCAGACCATATTCAGAGGTGGTCTGGGACACACCCTGTAGGCCACATTCTTATAGCAGTGAGAACAGGAATTAGGGCTGAACGATTTGGGGGAAAAAAATCTAATTGGGATTTTCCTGCCAAATATTGCGATTACAATTGGATTTTTTTTATTTTTATGTTGCTACATATTTCCCCTTCTACGTTCAATAAAGTATTAAAAACTAAATAAAAGATTCACTGACAATAGGTCATTTCTTTAAACAATCTGTGATATCTCACATTATTCCAGCATTTATCTTATGACAAAAACAGTAAATCTAATAATTAAAAGAGGAATAAGAAATGTTCTATCAAATGTTACACCAAACATTCAACTACGTTCAGCCCTAACAGGAACGTGTCCTGGGCCACATTAAAGTCCGTCGTCTCAACACCATTCATAGCAGGACAGTCAATACACATTAAAACACATATAGACACAACCCCCCTCCCCCTATTCCCCACCCCATTTACTCACCTCAATGAGTACAACTCACACACAACCAGCCTAAATGCAAATGATGTACGTGTTTATTTGCATATAGAGCGGGGAAGTGAGATCTGATCAGAAGTGTTTAGAGACTCATTCTGCTGCCAGGTGAAAACACACACACACACACACACACACACACCTAGGGCTGTCCACTTGGGATCGGATCATTCAGATGGGATTTAATTTAGCAATATCAGTGGCTTAATAATAATTACTATGGGTGGGGGGGAAAAATTCTTTTGGTGACCATTTTTAAAATCAATTCTTTTCCCTAGAATCAATGTTTTTTACTTATTTATTTTTTTAACGAATGATTCACCTAAATATTTCCGCTGACTGACTGACTACATCATATCCGAAGGCAGAAAATCCATCTTATGTTCTTCTTTACAACGTAAATAAATGACATGTGATGTCAGTCTTCAGATTTTTAGAAATGTCTCATGATATATTGTTTAATATAAGTGTTTTAACTTCTGTTTTTGTTAAAGAAGGAAAAGAAAATCCAGATACTCAACGCTATCAAATCCCAATACTTCTAGAATCACAATAAATGAAAATCACAAAACAAATCCAATCAGCACCCATGTATCTGGAAATACAGCATATGGTCCCAGCACTAATACTTACCAACCCCATCAGTGTTGCTCTAATAATACCGTAACAGTAGGTTTGAATCTGCACGTCGTCCCCCTCTCTCTCCTCTTACCTGTCTTCAAACTATCCTGTCAAATAAAGGCCATAAAAGCCCCAAAAAATCTTTAAAACAAAAAGCACACCCCGTCGTGTAATATTGGGATTATACGTACAATGGTTACCAACAAAATCAAAGATATAATCAAACTGTATTCATATTGTGGGGCAATTTGCTCACAAACTAAATAATGACAAAACAACCGAGAGGATGTCTGGTCTCTGTTCAGTCAGCCAGCTAACTTCAGCTAGCGGTAGCTTTGCTAGCTCAATCGGCTTGTAACTGAAATATTTGCCGAAAAAAACAACATTTTTCCATTGATAGATTGTAAACTACTATGTCTGCAAAGTTCACATGTAGGCTATTTTAAATAAAGATTAAATATAAAAATATGTTGGAGAGCTTCTGTGTTTATCACTGTGGTTCGTGATTCATTTTCACCTACCCTGTCTTGATCCTGCCGGTGGGTAGCTTGGCTTGTTAGCTGCTAGCTGTTAGCTGCTATCCGCTACCTGCCGTCCGTGATAAGCGTGTTCTGCCAGGCTTTTGTGAAGTTCATCACGCAGCAGTTCTGAGACTACAAATGAGACCAAGATGTAACTTATATTGCAGCCGATCAGCTTTGATGTGATTGGTGCCAGTCTCTCTCAGATTGTACCACAGACATAAAACCGATTTTTATTCGTCAGCTCTGGGGAAGTGCAAGTTTAACAATACTTGGCTTGAAAAAAAACTGCATTTAGGGCTCAGTTGATGTTGTGATAAAGGTCTTAAATCTCATTCATAATGGTCTTAAAAAGTCTTAAATTTGACTTAGTGAAACCTGCAGAAACTCTGTATTTGTTTCTGTATTTATTGTTTATTTCATATTAATGTTTAATATGTTTGTTTGTTTATGTATGCACCATTCACCAAGGTTAATTCCACATAAGTGTAACTTATTGTGGCAATAAACCCTCTGATCCTGATTCTGGTGATTTAGATTTTTTCCCCCCTGATGTATGACAGAACTCCGGGTCTGAAGTTAGTAGGAGTGCAGTTTGCCCCGGCGCTTCACTTACAGCTGGAGAGAAGTTCTGGCTCCCGAGACTCTGACACGCAGCTGCTCCGCACCATTGTAGAATATGTAAGTCTTACCGCAGTCCCACACCACATGATATTTAAAGATATTTCATTATGGACATACACAGAGGTTTCTAATAATGAGAAAGTCCAGATGTAGCATGACCAGGGCTGGGTACCCTGGGTGCCCAATTCAATACTTTTTAGGCACCGACCGAATTGCCTCTAGTATTGAGTATCAACATTTTAACACCTAAGGAATCTCATCAGCGTCAGTGAGCCAATCAGCATGCAGCATGCTTCTACCAAGCTCTAATGATGGCTGTGATTGGCTGTCTAACGTTACACGTCGTAGAGACACACAGGAAGAACTCTGTTACACAGAGACGGCTCACGTAGTAGGAGCTGATAAATATTAAAAAAAAAAAAGATTTGAGCCGTAATGTCATTTATTTTCGTTTTATAAAATTGGTATCGGAAAAAAAGCTGGGAGGAGGCCTCGGGGGAGACCCAGGACTAGGTGGAGGGATTATATCTCTAACCTGGCCTGGGAACGCCTCGGGATCCCCCAGTCGGAGCTGGTTAATGTGGCCCGGGAAAGGGAAGTTTGGGGTCCCCTGCTAGAGCTGCTACCCCCGCGACCCGACCCCGGATAAGCGGATGAAGATGGATGGATGGATGGTATCGGAAAAAAAGTATCATTTAGGAACCGGTATCATAGTCCCGGTGTTGGTATCGGTACTGGTATGGAATATTTTTGTGCCCTAAGCATGACAATATACATTTGAAAGTCTTGATTTTGTCGAGGCTCCTCATACCAAGTTCAGCTCTGTCACATGTTTATGCCGTTCATGTTACCGCAGCGTAACCATTCACGTGTTGTGTAGTTTTTAATCTCGACTATTTCGTGCTCCCAAATATACATTTGCTTAATCATTTTTGAACCCTGTGTCAAATGGTTGCCCTGAACTTCCCTGTGATTCAAATGGTTGACATATGATTCAGTGTTTGTTATTCAGCGGCTCACAGTGGTTTCCATGTCTTCCATATCAGTGTATGGAGAGGGGAGTGGCTCTGACCCTGGCTCGGTACCTGGAGAAAGAGGAGCGTTTCCTCCCCTCCCCCAGGTAAGAGGCTCTACTGTGCATTGGATGCAGTGCAACAGGATGTAATTGTGCTGAGTCTCACTTTCACCCCTGTATTACACCCACGTGATCTCCTTTCAGTCTAATATGCAGTGGTGGAATGTAAACTTAGTACCGGTTTATCTCACCAGACATCCGAAGGAGGCTAAGTTACCGTATGCTACACTGGAAATGAAAGGATGCATCTGTAACGTATTCTCTTATTGTAAATGAATGATTTTCTGTCTGACTGTATGACCTCCCGGTAACACTAACTCAGTAATCTACAGTGGGTAATACATAGGGGTGTGCAAAAAAAATGGATTCACATTCGCGATTCAAGCTCTACCGATTCAAAATCGATTCATATTTTATTTTTATTTTTTGGTTTTGTAATGGCGTGTATACTATTGTCCTGAAATGAGTTTAGCTCGCCATCGCCATAGATGGCGCTGCGTTGTATTCCCACTGACGTCTGGGCACTCTTGTCATAGTCAGAAGAAGAACCAATGCTCTAAACTCCTACTCTGAACCAAAAGCTCTTTTTATTTAACAGTTTTATTTTATACTTGAATTAAATGTATTAGCTTGGCACTACCGCGTTAGTCCAAAGGGGACGCCAGAATCACCACAGACTGAAAGTTACATATAGACACTTCAAGTAAAGGATCTGAATACTTCTTCCACCACTGCTAATATATTCAGTTTCAATTCAATTTTATTTATAGTTTCAAATCATAACAGCCGTTATCTCGAGACACTTTACAGATAGAGTAGTTCTAGACCACACTCTATCATTTACAGAGACAACTCCAACTCCAGTGAGTCCCCCAAGAGTAAGCATTTAGTGCGACAGTGGTGAGACCAGTAATGATTCATTGTTGTCCTTAATGAGAGACACTTCATCAACACACACACACACTGTACTATATTCTGACACACACACACACACACACACACACACACACACATCAACATGACATCAAGACTTCGTGTAAACATACACGCCGACTTTCTTGAGCCAAGTGGCGTGTTATCTGTATGCATTTTGAGCTATCCGCGTAGATACAGCGTAGATATACACGCGGTTGAGTTTGGGAAAAGAAGAACGGGGTTGGCTTTACACAAACGACAGAGCGAGGAAACGCCACACGCGGGACGCGATCCCTGGTCTCCGGTCTCCTGGGTGAAAGTCCCGTGTTGTTTGACCCATCCTCCACCCCGACCAACCTCCCTACGTGGATTTTCGCCCTTTCATACTACTCCCTACGGCATCAATTCACACGCAATCGCAAGGTAATGTAAGTCAATGGAGGCCAAACGGCGATGATAAAAAGCTAAAAGGCGAGTATGCGTCTTGATAACATACGAATTGGCGTGTCATACATACACCACTTCATGACATCAGTCTACACACACTGTACTTTATTCTGACTCACACACACACACACACACACACACACACACACACTGTACTTTATTCTAACTCACACACACCTTCTTGCTGCCACAAATACTCACTAGAACACCAAATGTGGATTAATCCGCCACTGAAAATAGTCCCCAACAAACTCACTGTTGTGTTTACTCCTGTTTGAGTAACGTTTGTTAAAAACTAGAGTGAGCAGCTGTTTGAGGAAACCACTGAACCCTTTTTATTTTTTTTATTTATTTATTATTTTTTTTTAAATCTTTTTAAATAAATAAAAGCACATATGTGTGAGCTGTTTTTCTTCAGTAGGAGCCAATGGGCTTGGAGCTGAGAGCCACAGACACTCAGTCACAATGTATTAATGGATTAACACATGGCAGCAGATTTCATCACAATAACAAAAATGGAGAACAACACAAGACTTATTCTTTAAGAGGAGGCAACTAACTGTTTTGTATATATGTGTGTGTGTGTGTGTGTGTGTAATTTATTTATAGAAAATGTGTTTTCAAGTATTCTGTCTGTTCAGTCAACCGATATTTACATCTGCTCAGAGCTGCAAATATTATAGATTAATGGATTAGTTGTCAATTGTTAAATTAATCTCCAACTATTTAGATAATCGGCTGAATCATTTTTTTAATGATAAAGCTAGTGTGAAGTCAGCTTGTTAAATGTGAATGTGTTGTAGTTTCTTCTCTCCTCTGGGACAGTAAACTGAAGATCTTTGAGTTGTGGACTAAACAAGACATTTGAGGACGTCATCTTGGGCTTTGGGGAACACTGATCCACATTTTTCACCATTTTCTGACATTTTAGAGACAAAACAACTAATGCATTCATCCAGAATGGACTATGGAGATGGAGGGCAGAGAGAGTAGAGGAGTATATATTCACCTAAAGGATTATTAGGAACACCATACTAATACCGTTTTGACCCCCTTTCGCCTTCAGAACTGCCTTAATGTGGCATTGATTCAACAAGGTGCTGGAAGCATTCTCTAGAAATGTTGGTATTGATAGGATAGCATCTTGCAGTTGATGGAGATCTGGTGACTGTGGGGGCCATTTTAGTACAGTGAAGTCATTGTCATGTTCAAGAAACCAATTTGAAATGATTCAAGCTTTGTGACATGGTGCATTGTCCTGCTGGAAGTAGCCATCAGAGGATGGATACATGGTGGTCATAAAAGGATGGACATGGTCAGAAACAGTGCTCAGGTAGGCTGTGGCATTTTAAACGATGCCCAATTGGTACTAAGGGGCCTAAAGTGCCCAAGAAAACCCTCTACACCATGACACCACCACCACCAGCCTGCCCAGTGGTAACGAGGCATGACGGATCATGTTCTCATTCTGTTTACACCAAATTCTGACTCTACCATCTGAATGTCTCAACAGAAATCGAGACTCATCAGACCAGGCAACATTTTTCCAGTCTTCAACTGTCCAATTTTGGTGAGCTGGTGCAAATTGTAGCCTCATGTTCCTATTGTTAGTGGAGATGAGTGGTACCCGGTGGGGTCTTCTGCTGCTGTAGCCCATCGGCCTCAAGGTTGTTGGTGTTGTGGCTTCACAAATGCTTTGCTGCACACCTCGGTTGTAACGAGTGGTTATTTGAGTCAAAGTTGATCTTCTATCAGCTGGAATCAATCGGCCCATTCTCCTCTGACCTCTAGCATCAACAAGGCATTTTCGCCCCCCAGGACTGCAGCATACTTGATGTTTTTCCATTTTTTTGTAAACCCTAGAAATGGTTGTGCGTTAAAATCCCAGTAACTGAGCAGATTGTGAAATACTCAGACCAGGCCGTTTGGCGCCAACAACCATGCCACGCTCAAAGTTGCTTAGATCACCTTTCTTTCCCATTCTGACATTCAGTTTGGAGTTCAGGAGATTGTCCTGACCAGGACCACCCCCCTAAATGCATTGAAGCAGCTGCCATGTGATTGGTTGATTAGATAATTGCATTAACGGGAAATTTAACAGGTGTTCCTAATAATCCTTGAATGTGAAAGTGTGGGAAGAGATGGTGCTCGTTCTCCAGTAAAATAGTCAGTGGAAACATGAGCGCTAAGACCTTGCTCATTCAGCTGTTGTCAAGGCTTCGTAATGATGTGCGTTAATGCAGAGCAGGAGGAAGACTATATATATTCAAAAGAATGTATTCCTCTTTTTTTATTATATTTACTGTTTTTTCCACAAGATAAATGCTGGAATAATGTTACACATAACAGATTGTTTACAGAAATGTCCTATTTTCAGTGGATCGATCATTGAGTTTCCCCCAGAAAAGTTGATTAGCCTGGCAAGTGTCTTTTTTTTTTTCGACGAGGGCAAGGTTGGGGCCAGTCCCAGAGCATTAATGAAGAGCCCAATTAGCCCTACTCTATCTGTAAAGTGTCCTGAGATCACTTCTGCAAGGACATGACACTATAAATCAAATAGAATCCACTGGGGGAAACTCGTAGGTTAGCGATGCCGCCGGCCTTGTGTGTGTGTGTGTGTGTGTGTGTGTGTGTGTGTGTGTGTGTGTGTGTGAGTGAGTGACCGCTCCGCCTGTGTGTCCACAGTATCAGGGTGGTGGTCACCATCGAGCAGACAGACCAGGACATCCAGAAGGCGGTGTCCTGTATCCAGGAGGCAGCATCAGCCACCCTCAAATGACTGACCACCTGGAGCACTCATCCCTGGGGCGTTAGCAGCCGTCCACTCGGGACAGCACTGGGAGGGGACACTCCCGACTCGACGTGTCATCATTATTGTTACTGATAATTACACGTTCTGTCTGCCAGCCTGGCCTTTGTTTGTCTCTTTTAATTCTCTGTCTCTCTCTTTTGTTCTCATCCATCATGTGTAGGGCTGGGTATCGTTCTAAAATATTCCATACCGATACCAATACCGTGACTTTGATACCGTGTCCTAAACTATACTTTGTGCCATACCAATTTTATAAAAAAGAAATAAAATGACAACATTTCACATTACGGCACAAATCTTTGTATTTATTTCTCAGCTCCGACTACGTGAGCGTCTCTGTGTAATGTAGAGTTCTTCCTGACATGTAACGTTAGACAGCCAATCACAGACATTATAAGATCTTGGTAGAAGCATGCTGCGTGCTGATTGGCTCACTGACACTGATGAGATTTACTCCTTAGGTATTTAAATTAGGTATTGAATGAGGAGGCATTTTTCAATACTCAATACTTTAGAGGCAATTCGGTCAGTACCTAAAAAGTACTGAGTTGGGTACCCAGCCTTTATCATGTGTCATAATCATACTGTGTGCACTACATGTTGTACATTGTTATGAATGTGAGAGTGGGCCTTCAGCAGGACTGTCTGCAGCATACTTCCTGCTGTGAACGATAATGCCCCCCGTCGCTAATAAAGAACCGAACCAACTGCAGTGAGAATGTCCACAGACCAAGTTACCTGTTGCTTTCTATGCACTGACCAAAGAGGAGACGCGTGCTTGTTGTTTTAAAGGTCCAGTGTGTAACGTGTTTAGTTGTTCATTATCTAAATCTGTGTTGCCCATTCACAAACTTGTCCTTTTTCATGAATATTTACCACCACCATCAATTCCAAGTATTCCTTTTGGCTTGAAATGTAACATTTGCGTTTGCATGAACTGGGGCAGACGCTCCATATTCATGCTCCATCTAGAAATACGTTAGCCGGTAAGGGACATACAGGACATACTGCTCCATCTTTCACGTTTTCGTTGTCACATGATGAACTCACAGCTGCTGCTAACGCTGCTAACTGGTATCGTAGCTTCCCGGCCCCCGGCAAGTTTGAAGAAGGAAACATGGAGGACCACACGTATTTAAAATCCAAATTTCAGGAACAGGAGTCTTCTTCTTCTTCGCCAAGAAAAAGGAGATTGAAAAGATCAAGAGAGCGGCTTCTTGAAGCGTGAAGGCTACCGTAGCTGTAATGCGTACTCTGAACTGCGTGGCATGAGAGAGTTGATTGTGATATATGATCTCAACACTAGATGGGAGAGATTCCTACACATTGGACCTTTAATGTTTGCAGTCGATTGGCTCATCAACTGTACATGAGGGTTGTGATGTTCTATGTCACTGATTGTTTTACCACAAATACACACCGAGATTTACACCTGGAGTTTTGTTCTTTGTTTTTCAGTCTTTTGTTCGAGGTGTTTGCATGCTTTACTTTTAGGACTGTAGGGACATCTGATTTAAATTGAATTATGGTGTTTTTTTAGAGCTGGGACGATATGCTTTAGTCCCAGCTCAGAACCTAGTTCAGTTCTTTCCCGATACATGGGTGCTGATTAAATCATGACATTTCTAAAAACTGATAGTTTTCTTAGAAGAATGACATCACGTCAGTCAGTCAGTCTGACGTTTATTTACTTTGTGAAGAAGAACATAAGATGGATTTTCTGCTTTTTCTACTTTTGCTGGAAACAGATAATGACCAATTTGATTAGTTTTTCACTCTACTACCATTTCATTTTTTGACAGGACCACCAACCAAAAAACCCAACAGGAACATGACCAGAGTAGAGAGTTCAGACAGATTTCCTGTTTGCAGATCCGAGTCATTTTCGACTTGGGTCACTAAATGTGCTGCTGACATCCCCAGGGGTTTCTGCTGTAATCCTGATTACAGGAAACTACCAGAGAGTGAGCACTTTGGGGTTAGAGAGGTAACATATTTCAAGAGCTCAGTTAGGAAATGTAGAGATTAGGGAACAATTAAAAGGCGCAAACTGTCTAGTATAATATACTTTATATTATGTACAAAGTCAAATGTAACGTGAATATGTCATGTAGGTAAGAAGCAACATACCCATTTTTTTTCACTCCCTGAAGACATCATGCGAACAGAAGTTATGTAGGAACATGAACAGTTTACAGGAGATTTAAACCGTGTATAGGCTACTTCATTCAACATCTGACGCCATATGTGCTTACATTTACAGACAATTGAACAGTTGAATTAATAAAATATCATGTTCCAAAGGATCAACAACAACAAAACTGTCATCAGGCCTGGTTCAAACCACCATTAGTGGGAATATTCATACACTTTACCCTATCTCAGTGAATGTCTATTGTAGTGGGTATGAAAGTATAATCCTAACCTAAATATAATACAAGTCCAGACATTAGGTCAAATATTTAGCCTGTATGATTTCTACAAAGGTGTATTGTAAGAATGGAGAGAATGAGTATTATGTTAATCAGTGCTGGAATGTAACTAAGTACATTTACTCCAGTACTGTACTTGAGTCCAAATGTTGAGGTACTTGTACTTTACTTTTCATGCCACTTTCTACTTCTACTCCGCTACATTTCAGAGAGAAATATTGTACTTTAGTTACTCCACTACATTCATCTGTTCCAGCTTTAGTTACTAGTTACTTTAGTTACTCCACTACATTCATCTGTTCCAGCTTTAGTTACTAGTTACTTTACACATTAAGATTTCTGCACACTAAACACATGTAGTTTATAAAATCTGATGTTTGATTCTAAAGTAAACTAACCAACAATATAACGGCTACAAGTCCAGCTGAGATGATCAGACCATTACACACACACCTGGTTGGATCCTTTACTCTTTACACAATGGGAGGATTTTTCTGCACCCATAGCCTACTTTTACTTATAATACTTTAAGTAGGCTACATTTTCCTTATGATACTTACATACTTTTACTTAAGTAACATTTTTTATGCAGGCCAGGCCTGTACTTGTATTTTTACAGTGTGGTATTAGTAGGCCTACTTTTACTGAAGTAAAGGATCTAAATACTTCTTCCACCACTGATGTTAAGGTAGAGCCTGGCGCTTCATTAAACAGTAGTTGGACACCCCGTTTCCTATAGGCTCAGCTGCTGTTAAGCTACCTTGGTTCTGTCTCTAGATGGGGCCCTCTACCAATACGTAAGCGTGTGCGTGTAAGCTCGCGCGTGCGTCCGCTCCACTTCTCCAAACTCGCTCGGTTTCTGCGCGAGGACAGAGGCCACTTTGGGAGCAGCAGCTTTGAAGAAGCCGCGCGGCTCTCGACGTCTCTGGCGGACAGCACACGGGATGCACGCGGCTCTGTTTCCCCCTCCGAACCCGCATCTTTCCCGCTCCTCCATGTCGGACTCCTCCGCCACCTGGAAAGTGCGCTTTCTCTCCGGCTGCTGACTTGGAAAACAACAAGAAGAAGAAAAGGTCCAGCAGAAGAAGCCCAGCTCCTAAAAACTGGATGCAATTACCTTCCGTCTCATTTTTTTTTAATTTTATTTTTATATTTCCCTGCGCACGTTAGTGAGTGGAAACTGGTGCTATGGCTACGTGCCTGAAGAGTTTGCTCTGGATGCTTTCCTTGTTTCCATGTCTTAGATGTGACGGTAAGTCTCTTTTATACTTTAATTTTAAAAGATAAAGCACAGGATGAAACAGGGCAGTGACGCACTTACCATGTAGCCTCTACAGTCCAGCCAACAGGCACAACACTGACTAAGTTTCCGATCACCTTCCTTCACATTCAGCTGTGCAGAGCTTTGGCCATTCCTGTGTGCTCTTTATGCGTCCAGTGCGTTGAGAAATGGTCTTACACAATAGATGGAGCCTTTTTCCTCTTGACTTTGTTCTTGCTGTAGTTGAGGTATACAGTTTACAGAGTCGTATCACATCCACAGTCCTGTTCTCCTTTGGAGAACTCACATCCCATCAGCAGAAAAGGCTCATATAGGCTTAGTGCTTAATACGAAGACACTGCATCCTTTACAACTGCATCAAATACTTTCATGACTGAGACACACACACACACACACACACACACACACACACACGTACGTTCATGAAAAGGCAGCCCCCTTAATTAAGTTTCTAAAACGGCTGAGCGTTTATTTAAGAACATGGTAGTTAACTGTCTTGTTTGCCCTTTTAAGCATTTGTTCACGCGCATTTCCCCGTAATGTTTCAGATGTTTGTGGTAGTTTTCAGGGCAGGGGGAGGGGAGAGGGGGGTCTCTCTCTCTCTCTCCCCCCCATATAGGTTTATGTGATCACTTAAACCCTCTTTGTCCTCTCCGGGCTTGTTGACATGTATTCTCCCCCCGAGAAAGCTGCCTGTGTCGGACTCAAAGCGCCGCCGTGTCGTTGTCATGTTGATTGGACGCATAGCTCACGGTGATCTCGCGTCTTTTGTCACTCATGCTAATTCATTTACTCCCCCTGCGGGGGGGCGAGAGCCGCGGACACTTCCTGTTTTCAGCTCTGGCTTTGAGGACTTACCATTTGGTATGAAGTGAAAAGGGTGTGGGGGGGGGGACTAAATGATTAGCACCTTTGCCCCCAGCATTTCTTCATATGATGAGTTAAAAGACACAGTGAACACAAAGGCACCACATGTCCTTATATGGTAACTTATTTCATATTCATACATCAGTAAATGTGCCCATCATTTGCCCATCTCCTTTTGTCTCTTATATCTTTAAAGTTCATTAATGTACACATCTCTATATTTGAATGTATCAAATGCAGCAGTGGAAGAAGTATTCTGATTACTGTAGTTAAAGTACTAATACCACACTGTAAAAATACTCTGTTACAAGTTACAGTCCTGCATTGAAAATGTTCCTTCAGTAAAAGTCTGTTAGTATCATCATGAAAATGTAGTTGTTGTATTAAAACATTGTGTAAAGTGTAAAGGATCCAACCAGGTGTGTGTTTAATGGTCTGATCATCTCAGCTGGACTTGTAGCCGTTATATTGTTGGTTAGTTTACTTTAGAATCAAACATCAGATTTTATAAACTACATGTGTTTAGTGTGCAGAAATCTTAATGTGTAAAGTAACTAGTAACTAAAGCTGGAACAGATGAATGTAGTGGAGTAACTAAAGTAACTAGTAACTAAAGCTGGAACAGATGAATGTAGTGGAGTAACTAAAGTAACTAGTAACTAAAGCTGTAACAGATGAATGTAGTGGAGTAACTAAAGTAACTAGTAACTAAAGCTGGAACAGATGAATGTAGTGGAGTAACTAAAGTAACTAGTAACTAAAGCTGGAACAGATGAATGTAGTGGAGTAAAAAGTACAATATTTCTCTCTGAAATGTAGCGGAGTAGAAGTAGAAAGTGGCATGAAAAGAAAAGACTCACATGTGGCATTTTAGTTTTAACATATGAGCTTCAACATTTCACATAGAAACTACCTGAACATCATATTATGTCATGTGAATGTATCACTTGTGCCTGTCTTGAAAATGACCATATATCAGAAATATATATACAAATTTCCCAAAATAACATGGATGCAGGTAAAATGAATGATTGCTTTCATTGAATTTCTGGGTGTTTTATTTAATGATATAGCATTTGAAGAAAAAAAAGGTTTAAATGGTTTTAGAACAGTATTGTGACTAAACTTTGACATAAACCTGTCTGTGATTCACTCGACATCCTCTGATCTTAACTATTAGTCAAAATAATTCATAACTTCTGCTTTTTTTAAACTCATAAAGTAGGTATAATGTCATATAAATTAGGTTTATTGACCATGAATTAAAAAAAACGCTGAGAAAAGTGACAACAACTTTTTTTAAAGCGTCAAATGCATTGAAAAAAGCACCAAAAACATTATTATTTGTAATAATGTACTTCATATGTACATATGAAGGACAACAAGTTCATGGTTGACAGGAAGACAACACGAGGGTTCACCAGAACACTGTATAGAATACACATTGACAATGGAAAGTTCTCTTTGGCTTTGCACCGGCTGTTGTCCTAGCGTGTTGAAGAAGGAACAGTCTTTGGATGAAATCCCTGACTTCCCAGAATGATACAGACCGACTCAACGTGCAGGTTGAGTGGTCAGCATTTAAAGTGTTTTGAAAGCATCTGTGTGAGTGATTTGAATTACAAGTTAAGAACTAGAATGATGAGAGAGCGTTGTACGGAGAAAGCCCAGGCAGCAGCTGTGAATGACGTGGAAGCGTAGGCTACTAATGAGTAGTACTCCCAGCCGTATGACTCACCGTGTTGGGGTCAGAGTAGAAAGGCAGATCTGCTGCTGGTGAGAATGTGGCCAGAGGGCCTTCCTTTGCTGTGGGGGGGTTTAAGAGCATTATCACCCCTGTGATCATGTTTAACAAAAGCCTGTTGGGGATTCTGAAATACCAGCCCAGCTGCATTTTAAGTGATGTAGCCGTATTCAACTACAATTGTATTATAACAAGTGTACTTTCCATTTAATAATACCAGTGTTTCCCCCCACTGTTTTGCAAGCCTGGTAGCCCACCGGGCCTAAGTTGCCCCCCACCACGCCTAAGCCACTGGGAATTATTTTGTAATGTATTTTTAGACCTTTTTTAAAACACATTTTTTACGGCTCGGTGGGAAACTTAGACCTTAGTCATATTTTCAAATCTCCAGTCAGATTTTAGCACTGACTGAATGTACGGTCCTATGGAATCTGTCTTATAGCTTTTTATTAATTCTCAATTTAGCGATTCCGTCCATGATTCTGTTATCACAGAAACTATTGGGCTCTACATTAACGCTGCCATCAGTCTGGGACTGGCCCAAGCCGGGCCCTCGTCAGTTAGCCACCAGGCTGAACAACTTTTCTGGGGGAGCCCTGAACACAACTTGTTGCTTCATTCTATGCAGGTTATTTTTGTGAGTGTTGCTCATATGCTCCTTTCCTGAAAGCAGACATAAAACAGCAGGTGAGAGTGATTAATGCAGGCTCTCATTCTTAGTTAGGGGAAATAAAGTAGTCATTCTATTGTAATCAGGTGCCCCGCCAATCAAACTAGACGCATCTTAACTAAAAAACATTACATGTGCCACTACTGGGCGGAACCTGTCTGTGGTTTGATGTGCTATATGAACTAATGGCTTTGAATAACTGTTGCATGGCACACACTGTACAAACTTTTCCCAAAGTTTTATTGCCCGCACCATCTACTGTATTACACCCTGGTTTTACCTCCTTTCCTGGCTTCCACTTCCCTGTCTAGCTGTGAAGTGAAGCAATGCATAGCACCACTGGACACGCCAGAGGAGTTAGCCAGAGGTCAGTCCATTAATCCACAGTTTGTGGAAATGTGAGGGAAGTGTTCGGGGCCCTGGGTTTTCCCTCAATTTTTGGAGCAAGGAATCTATTTCTACATTAAAGCCCTATTCACACGGGACATGTATTACCTAGGGACCCTCTAGTAATTTGTAATAATTGAGGAGGTCGTCTGTCATCTAAATCCCAATGCGAATCTGCCATGTCCTTCATTCATCAAGTAAAAATTCTCCCGCAAATTGCCTACCCATATTTCACCAACGGGGCAGTCCAACGGAACAGCACAGCAACTGTTGGGTCTGAGCCACGTCCAGTTTTGTAGCCGGTGTTTGGGATGGAGACATCTGGGGATAGACTGGCAGGAACGGTTGGTCCTTAGGGAGCCAGACGTTTTTAAGTAACTCACTGAGATCATTTTTGCATAATATTCGTCTTGAGAGGACGATAAAACATAATATAAGTACTTGTCTCTCAATGACAGTATCACAGGTCACTTAACGGCACACTCACTCACTTGACAGTGACATCATCACTCCAGTAAGAGATGCAGAGGGAACAGATCCCTGCTGCCTTCAGATGGCTGGAAAGACAGGCACCAGTGCAAAGGAAAGACCTTACAGTAATAATGGAATCGGATCGAGACAGGGACCAGGGTAGGTGAATTTAAACAATGTCTGAGTTGAAAACGCATCTTGTTGTCACGTTAGGGCCCTGTTCATGTGGCACAGACATATTAATTGCATTTTGTATCTGTTAAGAGGCACAAAGGCGCTCTAAAACTTGCCCCGACCACTGCCGTTTTAGCTCAGGGGACGCTTGTAGTACGCAGCTGCAGCTTCTCCATGTTACCTGCACTGATTCGGGTCGTTTTTTTTCTTCTATTGAACATACTTGCGTAGCTATAGCGATCAAGATTAACATAAAAATTGGCCGGAATTCTCCTTTAAGCTAGTATAGCAAAAACTACCCAAGCCCAAACTCGGCTGGAGCACGCAATTCACAGCAATGTCTGTTCAAAGTCTGAATGCTTATTATAATATGGTGATACTAGGTCAAAAATAGATAGATAGATAGATAGATAGATACTCAGTGGAGAAGGGTTTAACAGTTGTATGGCTTGTGACAGGAAGGATTTCCTGTAACGGTCTGTGTGAAATCAAAGCTGTCGAACCTTTTGGAGAAAGTGCTCTGCTGTTGGACCAGTGTGGGGTGGGGAGTAGTCCGGGTTACTAATATTTCCTTATAGTTATATCTGATTGCAATCTCAGGTATAATTCTCTGTAAGCGGTGGCGTCTGTGGTGACCCTGAAGTCATGTGGTTCCTACGTTTTCCTCGTACATTTGTGAGTTTTTTCCTCGTACATTTACTACTTGAATCTCGGCATCTTACCCCCCTCCCTTGGCTCCGTAATTTTTTATTTTTCTCCTTAGATGGGCCCTAATACGCCATCGTCCAGTCCTGCTGGAACAGTTGTGTAGTTTTTTGGTTTAGAAGTCTTAATTGGTGAAAAGTCCCATCACGTGTACCGCCCCTCCCACCCAACAGGTGGGCTGCTCGGTTATGGAACAAATCTGAATCTCGATTATTTTGGTCAAAATTGAAATGACAATTATTTTTTTACCATAACTCATTGACTTTTGGAAAGATGTTGTAATTATTGAACTTAAAAAACCGCGACAAAGTTAAACAACTCCACCGTGAAAACACCTAGAACTGTGATATTTGCCTTCATACTTTTCCCATTTGAACTAATTAGTTTTTATTCACAACACAAGACAAAATAAAAGCTTACTTGCAAAAGGTAACGTGCAAAATGATCATGTTTGTGATCATTAGGAGCTGAAATCCTAATCACGATTAAAAATGTAATTAATTGCACAGTCCTACCCAACAGCTGGGATTGTGGTTTTATTAATTACAGTAGTAACAGTTTGTTTTTCTTCTTCCAAATTTCACCCTCAGTTATTTTAATATTCCTTTTCTATTTGCGTTATCACAGGGTTTGATAGCCCTTCTTCCATCAGTGCTAGTGCCGAGTCATGCTCACAGCAACAGTGCTGGCTTTGTTCTGAGCTGCAGCTAATTGCTGGCTGGTGACACACACTCAAAGGAGTGTGAAGCAGCTCCAGGAAGGCTGCAGGGTGTTATTTTGTTGATATACACAGAGCTTTACAGACAGCCAGAGCCCAGAAATATCCAGACCCTATGTTTTTTTTTAACATTTAAAATGCAATTGAGTGGTGACAAAACTACAACTCTTGGGGCTACTTCACAGATTCACAACTAAAACTGTGTGTACACAGTGTCTCCCCCAAAGCCCTGTGGCAAATGTCTTTAGGGTTATTTTTGGGGACTGGCTCAAGCCGGGCCCTCATCAGTTAGCCACTAGGCTAATTTTTGGTTAACTGCTCCTCAGATCTCTGCAGGGTAAATCCAGACAGCTAGCTAGACTATCTGTCCAATCGGAGTTTTCTGTTGCACGACTAAAACTACTTTTGAACGTACACATGTTCCACCAAAACAAGTTCCTTCCTGAGACTATTTAGCAGAGGCACCGTGGCTCCGTCTGGAGCTTAGCCCCGCCCAAGACGATTGTGATTGGTTTAAAGAAATGCCAATAAACCAGAGCACATTTTTCTCCCATCCCAGAATGCTGTGTGGACTAGCCAGACCCTCCTCCACAGCGCTGTGGCGGAAGGTCTGGCTAGTCCCCCCCCCCCACCAAACAGATGCTACCGAATCATGGTGAGAGCAGGCAAGATGAACAGTGGACAAACAAACAAGCTGCGGTGTCGGACTGGTTAACAGCAAACTGATGACCTACTTTCGCTACAAATCAGTATATTGTTGTTGGGCTGCGACAGACTGCACCAAGTCCAAGTGAAATAGGGCTGCATGATATGAGGAAAATATGTGGTATGCGATAATGTTGTTGAATATGGCGATGACGATATTACTCACGATAAATAAACAAATATTAAAGTGAAGTCAGTTCTGCTGCTTGCAGTATTCTGCTGAAATACAACAAACAGCATATTGAATTTAAAACAAATACAAATAAATCATTTCCAAAACATTCTTTTAATGAACACATTTTACATTATATTGAATATAAATGGCAGCATTAAAAAAAGTAATGTAATAATGAGTTTTCTACTGTTTTGTGTCTATCACGATATGTCGCAGCCTTTCGCGATGTTTATACAAAAAAACGATATATTGTGCAGCCCTAGTATAATACAACAGAAGTAGTTTTTAATACCTTATACCATTATATATGGTATAAGGTATTAAGGCCCAGGGATTGGGAACCACTGATCTATAGCGCTGTAGGCTACTGCACAGGCTTCCTTTCATTTGTGCATAAAAGTAAATCAATTACATAATACATTTAAAGAAAAAAACATTGCAATAACGAAATGCTCAGCTGGAAACCACAGTGCCCCTTAGGAGGATTTTAACACTGTCCTGTATTTGTTGATGTGAGGTGACAAATGACTAACAGGAAGTATACTGCTGTGTGTTGGTGTGTCTCTGCTCTGGTTCTAATTATATTCCTGGATCTGGGACTAATTAGAGCAGTGCAAGCCATTCCCATGGACGGGGCTCTGTGTTGACAGGATGGACTGTTAGCATACTGCTGGGCCACAAGCGGTGTGTTCAAGACATATTAGTTTGCTGGCTTTTTGTACAGACTTCCTGTTAACGTGGTGATCAGTTGTTTAAATAATCATAGAGCTAGGCTTTAATACAACTGTACCAGTGCTGCTGCTTCTAACAGCATGCGATAACCTCATAGATGGCCCTTATCTTGATTGTGTTTTGAAAAGAAACCAGAGAGGCATTAATGCTAACATATGCTGCTGATTACTGGAGCTGGTGAGCAGAAACACAAGACGAGGCCCACAAAGTGTTTGTAGGAGGAAAGGCAGACTAGATCCCTGTGTTCCTCTATCGCTTCATGGTGTGTTTTATGTGTGTTTATTGTTGAGTGTAAACAGGACAGACAGTTTGCATCAGAGTACCAGGCCGCGCTGAAGTGCTGAAGAAAAGAGGGAAGAAAACTAACAATAGCAGAGCACTTTTGAACGTAGAACGAAGATAGAAGATAAAGACACGGATGCATTTTTGAATGTGTGTGCTTTAATGTAGATGTGGCCAGCCCGCAGGTTTGAGGGCGCCATACTGTATACTGAACAGAAACATCAAATGGGTCAGGAAGGTTTTATAAGAATGCCTGTACTTGTAGGTGAGGTGAGAAATGGTTCTTCTCAGTGTCGGGGAACCTATCAGGAATTTGTCAATGGCTTACAACAATCAACATTATCACTGCTGCAGCATATGTGGTCGTGCAGTTGTCAGTTTTGGGCTAGTGTCGCAATGCCAGACCTATATCCACAGCGCTGTGTCAGCGCTGGAGTCTGGCTGCACTGCGTATCTGTCTTGGGATAAGGGAAAAAAGCTCTCGCTTGTTTGCATTTCTTCACAATCGTCCTGGGCGACCCTAAACCCTGGATGCAGCGGCGGAGCCCTTGCAAAAATAGATAGCGGAGACACTGAAGGGGGTGGGGGTGTCCTAGTGATCTGAGGGTAGCAGCTCCTCCTGAGCCTCTCAGTGCTGCCTGGTGGATCTGCTACCTTCTTCCTGACATCAACAGGGTGAAAAGGCTGTTACCCGGGTGGTTTGCAGCGCCTGGTGTAAATATGCTTTAGGCAGAGTAGGGCACCGCCTATTCAGCTAAACAAAGCACTCTCTGCAGGGCCTTGTGGTCCTGTTCTGTGTCCATAACAGGCAGTGATGTCCCGGGTACTCAGGTGATTGAGGTGAAACGGTCTCTGCCTTGCCTTGCTCACCACTGAGTCAGTATGCAGGGTCCCAGTCAGACCCTCTGTGATGTGGACACCAAGGTACTTAAAGCTGCCCACCCTCTGATATTAAGGGGGGCGTAGTTCCTTCCCTGTTGGAACATCTACCAAGCACTTCTGTTTAAGCATACTGGCAGCCTAAAGCCTGTTTTATGGTTCTGCGGAGGCTCCACGCAGAGCTTTCGCCGTAGTCTACGTAAGTGGTCTGATGTTTATACTTGTGCGCTGGTGTGTGTGTGTCGAGCCGGCACGTGTGTGTGTGTGTGTGTGTGTGGGGAGTGGGTGATAGAGCGAGGGAGTGAGAGAGTGACGGTGATTAGCTTCAGAGCGAGCAGCGACTCTAGAGTCCTAGTGAGAAAAACAAAGAGTCTCCTCTGTTCTTTCTGACCACGGTGGAACATCTGGAGCAGGAGAAGTTAACCCTCTCCTTGATTTCATGTTGTTAATGGAGAAGGAGAACCAGGAAATGAGTCGGGGGAAATGCAACGCTACCAAGCCACGGCCGAGCCACGTGTCGTGTAGTTAAATTTTTCGAGAGGTGTGCGTCAGGCTACGGCGTAGGGTCCGGCGTAGAAGCAGAGGGGTCTGCGGGGGTACGCCGTTGATTCAACGCAGAAGCATAAAATGGCCTTTAGCCACATTGTAGCATTTTGGTGGCCTCAGAGATGTTCACAAGTCATTTTTTTGGAAGTCCAAGTCAAGTCTCAAGTCTTTGAGCTCGAGTCCAAGTCAAGTCTCCAGTCTCTGGCCATCTGATCTGTCCCTAACACTGTATTGTTAAATCTTATGAATTGAAAACATGTCCTGTAGCTCCATCCAGACAGTACAGTATCAACATCAGCTGTAGGATAACTTTATGGGGTCTACTTAACACATCCCTCTAGACCTCTGACCTGGTGAAATATTAACCTAAGGCTGTCACTTCATATGGACACAACTATAAAGATACAATGGGCATGTTCCCAGCATTAGCACAACACTTAGTGATGGTTAGCTTGTTACCTGTGATTATATATGCTAAATGTAACGTCTCTTTCACATTAGCGTGTGAGTGACTGACCTATCTGGGTGCGTTTTGAGATGCCTGATGAAGTCCGAGATGATGAAGTTATTGAAAGCAAAACTAATGAGAAAAGACACAACTCCAGGTTGCTTGGTGAGTGTGCGCACATAAGGCGTTATGTTGCACATTATGGCAAAGGGCAGGGGACATGTAGCTCGTCATACATTTCCCCGAAAATAGAATACATGAATACATTTAGATTTAAAAAGCAATAATTGCATGAAAACAGGTTGTTGACGAGTCTCGAAGCTCGAGTTCGAGTCAAGTCTGAAGTCAGCTGTTTGTGCGACTTAAGTGTGACTCGAGTCCGAGTCTCAGACTTGAGTCCCCATCTGTGGATAGCCTTCACTGTGGACTGTTTGGTTCATATGTCGATGCCCACACCAGGCTCTTGAGAGTGTTTTTAATCCTGTCCTATTGTTGTCTGGCAAACACACTGCCTGTTTTTACACCTATTACACCTACCTTACTGGGCCGATTAGTGCAGAAAATGGGTGTGACTGTCAGCCCCCTCTAAAGCAAATGCAGTTAATACTCAGATGGAGGTGTGACAGTCTGAGAGCAGTGAAAAGTTCCATTTAGCCTCAGATAGATGGCCTCTAACCAGTACTACTTTGGATATATAATGGCCTTTACTCAGTGGTGGGGGTGGGGGTAGTGAGCCGTCACTGGTGCTCTCTGGATGGACTTATCACTCTGGGAGGATCTTTATAATGGGAGGTGAATTTGTTACTTCCTGTGTGGAGTGGATTTTCCACCTGTGTCCCTAATGACTAAAAAAATTCATTTTGGCAAATGAGGTGAATTTATAGAGCGTGGGGACTTGAGGAGGTGGAACATGTCTGTGTGAATTAGTCTGGCTGGGTTTTCATAGAAAGGCAGGCAGCACAGGTCTGAAACACACTCCCCTCAGTGTGTTGGAAGGTTGTATCAGTTGTTTGGTTAGGAAGTTGGCTGGATCACCTCTCGAACTGTGTTACATAAATTGTATAGTCTGTTAAGTGAGGGACAGCCCCACCCTCTCAACCCCTCTACACACACTCAGAGGTCAAAGGCCAGCCAAAGCACCGCTGAAGCTGCCAGACCTTTGTGTCTCAGGTTGTATATTGACATTTTGTCACAACAGTTATTAATCAAGAATATGTATGCTGTAGACAACATAAAGTCTATTTTGTATCTGCGTTTCCCGGGAGAGGAAGAGGCTGTGGTATTTATTTTATCTTGTTGGATTCCAACATGAGCCTGGCCATCGTCTGTTTGGATCTGAAGATATTTGGAGCCACAGGCGTTGTTGTTGAGTCTGTTCGTAATTATCCTGTTAAGTGTCCCGGGATGTGTTCTCGTGTTTGACCGTGCATACTTCTCTACCTGTGTAACTGTCTTCAGAGGGGCGTTTTGTATTTATGTAGCTTATATTTGATTCTGGATCCCTCTCACATTCCTTCTTAACCGAATTAATAGAAAGAGTGTTACTTCCAAACATGTGCAGCTGTGCACAACTCGTCCTTGATTATTCAGTATTTCACCAAATTGCCTTTTTCTCCACGATGTGGACCTTATAGGAAACAAAGACAAACAGCTGTGTGATGCACTTTTTATATGAAAGCATTTAGAAAAGGGTTGGAGTATTTTTTTTATTTTTTTTTTAGAGTTTTATGTTACAGTTAATGTAGTCTCGCTTTGCCAGACCTTCCTCCACAGCGCTGCAGAGGAGGGTCTGGCTAGTCCACACAGCATTCTGGGATAGGAGAAAAAACGTTTCTGTGGAACATGTGTACGTGGGGAGGCGAGCTCTGGAAGTAAAATGGCTGTTGAGTGTGTGATGAGAATTTTACCCCAAACAGAGATAAATATAATTAGATTGTCAGTTCTAGCTCGGAGGATGTTTCCCAAATCAACCGGAGTTTAGAATACCAACACAAAGAAAGCAGAAGGTAAGGGACATCCAGCAGAATCCTGTAAATGCCTGTATATATCGTCATCGATATAGACTTCTAGGGCTACATCCAACGATTATTCTCATTGTGGATTAATGTGTGGATTATTATCTGGATGAATGGATGAGGTGTCTGGTCTCTAAAATGTCAGAAAATGGTGAAAAATGTGGATCAGTGTTCCCCAAAGCCCAAGATGACGTCCTCAAATGTCTTGTTTAGTCCACAACTCAAAGATCTTCAGTTTACTGTCCCAGAGGAGAGAAGAAACTACAACACATTCACATTTAACACGCTGACATCAGGGAAGCTTGACTTTTTTTTAAAATGACTCATACCGATTAATCGATTTAGAGCAAATTTAATAAAATAATTGACAACTAATCGATGAATCTTTGCAGCTACCGCCCACAGGAGTTTTACATGTGGCCATAGGGAAACTATTGACTGTTGCACTGAGACAGCTCCCAGTAAGAGGCTGTTGGCCTTTACAGTGTGCCATGGCTCTGTGGAAATATGTTAACAGCAGGGTTGTCAAACTAATGGCCTGTCCCTTCTCCTTCAGCAGATGCTTTGTTAATCATAGAGGACCAGCTCAGAAGAAAATGGCAGCTGAGTTTTCTAGCTTGTTCACAACTACATCTCTGTAATACTGTGCTTCGTTGAGTGTTTGTCTGTAATTATTTTTTTCATAATCGCGGTTTCTTTGTTTAACCGCAATGAATTGCTAACATGAGCTAAGGTCTTAAGGAGTATGACTGGTAATTATTGATTTTGTTAAGATATGACAAATTGTAATTATAAAAGTGATTATTGGTTGGTCTATATATTTTTATTATTATTTAAATTGTTAGTTGTTGGCACTTGAGCCTATACACGTTCATAGCAACAAATATGACGGGGGGGCAGTTAGAAAACATGTTTTATGATAATAAAGAGGCGTGGTTTACTTCATAGGCTGTGTATTTGTGTTATTATATTATCTGGGTCACATGACAGTGATATATAACTAAAATATGTATCCTGGGATTCATTCAAAACTTTCATTTGTTTTAAAAAGTAATAAATAAATAACTAAATATTTTTAAATTTGACTAAAAGAGACAATTACATTGTTAATTGCAATTCTTTCTGAGACAGTGAATTGTACAGCAACATGTTGGGATTGTTCCAGCTGTAGTGGGACCTTTGGGCTCCCCAGTCCTGCTCTTCCCTCTGACTGTTTGGGTGAAGGAAAGAATGACTAAGAGCTGGTTTGGAGAAAGAGTAACAATTGACACTAGAGCTTTGTTTTACATGCATCCAAACACTCTTCTTTTTCTCGCAGGCTGACCCTGGTTTTCACCAGACCTAGCTTGGTATGCACACGCTTACCAGAGAGCCAATAAAATGCAAATGACTCAGCTCTTCCCCCATCACGACCTTCTCAGTCTCATTTATTGTCTTGTCTTTGAGACACCAAATGGCCAAATATTTGAGGGGAAGTGCCTCCCTTTTTATTAGATAGCTATTGTTGTTGTAACTCTGTCACGGGGATGGAGTTACCCCTGTGTGAGCTGCCTCTGTGATGAGGGTTCCCAAGGTTGGAAAACAGCATCAGAGCCAGTAAAGGGGACATTCCATGGCAGGCAAGTGATACCATCTGACAATTCAGAGAAGGCCATAATACATTATGTCAGAAAGACTGTAAGCTTGTGTGTTTATGTCTAGATGATAGCAGTGATAGAGAGCCTGTGGGATAAAAGTAGATACATCTGGACATGGTTTGTGTTTGAGAGGAACTTCACCACCGTCTCAACTCTGTATGGTGCATCAACATTGGTATAGATTCACATTTCAGATAACAGTAGTTTGAGTTCATGGTTTGACATAGAAAATAACAGAGAGCTTAGAAAGTTAGGTGCCTTAAGAGTTGATTATGCTTCAAACGAATGTGGGCATGCCCGCCTCCAACGGAGGAAAGGTGTGGAGGAAGGAGGTTTCAACAAACTAAAAACTAGAGCTGTCCTTGAATAAAGAAATTCTAACTGATATAATTTCATCGACTAATCGATTAGTTGATACCATCGACAGATCTGTAAAACTGAGTTTCTCCACAAAGAATCATGCAAACGCATCACTTTAAATCTTGTGTTTACCAGAGATGTGCTCACAAGTCTCTTGGAAATAAATCATTCAGCATGAAAAAGTTATGAAAAATAATCTTAGTCAACTAAGACATAAGGGAGACACTTAGTTTGAAGCATACTGTCCACTTAACACAAAGGCCACATTAGGCTGCGTTCACATACACCCAGGAGGTCTGGAGAAAATGCAGGTCTTTCATTATCAATGGGGGTAGTGCGTACGCAACCCGATGTCACGCTGCGGTGACCAATCATGTGCGCGTGGATCAGACTTGTCATTGTGTTTTGAGGCGATGTGAGAGTCCCGTACAGGAAACAGGAAAGATCACTGCCTCTATCTCTGCCACAAGAAAGTTTTAAAACACCAAACACAAGGAACGAAATTATTAAAGCATTACATTTTTGATTGAAAGCAAGACAAAATTGAACATCTGTCCCAAATATGTTTATAAGCAGATGAATGAAATATATAATGTCTATGAGATTCATTAACACTTAGTACCGTGTAAGTTATAGTAAACGAGTATCAAAACGAATGTATGAATTCATACTCAGAGTAGCAGTACATTTTTTGAACTGTTTGGTGTTGGAGCCACGTGACTAAGTGAGGTGGTATGGTATTCAGCTTTAGAGCAGTTTGGCTTGTTTTCCCCCGAGGGGCTTCCATCAGATACACTGACCCCTATAGCTTTTATGGGGGTTCAAAGAAACCGCGATTATGTAAAAATAAATTGACAGTTGGACAATTATATAATAATTGTTACAGGCCTATCCACCCCAGTCCTAACTGGCTTGGGAGAGTACTAATTTAGGATTTCTACTCTCGTTTTTTGTCTGAATTGGCTTCATTTCACTCCCTTACCCTGATAGCTCAGTTCACCAACATTTAGTTTCTTCACACGCATAAAGATATAGATACATTATATAATTTGCAAGGGAATATGAAGGACACTTGCCTAAAACCCCTCCATGGGCTTGAAAAGTGTTCTCCAGGTAGTGTATTACAGGAAATAATCACATCAATGAAATATACACAATTTATATGTATCAATCAATAATTTTACACACACCTCACGTTACACGGGTTCATAATACATGCTTGTGGTGGTGAGTAACAGTCATTAAGTTCATGGAAGGCTAGTTCCCCCCCCTCTGTCTTCTGCTGGTCCTACGTCAGCCATTCCTGTTTCAACCAGGAACAAAGTGCTCAGCCCACACTGCACACTTATCTCATCATCAACAGTTCTGCTTCAGCCACTGACTCTGTCAGGGAAGAGTGAAAAGTATGAGTACATCTTTTAAAGATTTGGTTTCTTAGCAACAACACTTTTTTTTAACAATGTTTTGTAGGCCTGCACGATTAATCGTCATAAAACCGCGATCTCGAGTCACCTCTGTTCACGATTTCATTTTTAAACGACTTTGATTTTTTTTTCCTCTCGATTTTTCCCCAAATATATATATATGTCAGTCTCTCCATGGACATATTATTTTATATATTCTTGATCCTAGCACTGATTGTAGGTTTTCTTCCAGATGAGAGCTATAGTCCTTTTTGCCTGTTTGTTGGTTGCTTTGTTCATCCTGAACAGGGACTGCTAGTAGTCAGATTTGAGCTTTTCATGATCACCAGAGGATGATTCCTAGTCAAGTTGGTTACCGTTCCTCTAGGGTCATCAGGGGCCAAAATGTCTTCTTTCTAAGAACATGTAAAATGTACCGCACACATTCATGCTCCCCAGAGGATCAACTCTTTCCATTTTGGGGTTTCCCATGAGCTTTCCGTCAGCACCACCCTCATGAGTATACAGCCTTTAACTCGCTGAGCACGTTCTGGCCGAGGGTTGGGCATTGTTTTTATTTGAACCATTCTGATTCCTATTCCGATTCTTCCTTTTGATTCTGGTTCTTAGAGGGCTGGAGTTGAAACGGGTCACTTGCTTATCTCACAGATAAGAGGAACATTTGATTTTGATTCAAAAGTGGTTTACAGTTTTACCGAGCTTACTGAACACCGCTTACTGAGCTCCATGGCTGCAACACAACAAGTACCTGCTGGCAGTACGGAGTCGCTATGGAAACCAAAACTTGCGCGTGTTAAATTTGAAACCGATGATCGGATTCGAAACGATTCCAAAACAATTCAAATAAAGAAACAATTCCATTGGAATGATAATTTTTAAAACAATTCCAAGTTGGAACCGGTTCTCGATGCCCCATGGTGGATAAACCCCACGCCTCTACTCTGACCCTCGGGACACACTTTATAGTTTTTGGGCTTGGTGCTTGAAAGGCTCTAAATGTAGCACCATTGCCATTATGCTGTATGGATGCATGAAAAGAAAACACATTTGTGCATAGATGCAATATATAAAATCTAAGCTTTGAACGATCTTTTTGGGTTACACAGCAACATGGCTGCTACATTTTAAAGTTACCAGCCAACATGCGTCTTCATCTTAACCAGATTAAGAATCACTGCGCTCATTTCAACATAGTTATTGTTGAAATGTAAAAAGGCACATTAAAGGTGCTGTAGGTAGGATTGGGAAGATCCAGGACTTAGCCCCCCCTTTCCGCTAAAGCCCAAAAACGGTCTCCTAAGCCCCTCCCCCCCACAAGGGAGAATGAATGCGTGAGCAGTGATTGACACGCAGTTAGACACCACCCCGGCCCTGATTGGTGCATCTGAACAGTTAGACACCCCCCTGGCCCTGATTGGTGCATCTGAACAGGGAACTGTGGATTGTTGTAAATCTCTCTCCAGGCTGTAGGTGGAGCCAGAGGAGCTGATTATTTTAATGACCTGCTTCCTGTAGTTCTACTGGAACATAGGGTCAGTTTCAGCAGATATGACAGAATGTTAGTTTCATAAGTCTTACCTACTGTGTCTTTAAGTCATCACCTGTGATCAGATTTGTATTGATGTACAAACACAACTATAAAGTCTTAGGCATCAGGGAGTCAACTTTTTACTACCATTACCTGTGGACAGAAGTACTCCACCAAAACACGTCAGCGTCCACACTGGAACATGAAACTAATGTTTTCAATCCACTTCAGAGAAGACTTTCAATGGTTTCTCAATAAAGAGCTCCAGAATAACTCTGAATCAGGGACTTGATAGTTGTTAAGTTACATGTGAATGGACTTTGAGAAAGTAAACAAGTAAGTAACACTTTATATAGCAATTTTAAAATCAGGCAGTTACAAAATGCTTCACGCACACATGCACAATACCTTTGAAGAAGAAAAAAATAATGTGATTTAAAATACAGCATAAAGGGGGTGCAGCCCTTTACACAAAGGCTAATGTATAAAGGTGAGTTTTTAAAAGACGCTTAAAACAGTCCAGAGATTGAGCAGACCTGACCGACTGAGGGAGAAGATTCCAGAGGGTTGGAGCTAAAATGGAAAAGGCACGATCACCTTTGGTGTAGTAGTTTGATAGAGGAATGGATAAAAGATGAAGGTCAGAGGATGTGATTGGGCGTGTGGTGGAGTGTTTTGTGAAACAGCATGTGATGATGTTGCCTGAATGTATATTATGGTCGTTACATGTGAGAAAGCCTCTCTGTGATTAGTGTAAGAAGTAAGAAGTTAAAACATGGCGTCTGGTGGGGTGTGATAGAGCTCTCAGATCTGCTGGTATGAGCTGTGCCCAGTTTGGTCAGGTGTATGATATGACATGAGGAAAATAATGCGATATGTGATAACGTTGTTGAATATCGCAATAACGATATTCCTTGCGAAAAATAAACAGATATTAAAGTATTCCCAGTTCTGCTGCTTTCTGTATTTTGAAAGGAAATCATTTCCAACATTCTTTTATTGAACAAATTGAATATTGAACTAAATAAAAAGCACCACTAAATAAAGAATAGCAGTTACATTTCAAAGTGCAGTTTTCTACTAATATTTTCTCTCAACTCTGAGTGTCTTTGACGATGTGTCGCAGCCTTTCGCGATGCGTTTATTGCGCCAATTGATATCACGATGATGATAAAAAAACAATATATTGTGCAGCCCTAAAATAAACTCCCCTTTTTATTGTATCTGCTCTTATAAAAGATATTTCCTGAATGTAGCGGAGTCTGAAGACAACAGACAAAAACAAAAAAAATAGCGACTGGAAAATCATCAAGTACCATCAGTAGGCTATAAGTGATTATGGTCTGTTACTGCATCCATGCAGAATCATCCTGGTCCGCATCGCGATGCATCGATGCAATTTCAATCCCCCTAATTCCTAGGGGAAATTACATCCTGTAATTAAAACACATAGATCCAAACCGAACCATATTAAAAAGAACCAAAAATGACTTTTTGATTTGAGATGATTGTTTTGAGAACAATGTAGGGATGTCCATATGTAATGACCCCGTTAATATAAACCTTAAAACAGCAGTGTGGTTCTTTCTTTTTAAGAAAGCACTTATCAGTGTAACTGAGGAGGCCCTGAATAACTCCCATGACAGAAAACTGAGAGGCTGACGGCTGAGAGGGACAGAGGAGGCACAGTGCGCTCTGAATTGGATATCTATTAGAAGGAGTTTGACCAGGACTTGACTTGTTTGGACTGGAGAGATAATGTGTGCCCCCACCCCCCCGCGCCCCGCCAGCTACACTGAGACCATAGCAATATATACGTAGTCTGAGCGGCATCAGGTCAAGTGCCAGATTAACGGATAGAATGCAGTTGGTTGTGTCGATACTTTTAGAGCACTTTACACTGAATGAAGACAGCCTTTCACACAACACAAGCTAGTGTTGTGGGGGCTTATTAATTATAAGAGCCATGTAAAAGTTTATAATGCTGAAAATTTAAAGCAAATTCAATTTGGCAGTCTCAAAGTGTGGCCACTTTAATGTGGTTAAATGTGAAAATGCAGCTTTTTATCGAAGTTTTGGCCTCCTTTCAACCATTTTTTTCAATCCACTGCATGCATTTACTTTTCCCTGCACTGTGTGGCTGTGTTGTATCCCCACCTCTGTCAGACGCTGATGAATCTTCTGGTCCACCTTTTGGCCCAAACTAATTTAGAATATTTATTGACATCCCTAGAAGGGTCCAATATCACTTCTTCACATTCTAAGTCCAGTTTGTTAGGTGGTAGGGTGAGGTGCTCTTCGTACACATCGTCACCTTGTGACCATTGTCATAAAAGCTATTCAACGATTCAGTTGCTCAGCAGGATGTGCTTCATTCACCATACTTAACCACGGACTCCATACAGCTATATTGATTTCAAAAAACACAATCACAAACAATGGCTGCTTGCAGCTTTATATCACTTCATTAAGCACTCACATTCTTGGAGAGAAGAACAGCAGTGGTTGGGTTTTCAGTAATGTTTTCCTCCTTTGACACTCTGTGGTTATTTGCTTCCATGCACTGGGGTTTAACTCAACCAGCAACATCATGTCAGCTTCTAAAGTAGCTCTGCCTTCTAAAAATGTTTGTATAACTCCAGTCTGCTCTCTGCAAGCTGTTAAATCAACCTTCGCCTAAAACTCAAGGAAAGGTTGGAAATGAGAGCAGCAAATGTAGAGGGGTGGAGGATGGGGAGAACATAGACAAAGGTTAACACACACACACACACACACACACACACACACACACACACACACACACACACACACACACACACACACACACACACACACAGAGCAGTTTGAACAAGAGAGGGAAGGAAAGTGTTGAGGTGTGCCAGAGGGCCCTCTATGCAAACCCCAGTAGATGGAGCCGTGGCCTGGCCTCTCAGCTCTCAAAGGGCCCTTTCATGGCCAAGGCAGCAGGCTGTTGGAATGCAGCAGCCAGCAGTCTTATTCAGCCTTGGATGGAAAAGCATCCTTTTGCCCCAATCCCTCATTTTCCAAAGCTGTGGATATGTATAATCAATCACAGCCACTGTCTAAAGTGACGCCTGTAACCAGGCTTTAGGAAACTCGGCTCACTTCTTCTCTCTGTTGGTTTACTGACAAAACATTAGTTTATTATATGACAAAATACTACTTTACTATGTAACAGGGTGCATGGTATATAGTTGGGCTCAATGTCATGGGCATGTCACAGTAGTCTGTGTTTCCGGTGTTACACAATGGTTGGGCATACACCCAATACATTACTTACCCACCGCTGTTTTGTTTTTATACAAATAAAACCCATTTAGTTCATCGACCCATTCATTAAATAACAAAACTCTAACTTCTAAACTACTAAGCCTGCTGTCAAGGCTTAGTCGGACGACAGATGCCCAAATAAAGTGTCTGCTCCGGACAGCAGCAGAGTCGCTGCACTGTAACTGAGGTTCTGCAAAGGCCTGTAAGGTATTCAAGTACACAAGAGCACACAGATCCTTGTGACTGGCATTACGTAGACTCCAGGAGAAACCCTGTGGATGAGTTAACAAAAGGCACAACTTGATGGACACAAGGGGCCATCGTTTCTCCTCCAGGGACCACACGGGACGGCCAGACACTCACTGGACCTCGGAGCCACAAGCACAGAGTAGCAGGACTACCAGCAAGACGATGGCCGAGGAAAGTGAAAGCACCTATTTGGCAATATTTCAAATTTAATCCCAATGCTAATAGAGAACCAAACCCCTCAAACTACTTGTCCATAACAATATCCCCTTTATTACACATTTTTGTTGAATATTCCATTCTGATTGGTCAATCATGGCATTCTACGGTCTGTTAAATCTGTAAAACAGACCGTTGCCATGGATAGAGTAGGTAGATAGATAGAGTAGCATTTTCTTTGATATTGGAGGGTCTTAATAACAACAGCTCTGGTCAAGAAGATGCATCTGAGGCTACTGATGATGAGGAATTACTTTGTTGTGCCATTCATGGATCAGATCATTTTAAAGCAGAACTGGACCATGAGAATGACGAAGCTAGCTCAGACAACATGAGCTCTGAATGTGACAGTCAAGATACTCCTATTGCTGCTATGAACGTGAAAGTAGATTACTAGCCAAATTTCCAACACGGGAAACCAGAAGATCCCACAAGCACCGCACCTTCCTGGAAAAACTTTGGACTTCTGCTGTAGAAGCCACGGCTGGGGAAAAGAAAAGCTTTGCCACCACTTCCAAGTCTAAAGGCTGATGGATGCTCTAAAAGGTATTGGTTTATCCAAACACAGAAGGCTTAGGCTAAAGAGATGCCACATCTGTCAGCTGAGCTAAGACAGAACAGGAACAGACTTGCGATGAAGAGACATACACTGTATACAGTAGATGTACTGTGCAATTTTATATCTTTATCCTGTATGGAATTAGTTTTTTAATATTTCTGTTACAGGCAAACTCCATAGATTTTACACATACAGGCCAGTTTAGTAATGAAGAGTACTGAGTCCCTGGAGGAGCGTTGTCGGTATGGTACCAATTGGGCTGGTGTTTGATACTATTTTATTGAATCTAAATGCAGTTTCAAATCTGCTTATTTAATATAAACATTTTCAAATCTCGTTGAATTTGGCTCTCAAAATTTGAAGCAAGAGATGAAGAAGAATTAAAACTAGCAGCGTCTAAAAATGAGCAGCCTGCTCACCCGAATGTTTGGTTGCTACTAAACAAAAAGCAACAAGAGACTAAAGATCTGGGGAGATCTTCTTTAGCCTCGTAACCTAGCATATCTCAGTATTTTATTAACCTGGAACCAGATCCAAAGCAGAACAGGCTATTGGCTGGTCTCTGTTGAACCCCCACCTTTATAGAAAAGCCATACTGAATCACCCAATCAATCAAACAGACAGTTTGCCTGCAGACTTTATTGAGACTGTTTAGCTGTTCTCGCTGTTATTCCATGTTCTTTCAAGAACAGATCACTCTTTGTTGTTTCCATTAAGTTTTGAGGTTGTTTTTTTTTTGTTTTTTTTTACTTCTGCCATAAATCTGTAACAGATGGGAGCAGTCGGCTGAGAATGACCCAGGGACGGATCAAACAAAGACAAGGGATTTGTTTTGATGCCTCTTCCTTGGAATCAGAACTGTTACGATGTTTAGAAGACATTGCAAACATGTCTAGTTAGGACTGGTCCAACCTACTTGCTACATATCTCCGAAGACTATGCTTGACATGTCTTGGGTGAATACAAATCCAACATCTGCATCTGATGCAGATATTTAGTGAAATAATCCATCCTTCTTATACTGAAGGAGACCTGTCTCCATATCTGCCTACATCTATGGCTGGATTAAACTCCAATCTCTCCAAGGGAAGTGTGGCTCCTGAAAGGAATGCTGTATGGTTTTGTTCGCTGAAGTCCTCATCACCACCAATTTCCTCCACCACCCACATCTGTCAAGCACATGGTCTGTATCACAGGGACGGCAGGAGCCAATGCCAAGTCAAGTCGAGTTAATAACCGAGCTATACGTTGTGTCTGCTCGCATGCGTCTGATCCTGATTAGCTTGCAGAGAGAGAGCCAGGCCCAATCAAACAGAGCAGCCAGAGTATCCATTACACATGCTGCTCATAAAAACATATGTGTTGTGTAAATCAGAGCAAAGACCCAGTTTGCCTCACAGCCGAACTGAGAGAAGTGGAAGAGAACACTAAAAACGACTAGATACGTTATATATTTTATTGAGTTGTGTACTTACATAATTCCAAATGTTTCCAACAGTGTTCAAACCCAGAGATATCTGTCTTTTTATTTAATTTAACAGTCTGCTACATTTAGTCGCCTGTCGATGGCGTCGTATCCCCTTTGTGTCGGTCAGACGCTATCCTAGATTGACCTTTTATCCAGTTTAAAGCCACATTTTTAAGAGACCCTTTTTAGATATGAAGGATTTTAGTTATCGGATGTCTGGATGAGATTTTTTAACATGAAACTGTTTTACTCAGTGTTTACCTTTTTGGCTAATTTGGCTTCTGATGAAAACCTCCTGAGCGATGAACACTGAAGAAGTCTGACTTGAACTTATGTTATAACCATACAGACCTCCACACACATCAGACCATTTTGCTTTCTTTTGAAGGAGAGGTCTGGTTACCAGGGCTCAGGCTTTTCCAACTTTCTTTTTAGCAAAAGTAGCGTCTCATGTTTTATCCCTGAAACACATGGCAGTGTAAACGTTTTGTAACATTAATTACTCAAAAATGTGACCATTTACAATACATTAGAACTATTGTTAAAATAGCGTCGTCCCGATCACCATTTTCTTTATTTTTAATTTTATCATCAATAATAGTAACTTAGGGCTGCTCTATTATTTTGGTCAATATTAAAGTCACGATTATTAAACACGATCGCTCATTGTCTTTTGGAAAGATATTGCAATTATTGAACTTAAAAACAGTGAAACTGTTAAACAAATCAACAGTGAAAACACATTGAACTGTGAAATTTCCCTCTGTACTTTTCCTGTTTGAACTTTTTTTCACTAAAATAAGAGTTTACTTGCAAAACGTAATGTGCAAAATGACAGTTTTTCTCGATTCCGTTGTTTGTAGTGATTGTTAGGAGCCCAAATTGCGATCAAAATGTGGTTAATTGCACAGCCCTATAGTAACTACCTGATGAGTCCAGAAACTTTAGCTGCGTTTCTCTAGAACCTGGAGACCTTCTGAGGAACTCGTTGCATTTCGACTGCAGGGACCACGGTCTCAATTAAGTTCTGGGGACAAGGGAGACAGTACAGGAATCTTCAGTATGGGGTTTGCAGGGATGACCGTCGCCGACCGCTTTATTCATAAAACAAGGAAGTACTCTCATAGTGATGTATGTGGAAACACACAACAATGGGCTGAAGGAACCTTCTAGCTCCCTCAAAATAGTTCTGTGGACTTAAAAGACCCCAGTACCTTCGGTCGAACTGGGCTTTTAGGTCGAAAAGTGGCTATACTGGTGCCCTAAAGATGATGTTTTCTGTCACTTGTTCACTCTGTCCAGATGGGTTAGACATATGTAGATAGATGTACTACATATATATTACATACATTCTGATCAATTGCCAAGAACGTTTATGCTCCCAAGAAGATGAACTCTTAATATTAATGGCCCAATGACCTTTTCAAGCACCACCCTGAGGACAGACTTCTAATTTGTAGCTTCACTGCGGCCAAGCCTAAATGTTCCTTATGTAGTTCCTTTTGTATTTGTCATAATAAACTGTGCAGCCTCTAGGGATCTCCACCACCAAGTTTGACTTGTTTTATTTGGGCTATAGTTTTAACTCTTGAATTCTCTCTATGTGTGATTCTGCAGCTGATCCAGGTCTGTCAGTGGATACAGATGGTCTGGCTGAAGCTCAGAGTGGAGCTGCACCCACAGCTGAAGGTAAGGGAAACATTTCTCGGTTTGTTGGTTATTGAAACGCTCTGTATCGCCCCCTTGAGGAGTGGTTTTAGGGATGAATGGGGGCCGGGTACTGAGGAAAAGGGGGTCGGGGGTGGGATGAAGGGCTGGGGGAGTGCGAGGGGATTAATGGAGGGTCAAATGGGGTCATTAAGGATCTGCCTGGAGGCGTCAAGGAACCCAGGGAGTGAGACTAAGGGTGGGGGCACGTCTTGATGAGCTTTGGCTTCATCATGCACACGATGAACCTTCATTTAGATGGTGTGGTCAGAAATTCCTTGCCTGGAGGGCATGTAGAGTATGTTCACCAGGGTCGCACATTTGTAGTGCCGGACGTTGACATTTGCGTTGCACTTGCACGGACCATGTTTGGAGCCTTACCGATCGCCCCCACCACTAAATAGCGTGGGCAGTTGTGTGACAAATGTATTCCTTTGGATTTTCTGGTAATTACATATAGGTTGCTGTTAGAGCTGTAACCATTCCAAATGTTGCTGTACAATTAATTGTCTCAGAAATAATTGCTTTTAACAATATAACTGTCTCTTTCAGTCAAATGAAAAAAAACTTTTGCAAACAAATTAAAGTTGTGAATAAATCCTAGAATAAATAATTTGGGTATATCTCTGTTACCCAGATAATGTAATAACAAATACACAACCTATGAAGTAAACCACGTCTCTTTGTTACCATAAAACATAGTATTCTTTTCTTAAATGAACATAAAACTGACAATAACCGTTAACAGTCATACCCGTTAGGATGTTAGCAATTAATTGCAGTTAAAATAATGTAAAAGCATTGCAATTAGACAATGATGTAATAATTGTTACAGGCTTATTTGCTGTACTGTAGGTGTCAATATACAGTACATAGGGACGTTTTAGCCATGGTGGCTGCTGCTCAGGTTAGCCAGAGGTTAAAACACTGATGCTCTTCATTTTGTGTTGAACCTGACATTTAATGTTGACACAGTTTTATCAAGCTGTTAAAGGTATAATCTTAAGACACCTCATTAATTACACTTTGTTTAAGTTGTGATGTGCAGATCGTATGCCTTATTGTTGCCAATGTAAATCATACAAAGTGTCTGTGAGTTGTCGGACATGTTTACAGCGCCTGCTGCTAATCTGAATAAATGATGTTACTCCATTAACTGTACAAATTGTTAACGTTATTTTGCCAGTAAGGGTGGCAAATTCCCCTATATAGTTTATCATAGCCCAATAGCACAAATCATGCCTCATAGGGCTGTACACACACAAACTTATAGAAGAAAGATAAACTACATACAAAGCATTACAAACTGGATATTTGACACATACAATACATACAATAAAAACAGCATTTTGTAAAATATACAAAAACATACAGAAGTGAGACAACACATATACAAAAACATACATATAAAAAAGTATGTATGACATACAGTACATATACTGTACATGACCATGCACACAGACTGAGTAAACATGGATAACTGTTGTTTAGTATTTAGGACAGACTAAGTAAACGTGAAGGTGAAGGCTGTAGCAAAAAATGTGTTTTTAGTTCTGATTTAGGGGGTCTACAATGTGCCCCTCAGCCCAACCAAACTGTTGACATGGCCACCCTGGACAGGTCGTCAGGCTGTCACAGGACTGAGCCACGTTCAGACTGGCTGCGTCAGCCGTTACATGATCCGGCACAAACGCAGGTCTTTCCATTCATTTTGAATGGGGTTAGTGCATTTAGGCAGCAGGCCTGCAGCAAAACGTTGAGACCGACTCTGCTTTTGGAAAAACGCAACACCACGTCACACTGCGGCGGCCGGATTACATATTTTGGTCTGAATGAGCGCTGACACATAGAGACAGACAACGGTTCACACTCACATTCCCAGTCAATTTTCAAACTAACTTTCCTCAGTCAGTCTTTCCTCCAGAAGCCAAGTGTTAGTGAATTCATGGCAAGAACCAGGCCTATCAGCTGCATTAAAGAGTTCATTAATGGTTTGAAACAGGTTTGTTAATGTTTATGCCTTCTGGTTAAGCCCTGTCCTCTCAGTTTAGCTCTGCCATGCAGCATGGTGGGTGTTCAGCGCGGCCCTCTGGCCTACAAGCATCAATCATGTTAGAATTTAAGGGGAGGCTTGAATCCTGCTGCAGCAGGGTCTGTTTAATACCAGGGTGGGGAAATGGAATGGTACAATGTGAGGACTGTTTGCACTGACCGTCACTTCTCCAGGGACTAAAGTGAGCACTGAGCAGTAATAGTTTTCATGACCATTTGGGAATCATTCTTCAGAACGGAAAGAAAAATCTGCAGAGCTTTGTATGCAATTCTTTTTCTTTTTTTGTTAAAAATATTATTTTAGGTGTCGTTTTAAAACACAGCATTCATATATGTTCAAGATTCAAGATTCCTTTATTGTTACATCTCAATTATATATATAAGTATATAAGTATAAGAAAGTCTTTTATAAGAGTAAAATACTTTGCTGTTGGCTCCTTGACATTGCAGCAATAAAAATACAATCAAATGCAATTCAATAATATATAATAATGTAAGTAATGTGCATATAGTGTGTGCAAATAAAGTGCGTTAGGTGCTCTGTGTGTGTGCAAATGTGCACATTTAGATATGTGTATTAGAGCTGTCAATCTTCCTGTATAATACCATTCTATACTAATTAATACCATTATTTTTATTTTTCAAATATTTAATGCTCAAATGCAGCCTGTTAGTAATATGTCTTACACTACTCTTATGCATTGTCAATGCCACTTTAAGCATGTGGTTGTTGTTACACGTTCTGTCCACTAGATGGACTTCTAACGTTAGCCTGGCCTTGAAGGGGACCTACGTCATGGTGCATTGCATTTCTGGCACGCCGCTCTCTGTTTACATTATATTCCACCACAAGTACACAGCGACAAACACAAATCAGCAGAGAACTCTGGAATGAAATATTATCTAACAAGTGTAGTGTAGCGGCTCTGTTGTAAAGGCTAACGGTGATTTAAAAGCAACCTGTTTCTTGCAGATTGTCACATTACTGAGAATACAGCTGTTAGAAGGTAATATATGAAGTTGAAGCTAACTCTGACAGCTGTAGGACAGCTAACATTAACTTTAGCTGTCTCCATGAAGCTCCCAGCTAAGCTAACTCTGACAGCTGTAGGACAGCTAACATTAACTTAAGCTGTCTCCATGAAGCTCCCAGCTAAGCTAACTCTGACAGCTGTAGGGCAGCTAACATTAACTTTAGCTGTCTCCATGAAGCTCCCAGCTAAGCTAACTCTGACAGCTGTAGGACAGCTAACATTAACTTTAGCTGTCTCCATGAAGCTCCCAGCTAAGCTAACTCTGACAGCTGTAGGACAGCTAACATTAACTTTAGCTGTCTCCATGAAGCTCCCGGCTAAGCTAACTCTGACAGCTGTAGGGACAGCTAACATTAACTTTAGCTGTCTCCATGAAGCTCCCAGCTAAGCTAACTCTGACAGCTGTAGGGACAGCTAACATTAACTTTAGCTGTCTCCATGAAGCTCCCAGCTAAGCTAACTCTGACAGCTGTAGGACAGCTAACATTAACTTTAGCTGTCTCCATGAAGCTCCCAGCTAAGCTCCTATAACTCATGACGCAGTTAGGAAACCAGAACGAGCTAACTATTGATAACATAAGCATTTTGGCTCGGTGGATGTCAATTTTAAAGTCATGTTAAAACTATTTTCCAACCTTCATCCAATTTCCAGCCGCAGCCTGTCACTCCCCCTGTACTAACGTTACTCTGTACATAACGTTAGCTCCGTGATGTTCAGACCTCACAATGCCTTGTGTTTCTCACTCCCGCTAACTTCATAAAATGAAAAATGAATTGTTCATCAGACGTGACATGACAAAGGCATTTTGTTTTCACATGCAGGTAGGCCAAGGCGAGAAGAGGGAGATTAGCTAACATTAGCCAACATATTTATAAAAAAATAACATTTGAATATTAATTTCAGCATTCGAATAGTATTGATTTTTTTTACTATTCAAATTATATTCAACTTACAGCCCTAATGTGTATGCTGTTTGCATGTTTTTGTGTGTTTGTGTATGTGCAGCTACATCTGTGTGTGAGAGTGTGAGAGTCACAGACAGACGTCATTGTTCATAAGCCTGGTTGCCTGATGAAAAATCCTGTCCCGGAGCCTGCTGGTTCCGTACCATGCAGTGATGCATCCAGTCAGGATGCTCTCATTCTGCCTCTGTGGAGAGCCCACAGCATCTTGGGCCCCCGGACAAACTTTTTAAGACGTCTGAGGTGAAAGAGGCGTTGCTGTGCCTTTTGACTTGGCCCTTGCCTTCAGTAGGTACCAACAAAGTATTGAAGTTCCTTACCCCACTTAGCCCCAATTGTTAACTGAAGTATGACATCAGTAAGCAGAACAATTTTCAAGGCAAACAGATCAAATGAGAACTTTATTTATCCTGAGGGAAATGGCTGTGCCGCAATTGTAATACAAAGTGTGAAGAGTGCAAATATAAAAGTCTAAGATAACAGATCCAAAATATATATGTACACTATATGCAATGCCAAAATCAGGTTATGGATCATGAAATAAAAACGGGTTAAACGATAAGTATTAGTCTTGTCTATCAAATCTGAAGTATAGGTACGTGTAAGAGTGCATGGGCTTAACATAATGACAGCAGAGTTGCGTGAATTCCCTTCTACTTGAAAACAAAGAAGATGGCTGCTGCTGCTGGAGAACAGCGGTCTTTGGAATCGGCTTTGGCCGCGACTCTGGAAGACTTGGAGTTCAGCTTTTCTTTGAGAAAAGAACAAAGAACGGCACTGAAGTCATTCTTAAAAAAGGAAGATGTGTTCAGAGTTTAAAGTTTAATCTATCAACTAGCGTTGCTCTGATTGGTTGTAGTTCTATCCTATTGAGTGCAGAGGGAATTTGAAAGACAACCGTTTATCCCGCCCCTCGGATTGAGCCCTGCCAATGGTGAGTTCCCAGACCCAGCATCTTGATGTGGGTTGGCTTGTCAGGCTAGATGTCTGAATCTCCAAGTGGGTTATTTAAAAGTGGGCCCAGTGTGCATGCAGCATGCTGCCTGTACCTCTGCAGGATTGCATTACATTCTGTCAGAGATTAAGAGATTGAGTGTTGATAATACAGCCATAATTGGGCAACAAACATGGATTGCTGTCATGACAAATACAGGCATAAGATTCTAAACTGGACTGGCTTCATTTTTCACCTGGTTGAAGATCTTTTTGCCATAGCCTTGCAGTGTTTTGCAGCAGTGTTCAGTGTGCTTCAGATTTTAAATTCCTCATCCACACAGACATTGTCACGTCACAGTCATTGTGCCAACACCACTGACACAGGACTAACTTCACTAACATAGGCCACACCATTTATATATAGAAATTAGTTAATTGAAATGATGATGCATGAGTGAAGAGAACGTGAAAGACGTATAACCGTATAAAAGACGGTTACCACAATACCGCAATACCGCGGTCATGTGATGCCTACCGCAGGTCTGAGCTCGTCATCGTCATCACCGCAAAAAAACATTGGCCTGCACATGTGTGCACGTTGTGTCTAATGACATGGATTCATTGATTCTAATGACATGGGTTGTGTCTGATGACATTGTGTTGAGTCGCCCTCTCTGCTCCCTGTCTGCTCAGCTGCTAGACGGGCTGCACTCGGCATTGTCTGCAAACTATTTTATTTATATTTTACTTCATTGACAAAAGAGCTTTCTGAACTGTCTGTGGAATGGATCAATGGAGATGAGAGAAACCATTGTGGCCCTAAATGACAGCAAAACTCAGTAAAGACTCTCACATTGAGCTGAAATGGAAACACTGTACTGCAATCTTTTTATACAGTCTATGGCTACAACATGTTGTAAGGTTTAAGCCGATTTTTTTTCGGGGGTAACTCCATTCACTTTACTGGCAGTACTGACAATGGATAAAGCCACCGTGTCTTGAGAAGCTCTAGCTTGTTTTTTATTGTTCACTTTTAACTCACTTTACATCAACTTTGCTAATTCTTTTTCCTCTCTCTTTTCCTCACAGCGGCACTCATACGCTACTCTCCGTTACCGCTCGCTCTCACGGGCACTGACGTCACTCAGTTAAGGCCCCCTGCCCTTCTCGCTCTAACTTACGCTACTCTCGTAAGGGGGTTGCGGTATACCGCGATACCGCAGGAATTTCTTGAAAAAATCCACACCGTCCCAGCCCTATGTCTGGATTTATCTAACTCTGGGGGACACGGTGAATAAGACAAAGTCCCAATAAGTCAGGGTGTTCCTTTAATACTTAGACCCTTGGTTTACATGTTTTTGTGGTCATATTATCATGACATATACTGAATGCAAAGCAACATTTTTCTTGTCATTGAATTTTTTATTAACTCACGTGCACATAAACAGACGGTATCATCACACATGGTTAGTTCAGTCCTCAGTGCTATTCCTTTAATCACTGCTGCTAAAAACATTCCAGCTGTTTGGGATCTGCACGTCAGCTGTTTCATCTTTCCTTTCCTGCAGTATATCTTTAAATGAAGGATGAATACGTTATAATTAAAGAGCTGCGTGGTGGCATCCCTCATCTGTAGCCTGCTCTGTGGACAGCTCGGCTGGACACCAAGCTCTGTTTTTTCCATTGCGTAAACGCCAGAGCCTGGCTGCTGCTCCCAATGCAGATGGTATTAAGAGCCAGGGGACTTCTGAGTGTGTTTATCAATGCCTCTGCACCCCAACCATTCCTTTGTATTTCCTTATACAGTAATCTGCATAACAGATCCTAGCAGAGAGTCAAGAGTACCGTAACAAGACAGGGTGGAAACTTACAATATGGCTGAACCATGCTTGGTCAATGTGCCAAATTGTTACACATCAGTGGTAGAGACTAGAATGTGAAGTCCTGGATATTAAATGTTCATCTTCAATTTTGTGTGCTCCCAGAAATATTTGTTTTTAAAGTGTACATGGTTAAGCTTCGTTTGAGTCGAATAGTTATAGTATAATAGTATAATAGTAGGACTGTTCGTTCCTGTTTGTTTTGCTGGGCAATGTTTCTTTAAAAGGAATATAGTAATGACAATGGAGGCAACATTTTGTTTTTTAGTACAACTAAGGCTTGCCCCTTGGCATTTCAGGCCAATTTGGGTCCCATCAAGTCTTCCTGTGTTTAGAAGTTTTTTGGAAGCTTGTCTTATCATTCTCTCTTTTTTTCTCTCCTCTCCTTCCCCCCCTCTCCTCTCCTCTCCTCTCCTCTCCTGCTCCCCTGGACACTTTCCTCCTTTCCTCCTTTCTTCTCATCTGTCCCTAACTGAAGTCTCCTGTCTTCTTTAGTCCCTATCTATAACCAGTGGAAACACTATTCAGTTTGAAAGCCTATTTGAAAGAGCAACTGCCAATGGAGAAACTCCAGCACTCGACTGTGGTGTATCTTCATCACTCACTCACTCACTCACTCAGCCAGTCAGGGACAGACTTGCGTGTTTATATGGCTGGCCAAATATCTCCAAACATTCCAGCGTCAGCTCGGCCGTGCTGAGATCCTATCACAACCCTTTGATCAGCACTGTTAGCCTGACTGACTAAACAGTCAGACTGAATCTGAGACCACTACATTACATTATGTTTGGTTGATCCTAGTATGTCAACACTGGAAACTCTTTAGTCTTAAGTCTTTACAAGCAAGCTTCATTAAAAGTTCAGGACACAAACCCTTCCCATCATGCTCTACAGTGTGCACCCAGCTGTCCAGTAGGTCCTGCCTCTATCTCAAGGGACTGAGTTAAACTCCAGCCTGTGTCTCAGTGATGCTGTGATTTAAACTGACTGGTTTATTTGTGTAGACCAGCGAGTGATCAGTTTGTGTGTAATTGTTCTGTGCACGTTGAGGAACGTGCACATGCTCCTGAGCCGCATGCACAGCTGTTGTGTTCACTGCTTTTGGGTTACATGAACACCAACAGTGAATACTACACAGTGCTTTTTGGAGTTGGTTTCTTTCAGCTTTAGGATGATCCAATGATGCGATGTCTGGTCAATTATTAGCTACATATTAAGTAGTGGGGAGACAAATTTCCATTCCGTTACGCTTGTTCAGAAAACAGGTATTAGTTTAATTCAGAATCCATCTAAGCAGGCATTTACATTGGTCGCCTGGGATACGCCTGGCTGCGTTATTGACCTCAATCATCAGACATCAGTCAGTTTGATTTTGGCCACAGACACAACGTCAGAGTTCTTTGTACTCTGATTCTTCAGGACAAGTGATAAGTTCAAGAATGGGAACATATCAGTTTTTTAGAGACACCTGTGTTGCTTGTTATTTTCCATCAGTAGTCCAGAATGTTCTTGTTACACCAGAATAAAAAGACTCAACATCTAAAATATGAAGCTGCACTTTAGCTTTATGTGAGTTAAGTGAAATTGTTATACTAAATAATATGGCCTAATTTGATCCTACAGTGTTGTTACTGTGCACTTGCTTTTTATCATTACAAATAATAATAAAGCAAAAAGATAATCTTAATATAGAAGATATACTGTCTCTCACATCACATAAATTATGAACAGGTAAGTAAGTGGTCTTGAAGAGGATTCTTTTTTTTCTGTCTCGGTTTTGACTGTCTCTCATTTGGACTCGGTCTTGACTCGGTCTTGGACTCGTCTTGGACTCGACCAAGGTGTATTTGACTACAGCCCTGACTGACAGTGACCACACAAGCTGAGTGTAAAAAGGTCTGCATACACAGACACCCTGTGTCTGCTGTCCACAAATCTTTGTTTATATTGGAGTCTCTCTGCACCTGATAAACCTGCCAGTTGGCCTACAATACACATCCTAATATGATACGACATGCAACGTCTGACCTACCGTGGTGACCTTAGGATAGCAGCTCTCCCTGACCCTCTCTGTGCTGGCCTGGTGTATCCGGTACCTTCTTTCTGACCTCAGCAGGGAGAAAAGGCTGTTACCCGGGTGGTTTGGATAAAGAATAAGGTGGTCATTATTCTATTTTGTTTACCAGTAAGTGTCAAGAAACCCTGTGTATGACACTCACTGGTTCACTCTGAAGAAAATTAAATCTTTGAAAACAGCTCACAAATAGTTTCATTTCAATTATATTCAAAGAACTGCATTCACACCACATCAGGAAACGGCGGCTCTCCAATTCCTTTCAATGTGGGAAGTGCGTTTAGGCCGCAGCGGTGGTGGGCCACAGGGGATGCCGAAAAAATGCAGCTGCCCTGCGGTGGGAGTTGAAACAGAATGAACTTTTGGAGAAACACAACTTGACGTCACGCTGCGTTGGCCAATCACATAACCTACCGGCGATCAGACAAAACACAATGGAGACACAAATGGACCATTTAAATAACACTCTGTCAGCTGGTCGCTGCAACGCCTGATTTTGTTTAAATGCAGCCTTAAGGAGGAGGTTGTAGCAGCAAACCGCAATCTGTTGGCATGAGCGCATCAGTAAAGTGATAGTGGGAAATGGCAGGTTATAATGACGGCGCTGTACACCTACATGAACATGATTGGACGTTGCTGAAGAATGAGCCAATGATTGTGAAACATGAATGAAACAGGGTTTCTGAAGACCCCATTTTGCCTATTTCTCAGTTGTCATGCTTCCTTTAACCTTTAACCCATTATGTTTCAGGTTATTTCCTGGAGTTCCAAGAGCCGGTCAACAACATCACCCACTTCCAGGGCCAGACAGCCACGCTGCACTGCAAAGTGACGGGAAACCCACGACCGTCCATCCGCTGGCTGAAAAACGACGCCCCTGTGGTGCAGGAGCAGGGACGCATTACCATCCGCAAGACCGATGCGGGATCCAAGCTCCGCATCCAGGACCTGGACACGACAGACACCGGCTATTACCAGTGCGTCGCCTCCAACTCACTCAAGGTCATCTCTGCCACAGGCGTCCTGTACGTCAAACTAGGTAAGGTTCACAATTATATTTATACATTGACTGAGTTATTATTCAGAGTTAAGTGAAACACTCCTCGTTTTTGATTAATATCTGTTTACACCAAGCAGCAACTTCCGAGTCTAAAAAGTCCAGCAGGGGGAGACTCCACTGGCTCCAGAAAGAAGTCTGTTTCTATAGAAGTCTATGAGAAAATGAGACTACTTCTCACTGGATATATTACCTCAAAAAACATTTTCATAATGAGTTTATGGTCTCAATCGCTAGTTTCAAGTCTTCTTCAACACAGCATGACGTTCATTTAGTAAATGATGGTCCCATTTATTTTAAAATAGAGGATAAAGCAGGGGATGTTTTAGGACCTGTCAATCAGGACAGAGGGTTAGCGATGCTAACCATGCTAACACTGGGGACATTAAAATAGACCTCAACTTGTTTTGGCTGTTGTCCATGTTTTCATCATAAACTTTGACCCTCTCACTTTGTGTTTTCACTTCAGCAAAGTTACTTAGAACATTTCAGAATTCAAATAGATTCTGAGCAGAGCCATAAAGATAAATATGAATTATGTGCTTGTTAACAATTTTATTTATGTTTTTATTTTGGACTAACAGGACAGATGCCCACACATGGCCCAGATGAACCGTAAGTGAACACCTTCTATACATTAGCATGTTTGTCAGAGTGTGTGTGAATACATGTCCTACAACAACAGAAAGGAACATTTTAAAAATAAGAGATCTGAAGTTTGAACCACTCCCACCCTGTAACCCCAGAATGTGGCTAAACAGAGTTAGTAGTGTCTTTGTAGTGTTTGTAATGCCCCTGACAGAGAACAGCATCTGTGGTCAGCTTGACATCACTTACAATGCATTTAAATCTAATGAGGTTTTCACAGCAGGAACCCTCTCAAACCACTACAGCAGCGTCACCCGCTTCTCGGCTGTTTAGTTTAGTCTTATTGTTCTTATATGTGCTTTCAAATGATGCAAACAGTAACTGTCAACCACATAAGTGTTTGTGGGGTAGCAAAGGTGGTTATTATTGTATGCCTCTTTTCCATTTCATTATGTTTATTAATAATATAAAACAGGGGTCTTCAACGTTTTTTTAAACCAAGGACCCCTTAACTGAAACAGAGAAAGAGCAGGGACCCCCCACTACTAATATTGTATAAAATGAAGTTGCATATTAAACTGGGCCTACAATAATGTGTAAAGCATTTACACATACCTTTTTAGTGCATAGAATACTAAGCTATTAACATAATAATTGTTGGCATGATTTTATAATCACGTTTTTATGTTAAACATACTAATATGGCACAGTGACTCCTCAGGATGAACTGTATCTGTCCATGGCTACCTTAGTGACTACCTTACCTATAGGCCAGTCAGCAGTTGGGATTTATATCTGCTAATAATATGTTGGATTCATGTTCAGACTTTTTAATTTTGGGAAACACGTTCAAAAATTGATAATAATTTGGAGGCCCCCCTGCATTGACTCTGAGGACCCCCTAGGGGACCTGGACCCCCTGTTGAAGATCTCTGATATAAAAGGACAGGATATTTTAAATTCAGATTTTTAGTAAAACCTTTTGTGAAATGACATTGGGCACAAATCGGACTCTTTTACGTTGTTGCAAAATTGCCATATCATATACATATGAAAGGGACGTCCTAATGATATTACAGAAGGCTATTGGTATTTTTTGTGTGTTTTAACTCATTAACTTGGAATTATTGCACATTACTTCCATCCAATGTCAGAGTTATTTTCATTGGTTTTGGAAGTTTTTTTTTTCTTTGACTTGACAAGGACAATGCATCACAGTGAATACTAGAGCCGCACACATTCTCAAAATGACATCTTTAGCTGTACAGCTGACAGAAGGGATGGTTGGTTGGTGGTGATGTTAGTGAGCTGGTGCCCGTGGTCAGTATGCCTCGCAGCACGGGTACAGCCTCTACTCAGGTCCACAGTGTTGGAGATCAGAGGGCTTTCAATTGGCTGCTAAAAATAGAGTAGGTCTTTAAAACTGTGCAGTGTAGTGTCAGAGACTTGAGTTATGGTAACATGACACAAAATAGTACAGTCACTATTTTTTTTAACTTATTTTTACCTCCTGTTATTATTCAGAAGAAAAACAACCTTCAGCCAAATTATTGCTGTAACATAAACTTAGTCATGCCACACTGTAAATGTTTTGAATAACTGTAAACACAGCTGTTTTTAATACAGTACAATTGGGTATGTCTTTTAATGTGAAAGCAAATTATAATAGCAATACTTGATAAATAATAGTATATGTAACTTGCTTTAATACGGTAAAATGAAGTAGTTTTTCCAAATGATTTATTGTTAAAACATGAAGAATCTGTGATGGTTACATTTCCTCATTGATTCTTGTCTTACTTACTTTATTAATTAACAAAATTGGCTGTCTGCTGGGGAGCTCCGGCCTGTGATTGGTTGATTAGGAAGGTTTTACTGAGTCCAAAAACTCTAGTCTGGCTATCAGCAGACCAAGCTCAATCTTTTAAGATTGAACATTAGTCTGGGGAGTCTGCTCTGTATTTTCTACTGCACAAGAGGCGGGATCAACGGGCATAGTTCAAATGACTCTGTACGCAATTGGATAGTCCTTCAACCAATCAGACCAACCATCCGGGTGACGTAGCAGCGACAGCGGCATCAATGGGCTGCTGCGCTTCGATGGCCGTCATGCTTGGTTGCTTCTCTATAGTCATCGTGTTAAACCCGCCAATAGCACGCCAGGTGGATAAGCCAGTTTGTGATTGGTCCCCACAAAATTGTAACGGAAGCAAGATAGATACATGTACAGGTTTCCAGCCTGAGCTGCAGGGAGGAATCAAACCCCCGGCAGATGGGGCTGGTTTACCCCGTCTAGCAATAAACCCTGTTCTGGGTTTTACTCATCCCCCAGTAAAGCTTCTTCAGCTGTTGATTGTTGAGCGTTTTACAACTGGTGATATAATGTAGTATATTATGTGAGTAATATAATATACAATACCAGGTGGGTTATTGAGTTACCTGTCAATGCTTTTAAGTCTGAAAAAGATGTCAAATAATAATAATAACTGCATATGCACTCTATCAAATACTTTTTGACAGATTTGTGTTTTATCTTATCATATTTTATCTTTTTAACAGCTATTTTGATCCTAATGTGCGAGTATGTGAGTGTGTGTCTGAGCAGAGTGAATGGCAACAGTTTTCTTTTATGAGACAGAAACATGTCGTTGTATGTGAGCATGCAATGACAATAAGTCATTCATTCATAAAATGTATGGTCAACTCGTGCATTATATTTGCTTATATTTGATTATAATTGGTTTTGGATTATGTTAAGGTTTTAGAATGATCCTGTGGTTTCAGGTGTAGAACTACCAGCTAGCTGCCCTTTCCCTAATGACACTAGCTAGAGGTTTGTATTGTAGTGGTGACGATGGATTTGAAGATTGGTATGCAGGAAATGGCTGTACTGTAGTTACTAAATATCCTCAGACGTTTAGAAGTGCAGATTCATGTGTTTGTGGTGTTAGAAGTGCCTGCCCAGAGCTAAAATGGGCATGCTATGACATGTCAGCTAACACTCATACCTCCCCTGCTTTGACTGACTATTAGAAATGGTGAAGATATTGTGCTGCAACCAAACCATGAGGGTAGCAGCACATCTCTCTCTCTCGCTCTCTCTCTCTTGAGGGTTTGACTCACCATTACGGGGCTGAAATAGATTCCTCTACCAGCAGTCAGACACTAGCCGGTGGTTTGGACAGGCCTGCTCTGAACTGGAAAGAATGCTGATTCATGTCCTCAGTCAGACCAACTGTTTCTGAATGCCTCTTCCAGGGAGCTTATCTCATCAGCCAACAATATAACTCAATTTATGTCTTTTAACTCGGGCTGAGTGTTCATTTTGATGGCACTACAATGCCTTTTTGTCTATTAAAGCAATAGCTGGTATACATTTACTTTGCTGTTTACTTACCAATGCCTTTCTCAATTAGTTTAGGAATTGTTTTATCTGTAGAATGTCAGTGAAAAATGCCTGTTTTAATTCATTTAATTACAGATATTAAGTTTACTTTCATGCATGACAAAGAAAAGCAACGACTGCCCAGAATTGAGAAGCTGAAACCAGCAAATGTTTGACAATAATTTATCATTAAAGCAGTTTCTTACTGAGTGCATTCAGATCACCTAGTCGTTCCCTGTGACATGGACTGCACGGGGTATTCAGCCATGTTAAGTAAGATTCCAAACCAAAGGGAGCAAACATGCCCTACTGTGTGGCTAAGAACTGAACAATGAGTCATCACTTCGCCGGACGTTCAAAAGCTAGATTACCCATTAGTCATTGCGCCTCACTGGAATGATACCGTACATCTTGTAAATTAATCAAATCACATTTATTCACAAGTTACTATAGTAGGCTATATACAGTATATAGTAATATTTTAGTTCAGTAGTGTTAAATATGTCCAGTAGCAGCAACCAATGTGTTTACGTTACCGTGGTAACGCATAGCGAAAGTGGTATCTGAGTTGGTGACTTAGCAGCGTGTTCCCAATGGATGAATATTGTCGAGGGACGTTCCCTTAACCGACATTCCCTGAGCAGGGAGAACAGAACACAGCTACAGACTGGAAGAAGAAGTACATTAATGAATAATATCACAACATCACTCGACCTGTAGTCCCGCTTTGCCAGACCTTCCTCCACAGCGCTGTGGAGGAAGGTCTGGCTAGTCCACACAGCATTCTGGGATGGGAGAAAAACGTGCTCTGGTTTATTGGCATTTCTTTAAACCAATCACAGTCTTCTTGGGCGGTGCTAAGCTCCAGACAGAGCCACGGTGCCTCTGTTAAATAGTCTCCGGAAGGAACTTGTTTTGGTGGAACATGTGGACGTTCAAAAGTAGTTTTAGTCGTGCAACAGAAAACTCCGATTGGACAGATAGTCTAGCTAGCTGTCTGGATTTACCCTGCAGAGATCTGAGGAGCAGTTAACCATAGTCCTCACAAATCCACCAGAGGTTAGAACGCCAACACAGAGACAGAGGAAGGGGACGGACATCCGGACTAAAAGAGGGACAGAATTTAGTCGAAGACTACTCGACCTGTGCCTCAGTTTGATCGACCCACACCGTGTTCCTTAAGAAAGGAAAAGAGGCAGCAGTTGGCAGCCATCACTCCCCCCCACTCATTGTTTAGGAGGACTGTGCTTTTTCCAGTTAAACTCCAGTAGAATGAAATGTTAAAAGGTCACACAGCATGAGGAGGAGCACACTGCTAAGTGCTGGTCAGCTGCCAGAGAGCCACTGCATGAACTGGGGTCATGATGATATTCTTTAACTCAGGGCTGCCAGCATGGGCTCCAGCTAAAAACAAAGGGCCGTCCAAAAAAAGTTGAACCAGGCTCAGCTTTTGCTGCAATGCAACATCAAATACATTTAAACGCACATTCCTGGGAATACGACATAGTTGGTGCAGTGAAAAGTTTTTCCAGTTAGTAAAATCCGGTGTCAGTGTTTCGTCTGGTGCAACAGAAGTACATTGCCAGCTTAAAACCAGACATCCGGCGCGGGGCTCCTCCTAGTCTCACATTGCCAGAGTGCTGTGTCAGCGCTGGAAGGTCTGGCTACACCACACATACATTCTAGGATTGGAGAAAAACAAAACACTCTGGCTTGTTAGCATTTCTTTAAACCAATCAGAATAGTTGCTACGCTCCTGATGGAAGGAAGTTGTTTTTGGTAGAACATTTGCACGAGGGGAGGCGAGCTCTGGAAAGGCTAATTCCTCGCAAAATAAAACACTACATAAAATATTAAATGATGTTAACTGTTGATACAATACAGTTACATGAGCTATTTCAATTAGCAATGTATCGCCATGTGGACATCCTCCCTTGTAGAAGGAGTGTTCGTAACATTGAGAGGCAGACAGTCATTTCCACTTGGAGATAAGCGACAGTAACGTTAATAATTACATAAATGTAATGTTTGGCGGTATGTCGGTGTAAATCATAGATGTGTTTACTTCTGTTGCCAGGCAATCTGCTTTCCTTTACTTCCACTCTCTTGTCCTTTTCTTCTACTTCTTGCTTATTCACCGATTATTTTGTTTGTATGCCCACTGGGGTTTAGGAGAATACTGCAACGAACAATGCGTGCATGCTGGTAGCGCGCACGCCATCTACGGAGGCCCTGATACAACCAAAACTTTATCCTGGAAATGCACTTCCGTTGCGCCAGACTACTGCAGCGCTGTGGAGAAAGGTCTGGCAATGTGAGATTATAAACCATTGTGTAGTGTTTTGGCCTGATAGGCCTGATAAACCTTCAAACTTATAGGACTGTACTCACGTTCCGGAAACAACACGGTCCTTGCTTTGTTTTCAGTCTGAATGGCGCTGACCTGTGATTTACCCTGCTATGATGACATTGGTGGGTGTGGCAGCTAAGTGACAGGAACATGCATCCACCTTCTTTCCAGACAGGAAGAGAAGGGATCAAAGCCTGATACTTGAAATAAACACAACATGGGCCCTATTTTAATGATCTGAAACGCAAGTATCAAAGAGAAGAGAAGCAAAGTGTATGCGCGGTGTGCACACTCTACATTACGGCCAAGCATGCGCCCTTAAAATAGCATCTGAATAAGGCGCCGCTGACTTTAGACTAAGTTTTTCCTGGTCTGTGGCAGAACTGTTTTCTGAAACTGCAAAATAGCACTAGGGAACGTTAGCGCCGGAACACGCCTCCTCTTTTTGCTGAAGCGCCCCCGGGAGTGCAAGTTCATTCCCTAATTTGCCGACGTGAGTCTGTTGAGGGAAAAGTCCGCTGTGCGTCGGGTGCCAAATAGGAATGATACATGCGTCGGTGTACAAAGTCAATTGCGCTGGGTGCAAGATAGGGCCCCATGGGAACCTTCATTAGTATGTGGTGGTATGCAATAAGATGGAACAGTTCACTACTGGGTCAAAATCAAAGGCACCAGTGGGCTTGCTCTGGATCAGCAGCATCTAAATTGAAGAGGTGCTGATAAGAATTATGTGGACAACAGGAGTCATTGGCACTATTTCTTCCCACAATGAGCAGCTCGATTCAATTACCTGTACCATGTCAATCTGATTGTAGGTGATCAAAAGCATAACGACTCACAGAGTCCAGTGTTCACAGAATAGGACAGAGCAGCCGGCTTTGAGTCAGTGTCTATCTTCAGTAAGCATGCAGGCCTTTACTGTGTGTGTATCCACAGCTTTGGGCTCAGACTGTTTGTTTTGTGGATTAAGGCTCAAGTCAGGCCTGGGAGACTAAACCCAGCACAAACATTACATATGAATGACCTCAGCAAAGAGCCACCTTTGAAAACAAGTTCAGATCAGTTGGTTTAACCCGCACAACTTCCTGCACATCACCGACACTGAGCCAGCAGCTCAGCATGCTGGCCTGCAGCCACACTGACTCGAGATACTTTTTATTATTAGGTTTTATTACCAGGGCTGCACAATATATCTTTTTTGTTAATCGTCATCGCAATATCAACACAACACACATTCGCGAAAGGCTGCGACATATCACAAATCGACACTCTTCTTTGTGTTAGTTGAAAGAAAATATATTTATTATTTATTTATTATTATTATTTTATATTCAATTCAATGTTCAATTGTTCAATAATAGAAAACTGTTAGTTAAGATAGTTCATCTTTGCTCTCAAGTACAACACTCACTTAACATATAAGAATAAAAAACAGAAATGACATTAAGAAATATAAAAAAATACTGTTACGTATACGGTATAACACTGCACTAGAATTTACAAATTTACAAAAAATATACAGTAGCAACTGAAGAGAGGGAAGAAATGGTGCAATATCAGTATAGTCCAAGATTTAAGATTTAAATATAAATATAGTACAAGGCAGTTCGGTGCAATGGTCATATATTAATAACAATATTGTAATTGTAAGATTGAAATATACATGAGGTAGATGAGCAGAACAGTGTTGATCGACTTTGTTCAGTGTGAGGGTGGGGGCTATTTCTGAGTGTTCAGCAGAGTGACTGCTTGGGGAAAGAAGCTGTCTCTGTGTCGGCTGGTTTTGGAGAACAGTGCCCTGTATCTCCTACCAGAGGGAAGGAGGGTGAACAGTTTGTGACCAGGATGTGAGGGTCTACAGAGATTTTTCCTGCCCTTTTCCTGACCCTGGACCGGTACAGGTCCTGGATGGAGGGAAGGCCAGCTCAAGGGGGGACTTCTTCTAAAGTCCACTGCCATCTCCACAGTCTTCTTGGGGTTTAACTCTCAGCTGTTCCACCTCCTGTCTGTAAGCAGACTCATCACCATCCTGGATCAAACCAATGACAGTGGTGTCATCTGCAGTTTTACAGATGGCTTCTTTGAGGTGCAGTCATTGGTGTAGAGGAAGAAGAGCAGCGGGGAGAGGACACACCCCTGTGGGTGGTGGGCCAGTGCTGATAGACTGGGTTTTGGATGAGATGCTCCCCAGTCTGACATGCTGCTGCCTGTCAATCAGGAAGCTGATGATCCACTGATAGGTGGTGGCAGGCACTGAGAACTGGGTGAGCTTCTGATGTAGGACGTCAGGGATGATGGTGTTGTCCAGTTCTCCAGTATTATCTTTTAGTGTCACAGACTTTATAACAATATCAAGCAACATTCAATGCAGTCATTCACACATTGCTCTTACGTTTTTGAAAAGGTGACTTGGACTGTGTTATGAGTGCACAGTGCATGGTTTTTGTACTGGGACAGCAGAGGAGCCTATGATGGGAGTCAGATTCTGCAAAGAGCCTCGGAAAAGTTTGGGCTACAGGAAGTCATTTTCTACGAGCCAGCATCAGACTTTACAATCCACCCACTGTGTCTCTGAGCAGGGCCAACATTGATTCATTTGTGGACGGACTGTTATAGTCTGCTGGGACAACTGGTGGATTCAGGTCCTCAGCTGACAAGTACCAACAAACTATGTCTACTACTCAGGCACCGCACTCAGATCGGCTATTTCCAGACTGAATACGGCGCTTGTATTTCTCTTGTATTTCTCTTGTATTTCTCTTGTATTTCTCTTGTATTCATCACATTATAAACTTTCATTTTCTAAATATGTTCAGAAGATGTCATAGTCTCTGCTCTGTTAGCAGTGGGATAACAGCATTGCTCAGTGGGTTTCATCCTCATGTTTTTGTATTGTGCACCTGAAGGAATATATTACTGGCATTGGTTTATTCATTTTAAGCGTGATTTATGGTTCTGCGGAGGCTCCACGCAGAGCTTTCTCCGTAGCCTACGTTAGTGGTCTGAAGGTTATACTGGTGTGTTGGTGTGTGTCGATCTCTTTAATAGAATAGCGGGGCCTGTGTGTGCGTGCGTGTGTGTCTCCCCTGTTCTTTCTGACCATGGTGTGAAATCTGGAGCAGGAGAAGTTAACCCTCTCCTTTATTTCATGTTGTTTATGGAGAAGGAGAACCAGGAAATGAGTCGGGGGAGAAATGCAACGCTACCAAGCCATGTGCATTGCCGAGACGTGTAGTTACATTTTTTGAGAGGTGTACATCAGGCTACAGCATAGGGTCGGTATCTCCACGTACCTACGTACGTAACCACTCTGTAGATTTAACTTTAGAAGCATATATCATGCTTTAAGAGTGGCTTATACCCGTTGTTCCATATGAACTCTTCTAATTGTTTCCCAGACTCCAGTACTACCTGACTGATATCTGTGAGCAGGCTCTCACACCACTGGGCCTCACTATGGACCCTCGGTCATGTTGGGGGTTCAGAGATGCTCTCTGGATGGGAACTTCCTCCTTGATTTCTCTTCGTCCGCCTGATTCCTGGTCTATGACCTTTGACTTCTTCCCGGTCGATCCTGAGAGCAGTTTTGGTCTGTTGTCGACATCTGTAGGAGGCCCGACTCATTTCCTGGTTCTCCTTCTCCATTAACAACATGAAATAAAGGAGAGGGTTAACTTCTCCTGCTCCAGATGTTCCACCATGGTCAGAAAGAACAGAGGAGACTCTTTGTTTCTCTCACTAGGACTCTAGAGTCGCTGCTCACTCTGAGATAATCACCATCACTCTCAAAAGGATCAAACTTTATTCTTAATCGTCACATACACACAGTACAATGTAGTGAAATTCACTGCATTTAACCCAATCTAAGTATTAGGACCAGTGGACAGCTACACATACAGCGTCCGGGGAGCAACTCGTGGTTCAGCGTCTTGCTCAGGGACACTTTGACAGTTCTACGTGTCCCTGAATGTCACACAAGGTTATTTAATAACATTTTTATTTATTTTTTATCTTGCTTTATTTTGCAAGAAAAAAATGAATTCAAATCTTCAATTTCTGTTAAAGTTGTCTGTTTCCAGTATTGATTCAGTCGTTGTCCACGGTCCTTGCTGCTTCACTGACGACGAGTTGTCACAAGTGATGTCATGATGATGTCATGTCGGTAAGGTGTACCAGCAGAGATCTTAATGGTTGATTCGTTTGTGGTAGATGCTGACTCCTTGTGACTTAAAGACTAAAGGTGTTCTGACAGCCTTTGCCAATAATTAACATGTATTTATTATATAATAGTTATCTATTGGTTCTTCACTCATTCAACATTTCCAGTAACAGTCCCTTTATTAAGTTTCCGAAGTAAATGCAGAGCTTCCAGAGTCCTGCTTCTCTTCATAGAAGGAATGCCAGAGGTCTGTTTGGTAATGACTTTTCCATGACATTATGTTTTAAAGTACTCATACTGAGATATGGGGAGTAAAAGAAAAAAGAATAGAATAATAGATGTAAGAGATTTCCAGGAATGAGTGATCCACACAGTGATATGCAGTCAACAAGCGGTGAACTGTTGGCCTGGCAGCAGCTGTGTGTGTGTGTGTGTGTGTGTGTGTGTGTGTGTGTGTGTGTGTGTGTGTGTGTGTGTGTGTGTGTGTGTGTGGATGAGAAATATAAATGGTGGCACGTTGATTCCACTGAGAGCTGCGGCTGAGGGCTGACTGCAAAATAATATTCTAATATTATGACTCTTGGTAGTGTTTAATAGACCTTAGAGCTTTTGGTGCAACTTAGGATACTTGTGGAAATGTATTTTTTAGTCTCACAGTACTGACTAGCTATGGGCCGGTTACCAGTTTGAAAAAGTCACGGTTTCATAACCACTAAAACTTCCCGTCATACCGTTCCTGTGGTATGAGCTGTTTTTGGAGTCTTCAAGGACAGAAAGTGCAGTTTAGAAATCCCTCTCCCTGCCCGTGTGCAGTGTGTTTAAAAGTGAAATACATTGTGTTTAATGGAGAAAAAAGTTGTTTTTTTTTACCCAGACATTTCAAAATAATACATTTAAAGGTTTTTGCTCGCTACTGTCGTGCAAAATTGTTGGGTCTCTGTAAATTATAGAGTGTGGACTAGACCCACTCCTTCTGTAAAGTGTCCTGTGATAACTCCTGTTATGATTTGACACTATAAATAAAATTTAATTAAATTGAATACTGCAATACTGTGAAACTGTGATGTTTTGGCTGAATGTTATCATACCGTCAGAATCTCATGCCTAGTACTGAGAAAATAAAATACAAGTCTCATCTCAACTAAGGCCTGATCTATAGCATGTACAGTTCTGATTTTGTGCACTTTATATCTCGCTTCATTTTTCTGGCCCATATTTCCTAGGGATTATGTATAGTAATCAGAGGCTGAAAGATACTGGGTTTTTGTTTGCCAATTCATTTCTTTGCAGAATCCAATAATTAATTCATTAATTTTCTAACAAACACTTTTGATAGGGATCCCTGAAATGTTGTTATTAAAGCTGAGACCAACATATGTACTGAGCAGGACATTTCATTTTAAAAATGTTATTTTGAGCTTTCTGGTGGACCGAGCCTGGACTACCAACAGAGTGAAGTTGGCCACTGTCCATTTGGTGGGCAAACTATTTGAGGGTTACTTTAAACATACTGTTATACAAATATCTGAACTGCAATTTCTTGGTACTTGTCAGCCGACATACTGTCATGAGAATGACACAGGTGGGCCCTTGACGTGTCTACAGTGAGTTCATTCCTTAACAAAGTGTGCTAAGTCAGGAGAAGGCTGGCTGCAGTGGGCTTACCTCTGCTCAGCAACCACAGCTAGCTCCGACCCAGAGCTCCCCACAAGCAGCCAGTCCAGACGCTGTCAGTTCACCGTTCTTGTTCAAGTTTTGTTGTTGTTGGTGGTGGCTGGTCCAAAAAGAAATCCAGCTGGAGGTAGTAGGCGTTCAGTTCTCAAGGCCAACGTCAAAACTGGCCCCGGTGTCGAGTCTCAAACTCTGAAGGTTGTTCAGCGCCAAAATCCCACACTAGGGCCACGTTCAGCCCCGACAAAACATAGCTACAGGTTTTTTTGAAACGGAAACGGGGGTGCGTTGAACACCCTGTTGTGTGCACAAGCGCTCTGCTTTTTTATTTTCCCCGAGTTTACAGACACGAGTATCGAAAGATGCCTCGTCATTCAATACCAAATTTCAACACCTAAGGAGTAAATCTCATCAGCGTCAGTGAGCCAATCAGCATGCTTCTACCAAGATCTAATAATGTCTGTGATTGGCTGTCTAACGTTACACGTCGTAGAGACTTTTTTGTTTTATAAAATTGGTATTGAAAAAAGTCTCAGTAACCGGTATCAAAGTCACAGTATTGGTATTGGTACTGGTATTGACATTTTTTGAACGATACCCAGCCCTAATGCTCACTCTAACAATGCACCAATTTATCTGTAATAAGCTTAAATACCTATATACATATAATATATTAGCTCTGGTCAATATATCAGTCAGGCTTACAGTACATAGCTATAGTGGGAGCTACCTCCTGGGTTCAATAAAGTGACTTAGTTTTCTCTGGGTTTTTTTTGTTGCTTTCTTGGCTGGCGTTTAAAGCATAATTTGTTTTTCTTTTCAGGTCGCGTGAAAAAGGTTTCTGCCAGCCATACCGAGGCATTGCCTGTGCTCGCTTCATTGGCAACCAGAGCATTTATGTCGAGTCCCTGCAGATGCAGGGGGAGAGTGAGAACCGCATTACAGGTAAGACAACCAACTGACTCTGAGTTACCAACACACAGCTGGGTAGAACTGTAACTACTAGAGATGTCTGAGATTACAGTTACAGTCTCTGTTTCCTTCCTCCCAGCCGCCTTGACTATGATTGGCACCTCCACCCACCTATCGGACCAATGCTCCAGGTTTGCCATCCCGTCCTTCTGCTACTACGTCTTCCCGCTGTGTGACGAGGGCTCTCGGGCCCCGCGGCGCCGCCAGCTCTGTCGAGATGAGTGCGAGGCCCTGGAGAACGACCTGTGCCACACCGAGTACACCATCGCCCGGTCCAATCCCATGATCCTCATGCAGCTGGAGCTCCCCAGCTGCCACCTGCTGCCGCGGCCGGGCACCGCCGAAGCTGCTTCCTGTATGAGGATAGGAGTGCCAGCAGAAAAACTGGGTCCATGTAGGTGGAAGCTACGGCATGCACACACACATTTATTACAACAACTTGGAGCCTTTCCCCCTCTTTGATACACTTTGATACTTAGTGAGGCTGGTCAGTTTAAACAGTCCTTTACTGAAACACAAGTTATTTATCCATTTAATTAAATTCTTTATACATTCTTTATCTTTTTATCAAAGACTAACATATAGTTTTAAAAAGTTTTGGGGGTTTTTTGCTACTTTTTATTGCTTAATCCCTTTGCCTGTCCCAGTTCCCCCAAATCATTCCCCTTTGTCCGCTTCACACACACACACACATGCACATAGCATAAAGCAGCATAAAGCACAGTAAAGCACGTGCTTTATGCTAAGCTAGGCTAACCACATCCTGATACTGGACACACAGACATGAGATTGATATGAGTCTTCTCACTTTCAGAAAGAAAGAAAACGTTGAACTATTCCATCCAAAGTAGTAACGTACTATTTAGCTTTGCTATATTAAGCCCCACAATGTGGAATATAAAAAAAGAATATGAATAACATTTGAACAACAGTCCAGTTAAAATGTGTGACCATGTTACAAATCACAGGACTGTCACTCACTGAAGTTCTGAAAATGCAATAATTTTTGTAAACCCCTGGAAATGTAAGTCCCCTCTCGTAAAGTGTGTAGGAGCATCCACACTGAGTCCCTGTCTGCTCCACAGATTCCCCCTCGGACCACAGCTGCTACAATGGAAGCGGGGATGATTACAGGGGCACAGTGAGCATCACTGCGTCGGGCCATCACTGCCAGCCGTGGAGCGCTCAGTACCCTCACAGCCACCACCTGTCCCAGGAGTACCCCGAGCTCTGGGGAAGTCACAACTTCTGCCGTAACCCAGGGGGCCAGATGCAGGCGCCCTGGTGTTTCACCCTGGACCCTCAGGTCAGGGTGGACCTGTGTGACATCCAGCCCTGCAGTAAGTACCACCATGCAATAATTATACTTTTAATAGTTACTTGGATTGTTAAAGTGTCTATATGTAACTTTCAGTCTGTGGTGATTCTGGCGTCCCCTTTGGACTAAAGCGGTAGTGTTTTAACCACACCTGCTGTCCTAAAGCTCTTCTCTTGTTGTTGTGCTGTAGATTACTGAGTGAGTGTTACCAGGAGGTCATACGGTAACTTGGCCTCCTTTGGATGTCTGGTGAGATAAACCAGGTATCACTGTCACTGGGTCACGAGCCAGAGCATTAAGAGTTTATTGTAGCAACCAACGTAATAATAACTTAGATTCATATAGCACATTTCATGAAACCCACGGACGCTTTACACAGGTAACGTTACAGGGGGACAAAAAGAAAATAGTAGGCCAACACCAACACGGACTAAAAGGAATAAAACGTTGGCGCTAAATGGAAGGGGGACTGGAAGGTGATTTAATGTCTGCTACTGACTACAACCACAACACACATAAAGTTATTTTATGAATGAAATGGACATATTACATACCTGAGGGCCATTTGGGGACGTTTTAAATCATTTACAATCCTCTAATTGTCTCCATCTGTTGAAAGCCTGACCGAGTGTGACTCGGTTTCGCCCGTCGTCTTTCCCTTTTCTCTTTCAGTTGTTCTTGGTTTAATCTCCTTCTTTCCTGTGATGGTCCTGCCCCAGTATCAGCCATCACTACAACAGATAACTTCGAAAATAACATTAAAATGTCGTCTACCTGCCGAAAATCGCAACTTTGTTGGAAAAATCGGACCAGGGCAGAGGCATTAATAAAATCTACATAAAACTAGCGTTCTTCTCACTGTTAGTCTCGTTTGCTGTTACAGGTCTTTTATGATCATCAGATGGAACATTACACAGCTTCACAAACATCTAAAAGTTACATATAGTCACTTAACACATAACAAATGTTTTGATAAATAATCTAGATTGGTGTTAGACGGTTTAACCTTTTTTGTTGTTGCCCAGAACACATCAATGTATGTCACATGTGTTCCACTGGATTATGCCGACACTACAGTGTATTTTTGTGGTAGCAGTTTATCCCTTTTCAGACAGGAACCTCTTATGTAAAGGTAATGGCAATTTTACAAATCAGTCTCATGTCTAAATAAGCACCTGAGTCCCTCTTACCTAAAAGTCACAGCAGCAGTCCGACCTGAAACGTTTCTGTAGTAACACAGCTCAAGGCTATATTGAATGCTGTCACATTAGCCCAAAGGCAACCCAAGCAGCAGCACAGGGTGAAACGTGCACAGAGAGATGAAATGCATGTCTTAGTTTCGCTTAAAGGTGGATTCTGTGATTCTAATCCAATACACTTTTTTGTCAAATTCAGGAAATCTCCCTACAGTCCAACCAAAATGCTGACATTGCTCTAAAACTTGAAACTTGCCACTTGAATATACAGTAATACAACCAAGGCTTGAATATTGGTATTTCAGCCCAAATTTGGGTCTCATCCATTTATTGTTTCATTTTAGTTTTTTGCCAGTAACGAGTGGTATATGCCTGTATGGAGTGAGTTTGTCAGCCAGTGGAATACAGATGACAAGCTCTTTTGCCATTCCTCCAGTAGAATAGCAGCGGTGTACCAGTAGTCAAAGTGTTAACCAATAAGAATCAGCATACACCACCAAACATGTTGGTGGAATGTAGAATCTGCCAGTGAGTGAGGTTTCATTTATAAGTTGCACAAGGCAGCGGTGGCATATCATAAACAGCAGTGACATATGTGAGTAAGAATCAGTGTATTTCAATGCTGTTAAATACCAGCCATAAGCCAGTGGAACAGCAGGGACATTACACTGAAAGGAGAATCAGCATATGACCAAGAACCAAGACCGATACTACTTTTCTGTCTCGGCACTGTTACCTTTTTGTGCTGCAACACATATTCATTGATAGTACTTTGATATTAAAATAGTATTCTAATCCATGACCAGTGTGGCTAGAAATTTGAGGCATTTTTCTTAGGCTACATTTACATCGCTACATTTGAGTTTTTTACGTTTGAGTTTTGATCCCAAAGTGATCTCGGTGTACCAAGTGTTTTTATCTCCAGTAGAAGAACTAATCTCTGTTTAAACTAACACGCCCAAACCTCATATCTCATCATCATTCTGGTATACTGGGTATAAACAGGAGGCAGCGTGGAGGCTCCGCCCACTGCTGGTAGTTGCCATGGTAATGTTAGTAGCTTTAGTCTCAGAGAAGGAGACGTCGTGACCGATAAGACCCAATCAGGAGGAGAAACGTTGGCGTCAGTGTCGGTGTTGTCAAAGGTCTCCGTTTGAAACACAACCTCCGCAGATTCAGAACCAAAACGGGTCAGAAGTGTTTCCTAATGTCGCCGCTTTAGGGGCTCAGAAACACCATAGCAGGGGGAATGAGAGGGGGAAACGCCAGAGCAGGGGGAATGAGAGGGGGAAACGCCAGAGCAGGGGGGAATGAGAGGGGGAAACGCCAGAGCAGGGGGGAATGAGAGGGGGAAACGCCAGAGCAGGGGGGAATGAGAGGGGGAAACGCCAGAGCAGGGGGGAATGAGAGGGGGGAAACGCCAGAGCAGGGGGAATGAGAGGGGGGAAACGCCAGAGCAGGGGGGAATGAGAGGGGGAAACGCCAGAGCAGGGGGGAATGAGAGGGGGAAACACCAGAGCAGTGGGGAATGAGAGGGGGGAAACACCAGAGCAGGGGGGAATGAGAGGGGGAAACACCAGAGCAGGGGGGGAATGAGAGGGGGAAACACCAGAGCAGTGGGGAATGAGAGGGGGAAACACCAGAGCAGGGGGGAATTAGAGGGGGGAAACGCCAGAGCAGGGGGGAATGAGGGGGGGGGGAAAACGCCAGAGCAGGGGGGAATGAGAGGGGGGAAACACCAGAGCAGGGGGAATGAGAGGGGGAAACGCCAGGGCAGGGGGAATGAGAGAGGAAACGCCAGAGCAGGGGGAATGAGAGAGGAAACGCCAGAGCAGGGGGGATGAGAGGGGGGAAACGCCAGAGCAGGGGGGAATGAGAGGGGGAAACGCCAGAGCAGGGGGGAATGAGAGGGGGGAAACGCCAGAGCAGGGGGGGAATGAGAGGGGGAAACGCCAGAGCAGGGGGGGGGGAATGAGAGGGGGGAAACGCCAGAGCAGGGGGGGGGGAATGAGAGGGGGGGAAACGCCAGAGCAGGGGGGGAACGAGAGGGGGGAAACACCAGAGCAGGGGGAATGAGAGGGGGGAAACACCAGAGCAGGGGGGGGGGAATGAGAGGGGGGAAACACCAGAGCAGGGGGGAATGAGAGGGGGAAACACCAGAGCAGGGGGGAATGAGAGGGGGGAAACGCCAGAGCAGGGGGAATGAGAGGGGGAAACGCCAGGGCAGGGGGAATGAGAGGGGGAAACACCAGAGCAGGGGGAATGAGAGGGGAAACGCCAGAGCAGGGGGAATGAGAGAGGAAACGCCAGAGCAGGGGGGATGAGAGGGGGAAACGTAGCAGAAGATATTCCTTTATAAACCAAAACGTAGCAGTCTAGATGTAGTCTTAATTTTAGGCATTCATCAAGGGATATCTAACTGTATGGTTGCAAAAATCTATGTACCTCAAAATGTGGTCATTCTGATGAAGTGTTTTCAAACGGGCAATCGATGGTAATTCAACAGTATTTCCCAGCATCATGTAGAAAGCTGAAGGGTAAATCTAAAAAGTGGTGCATTTTGATTGGTCAAATGACATTAACAAGGTATTTTAAGTCCTCAGCTGGCATGTTGTGTGAGCCAAAGTATCACATTACCAATGTGAGCGCACACAACCCCAGGACGCTGTCACGAATGATATTTTGTCAACATGTATGGACTAAGGGGCCAATCACACCAACAAGGGTCGCTGTTGTTTTACAATTGGACGGCACGCTTAACGCTCCCTTCTGTCTGGTGTCGCGCGTCGTGTTTTTCTAGCCGTTTTTAGGCGTGCATACAAGTTCAAATATTCTCGACTTTCCTGCGGAAGTTGCGAAGTCACACCGCTCGTCAATGTCACACTGGCCTAGGCAGCCAATCAAATCAAGCAAGAGGCAGGCTTTACTACTTTACCACTTTCTTCCTCAAGAAGAAGTAGAACCATTTCCTTCATGTTTTAATGGTGGAGGAACTTTACAAGTTTGTCTTGGTGTGATCGGCCCCTAACACAGTTTAGTGTTACTGGTTGGTACATTGCTTGTGTGAACAACAGATGGTGCTGCCTCTCATGGAACAGTATAGGCAATGTATTCTATCATTCTCACATTCAAACAACATCTTTGTCTGTGGCCGGGTTAGCTCATCTGGTAGAGCAGGCGGACATATACAGAAGTTTACTCCTCGACGCAGCTGTCCATTAGTCCTGGAGGATGATGATGTGCTGTAGAAGCTATTGGCTTCACATGTCCCTGTTGTTGATGTGTGTATATATACAGTTCCTCTGTCAGGTGGACCACAGGGCCCAATCAAAGTGCAGACAGGGTTATTACCAGCCACTGCTGAAAAATGTCCTGGGACATTTTGAAGGTCAACAGGAACTCAGCTTCTGGAAATCGTAAAACTTTCCCCTCTCTTGGCCTGTCTTATCCCAGTCCCTCCTTTGCTCTGCCAAAGTACTTACTTAGATCCACTGGTTGGAAGCAGGTGGCTTTGAGTTAATGAAGTCACACAGTGGTCCACCTAACATATAAACTGTGGTTTTATTTCTTCCTGCAAACTGTGGGAGTTCCAACTTGAAAAAAAAAAGCACAGTTCTTTATTCAAGGCAGTTACTGGCATGTTCTATTTCTGTCTATCCGCGCACCATTTCTAATTACTGCAACTTTCTACGGTGTAGTTATTTAAAGTGGCGGGCAAAAAAAGAAGCTCAAAGAAGCATGAGAGGAGGCACACGTGTGCAGCTGCTGCGGGTGGTGCAATAATCGGTCTAGTTCAGTTAGAAAGCTGCTGGAGTTTATATTTTTGGGATAAAAAATAGTCAGGGCTCAGGTTCTGGAGGACCAGGCGTGGCATCACTGCTATAGTGTACATTATATTGCCACTGGTTGCCATGGGATTTCTTCTCATCTTAACAGTCAGCCAGATGCTTTAAAGGTCCCATGGCATGTTCATTTTCATGTTGATACTTGTGTTTTGGGTTTCTGCTAGAACATGTTTACATGCTTTAATGTTCAAAAAACATATTTCTCATACTGTCTGTCTGAATACACTTGTATTCTACTTCCCCTCTGTCTAAAACACTCTGTTTTAGCACCTGTCTCTTTAAGACCTCCTCCTGAAAAAGCCCAGTCTGCTCTGATTGGTCAGCATTTCCGGGTCATTGCAGCCGGAGAATGACTGTAACGGCACTGTAGCAGAACTTTCTACCTATGTATAGAACAGTTGTGACATCACAACCGTACAGGAAGTCCTGACGCCTGGTTTAAAGGCACAGTTTCTGAATACAGGCTGTGTGCATATCTCTGTGAATTGAGCATTTTCATACTTTCATAGGATTTATATAGCACCTCCACCTGCTTTATAATGAAACAAGACCTGGAAATCTCATTTTTCTCAATATGGGACCTTTAAGCTCAATGTCAGCTATATGGTACATCTGTAATGAGTTCAGTTTGTCCCTTTGTTTCACTTTTTGTTCTGAGATCTTAAAGTCTCACTGGGCCCTCAGTAGTTTTTCTGTTCATTCTTTGATTTTCAGGGGACAGAACCCATTTGTTCCACTAAGACCAAACCAGGTGGAACTGATGAGAATTCTGTGCTCCGTGAGGGTGGATGTAGTTTTAAACGTGGATTATCCTAAAAGTTCTACATAACATGTGGAAATTAAACCGAGTTGTTGAACATGGAACAAAGGAGTTTTTACTCCTATTGCTCTTGAACCGGGGTACTCTAAATACCACACATTATATATCCAGAGATAAACTCAAAGAGGACTTAACTCACTACTATCTCTATTATCTTCCCCTCTCCAGAGCCTCCAGAGAACCCCAGGAAGGAGATCCTGTTCATTCTAATCCCTGCGATCGCCATCCCATTGGTCATCGCTTGCCTCTTCTTTCTGGTTTGCATGTGTCGCAATAAGCAAAAGGAATCGTCGGACACACCACTCCGCTGCCAGCTCAGCAGCTCACCTAGCCCGGACATGGAGCTGTCTCTCCTCAGTCAGCAGAAACAGCAGGTAACACACACACACACACACACACACAGTGCGTCTCACTATCTTTGTGGGGACCCGTCATTGACATAATGCATTCCCTAGCCCCTTACCCTAACCTTAACCATCACCACTAAATGCCTAACCTTAACCCTTACCCTCACCCTAACCAGAACCTCATTCTAACCCTAATCCTAAAACCAAGTCTTAACCCTCAAACAGCCCTTTAAACTTGTGGGGTCCAGTATTTGGGCCCCACAAAGCTGTCCGGACCCCACAAGTATACTGTATTCCCAGTTTTTGGACCCCACGAATATAGTTAAACAAGAACACACACACACAGGACACACACAGGACACACACAGGACACACGCAGGACAGAGTCTCATTGGTTACTTCATCACATTCTTTCTGATGTATGGCCGCGTTCACACCGACATTAGCACTGCATTAGACAACACAGCCCCCTCATTCATTTTAACGCAAAATAAATGATTGAGCCCAAATTCATTGAGGATTTTGCACCGTGATAAAGTGTAAGGGTAATAATAAGGTAGAAGATGGGGCTTCAATATCAGTTTATTCTGCATTGTAAGTGATGCATAGTGTTACCAAACTACAAAGCACACGGAGAACCCTTGCACTTTATTGGTCACTCAGGGTGTATTACTTTGTAACATCAACGGGGTGATTCTACTGTTTACCTGCTGAATGTACAGAGTTTAAAATGATTGTTAGCGTGAGAACCAGAGTTGTAAAAATCCTTTCTTATAGTATTATAAACCACTGTGCAGTGTTTTGGTGTCTGATAAACCTTAAAACCCATGGATCTATTAATCAAACTCCAATCTGAGGATCTTATTCATCATCTCTCGGTACCTGAAGCAGCACACCCCCACCAACGCAGTGCTATAGTTATCTTTGAATGCAGTGTTGGTTTAGAGTCTGAACACCCAGTAATGAAAAAGAAAGTGACGTCCGTACAGCTGGATTATAAACTGTTGCATTCCTGTGCTAAAGTAATACATTAGGTTTTATTGTTGGCCATACACTTTGATGACATGTCATTGTATTTATTGCTTTGTGACTGCAGGCCAAGCTGCGGGAGATTAACATGTCAGCAGTACGCTTTATGGAGGAGCTTGGCGAGGATCGCTTTGGCAAGGTTTACAAGGGCCACATGTACGGCACGGCACCTGGCGAGCAGACCCAAGTGGTGGCCATCAGAACATTAAAGGACAAAGTGGATGCCACTCTCTGTGAGGAATTCCGCCACGAAGCCATGCTCCGCTTTCACATCCAACACCAAAATATTGTCTGTCTGCTGGGTGTGGTCACTAAAGAGCAGCCAATGAGCATGATATTCACCTACTCCGGCCTTGGCGACCTGCACGAGTATCTGGTGATGCGCTCCCCTAACTCAGACGTTGGCAGCTCAGATGATGGCAAGACAGTCAAATCCACACTCGAGCAGGCTGATTTCCTTCATCTTATCACCCAGATTGCTGCCGGAATGGAGTACCTTTCCAGCCAGCAAGTAGTCCATAAAGACCTTGCTGCCCGAAACATTCTGGTCTTTGACAAGCTCAGCATCAAGATCCTGGACCTGGGCCTGTTCCGAGACGTCTACTCTGCTGATTACTACAACCTCATGGGCACAAGCCCTTTCCCCATTCGTTGGATGTCCCCAGAAGCTATTATGTATGGCAAGTTCTCCACCGACTCGGACATCTGGTCTTACGGGGTCTTGCTGTGGGAGACTTTCAGCTACGGTCTGCAGCCGTACTGTGGCTACTCCAACCAGGACGTGATTGAGATGGTACGCAGCCACCAGCTCCTGCCTTGTCCAGATGACTGCCCACCCTGGATCTACACCCTCATGCTGGAGTGTTGGAGCGAGTTCCAAGCAAGAAGGCCTCGCTTCAAGGACATCCACACACGCTTGCGTTCCTGGGAAAACCTGTCCAACTATAACAGCTCTGCTCAGACATCTGGCACCAGCAACACCACCCAGACCAGCTCTCTCAGCACCAGCCCAGTTAGCAACATCAGCATGAGCACAGCCAATGCGTCGCGCTACACCAGCCCTAAAAAGAGCTTGCCATTCCATCAGCCCCAGTTCCTGCCCATGAAGGGTCAAATGCATCGGCAGATGGTGCCGCAGCAGCTCTACATCCCCGTCAATGGATACCACCCCATGCCAGCTTACCAATACCTGCAGAACTTTTACCCCATGCAGATACCCATGCCCATGCCCCACCAGCAGATGCACCACCCGCCACAGATAGTTAGCAAAGCCGGTTCTCACCATAGTGGCAGTGGATCCACGTCTACAGGCTATGTCACCACTGCCCCCTCCAACACTTCTGTCACAGAGCGAGCAGCTTTACTAAACGATGACTCCAAGACCAATGATGAGGACTTGGCTGACCGGGCGTCCCAGCAAGAGCTGGACCACAACAAGGACTTGATAGTGCCTGAAACAGAGTTGCTAGGTGACAGTGACCCCCCACAGACTGATGAACTGGGGATGCACTTGTCAGACACATAAGTGCGAGCTGTTTGCAGTAGAGCCAAAATATTCTGTGAGCTGTGCTTGCCAAAAATTCAATAAGCAGCATAAAGGGACGTGAACAGTTTTGTGGAACGGTGACTGAATGTTTTTTACGAGTTTCTTAGCTAGTACTGACGCATTTTGAATGTCAAGTATGTCTCGTATTTGCGCCTCTCAAACTCCTGTGTCAAGCAAGTCATTAAGCAAAATGAATCTGCAATCTCCTCTATAGACCTTGTTTTTATAATGCTGCCATTCAGAGGAATGTATGCTGTTGCTGTTGCTGTGCAACACAAAACATTTTCTTCCCCGACAACTACTTTAGAGGATGCCTTGCCTTGATGGGAGTTTTGCCTTCTCTACAGCAGGGCCATTCACTGGGAGAGGGCAGGATTCATGCCCCCAACGCCTACCCCCCCCACATCGGGCACCACACCCCTCTATACAGGCACCTCGACCTGCCAGAAGGAATTGCTAGCTCAGCAAAAAGTCAGATGATCCCTCACCCTCTTCCTAACCAAGCCAGAGGTATTGCTACCAGAACCCAGAACTTTTTTGAGCATTTTTGGCCTTTATTTGATAGGCCAGCTGAAGACAGGAAAGGGGGGAGAGAGGGGGGATGACATGCAGCAAAGGGCCGCGGCTCGGACTCGAACCCTGGCCGCTGCGGTAAGGACTGAGCCTCTGTATATGGGGAGCACGCCCTACCAGGGAGCTACCAGGGTGCTCCCTGTGAGTTTTTTGTAGTGGTGGCGTTTTGCTCGTGCGCAACTTGTGCACCCCATATGACAATATGTAGTTTTTTGCCATTATTATTCTATGGTTTGTGAAAGCCATAATCATAGATTAATAGAATGTATGATGAATGGAAATCCTATAGGTCTATGGATAACTTTGTTAATAATTATACTCACTGAGATGTATTTTAGTTCCATCAAACACGCGTCTTCATTTCCCCCTTGGTTGATACTTCAATCATCGTCAACTTTGATAACCAAATTGCACACATTTGTATGTACTTTGGTTTCAACATTTTATTTGTTTATAGTTTTTCTTTATTGGTGAAGATTCCTATAGCCTGGTGTTAATACAATGTTCTTCCCACCACATGTTTGCTTAGTTTAAGTGTTTAAGTGTTTTGCCTACAATATAATGTGTACATCCATCTATGGAGTATCCAATAAAGTCATATGAATGAAATGGTGTTTTTCCCCTCAGTAAGAGAAGGAAGTCATGTCCTATCACTTGATAATATTTTGTCATCATCTGTCATTACATGTGCAGAGAGTCTAATATATGGTACACTGCGCAGTCAAGTTACATTAGGCCAAAACATATGCTTTGTAGTGAAGAAAAACATGTATCGCTGATACTAATAAAATAATCTAAAAGATCACATACTGTACCTTTTCCGTACGGGTTCACATTCTCATTTACAACTGCTTTATATATTGTTAGGATTATGTTTCCCTTTAATTAAACAACAGGTAAGCATATGAATGTTGGTCCCTGTATAAAGGGACTAAAAATGCGAGTCATCATCCTGCTGAAAGTATCCATTTGACAACAAGAACATTGGGTTTGACCAAATAAACTTAACTCACGGTTCACTTACTTTTTAACAGACCTTTCAACCACACATTATAGTCGTCATCCGCGAATGTGGTTGTTGGCTTCGTCCTTTAAAGGGTTGGCTAAGTTGTTCCATATCAAGGCGTGGAACTCTGGCCCCGGGAGGCAGAGACTGTAACTTTGTCCCGTTCAAACATGGACTTGGTGTCTAAAAACAGCAGCGTACCATCCTCTTCCTGTTCACTCATGAAAAATGGTGTGATGATGTGTTGGATGATACTGAAGTAGGGCTGAGTATCGTTCATACCTTTTTGATACCGGTACCAATACCAAGACTTTGATACTGGTTCCTAAAAGAAAGAAAAGACATTACACATTACGGCACAAATCTTTGTATTTATGTCTCAGCTCCTACTACGTGAGCGTCTCTGTGTAACGTAGAGTTCTTCCTGCGTGTCTCTACGACGTGTAACGTTAGACAGCCAATCACAGACATTATTAGATCTTGGTAGAAGCATGCTGCATGCTGATTGGCTCACTGACGCTGATGAGATTCACTCATTAGGTGTTGAAATTGGGTTTTGAATGACGAGGCATTTTTCGATAATCGATACTTCAGAGGCAACTGGGTCGGTGCCTAAAAAGTACTGAGTTGAGTACCCAGCCCTATACTTAAGCAGTACAGTTTGGTGAAAGTGTCGCCCGTGTACTGGTACCAGATGTCAGGAGAGGTAGTGAAAGTTGAATCAGTTTCTATAAAAATAATCATTTATTCTCTCTCTCCCTCTCTCTCTCTCTAAATACAATTCCAGTTCACTCAGGAAGACCACTGGATGGGATTGAAAGCTCTGAAAAAAGCTAGGACTAATTGGACCATTAGTTAATTTGTCAAACTTCTAAGGTCAAGGAGGAACTTTAATGCTCCAGAAGACGGACTATGAAGTGATGCACCTAGTCAGCAACAATGCTAAGGTACAACAGGGCACGCTCAGCTGATAGGACAGAACTACTCCATGGTTTCATACTTTTTACTTCAAACAACAGATCACTTGCCATATACCGGTTTGTAAAATTGCAACTCATATTAATGGACACACTTTTTTGCAGATGTATGTCAGGCTACACAGTAAATGGGAAGTAATGATTAAGATACAGGAGATCTCCTTGGCCCAAAAGATCACAGGTCCATTACCAAAAGCAAAATAATGCAGAAGCTCACCAACAAGTGAGAAACTAGCCATCAAATCTGGCCAATCCGCCACCAACCAAAGCAGTCTGTATGAACATTTGCAAGTGTGTAAAAACAGACTTCAGGGACCAACATATTTAAACTGTCCTGACCACACCTCCAATTAAAGAGTGTACACAAACAAGCTGGACTCTTCCCTGGACAGGATTTTTTTTCCAAAATTATTGTTAAGAATTTTAAAGGAATTAAATAGCACCAAATAAGTACTATAATTCGTTTAAAGTGATTATAAACATTTTGATTGAAGGTCTTCGTTTCTGAAAACATAGCTGTGTGCTTATTTGGGAATATTGGTTGTAATATAATCAAAAGTTCTATTTACAACCACAACATTTAAGCAAGCAGGCTACGGCCAATCCACGTAGAGAGGGAAAGATACCCTTCCATTTTGTTTCATGTATTAGACCACACTGCGTCTCTAACGTCATCCCCTCCGTCCCAGCCGAGCTCCAGACTCAACACCTTAATGCCTTGGTGACGATCTCTGGAGATTTGAATTACGTGACTCTCGCCAACACCCTGATAAACTTCACACAGCTTGTTGACTTCCCCAGCAAAGAATCCCGCTTATCCGGGGTGGGGTCGCGGGCGCAGCAGCTCCAGCAGGGGACCCCAAACTTCCCTTTCCTGAGTCACATTAACCAGCTCTGACTGGGGGGGTCCATAGGCGTTCCCAGGCCAGGGTGGAGATATAATCTCTCCCCCTAGTCCTGGGTCTTCCCTGAGGCCTCCTTATCAGATGTCCCAACAACCTCAGCTGGATCCTTTCGACGCAAAGGAGTCAGCCTAAGGCTGGGCAATATATCCATATTATATCGACATTGATATATGGGACTAGATATCGTCTTACATTTTGGATATCGTGATATCGTAATATCCTGATATGACACGTGTTGTCTTTTCCTGGTTTAAAGGCTACATTACAGTAAAGTGATGTCATTGTCTGAACTTACCAGACTGTTCTAGATGTTCTGTTATTTGCCTTTACCCACTTAGTCGTTATATCTACATTACTGATGATTATTCATCAAATCTCTCATTGTGTTAATATTTTGTGAAAGTTCCAAAAGTCAACCCGACAATGTCAACATTGATGTATTATGTAAGAATCTTGTGATATTTGATTTTCTCCATATCGCCCAGCTCTAAGTCAGCCAGCTACTTTCTACTTCTACTCCTCTACATGGCAGAAGAAAATATTGTACTTGTTATTCCAGTATATTTTGACACTTATTGTTACTTTTTACATACGTGAATGATATGATGCAGTACTATACTACTAACATACCCAGTAGTATGCAAAGTATCTAAAATTGGCTCCACATTGCTAAATACGTTACAATGCTCCTACATGCATCTGTTAGGGATAAGAAACATCTTAATATAATATTCTATAATAATGTAACACTTCGGGTGCCCGGGTAGCTCAGCTGGTAGAGCAGGCGCCCATATATAGAGGTTTGCTCCTCGATGCAGCGGGCCCAGTTTCGACTCCGACTTGCGGCCCTTTGCTGCATGTCATCCCCCCCCTTTCATGTCTTCAGCTGTCCTGTCAACAAAGGCCTAAAAATGCCCAAAAAATAATATAATACTTTGAAAGGAGCCATTCTGCATAATAAGGACTTTTAATGAGGACTTTTATAATGCATAACCAAAACTTTTCTGTGTGTGTGTGTGCGTGCGTGCGTGCGTGTGTGTGTGTGTGTGTGTGTGTGTGTATTTCCTGCATGCATCATGGTCTTTCTGTGCTCCTCCTCTCTGTCATCATGGTCACATTTCTCTCTGGTTTCTTCATTTCATGTATATTTTTGTTTAGACATAAAACGTAGCAACTTAGGAATCAGCCTAGACTCCCATCCCAGATTTGACCAACAAGTATGTAATATCTGCTAAACGCACTAAAAAGTGCTTCAGATTCATCACAGAAAGTACCTGGCACAACCCAGCATGCACGCCAAGATATGTCTACACCTCTCATACTGCATACCTGGTCACAGACCTCACAACTAACTATAAACCCAATCATATAACTGTATAACTGTATCACCAGACAATACAAACAATGTATATCTGTTAAACAAAGCACTCAGTGGAATCCCTGCACTGTGAATTTCCTAAAAACATCCTGTGAACCCACATAACAACAAATGGAGCAGAGTTAGGCCAGTTTACACTTTTAATTCGGAAGGGAACAATCAAACGTTTTAATCACCTTAACCCTCGTGTTGTCTTCCCGTCGACTATCAACTTGTTGATTAAAAATGAACACAAATGAACGTTTTTGTCCTGTTTTTTTCACACACACCCCCCCCCCACACACACACACACACTACCACCGTTACCAAGTTGTTCCCACTAGTGTTACGCTTCTTGTAGGAATACATGGTCAGTAAACCTCATTTATATGAAATGATATCTCATGTTTGAGTTTTAAAAACCCCCCAGAAACTATGATTTATTTTAGGTAGAATGTTTGATGTAGGCCTGGAGCCTCAGTGAAGTGTTGGGTCAGTGTTTGCCATACAGTATTACAGTGTTTTCTCTTTGGTTCGCTACATTTAAAGCTATGTTGTGGGGCAAATGATGGTTAGGAGGGTGTCCACTGTTCATTATCCTGTATAGGCTCATGTAGTGATGACTTGATCTGCTGTATTGCCCTAGGCCCAGGGCATAATCCCCCCCCCACACACACTTTCCCAAATCTCATTTCTGTCCCCCCACTTTCAAATTCCTTTGCTATTATTATATTCATAATTCTCCGTGATCAGCCCATGTTTGAACAATAGAGAAATTGTATTGTAACGATTTCTTCTGGAAGAATTCCTCATTATGATCAACTTAATTATTTCCCTAAATGTATGTAGAAATGCAGGCAATGGGATTCAAATCGAAAAACTCTCAAACCAAAGTAACACCTCTGGTATTTCATTGAATACATAGAGTGCTCACATTAAAAACAGCATGTGAACATTCCAGGAAGACATACTTTGAGCAGAGCCTCTGGTATGCAGCAGCCATCTTAACTCTGAACCTCCAGGTACAACCGTGGATGGAGAGTCAGAAGCCATGCACACCGGCTATCCAACAGGGACCCCTAGAGGCGCCGGGCAGTACGACAATCAGACAACACAACAGCCCAACAGCTCTTAGGCCTTGGTGAGTGGTGAATGGTGAATGCTGAATGCTGAATGGTGAGTGGTGAGTGGTGAGTGGTGCGTACACGACCAGCCAATGCAAACGGAGCGATGCAACACAACACACAGCTGAATGAAATACAAAATCGGAATATATCTGTATGACATTATGAACTCCGTGCAGGTGGTGGTGCTTTAGTTATGGTATCTTGCTGAGTGTTGTAATTCCTACTGCATTTTAACTATACTCAAATAATACTTCTTATTTAACGTTTTGGCTGGTAAGTAAAGCACCATTTAGCTTGTTATTGATACAGTATTTTGAACTGAAGCAACTTTATTGAGAAAATACATCCAAATATACAACATTTCAGACACATACTCAAAATAATGATCCAGGGAAAACAATATGACTTTGAATAAACAGAAAATAGTGTCAATAACAAAGAATATGTAGAGGTGGATGATTAAACAATATACAATTACAATAAGAGACAAAAAGAATATACATTGTTCTTCACCATAGTGTCTATAAGTATGAGATATTCTTTGAATTCACATAAAAAAGCAGTGGAATTGGGGGGTAACATTTATTGTTTTGCATTTTGTAAAATTTGTCCGATAAAATCCAATAAATTGACAATGAATTCAACTTTCAAATTCTCATGTTCAAAATAATAAAAATAATATATATATATTTACATTTCATTTTGATATTATGATTGGTTTTACACTATATAGGCCTATAATGCATAATTCAGGTCCCAAAAGTAATTGAATGTATACAATTGTAATATGTGTTTTAGATTCTGGTTCATCATTGCAAAAACTGCATTTGTTTTCAATTTGAACTGACGCACCTAAAAGCAACACACGCTCAGTGCATGACGACATACATTTTATATGAGATTTGAGCTCTCTGCTGAAGCCAAAAGACATTGGTTAAACTTTGGAAAATGCTGCGTTCCTATTGGCTGCAGTTGCTGTCATTTCATCCCACGTTGCCTTTGACTTAACCAGCCCCTGACCTACTAACACAGATCATGAGTTAGTAGCCACCTTGAGAGGGAAAAGCCAAGGGAGGAGACCCAGGTAACCAACTTGTAGGCTTTTCATCGACACTTCTTTCCTTATTAGCTGATGGGAAACCCAAACTTCTTCTCTGTGCTTGATACGCGGCGGAAAACCAGACCAAACCCTCCAACCAAGTGCTAGAAAAGGTACAGTTATGATTTGAGGTTAACATTTAGCCACTGTAGTGTTAGAGATTTGTGCGGGATGGTGTTGTGTTTAGTGTTCGGAAGAACGTCCCAGAATCTCGGCGGCGCAGAGCTTTGAACTGTGTCATGTCGCTAACCTCCATGCTTTCTTGCGTAAAGCCCACTTTAACATTTAGAATAGCAATGTTCACATTCGCATTGAAGGTGAAATCAAGCTCAAGTTCGAGGCAGTGTGTGACGTTATTATCTCGGCTGTTAGTAGTTGACTGTAACGTTACTGTATTAGTAGCCTGCTAAAAGAAGGAGAACGGAGCCATGTATTGGGTTGTATTCGGGCACGTAGGCCTGCCGTTACAGTAGTAGGAGTTTACGGATTGCGACAGTGTTGTAACCCAGAATATGAGGTGGCTGGCAGACACGTTGGCAAAGCCTTGTGGCTGCTGTCTCGGGCGACTTGGGAGGCAGCGAGCTATTGGTCCAAGTAACGCTAACAAACTGTAACTTTATTAACCTATAATACTGCACATTACAACCGCTTACTTTTTTTGGGCGTAGAGACCCCAATGATGTATACAGAGTGAATGCCCACATTGTCTCAGCACAGCCTGTTACATACAGCGTTAAATATCTGACACATTATTTATGTATTTATTAAGATATAGGCCTATTTTAACTTACACATGCATATTGAACAGCATACTGCCACACAGGTAAACATTGCATAATGTCTGCAGCCATAGAAACTGCTGGCAGTCGGAGGCCGGGGCGCAGAGTTTATTGTGTCAGGAATGAATCAATGAAGGAATCTGGGACAATAGGATGTGTTGACGGTCCGCTGCGGCCCGGCCCGGACCCCCCCCCCCACTGCATGTACCCGCCGGCCTGCTGAACCGACGGTGAACTCCCGCGCCCCCCAAATCGAGCTCACGTTGCGGTAATATAACCACCCATTTTTATCACGTGTGATCTAGATTTAGCCTTGATGTCATTATGTTGCCTCGTTAGAACAGATCCTCGCATCCCTAAATAAATAAGCCCAGCCAAATCAAATCTCCACATCTGTAATATTTCCCCTTCTGTGATGTAAGGGCACACTATTGACATCTTCCTTTGTATTTTTGTAGTATGTATGTGTGCGTGGATGTCATATGTCTGTGTGCCTATGGTGTATGTATAATCTATTGTGTATAAGCTATTGGACGCTATTCATCAGTCGCATATTGTAACATCAGCCATAAACTATTTCACAGAATTGCAAGTTGTCTAGTGGACTTCCACTAGGCTTGTTTGGATAGTAAATCTCATTAGGGCAACACCATAATAAGTCAATTACATAGGAACCAGGCTATACATTAGTCTACTTGTCATTTATTAATAATGTTTATCCCTTAATCAATGATCCCTAAATGTAGACCCTCAACAGGACAAACGAGGACACAAAGTCAGGAGAGACTTTTTTTTTTTTTGGGAAATGTAACCACACCCCTAACCTGTATTTCTATTATTAACTTTATTTCCATAAGACAACATCTTTCTGCAGCAGTCCCAGTTGGTTGTTTGGCAGTGTGTTAGGATGCCTGTGTGTGCTGTAGGCCTGAGGTTACAGGCTGTGTTTGACATTCTGCAGGGCCACGTGTTACCATTCCAGCTGTCTGTAGTCCTTTGTTCTATCTCCTCTGGATGTATGGGAGCTTGGAAGCCCAAAACAGGCTAAACTGCCTTTTTTTTTTTTTAAGCAGCACCTAGGAGTGATCCCTAGATCACTTTAAAATGTATGTAAGCAAATGTCATCTTCAGGTGATAATGGGCTAGAATGAATTATGACTTTATTAATACTTTATCTTCTGTGATCAGCGCTGAACTGTTGCTTTAAGAAGCAAAAAGAATGGATGGTTTGTATTTGGAGATGCTCTTAACTCTGCCCATAATAACTAACAGAACCTTCTTTTAAACAGCTAGCGGTTAGCCCAATTAGCTGTTAGCTAAACTAACGTAGCTTCCTTTATTCAGTGGTGCGTGGTGGTTTATGGGATGAGTAGTTCCTTCGCTCCATAATGAAAATATGTACACAGGCTTGTACCTTTTTGACTGTTTTTGGATTTTCTGTTCGTTTTTTCACTCAAAATGATACGTTGTATGCTTATGAGTCATGTTGTAGCTGGTTGGCCTAAGGCGTGGTCTAAAACTCTTTATATACGGATTTTTCCAGATGTCAATGGGAGAAATGAATGAGAAATTTACTTCTGGAACCCAAGGTCTCTCAGAAGAGGGGCGGGACTATTGAGCTCTATTATGTTGAAAGTTTCTAATTCATTAAATAATTGCTTAAAGCATATAAACAAAGTTTTGTGTTGGAGTTTGTAACATTCCAAAATATTTATTTTGACTTAAAGATTAAAGATTCGGTTCCATTAACTACTAATAATCGGTATCGGCCGTTAAAAAACAGTATCTGTCGATCCCTACTTTTGTATGTAAGTGACTGATGGGATCAACAATCTTTGCCAGTATGGCAAGTATGGCCCAGTATGGGGTGGGTTGTGGCCCGGAGGTAAAATGGTTGCCCCACAACCACAAGGTTGGTGGATGAATCCCAGGCTCCTCCGGCCACATTTCAAAGTGTCCCTGAAAACGCTGAACCACGAGTTGCTCCCCGGATGCTGTATGTGTAGCTACACACTGCTCTTAATACTTAGATTGGGTTAAATGCAGTAATAGAATTTCACTACATTGTACTGTGTGTATGTGACGATTAAAAATAAAGTTTGATCCTTTTTTGTATTAAGCGTAGGGGTGGAACGGTACACGGAAGTCACGGTTCGGTTCGGTATAATGGAGGGAAAAGCAAAATAAAAATGCAGAAGGCAATTTTTTATTGTGCATGTCTCAGGCTGTCCACAGAGCTAGCTGTAACAGCTTGAAGTGTATAAAGTAAGATGTAAACAGTAAACAATAAGTAGCCTACCCTGCATCATCTCCAGACTCCATCTGGAACTTGTAAACAAAATAAGACCATCAGCTACTAGTGTGATATGGGAGACCAGCGCTGCTCTCAGATGTGAATGCACAGAGCAGGGGTGTTAAAAGAGCAGCTTCGGTTACACAGAGCAGTTGACGAGTTTGTGATGTTAGCTTCACACGCTAACGGCGAAGCTAACAACTAATAGCGGAGCTAACGGCAGAGCTAACAGCTTATAGCGGAGCTAAGAGCTAACTGCGGAGCTAACAGCTAATACCGGAGCAAACAGGGAAGCAAACGGGCCTGGATGCCATTTGTGGTCGAGGCGAGAAGCGATACAGCTACGTCCGTGTTTGGTTGTGTATGGAAGGGACTAGTTTGCTTCGTGTGGACTCACTGGACCGACTGACTCCACATGTAGGCGGAGCTCGGGAGCTTCAGAGCTAAGGCGGGGCTACAGATTAGGTGTCCCTAAAGAACCGCGTGTCTAACAGTAGTTCCGCAAGTTTTATTTATTTTTATACCGTGTATTCTCTGTGTAAATTCATGTACCGAGACGCCCGTACCGTTTCGGTTCAATACGAATACCTATACCATTCCACCCCTAATTAAGCTTGAACGCTGTAACCGACAGCCACATCCCTGGCTGCAATGTAACCCTATGGGGCAAATGTAAATCGTTTATTTCGTCCACTAAAAGTTCAGTTTTTGCCGCTGACAGGTTCAGATTATTATTCAAAGTGTCTGACAACATTATGGAAAGGATTCCTTCAGAGATAGACCTTCGTAAAACATCTTTAACACCTTTCTGTTTAACCAGAAACGGCTCTGAAGTCGCTAGCTCTAAACCCACCAGACTCCATTTAAAAAAAACAATACTTTTAGCGTGTATAGAGCCAACATATTTTCACATGTAAATCAGTAAACTGTGTGTTTATTTCAACCAAAACTAGAGTTGTGATGGTTGGAAAAGTGGAAAGACGACCCAAAACGGCTTTTCATAGTTTTATTTTGTTTCTGTCCACTTTGAATGAAGTGTTTTACAATGCTAAGGGACCGTTCGGTATTTCTGGAATGGACCACCGGAGGAAAATAGGGGAGGGTCATGTCTTTTTATTTTTTGTTGAGGGGAGGGTCATCCAACATTGTTTTGTCTGGGCGGGGGGGGGGTCACCCAACTTTTTTATTCATGAAAAGAGCAAAATTTCAAAGTGGCTTGTTTGGTGCATATTTATCCATGTAGCTCTCAGTCTCGGCCCCCTAGCAGATGGGTCTGACCTAGGGGTGCACGATTATGGCCAAAATGATAATCACGATTATTTTGATCAATATATTGATCACGATTAATTATCACGATTATTTGTTGATTTTAACCAAAACCAATGTAATTGTCACATAGGCTGATTATAGCTGCTTTCACATCCATATGGTGCTACATTCCTCCTTTGTTGAAGGATACTATGAAGGAGCCATTTCAGCTGTTGTGCAACCGCATTCCAAACATGCGTGTTTGCCAAGATACAGGCAACGCAATTTTCTGTTCACGTTAACGGCGCATGTTAAAATCTGGTGGCAATAGGGCACCGGTGCCCGGTATCTACCGGACGAAATAGCAACGCGGATTACGGTCCCACTTAAATGTCTGCATTGCGCTCTGATGCTCCCAAACAGACGTTAGAGGCAACAGAAACATCGCTGCATGTCACGCTAGTTAACACTAATAACATGTTACACAGCAGCTAACGTTAGCCTACCGTTAGCTACAGTAAACACTAATGACACGTTACACAGTAGCTAACGTTAGCCTACCGTTAGCTACAGTAGTAACTGGATTAAACACGGCTAAAGTGCTGACAGCTAAACGGTGCAGTGTGACTAGTTTCACTGTAGAGGATTCCAACAGCGGGATGTCCAACAGTCTGCTGCTAAAGCTATGAGCTAACAGACTCAAACTAGCACTGGTCACTGCTGTTGTCTGAAAAACAACACAGACGGGACAACATGTTGCGTTTACTGGTAAACTGGTAAACCTCGGGACGACTTATGACCGACTGCTATCTGTTGTGGAGTTTTCCTCACGTTACTCTGTCCTCTGAGACTGTCTACATCTAAACTAAGCTGCGCGGTGCAGGGAACCACTCTGATTGGCTCATGGAGGCACGTGATCAGAGAGCGGTTTACGGAGCTTTGGAGAAAAAAACCCGTTGATACAGAGCGCTCTGTGAACGGAATGAAGCATTTTAAATATCGCTCGATCACGTGAGTTTGATCGTGGGGAAGCCAAAATCGTGATCGTGATTAAAGTTCGATTAATTGTGCCGCCCTAGTCTGACCGCATACGTGGAGTTTGCTGGGGGGGCAGGAGGAGCACTGCCTGGCTGAAACAGGTAATTGCATTGTTTAAAATTAAGTGGAATAATTATGTCTGGCATGACCAGATATTTTCTAAATACTCTGTTTGTGGATCTACTGATCGCTGTGGATTACTTCTTTTCTGTGTCATTGGATTACGGCAAAATACGGATCTTTTTTCTTAACATGTATGAACGTTTTATGGTGAGTTTGGAGAGGCATCTCAACAGACTGGAGGTCCAACACTGATTGTTACATTTTAGTTGAATTTAAGCGTCTGTCTATTGCGTTCCCAAACAGCCGTACTGCGATTGGATTTCATCAGGGAGAATTGTTACAATGTAACTTAAAGTCTGCTTTAAAAATAAACGTGTTTTGGAATATAATGTTCAGCTTCGGCAGCTTTACCTATGTGCTAAAATATACAATGACTGAGGAAGCCTAGTGACGAGTCCATAGCAACCAGTGTTGAATTGTTATTTCCCAGTGTCCTTTGCTGAATGGTCTTAATGTTTTATTGTTTTATTTCATATGAATACTAGTTTATTAGAGGAGTAATGCAGTAATGCATGAAGTCTGCATTTAGTTTCCATGCTTATTGTGTTTCCACAACTATGTTAGTCAGTAAATCTACTGAAATGGCCCCCCCACCATAACAGAGGAGTGGGATGTGTAAGATGAGAATGCAGAGGTTAACTCCTGTATGTCATGGCTGTAAAAATCAAATAGCATCTGTACTTCTTTGCTGAGTGCAAACTTCCACGTAAGGGGGGGGGTCATGCCTCTTTTTCAAATCGTTTTGGAGGGTCATAGGAAAATAATTACTGACGAGGGGAGGGTCAAGTCCTTTTAGGTTAGAGGCGGGGGGCTGGAGGCAGCTCCTCTGTGTGCGCTCTAAAAAAAATACACCGTTGTATATACTGTACATACTATATTTTTACTTATTTAACTGTCTAGTAAAGTTCAAAGACTGTTTAAAAAGTGCAATCCACATGTTTACATACATGTATTACAGTGAATAATAATCTAAATACTACTAAGTGTAGTAAAGCCACATATTTGTTTTTATATTTCTGCAATCTTCCCTTTAGTTTGTGTGATTATTAGACTTTCATATGAATGTTTCCACCAGGCGGTCAGTACTCAGTATACTACTGGGACTGAAGTAGTTCAATAAAAGATATCATTCATATAAATTCATGCATCAACTGATTTCATCATCACATCCAGGCCTGGCCTCCAGGAAAGAACAGTTAGTTTAATCTATCTAATCTTGTCTTGTTCATACTATACAATGATTTATTGCTTGTCTTTGTTGAATAATACAGAAGACAAAGAGCTTAAGTAATCGCATATTGAATTGAAATCGCAATATTTTTGAAAAAAATTGCAATTAGATTATTTTCAAAAATCGTTCAGCCCTTTACATGGAGTCTGGTGGGTTTAGCGAACCCAATTTCGCGGACTTATTTGTTGAAAGATTAATGTTTCTCTTTACCAGAAAAGTTGTACTCCTTAGAAATCCTTTCCATAATGTTGTCAGAATATTAATCTGAGCCTGTCAGCGGCAAAACGGGCACTTTTGTGAAGGTAAATACAAGCTGCACAATTGTCCTATTAACTTACATTGTAGCTTGTTTCTCTGCTGCTGACTGCAGAGATCTCTCTTAACACTGGACCAATGGGGGGGGGGAGGGGGGGGAGAGAGACTTTTTTAAATGGAATTGGTCATTGTTGTGGGTTATGAGAATGAACAAAATAACCAGATCAAAGTTAATGTGTCCCTTTTAAAAAGATACATTATAAAACCCAACATTGTGTATCTAGATTCATATTGTATCATCTGAGAGGGAGATACAGATGATACAATATAGAATATGGTTAACTTGACACTGACATCTAGAACCTCTCTCATTGTCTGTTCTTCCACAGATTTCCTCAACTCAAGTGGATTAATCCAGTGTGGCAGTTACTATTGCTGCATTCAAGCATGATGGTGTACAGTTAAAGACCAACAGTGATAATATGCAATCCATCAAGCAAGAGGTGGACTCCAGTGAGTCCTACAGTGGAGAGGATGCCCTGGTCCTGGCTGTGGCTTTACAGGGGACTAACAGAGACGTAATAGGCCAAAAAATCCCTGGTATTCCTTTCAAAGCAAAAAGTGCCTGTCGCAGGAAAAGAGAGTTTATCCCAGAGGAGAAAAAAGACACCGTTTACTGGGAGAGGCGTCGCAAAAACAACGAGGCGGCCAAGCGCTCCAGGGAGAAGCGGCGGATAAACGACATGGTGCTCGAGAACAAGCTGATGGCCCTCGGAGAGGAAAACGCCTCCCTCAAGGCCGAGCTGCTGTCGCTGAAGCTGAGGTTTGGCCTGGTGAGCTTGGCAGCATATACCCAGGAAGTGCAGAATTTATCCAGGTCCACCGCCATCGACCTCTACCAGGAGTTTGTTCCACCCAGCGCCGGCCAAAGTTTGCCCGGCAGGGTTTCGGAGCCTCTTCACTTGCGCAGCACCTGCATATCAGTCATCAAGCATTCCCCCCACAAGCTCGAGGCACGCACTGCGACTCAGGGCAGCTTTGATATCTGCAGGCCTGCAGAGGTCAAGCAGGAACCAGCAGAGAACGGCGGCTATGCACAAGAGCGTAGTAGTCCCTACGAACTCTACAGAAACTACATGGCCAGCCCTTTGTCTGGAGTCTACTCCCAGCCTGCCTCCTTCCTGCAGCTCACTAGGTCGTCCAGTGACTCCCCCAGGAGCTCAGACGACGGCGCTGTGAGCAAATCCTCAGATGGCGAGGATGAGCAGCAGGTTCCCAAAGGGTTGATGCCGTCTGCAGCTGACCCAAGAAGTGTCATTGTCTCCACGCACAAAGTGCCAGATGCCAGTTCTTCAGCATTGCCCCATAAACTACGTATCAAAGCCAGAACCATCCCGATCAAAGTGGAGGCCATGGACCCTGAATACGAGTCTTCTAGAAGGTCCTCCTCTCCCGTCAGGGTTTCCGAGGGAGGATGCTACCAGAGCACTCGGGACTCTTCAGAGTGCACCCAGTTGTCCCTGTGCCCTTTGTCATTACAGGTCACCAACATGCAGGACTGGAGCCAGCCGTCTGAGCAGTGGCATAAAGGCAGCACAGAGACCCTGCAGAAGGACTGCCAGAGTAGCAGACTAACCACGAGCTCTGTCTTAAACAAAAGCGTTGATGTAAAGGAACGTTCCTACGCGCACTCACATGCTGAAGACTTGTATCTAAGACCGGGCCCTGCCTGCCCATCTGCAAAAGTGGCCTTTCTGAAAAGACTGATCCCAGCACAGCAAGGGTCTGTGATAGAGTCAACCAAAAGCCCCACTGATCATCATGAGTCATTACCACAAGGATGGTCCTCTGCGTGACCTCTGTTGTTGTTTTTGTTTTTTGCATTTCCACTGTATTTGCTGTTGCACTGTGTGGTTCATATTGGAGTTAAACAATGTTTCAATTATTGTAACTTTTCAAATAATAGCTGTTGGAGCACGAGCAAAGTCTGTTTGTATAGTATAGGCTGATTTAAAAAAACATTGAGAAGGCGTGGAATTACCTGTACTGTAGTTCACAAGGTACATTCATTAAAATGTACAAAGCCACAGCTTTAATCCCATCAGTACATGTCATTCTCACCACTCTGCTCCTTAGAGTTTCTCATCTCTAACACAAATACTGTTTTCATTCACTGTTTAATTCCATTTGCTCCTACTTTGGCATTTCTTCAACCACTTTCAATATATGGGCAATGAAACTTAACACTTCCTGCAATTGTTTATATTAAAAGCCTTGAAAATAAGACATTTCGGCCCTCAGGCCTTCTGCACCTCACCACAACCCTTGATGTGCGTTACTTTTCTTTATTATATTTATAATATAAAATAAAAGCCTACCTGGATTAGGCCCTGTAAGGAGAAACTTAACACTCCCTGCCATTATTTTGACTGATACTGTGATATGATTCACGATATTGGAGGGAATGATCATTTTTGTATCATTATTCTCCTTTTCATTGAGAAATATTAAAATTTCAAAATGTAAAATGATCATAGTGTGATTAATGCGAGGATCTGTACCAAACAAAGATTCTCTCTTTTTAGAATGGTTTGACACATATTTTGCATTAAACAAATATTGCACCCCCCTGGATATTGCACAAGTCCATATTGTGATTTCGATAAAATTGGGATTAATTGTACAGCCCTAAGTGCTTTTAACAGTAGCTCAATCAGGTCAAAGCTAAAGCGACTGGAATGAACTGGTGATTGAAAACAGTACTTCTGTTAGAAGAAACAGCCGAGTGGTGAGTATGACATGACTCTTTCACTGAGCAGGTTAGTGATGAATTGTACAGTATACTGAATTTAGGGTTTCTGGGCACTGTTTGAGAATTTACAGTAAATTGTTCATTGATGATGTGTGACAGACATCATTAATGTGTAGGATATTAATATTAGGGATCGACCGATATGGATTTTTTTTAGTGCTGATACAGATTTGTTTTTTTTCATCAGCCTTAGCCGATGACCGATACGGGCTGCCGATTTTCTTGAGCCGATATTTGGAGCCGATACTGCTTTTGCTCCCTTAATTTACATTATAAAAATGTAAACCCTGCCACACTGGATTTGTTTTCAGAATCTGCTCTGCCATTTCTTTAAAAATAATAAACAAAAACACAGATCAGTGTCACTTCGGCAATCATTTTACATTCATATCACCCAAATTATGTGTGCAATGTGCATCATATGGATGGGTGCACTGCATATGGTTAACTGTGGAAGGGTGAAAGGCTTTCATCAACATCTACAACACAGCCTTGATGAGGCATTGCTTGCTGACATATGATAAGACAGATATAATCAAGTCATCCCAAAATGTCCTTTGTCAACACATTTAAATAATTTAAGAAAACAATAAACCTGAAAAGTAACCATTGAAATAAAGTGCTTGAGTTGTAATTTAACACTGCCATGGTGCTGAAAGCCTGCCAGGCTTCCAGCACCAGCACTCTGCTAGTGGGGGAGGGGCAGTGCATGGCAGAGCTGCCTGTGGACGCCTGTCTGTAAATAATGCCGGGCAAAAACTTTCGGCGAACACAGCAGCCGCGTATCGGATAAAATTGGTCTATCACTAATTAATACGTGTGAAGCTTTCATTTTATTTTTATTTTACCAAATGATTCATGACTGCTGTCCCACCTACTGTCACTGAGGCCCCCGCTATTAACATCATCACGTGTTTTCGGCTGGGGGCAGTGTGATAAATGTTGCCAAAGGTTTGGACATTATTTGCTTTAAAGCTGAACTCTGTTTTGAACTAATGTAGTAATGTTATTGTATCCATTTGTGTGTTGGTGTGGTGACAGGTTTACAGTCCATACGGCTGCTTTAAAGGGAATGTTCTGTGGTGCTTTATTTTATGGGTTTGTCATTTCTAAAGTAGACATTTCCTGGAAGGAATGTTGTCATTTGGTACTCATTATGGGAAAGAAGAAATATGTTTAATTGGTACTCTTCCAATTATAATTCAATTAAACTGCTGATGGAACATAGAATTTAGTCAGAACACAGCAGTTCAGCTGAACATGTACAAATATGGAATTTGTCTATGGCAAAAAAAGTTTTTCTTGAATTTAAATGGAGCTTTTTTTAAGGACACGCTATTTTCCCTATAATTACTATCTAATGACATAGTTCTTTTCAGGAAACTAAGAACCGGGACCCGTAAAGACAGCATTTCTTTTCTCTCTTGTCTTGTTTTAAAATGCAGAAAGCTCCAGATTTTTGGCGCTAACCTAAGTTCAGCGTAACTTTTAAATATGCTCTGGTGCACGGGTTCACTGTTTGCCAAATAGCCATCGCTTCTCTTTTGTTTTTTAGTAGATTTCTGTTGATTATTCAAACGTTCCGGTCTGCTGGTTATACTGTACTGAGACTATGCGTGACACTGACTGGAGAATTGTGATTACCAACTGATGGAGCTGACATCATTATATCTGAATGGTTTTATAAAGCTCAGACACATTCTATCCTCAGGTGTTTGCAACATTTATATATCAAGAGTCTCCAGAGATTCAGGCTACATCTCCACTGCTACGTTTTGGTTTTAAAAACAAATATAATTTGCTACATTTCCTCCTCTCATTCCCCCTGCTCTGGTGTTTCCCCCTCTCATTCCCCCTGCTCTGTTGTTTCCCCCTCTCATTCCCCCTGCTCTGGTGTTCCCCCCTCTCATTCCCCCTGCTCTGGTGTTCCCCCTCTCATTCCCCCTGCTCTGGTGTTTCCCCCCTCTCATTCCCCCCTGCTCTGGTGTTTCCCCCTCTCATTCCCCCCTGCTCTGGTGTTTCCCCCTCTCATTCCCCCTGCTCTGTTGTTTCCCCCTCTCATTCCCCCTGCTCTGGTGTTTCCCCCTCTCATTCCCCCTGCTCTGGTGTTTCCTCCTCTCATTCCCCCTGCTCTGGTGTTTCCCCTCTCATTCCCCCTGCTCTGGCGTTTCCGAGCCCCTAAAGTGGAGACATTAGGAAACACTTCTGACCTGTTTTGGTTCTTATCAGTCACGACGTCTCCTTCTCTGAGACTAAAGCTACTAATGTTATCATGGCAACTACCAGCAGTGGGCGGAGTCTCCACGCTGCCTCCTGTTTATGTCCATAAACCAGAATGATGATGAGATATGAGGTTTGGGCGTGTTAGTTTAAACAGAGATTAGTTCTTCTACTGGAGATAAAAACACTTGGTACACCGAGATCACTTTGGGATCAACACTCAAACACTTAAAAACCAAAACGTAGCGATGTAAATGTAGCCTAAGAATTGAACCAGAAAAGGCTTTTAGACCATTTCAACTGGAGGGGCCAGGCTGCGGCCACATGCGATTTTAGGAGTACAAAATAAAAGCACAAGTGTTCCATACCAGCAACCCTCCATAGGTTTGGTTCTACAAAAGACTAATGATATACATATAACAATAAACACAAGAATACTCATTCAGTGTTAACCTACATTGTATGTATCACTGCACATGAATAATATCCTCTCTTTGGGGATAAAGGTGGGGTTAAAAATGTGTGAAAGTATTGGCCACAGTTAGGGGGGCCAGAGGGGGTTATGGAATCCAGATCTGTCAAGGGTTCATCAAATGGCGTATTTATTAATTTATTATACCCATTTGGGGGATTACATCATAGCTCCTGGTCTAGTCAATTTCAAATGGCTGACTTCAGCCAACCCTAGATGAAGAATGGTGTGTGCATATGTCGTCATAGTTTGGATTATGATGATATTGATAACTCCATTTGCCCAGCAGCCTGAAGTCAAACTACATGTATCTGAACACTTCACAAGATTTATTGTAATGGTGAGTTTTTGTTTATAATAAATGTATTGTCACTGAATCAAGTATATTCTTTTCTGTGTATTTCTTTGTTGTTTTATAAATGATCCGTATCTTAGTATACCTGACTCATACTTGAGTTTTGAGGCTGATACTAATATTATTTAAATTTAAAAAATCTGATAATTGTATTTTGGCTGATATTGATTTTGTCACACATTCAAGTCTCGAGACAGTGAGCAGACAGCTGTGGGTCCCAAGTTGTTATTTTTAGTGTTAGTCCAAGTCTAAAGTCTAAAGTTCTGCTCAGTTATTTCCCAATCACTTAAAACATCAGTGGGAGGTGTATTTTCAGCCACTAGGTCCCTCAGTCAAAACAATAACAATAAGTATATACCACATATTCGCAAAATTAGCATTTGTGAATGACATTTGCCAACTAGAACTGACGGTGACAAGATATCCCAAACGTATGGTTATATTAAGATAAGTTACATATTCTCTGTTGTCAAGATAAGCTGAAGACATATTGTATGATCAGAGCCCAATACTTATTGCTAAGGCCATATGGTCAAAATGAAATGTTTAATAATAATAATGTATAACAATAACTTATTTCACTAGTAAATTGCTGTTGAACGACAAAAACAATCACCAGATGGTAAAGGACATTTACAATAACTTCAAATGCACCACAAGGCTGTAAATGACCAGTTTCATTGAACACACCGTCTGTGTTGTTTCTCCGACGGCAGCTGCAGATTGTTACATCCCGGTGTTGAATCCTCTACAGTAAAACACAGTCACACTTTACACCGTTTAGCGTTAGCTGTCAGCATTTTAACCGTGTTTAATCCAGCTACTAGCTAGCGGTAGGCTAACGTTAGCTGCTGTTGAGTATAGTGTTAACTAGCTAGCGGTAGGCTAATGTTAGCTGCTGTTGAGTGTAGTGTTAACTAGCTAGCGGTAGGCTAACGTTAGCTGCTGTTGAGTGTAGTGTTAACTAGCTAGCGGTAGGCTAACGTTAGCTGCGGTTGAGTATAGTGTTAACTAGCTAGCGGTAGGCTAATGTTAGCTGCTGTTGAGTGTAGTGTTAACTAGCTAGCGGTAGGCTCACGTTAGCTGCTGTTGAGTGTAGTGTTAACTAGCTAGCGGTAGGCTAACGTTAACTGCTGTTGAGTATAGTGTTAACTAGCATCATGTGCAGCGGTGTTTGTGTTGCCTGTATCGTCTTCAGAGCATCAGAGAGAAGAGCAGACATATCAGTGGAACCAGATTTCAGTAGCCAGGGTTGGCAGGAAGAAGATTTTTACAAGTAAATGTTCCAATCAATGATCCAGGCAGAACATTCTCGTCTCCCTCCTTCATTTTACAGTCCAATGGGGCTAGAACGGCTCCGGGTCAAACCTCAATATGGAATAGATTAATCTGCGTTATTTTTTTTAACGCGTTATTTTTTCTCAGATTAATTTATCAAAATTAACGCGTTATTTTGACAGCCCTAATATATATATATATATATATATATATATATATATATATATATATATATATATACACACACACAAATGTAATTAAAGATATCCACAATTGGCATTATGACTATAAATGCTATTACAGATATATACAGTCTATGAATTATGACTAAAAACAGTGCAATTGTGTCCAGTATGTTTATTTTTTAAAACTAGAAATTAAAATGATGACTATTAACAATTGAATTGTAGATAGGCTTTGTGGAAATGGAGCTCTTCCAATTATATTGTATGTTCAATGTTGAATGTTCATTCTGGATAGGAAGACTGTCATTGTGGATATCGGAAATGTTCTTTTTGACTACGGGGAATTGAAATGGGGATATCTGCAATAAATATCCAGTCTAGCTAATAAATGTTAAAACAGCCACTTACAGCCTACTTTTTAAGGATTTAAAGATATATTAAATTAATCATTAGTATGTTCAGTTGTAGATATCTTGAAATACAATTTCTACAAGTAAGAATGTTATTGTGGATATCTTTAATTACCATTCCATGAGAATATAATTTTTCACTAGGAGAAATGCTGTTATCATCTAAAGTGTAGGATTGGAGTGAGCAGATAGCAGTGGCGTTTGATTAAATGTTCGAACGGCTTGTCATACACCCGTACTGTCCCGTACTGACTGCAACCACGTCACGTGACGCCAACACGTGACCGGGTTCACAGTTGAATGTCACTGCGGCTCAGCGTCCTCTATGGTCCTCAGCATGGCGGTCCTAGTGGGACACAGAGCCTTGTTGCAAGCCTTCCGCGTGAAGGCAACGGGCCATGACAGTGTGTGTAGGCTGGCAGCGGCCTTCTCCTGCTCGAGACAGTATGCTTTCCCCGGGAAAGTCTCGCCTTCTTCTCGCCTCAACGGTCCCGGAGCAGGGACACGACACTACAGCTCGGACCCGAAGGAGGACCTGCGCGTCCGATACCTGGACGGAGAAGACGCCGGTAAGTCCCGCTCAGAATCAGTGTCATTTTAAAGGCAGGTTTGTCAAAGGAAAAACGGTTATTGTTGTCTAAACGGAAGTCCCGGTAGCTTGCCAACAACCGGGAATTAACTGTGAAACGATGTAAAGTCTGCCATCCCACTGTATCAAAGTAGAGTGTACGCGTTGACGTCATCTTTTTTTTTAACGTAATAACAACCTACTGAGTTGCATGCAAACCTCTCACAAGTGGGATGTGGGGAAAAATCGAAAGTCTTATGCATCGTAAATTATTTTTGACGCGATTTTTAAAATCGATTAATTTCCCTAAAAGCGATATTTCAATTTTTTTCATTTTTTACCAATGATTGAGCTAAATATTTTTAGTTTATACGGTACTGCTGACAGCGACTACATCATATCTGTTTCCAGCAGAACAGAACGAAAGCAGAAAATCCATCTTATGTTCTTCTTTACAAAGTAAATAAATCAGGGATGCACTGAATCCAGGATTCAGCTTCAGATTCAGCTGAATATTAGGCTTTTTGACTTGGTTGGGTTTCTGCCGACTCTTAGAATTTTTTCCACCGAACCCTACGCGCTACGCTGGTCGACGTAATGACGGCGCCGTTGATTACGGGAAGGTCAAGTCCAGCCACATGTTCAATTTGCAATGCCGATTTGTCTCGTGGTGGCAAGGACCCTAAACAATACACAACATCACTTATGTTACAACATCTGGTATGAAACATCTGGAAGAATACGAGTTGTGGGATGAAGGAATCTACAGACAGCAGCCAGAATGCAGCAACTTCAGGTACGGCAAAGGAAGGACAGTCACTGCTAAAAACTGGTGTTAACAGACAGTGCTTCTCCCCGGCTGTCAGCTGTTCTCTTGGAGTCTCCCTACAGTGGGAGCAGAGCGACCGAACAGCCGGCTGCTGCTCGTGCCAATGCCAAGCCAATGTTAGCCTTCTAATTTCACCCCCCCAACATGCCTTCATCATACACTGGTTAGTGAAAATTTGCCAAACGAAATTGTCACTCATCTGGAGATAGCGATGTGCTTTCCTACGATGTGAAAAGAGCGTGTGGATTCAACATGAAGTTGTTACATTGAACTATTTTAGAGGCTGTGGGCGTTGTTTACTTCATTAATGAGTTTACTGTGTTCATGGACTGAGGATGGGACGAGGATTCAGGATTCGGTTTCGGATTCGGCAGAATCTTAACCAGTGGATTCAGGATTCGGCCGAACCCCAAAAATCTGGATTCAGTGCATCCCTAAAATAAATGTCAGACTGACTGACTGACTGACATGTGATGTCATTCTTCAGTTTTTAGAAATGTCTCATGATATATTGTCTCTAGAAGTGTTTTATTCAACTTTTGTTTTTGTTAAAGAAGGAAAAGAAAATCCCAATACAAATCCAATCAGCACCCTGTATCAGCCAACCCTGGCTACCGAAATCTGGTGCCACTGATATGTCTGCTCTTCTCTCTGATGCTCTGAAACACAAACCCCGCTGCACATGACGCTAGTTAACACTATACTCAACAGCAGCTAACGTTAGCCTACCGCTAGCTAGTTAACACTATACTCAACAGCAGCTAACGTTAGCCTACCGCTAGCTAGTTAACACTATACTCGACAGCAGCTAACATTAGCCTACCGCTAGCTAGTTAACACTACACTCGACAGCAGCTAATGTTAGCCTACCGCTAGCTAGTAGCTGGATTAAACACGGTTAAAATGCTGACAGCTAACGCTAAACGGTGTAAAGTGTGACTGTGTTTTACTGTAGAGGATTCAACACCGGGATGTAACAATCTGCAGCTGCCGTCGGAGAAACAACACAGACGGTGTGTTCAATGAAACTGGTAAACTACAGCCTCGTGGTGCATTTGAAGTTATTATAAATGTCCAACAGCAATTTACTAGTGAAATAAGTTATTGTTATACATTATTATTAAATCATTTAATTTTGACCATATGGCCTTAGCAATAAACAAGCCGTTCTTTAATACCACCAACTGTTGTTTAGTACCCTTTTTTTTCTTAAAAAGTATCGGTTCAGGCACCGTTAATTATGTATGCGATTAATTTCGATTAATTAATCACAGAGTATTTAATTAATTAGATTACATTTTTTAATCGATTGACAGCCCTAATAATAACACTTGAGGTTGGGCTGCAACTAGCCTAACGATTATTTTCATTATAGATTAATCTGCCGATTTGATTAGTCAGTTGTTCAATTGATCTATAAACCATCAGAAACTGGCCAAAATACAAAAGAAAATCAATTTACCATCATGTAAGAGAAAGCAACCTGGAGACTTGAGAACCTGGACAAACGGTTAATTGATTATCAAAATAGTTGTATTTGATGTAGTATTGTATGACATCCTCTTAGTAGAAAAGGTTTAAAGCGTAACTCTCGCCAAAATGCAACCTAGGGTCTTTTTGTGAATGTACCTGAGTCAAACTTTAGTTTAAAAGCATATTTAGGACGGAATCGCCACTTTTAAGATTTATCGTATTCTGGTTTTTGGGTCAAATGGCCTTTTGAATGGGAGAGCTAGGGGCACTTTTATGCTAGCCTCAAAATAGCTATTTTTAACCACTAAGAAGGCTCGACACAACATAAGACTTTGCTCCAAGTATCACCAGGGACTCTACACCTTAACCAAAGCACTGACAACATTGGTTGTGTTCAGAGTTTACTGAAAAGAGGTTTTAACAACTCACGTTAGCTGTTGTTCGTCCGGTCTCCGTCTATGGAGCCAGTCAGAAATAGTCGAGGGAGGAGAGCAAAGATGGAAAGCTCCTAAAGCTTAGTTCCATATAAATGCACAGATAATTCATTGTTTTGTCGTTAGTAAAATACACAATATATATATATATATGTGTGTATATATATATATATATATATATATATAATAAACTAAAGTCTGACGCGGGTACATTCACAAAAAGACCCTAGGTTGCATTTTGGCGAGAGTTAGGCTTTAAGTCATGTTGTTTCTAGTACACAACTGCCAAAACAATATACAGTACCAAAATGAAATAGCTTTCTACGTTCCTCTGCTGTACTGTAGTCTGTTGCATGTAGCAAGGACTTAGGACACAGCATTTTTCATGATGTGATTTTTGTTGTGTTTTCCAGTTGTAACGTTGTCGTGTTATAATAATAATACATTTTATTTAAAGCGCCTTTCAGGATACCCAAGGTCACTTCACAAACACAATCATCAAACATCGTTGAAATGATATTCATCTCATAAAACTAAAAATGTGATGTCTAACATGCTGCTCTTCATTAATGTACTTGTTAATTAATCAGCATGTTGTTATTCTCTTTCAGGTATTGTTGTCGTTGGGATAAATCGACCCAAAGCGAAAAATGCCATAAGCAAAAATCTGGTCAAGATGGTAAGATTTACCTTGTATGTATTTTTTTTTTTAAGATTACTTTTTTGGGGGGGGGGGGATGGAAGAGACGACTACACACGGCACTAAGCATGATCGGTCCGCGTACAGTAAAGGCAATGAGTCTTGGATCTTATTTGAGAATGTGTTTTGTCTTATTTCTGACAATTTGATCAACAAAAATGTATATTATGCTTGAGTACATAAAATCCCAATTAACAAAACTGATTAAAAAGATAATATTAATATTTAAATAAATAACCGTGAGAGTCCGGTACAGCATGACTCTCATATTCAAGTTTATGTTTATGCTATTTTTATTCTCAGTTCTCATTTTGGTGCTGGTGAATTTCCTTTGGGGCTGGCTAAAACCTCTTTGGGGGGCGTCAAAAATCCCACCATGTAGGAAAATCCCTGGTTGTTAAGATTTGTGCACATGGGCTCCTCTGCGAGCCTCGGTGACCTTTGGTTACCCATGATACCTTCTATGCGTACCTTCGCAGAGGCGTTCATGTGTCTCCTTAGAGGAGCCTGATTCCATCTTAATTATGATGGCAGTGTATGGAAACAAAGTGATCAATAGATCTTAAAAAAACGTTGAAATACCTGTAGCTCTTCACTGGCTTCCAGCACTCAGGTTCAGTGTTTTATGATCTCTCATATAATTTGAGTTTGTCTTGAAATATACTCCAATTTATTATTATTTTGGTTTGTTAATACAAAGTGAGTTTTACTAGCCTGACAAGGAACTCACCATTGGCAGGGCTCAATCCGAGGGGCGGGATAAACGGCTGTCTTTCAAATTCCCTCTGCACTCAATAGGCTATCTCTCCAACCAATCAGACCAACGCTAGTTGATAGAGTCAACTTTAAACTCTGAACACATCTTCCTTTTTTAAGAATGACTTCAGTGCCGTTCTTTGTTCTTTTCTCAAAGAAAAGCTGAACTCCAAGTCTTCCAGAGTCGCGGCCAAAGCCGATTCCAAAGACCGCTGTTCTCCAGCAGCAGCAGCCATCTTCTTTGTTTTCAAGTAGCAGGGAATTCACGCGGAACCGTCGCAACTCTGCCGTCATTATGTTAAGCCCGCCCACCGAGACTATACACGATGTGATTGGCCTGACCAGAGTTTGGTTTTTCCAGCTCGCCAGCCAACGGAGAGTTGCTAGACGACCCTGGCTGAAAACTACATTTGCTGCTGCTAGGGTGGTCTAGATTTCTAGGCTAGAGTTTTACATTTACGTCATAAAACATTTTTTTAATCCCCTCCCAAAAACCATGTGTGTTTCAGATGATTGAGGCTGTGGAGGATATCAAGAAGAATAACAAAGTGCGCAGTGTAATTCTATGTAGTTTGGTTCCTGGGATCTTCTGTGCAGGTACACTCTCTTTGTTTACTGACATGCTGCATTTCCTCTTTTAAATCCCTTTTTTTTTAAATGAAGACCTAATAAATTGATCCCGCAAAGGGAAATTAAATTTTTTCAGTCTGTTTTTACTAATTACACACATGCCCGAAATACAAACATGCCTATACATGCACTTATGGAGAGTCAAAGTAGTTTATAGGCTTAGTAGGCTTTGGTGTCTTGCTTAAGGGCACTTTGGCAGGGAACTGCAAGCAGTCCACACTCACGTACACGTACTTGGTCCGCACGGGGACTTGAACCGACGACCCTCTGGTACTGCCAACCCCTAAAACCACGTAGTCGTGTGCTTTCTTAGGGTTCGTGGCCGGAATTATCTTTGATGTCACTTCGTAAAACCTATTTACATACAAAGCTTTTATGTTATTGATTATTTAAATTAAATTATTTCATGTTATATTGTTTTATTTTACTTTTTGTTTTTCTGTGTTTTCTGATTCACTTCTTATTCTTCAGTTGTAGACATTTTGCCAGTCCAGTCTTTACGCATACCTTTGTTTATAATATTTCATAATGACATCTTGACTCTGGAATAGTGAGCAGGTATGGATCTAGTAAATGTAATTCTGTATTCAGCTTTATGTTCAGAGACCTTGATACTGAGGTTTTGGCAGAACCCAGAGCTGTGAGTGGTGGACCACACTGTTTCAGGAAGCCACAGGCCTGTGGCGCCATGCTGATGCTCTGTGGGTTTGTGCAGGTGCAGACCTGAAGGAGAGGGCCAAGATGCACCAGAGTGAAGTGGGACCGTTTGTGTCCAAAGCCAGAGCACTCATCACAGAGCTGGGTAAAGAATGTTCAGTGTGGGGCTGGGTATCGTTAAAAAACAATCCATACCGATACCAACACCGGGACTTTGATACCGGTTCCTAAACAATCCTTTTTTCAATAACAATTTTGTAAAATCCATTTTAACAAAAAGTAATGACAACATTACACATTACGGTACAACTCTTTTTATGTCTCAGCTCCGACTACATGAGCCGTCTCTGTGTAACTGAGAGTTCTTCCTGCGTGTCTCTGACGTGTAATGTTAGACAGCCAATCAGACATTAGATCTTGGTAGAAGCATGCTGCATGCTGATTGGCTCACTGACGCTGATGAGATTTACTCCTTAGGTATTGAAATTGGGTTTTGAATGATGAGTCATTTTTCGATACTCTATACCTTAGAGGCAATTTGGTCGGCGCCTACAAAGTATTGAGTTGGGTACCCAGCCCTAGTTCAGTGACTGTTCATATATGGACTTGAACAGGGGTCTCCAACCTTTCTTCATCTAAGGGCTACCTAAAAAAACACACATAAGCTAAATGAAGCTACTGTTTGATGAAATTGTAATACCCAAAGCTTATGAAAAATCTTAACTTCACGTCAAGGTTCATGACTATTTTACACTTCTTTTATCCCAGATAGTTAGCTACATCTCTGAAAATATTCTGACCTGAAAAAATAACCACTTTACATGTCTATGGCCCACAAAGTCAGCTACCTCACTTTTAATATGGTGGTCATTTTGTGTCTCAGTTTTTCAACCTGTTGGCGAGCTACTGGAAACCTGCTCGCCAGCTACTTGTTGGAGACCCCTGGACCTGAATGTGACAGGGATGCATGTTCATGCATCACTTTATTTAATAATGTTTGTGATAGTGATGTTTGTTTACAGATCTCATGTTATTTTGCTGTTATCATTACTTTGGAATAGTGAAGAAGAAAAAAGTTTGAATCTTGAAACTTTCATTAATGACACAAGCCAGCACGAGTCAGGGCAGCCCAATAAGGTTTCATTTTCTGCTGACTAATGTAATTATATACTAGTTAAGTAATTGTAATGTACTTCAGTGCTAATGTCATAATCACTGGAGGGCGGTATCTTCTCCCTGTCAAAAGCTGGGAACACATCACCGTTGATTATGTGAGGATGTAATGTGTAATGTGAGCTTCACTTAGAGATGGTTTGGACGGATATTTGATTGAAATATAACTCGAGAGATCATATCGGGGCGGCCCTCATTTACAATGACATCGAGTAATGTACAAAAACAACAACAGAACAACACAGAAAAGAATACACCATCACAAGAAAGATGATAGACAATAAAACTCAAAAGTATAACATTTGATTAAAAAAAGTTAGGATAATATGGATACAAAAGAAAGTACAGTAATGTAAAGCAAGTACAAGTAGGAGTTTGCAAGTTTGAAACCAGATTTCTTAATTGTCCAAAAGGCACAAGTGAGTTGATTTTCAGAAAGTGCTGTAATTTGTCCATAGTAACACCTTAGTGAAAGGAGTTAGGGTTACGAAGTGTCTCTGGCTAATTATATGGCCCATAGCCCAGAAGCAGGGGGGAACTTTGTGCATGGCTTTGTCAGAAGTGAAGTAAATACATGTTCCACCAATGGAGTTGGATTTGAAGTTGAATAGTTGTCTGATGTCTCTTGACGGGTACCTTGTTGTCTTTTCTTTGACAGGTAACCTGCCGGTACCAACGATTGCTGCCATTGATGGAGCTGCCTTAGGAGGAGGCTTGGAAATGGCCCTTGCTTGTGACATCAGGATTGCCTGTAAGACTCAGTGGACTTTATTTTCGAGGTTACAGATAACATTAAAGGTGCCTTTATTGTAATTTCTAAGCATACACAGAGAAACGAAACTTCTCTGCATTTAACCCATTCTATACATAGGAGCATGGGCAGGCTCACTCCAGTCAATTTATTTTTGCCAGTGCCTTTTTATTGGTCAGGGGGCACTGACAGGAATACTAGCTTGAAGTGTCTATATGTAACTTTCAGTCTGTGGTGATTCTGGCGTCCCCTTTGGACTAAAGCGGTAGTGTTTTACCACACCTGCTGTCCTAAAGCTCTTCTCTTTACGGTGCTGTATTACCCACTGGAGATTACTGAGTGAGTGTTACAAGCAGGTCATATAGTTGTGATGAATGTATTGCTGAGTCAGAAAATCATTCATTTACAATAAGATAATACGTTTCAGGTGAGATAAACCAGGTGTCACTGGGTCACGAGCCAGAGCATTAAGAGTTTATTGTAGCAACCAACGTAGTAATAACTTAGATTCATATAGCACATTTCATGAAACCCACGGACGCTTTACACAGGTAACGTTACAGGGGGACAAAAAGAAAATAGTAGGCCAACACCAACACGGACTAAAAGGAATAAAACGTTGGCGCTAAATGGAAGGGGGACTGGAAGGTGATTTAATGTCTGCTACTGACTACAACCACAACACACATAAAGTTATTTTATGAATGAAATGGACATATTACATACCTGAGGGCCATTTGGGGACGTTTTAAATCATTTACAATCCTCTAATTGTCTCCATCTGTTGAAAGCCTGACCGAGTGTGACTCGGTTTCGCCCGTCGTCTTTCCCTTTTCTCTTTCAGTTGTTCTTGGTTTAATCTCCTTCTTTCCTGTGATGGTCCTGCCCCAGTATCAGCCATCACTACAACAGATAACTTCGAAAATAACATTAAAATACAATTAGGTCAATATAAAGAAAACTCCTGCTACCTTTTACTTTGCTGCACAGGCTTTTCCGGTGCTACAAAGAAATCTGTGACCCGTCAGAATGTGTGACTGTAGCGTCGTCTACCTGCCGAAAATTGCAACTTTGCAGGAAAAATCGGACCCGGGCAGAGGCATTAATAAAATCTACATAAAACTAGCGTTCTTCTCACTGTTAGTCTCGTTTGCTGTTACAGGTCTTTTATGATCATCAGATGGAACATTACACAGCTTCACAAACATCTAACATATAGTCACTTTAACATACATGTTTTGGTGGTGGGAGGAAACCAGAGGACCTGAAGAAAAGCCATGGAACAGTGCTAACCACTGAGCCACCGTGCCGCCGCTGGTCTATGTACAAAACACTGTTCATGGTTATTAGCAGCAGTCTGACAAAGCAGTAGAAGCCGTTACAGCTGATGCTGACGCACTGATTTAAAAAGAATGAGGTGTGTGTGTACCACCTGAGCTAATACACTACTGATGATCATGAGTCTTCATCACAGCTAAACATGCTGACAGGTTGCTGTCAGATCAGTGTAACCTGTCTGCAGCGTTCAGACAGATGAGACAACAATCAGAACAGAACATCTGGGTTGAATCATTTTCAAAATAAGGCAAAAGATTTGATACAGTAAAACTTCAAACTGCATCACACAACTTGTATTTCCAGATGCATTACGAGTGATCATGTGATGAGTCTGGGTTTTAAAAGCCGCCTCTGTTCCTGGAAATGGCATTATAGATGTAGAAAGTAGGTATTAACAGAAACAAAGAGGCTGCATAAGCACTTTGACTAGTCCAGTTCAGATTTCCCTCATTCTAAATGATTTTAGCCCATTTAGTTCTTCTGTAGTAGTTGTGTGTTGAGTAATGATGTTTTTGACCTTATAAGAATGATCAATTAATCTAATATATATTTATTGTATCATATAATACGTCTATACTAGTAGTGATTGTTGTATTTATGTCTAAGTAGTAACACTGCTCTTTGATCTCTCTAGCCAATACTGCCAAAATGGGACTAGTTGAGACCAAACTTGCGATTATTCCTGGAGCAGGTAAGGCTGGATTCTTTTTATCTCATCATCTCCAGTGACAGTATTATTGCTGTCTAACACATCTGCACTTCAAGGGACTGCGGCAGGTTAAAGCAGGGTTTCTGCTAGAGGTGTTGAAATGAATGCATCGAATCGTGGACGATGCTTCATCGATAATCGGCCGGGCCATAATCGATTATTTCTGTTTACAATTTAATGTAGGCCTTTCTGTTATGTTTTGCACATTCAGGAAGTGCCATGTGCTCAGTGCTGTAGTTTTATGTATCCAGTTTATTTAGTATTAGAGCACTGCAGAATGTTTGGTTTTTGAAGCTTGAAAAGCTACAAATTAAATATCCTATATGGCTTTAATAGAAAAATGTATTTGACGCATCGTGATGCATCGAGATATTGAATTGAATCGCTGACGTGATAATCATAATAGAATCAGGAGATCAGTGAAGATTCACCCCTCTAGTTTCTGTGGGGTCTTAAAAAGTCTAACATTTCTAATTCAAACTTTTAGGCCTTAAAAAGTCTTACATTTGCTGAAGTATTGTGTTCTAGGTCTTAAATAGTTTTAGACAGGTCTTTCTTTTCCTACGTCTATGCAACGCTACTTCTAATGCTCATTGAAATGCTCCTGCAGAGCTTCACAATGTGTTTCCACGGTGACTAGACACTAGGAAATCGGGGAATTCTTTCTGGAGTCTGAAATCTAACGTTTCTTTATTTTTTTTATGTCATGAGATATACTGTAGGTCCTAAATTTCATTCATAAGGGTCTTAAAAAGGTCTTGTCTTAAATTTGACTTGGTGAAACCTGCAGAAACCCTGTAAAGAGATCATTTAAAACCTCTTTGAAAAGAGTATGGATGACTGTGGGCCAGATGTACGTATGTATTTATGAAAGTAGCGTTATCAGCACCATGGCCAACCCGCAGAAAGAGCACGCTGTGATACATCAGCTTACGTCGTATTTACCAAACCTGCAGTTCATCGGGTAATCAGCGCCTTTCTCCGCCCACTATACTGTAAATTGTGCTGTAGCAAAGTGTTAAGTACTGGTGCTGTGATACGGCTGAGTGCAGACTGAGATATTCCCACTGCTGATGCTATGACTGTTTGAAATGATGTCAATGAGTTTAACAACTGCTGGAATGGAATGTGAACGCAATAACATACCTCGCCATACTTTTACGTGCACGTTGCGAAACAAATACAACTGAAGTGTACACCTCCCTGTAAGACCAGCACGCCCAGAATGCACCTGACCACACCTCCCTGTAAGACCAGCACGCCCAGAATGCACCTGAACACACCTCCCTGTAAGACCAGCACGCCCATGGGCCACAGATGGGAGCAGGTGCATTTGCTATTTAAACAACGTGGGCGCTGGACGGGAAACTGACAACTGCGTTGGTCTTAAACTAGCAAAGACACTTGGGTCGGGCTTTGCGCTGCGGCGGGTGCGGGATAGGGCCCTTTGTGTCCAAGACAAATTTCCTTCGGGACAGTAAAGTCTATCAGTTACCTGTTTCAAGGTATACCGTGGTTTGAAGTCATGCTTTCAAAACCACTAAAATAGCTTTCTGGAGGGCTCCTAAGAAGCTTTGTGCTGGGGAGAGACGTGTATGATGTCATTTATACATATGTTTATTTGGTTTATGGTTTATTGTCTATTTTGTTGAATGGTCTTGAATATTGTAGGTACTGTGTCATCTTTGCTTGATTTCTTTTTTTCTGGTTGGGTGGTGATGACGAAGGGGGGTGTTCATGTTGCGAGTTGTATTTAGTTTTTGTATTTTGTTAAAATAAATTAACAAAAATTGTTAATCACATGCGTCATACTGTTCCTGCGGTATGAGCTGTTTTTTATGAGTGGTCACGGACAGAAAGTGCAGTGTAGGAATCCCTCTCTCTGCCAGTGTGCAGTGTGTTCAATGGAAATGTAAATAAGTAAAGTAAATAAAACATTTTTCTACCCACAAAACTACCCACAATTTCAAAATAATACATTTTAAAGCTGTAATTGCAATACCGTGATATTTTTGCTGAATGTTATCATACGGTCAGAATCTCATACCGGCCCAGGCCTAATCTGATTTGAACTTGGAGCAGTGTGTTCAGTGTCTTTGGTCGAGGTTCCATCCTGGTTTCTCTTCTCTCGTCACGTGTGTGCAGGTGGGACTCAGCGTCTCCCCAGGGTGATAAGTGTCTCTCTTGCTAAGGAGCTCATCTTTGCTGCTCGGGTGGTGGACGGAGCAGAGGCGTGTCGACTGGGCCTCGCCAATCATTCTGTGGAGCAGAATAACAGTGGAGACGCTGCCTACCTGCGGGCTCTGGAGCTCGCCCGCGAGATCAACCCTCAGGTAACACGGCCACTCCACTGACAGACAGACCTCTTTGATACACTGGGGGGGAAACAAAACAGAGATTTGGTGATGAATATCATGACTAAATAAACAGGTTTTATTCATTTTTGGCATTGAATGATTGCATTATAATGTACTTATTCAAAACAATTTGTTAATGCAATTTATATCACACACAGCAGTTTGTGATGCCTTGTAACTGATTTTAAAAAGGCACTCTTTGTCTCTCGGCTTCACAGGGTCCAATTGCAATAAGGATGGCAAAACTGGCGATCAACCAGGGGATAGAGGTAAGGCTCAGACGTCAGTGCAGGTCTGCTTTTACTGTGTTTTACAATTGCTTTGGCTCAGTTTTCACAGCAGTGTTTAAATTTGCAAAACTGTGAACATATTTTGAATATTTTGGGGTGTCTTCTCCACCCCTGGCTCTTCAGGGAGGTGATGTCATCACATGCCTCAGCAATGGCCTGATGGAGAGTTGCCTATTCATATGGACCCCTGCCAGACACCTCCCACATCCACGCTGAAAAGATTTATTAGATTAGTTATGTAGAGTGTTGTGGATGAAAATTAGGTGCTGATTCCGGATGAGCTGCAAACCAGTCATGTACAGCCAAAGCATGATGGAAATTACCATTGACTACAGCACCACGGTGCGTCCTGTCTGAGCAGCCCAGTTGGTAAACATGGGCGCCAAAAGGAAGCGGGCACACCTGTGCAGTCTATGTAATGCAATCCAATACAACAAGTGCAACTACAGACTCCAAAATGGCCATCTGGTTGAAACCAATTCTCGCAACAAAACATTATAAAGATGCATTTTTGAAGGGCTTAAAGTCAACCTTTACATGAATTTTCCATGTTACAAAGGTGGCTCTCTTTTAACCTGGCTAGATCGCCATGGCAACTGCAGACCTAACCCGGTTCCGACCAGTTCTTATTCAGAGATTTTGATTGAAACTGGCAAAAAAAGCATATTCACCAATCCACTCCTTATGAAACAGCAACGCTCTATAGTCAATTTAAAGTGGTGATAGAATGCAAAACCGATTTTACCTTGTCATAGTTGAATAACGACAGTTTGGAGGGTAAATAGGACATACATAGAAGCTCAAAGTCCCATTGATACCCCTATCCTCTGCAAATCTCACATTTTGAAAATGCCACTGAAAACGGGCAAATCTCAACAAAGCTAGAAGCTGACGTCAGCATCCCAAATCCATCAATCAAATAGTCTTTGTCACGCCCCAACATTTGCATAGGCTACACCACTGACCTGAGGTCAGCTTAGTCTTCTAAATCTAGCTAGGTCATGCAGATCTCCAGAGGTCTGCTATTGAATTACTAAATTCACTTCTGAGACTTTTTTATGCGAGAAATCAACTATGTAGAGGTCAAATATGCCGCGATTCATAGGATTGGAGGGACAGTAGCAGCTAACGAAACCCCTAATGTTCACAAAAATGCATTAAATTGAAATCGTACACCATAGTTAGCTTTATAAGACCTTGGGGTACATGTTATGTAAGTGGCGTGACGACATTCAAACTGTAAATATATGAAAGTTTGTCGTAAAGTGTAGCAACGATCTTTTCCCATAGGATTAAATGGGACACATAGCCTAGCTTGCAGCTCCGCGGAGCCCCGAGCCCCGGCAGTCCAGTAACCGAGAACCGGTGACTTTAACTGGGTATGGAGGTTGCTGCTTTTTCGTCAGACTGTGTGGAGCTCCTAAAGTCTGACACGTCTTACTAAATTTACAATTAGCCATCAATTTTCGTAAAAAAACGGCCCATATTTGAGCTTTATATTGTTGATTTCTTGCTTAAAAAAGTCTCAGAAGTGAATTTAATAACGAAATAGCAGACAATGTATAACAGCATACTGCAGTGTCTGAAATATGAGACCTGCTGTCTCGTCTCCAATGTGTTTCTATGGGGTTCGCTCAAACCAATCAGCGTGCAGCTCATCTAAATATTCATGAGCATACCATATTTGGAAGAAAAGCTCTTGTTCCAAATAGAGCCATATTCACAGGGTAGTTAAGGGCCTAATAAAATAGCATTCGGGCAATTTTCAGCCCAACCAATGTTACATACCCTATTAGGAGACCTTAAGGAACAGTGTGAAATACCCTATATAATCATTCTATCACCCCTTTAAGTGATACAGCGAACCGTTGTACTTTTTGATGTAATATTTTATTATAGGCGGAAGTAGGCATTATGCGATCTATCCATTTTGTGCGATAGAAGAGTCAAATGATACCAAACGCCCCTCTTATGAGAACGCGCACAGAGCCTGATGAAGAAAACTTGGTTAACAGAGCAAGTTTATAAATACCTTCATGGTACCCATTATCTCTGACCTGGGCTTCAGGCTTTGTGGAGCCAGTACACAACCAAAACCCAGCTCTGTCCAACCAGCTTTGTAGACCACCCCTCAGGTTGCAAACACACATTGAATTCACTTTGTGATCTGTATGTTTAGTATAACAAATGAGCACAAAATGAGGCTGTGTTCAGTGCTAAGTGGAGCATGTGATAAATGACTTTGCATTTAGTATCTAAGTATAGCCTTTTGTCTTTAAAGGTAAGAACTTAGTGAGGCAGTTTGGCTCTTCGCATAAACAGTTTTTCAAATTGAAGCTCTGTAGTGAAAATGAAGCCACAGCAATTAGAAAATCCTAAATCGTACAGGAGTTACTCCCACCTGCTCCTGCAGGGACTTGGATACACAGGAACAATGAAACACCTCTCATTCTTATGGAAACCCGTCATGTTGTGTATCAGAGAAACTGTTACGTGCACCGGCATTTATGTCATGGTTTTTCATTAGAAATCATCAGGACTGAGACACAAGAGAATTAGACATTTTCTGCTGCATTGTGAACATTCACTAAGCGATGCCACATTCTCCATCAGGTGGATTTATCTACTGGTCTGGCAATTGAAGAAGCATGCTATGCCCAGGTGAGTAATTAAACTGCAATTAACAATTATTTAACCTGCTGTATGAAATATTCATTTGGTTGGCATTTTATCAGGTTAGCCTAGCTAAGACTTGTACTGCATTCATGGCATGTCAGCAGAATGGGAGGAGCAACATTTCAAGTAATTTTGACTTGAGTGTTCACATATTATACGTATAAGAATCATGCAAGTACATCAACTTGTCATCCAGTGTCACACCCAGAAAGTTCTCGATGGTAATGGAGAGGTCACGGACTGAAAGGAAGAGCAGCCTTGTCGAGCTCGAGCTTCAGGTAGTGTGCAGATATCCACTGAGAGATGTCAGCCAGACACCGAGATTTGTGTTGTCACATGGGTTTCAAACGGGGGGGAAAGACCGACTTAGTTGAGTGTTATCAGCATAGTTGTGGTAGGAAAAGCCATGTGATTGTCCTTGAGGTAGGATGTGAACAGGAAGAGTGCAGAACCATAGACTCCAGATCTTGAAGGGTGGAGAGAGGATCTGGTGGTTTACTGTGTCAATGGCTGCTGAAAGGTCCGGCAGGGCGACGACAGAGAGGAGGGAGGCTGCTCTAGTAGTGTGGAGTTCCTTTGTGACAGCAAAGAGGGCAGTCTCATTTGAGTGGACTGCCTTCACACCAGACTGGTGGGAGTCAAGAAGGTTGTTCTGGTGGATTTTTGAGGGTTTTAGAAAGACGCAGAAGAAGTGAGACAGGTCTGTAATTCTTATCATCAGAAGGGTTGAGGGTGGATTTCTTTAAAAGAGGATACTCTAGCTGCTTTTAGATTGTTAGGAAAACAACCAGTTGGCAAGGTGGGTTTTGTACAGCAGACAAGCCGGCCTCTAATTTAATAATTTATGAGTGATCACCTGCCTTTATAGGCACATGCAGATGAATATCATCAGTGTAGCAGTGAAATTTAATTCCACGACTGCGTATAATTTGGCCAAGAGGTGAAATATAAAGAGAAAAGCAGGGGACCGAGAACAGAGCCCTGAGCTACTCCAGATTTCATATAAAAAATATTGATGTTGTATTTTAAAGGAAACACTGTATAGGTAAGAGTGTAACAATGCAATAGCCAGGCCAGAGATGCCAAATTTGTTTTTCAATAGGTCCAGGAGTATAGTGATCAATAGTGAATACAAGCTGCACTGAGATCCAGTAGTAGAAGCACCAAGGTGGAATCTGAATCCATATTAAGGTTAAGGTCATTTACAATTTTAGTAAGCGCAGTTTCTCTGGAGCGTCAGGCCCTGAAAGCAGACTGAAAAGGTTAAAAAGAATTACTATTTCATATATGGACTGACAGTTGTTGAGCCACCAGTCTTTCCAGTACTTTTGAAAAGAATGGAAGGTTAGTGTGTGGATAATTATTTAGAGATCCTGAATCAAGGCGCGGTGTTTTAACTTGAGGTTGAGGTGAATATTAAAATCACTAATATTTAAATCTCATCAGAATATGAGTAACAAGTTCTAAGACAAATTCTTATAAAAAAAATTGGGGATAAGGGCCAGGCGTCTATGGAGTGCCACATTCTGTTCCGAGTGCTGCCAAGACACAAGTGACCTACTCTAAATACTGTACCTGAACACATCCTGTGTAGACGCACACGGAGGACTGAAGCTGCTGCTGCCCTGCTGACGTGCTTCTTTAACTATGTGAGGTGTGTAGACAAACCGTTGGCAGGACTGGGTCACTCATGTGCACATGTGTGAGAAGGAACCAATAATATAACAGCTGTATTCCCTTCATCGGGGGCCTAATGTTCAGTTTTTTATCCAAGTCTTTTGGAGAGGTGTTGATTCAACTTTATTTATATTTTAGAGACTGCAATTTGTGCTGTTGAATTGTATTATGTTATCCTAAGAGGTGTTTTTAAAATGTAGTCTACCCTTATGAGTGTACAAAATATTAGAAACCCCTAAGGTTGCAGGTTCTCCCTCAGGAAAGAAGTTAAGGGAGATAGGCTTCAGATAAAGACGTGCATCTTTTCTTATGACTAACACATTTGTGTTGTTTTTAAGGTGATACCAACTAAAGATCGATTGGAGGGTTTGGCTGCATTCAAGGAGAAGAGGCGTCCTCAGTTCAAGGGGGAGTGAAGCCCCACTGCGTCCAGAAAACAATCCTGAGTTCTGCCTTCAGCTCTCCTACTACTCCACTGCTTCCAACATGTTACGGGTGAAACTGGACACGTCGACACCCAGAGGACGTCCGTTAGACCACAGGACATTAGGGCCGCTCCTAGCTGGCGTTTTTACCAGGGACTCGAATGTTCAAGTGTAAAGCACGTCCACCAAGCAAACTAACCAATCATTGGCTACTGCTTACAGTACTAAAAACTTACTTAACTAACTCAACTGGCAATCTAAAACATCAAATTACTTCAAATGGCTATTGATCTTTGCATTATGATTGGTAGTTGGTCACTAACCTCTATGACTAATAATCCAATCATCCAGCCATTGACGTGTCTGAATGCTTCACATAAATGATGCAACAGAAAGATTATTGCCTCCTTAACTTTGGTAGAAATGTACCACTCTGTTCACAACAGTGAATAAGACCTGAGGCCTGTACTACGAAGCAAGATTTGGCGTTAACGAGGTAACTTCAGGTTCAACCCAGGGTTTTGTGTACCACGAAGGTGGATCACTTGTCACCGTGGTAACTTATGCTGATTACCTAACCTGGTCGGGAGCAGGTTAAGTTGGAGATCAGAGATCAACCGGTGTAAAAGCACCGCCTACTGACCAATCAACACTGGATTGATGAGAGAGAGAGAGAGACCCCGTTAACATTCCCTGATGGGTATTTTTATGAAAGATGTACATTTTCAGCGGATGGAATTCCGTATAGGCTATTTGTCGACTTCTTGAGCTGTGTGTTGCCAATGCCACATCGGTTTGAATGATGTTTTCAAGTATTTTATTTGCTCTCACAATCGCTTCCCACTGCCAGGGTTGCAACTGAAATAAAAGGCTAAAGCAACGAGCAAGTGTAATTATGGTCAGATCTTGGCCCTGACTGATGGGGGGAGTGATATTAATAAGCGTTGTGATTTACACATTTACAGCGTTGGCTTTTTATGCCAGCTTTCCTTCCTGCGTTTTGCCTGTAAAACCGTGTCTGTGTTCTTCATATTGTAGAATTATAATTTGCTCTTCTTATATACAATATGCGGCTCTGGTAGATGTTTATGATTGGTCGTGCTGTGCAAACCCCGCCTCTTTTATGTGAACGTGCATACCGCTGGATTGGGAAACCCTGGGTTGACTGAACTAGTTGATAACCAGCGTCGTGACACAGGTTATACAGGACCGCGGCTGTTAGGGTGAAGCTGGGGAACTGAAAGAAATCCTGGGCATGTTGATCTGGATTCATAATACAGGCCTCTGAGGTGTCTGCATGAAATCATAAAACAGAAAATGGTTTTCTCTCACTTGAATAATGTCCAGAGGGTGGGATTTTTGATTTTAAAGTTATTACCACTATGTGTAAGATTTGGTGCCTCTGCCTCCCTGTGCTATTGACAAAAATACACTGTGACCCAAGATGAATTGGCTGGAAACAGACGCATAGCCTAAATCTAGTATCAAGTTTAGATGTTTTTCTTTAAACATAGCATGTAGACATAGTGACTTTAAGGACCACAAAGGTTGTTACTGTGCCTCAAAACTAACCAGAGCTCCACAGATGTCTGACTGCACTGACACATCGGCCTCATGTGTAGTACCTAATTAGAAAGAATTCCTTTGATTGGTTAATTGACCAACAGAATATAACCAACGTTGCGGTCACTCGGAGTGACAGACTTCTAAAAAATACTTCAGAAATGTGGAAAACCCTTAAAAATATATTCTTCAAATGAAATGGCATGTTGCAAAAACAAGTGATTTTGAGAATGAAAGTTTGTTCTCAACTTTGGAAAAAGTAGTTGGGGTGGGGGGGAACTCTACATCCATACTAGCTTTTTAAGAGCTTTCAACAACATCTCAGTTAAATTAGTGGCTGGTGCTCAGACTCAATTAGTAAGTTACTGAGGCCCTTCATCAGCTCATAGAGACCATTTGGTTAAAAGCTTGAGATTTTTCCCCAGACATATTTGGTATTCATTTATTTAATTTATTTTTTGACATCTTTTCTACAGAGCCCCCAACGTACAACAACACACACACACACACACACAAAATGTGTGTGTGTGAATAAAACTTGTCTTCCCCTACAACATTTGTATTGTTTTGAGTGCACATTACATAATGACATGCGGTTGCCCTAACTCTTCCACTTTCAGTTCTATGGTGTTGCTGACAGTGGTAGAATGTAACTAAGTACATTTACTCCAGTACTGTACTTGAGTCCAAATGTTGAGGTACTTGTACTTTACTTGAGTCTTTTCTTTTCATGCCACTTTCTACTTCTACTCCGCTACATTTCAGAGAGAAATATTGTACTTTTTACTCCACTACATTCATCTGTTCCAGCTTTAGTTACTAGTTACTTTAGTTACTCCGCTACATTCATCTGTTCCAGCTTTAGTTACTAGTTACTTTAGTTACTCCGCTACATTCATCTGTTCCAGCTTTAGTTACTAGTTACTTTAGTTACTCCACTACATTCATCTGTTCCAGTTTTAGTTACTAGTTACTTTAGTTACTCCGCTACATTCATCTGTTCCAGCTTTAGTTACTAGTTACTTTAGTTACTAGTTACTTTAGTTACTCCACTACATTCATCTGTTCCAGCTTTAGTTACTAGTTACTTTACACATTAAGATTTCTGCACACTAAACACATGTAGTTTATAAATCTGATGTTTTATTATAAAGTAAACTAACCAACAATATAACGGCTACAAGTCAGCTGAGATGATCAGACCATTAAACACACACCTGGTTGGATCCTTTATACTTTACACAATGGGAGGATAGTTCTTTACTTTTAATACTTGAACTACGTTTTCCTGATGATACTTTTACTGTAGCAACATTGTCAATGCAGGAGTTTACAGTGTGGTGTTTGTACTTTTACTGAAGTAAAGGATCTGAATACTTCTTCCACTACTGCTCGCTGACATACATTATGTTGAGACATATTGTTCATAAATGGGGATTGGAATCCCTCCCATGCAGTCAGCTGGTGGAAACTGATAACTGAGCGTGCATGCATTGCTAAAAATAGGCTCAAGCACTCTCTCATTCGGGGAATAAAATCTGGAGCTCAGATCTTTTTTGAGTATTGAGTTTGAGTCATTATTACTGAAGCAGTTGTAAACAAGTGCAAACACTAACTCCAGATGCTACACCGGTAGCTCCCCCTAATATCATCGGACAGTGGTGGAAACTTTCCAAAGTAGAATAACAAACGAAAGAAATGCTGGAAACCACAACTGATAATTCAGAACGACTGATTGATGTCCCCAAACTCCCAACATCATCAGCCTGAGATCAGAACACACACAACCCTGAGGAAATAATGAATATACAAGTAATAATGATTATGGGACATTTAGTATTTCATTTCTTTATTAATAGTTTTTTTCCTGCATAATTGAAATGCTAATGTAACTTGTTTTAATGTATCATTTATTATCAACCACTGAAAACTATAATTATTCTGCCTATGAAGTAGAGAAAAGTACACTGTGTGTGTGTGTGTGTGACGTGTATCAGACATTTAAAACTCATTTCACTTGATAGGTTATCATGTAGGATATATATCATATATAGCATACATATATATATATGATCAGGGCTTTATATTAACTTTTTTTGATCACCAGCCAACGTGGCTAGTACATTTTTAAAGTTATCAGCCAATCACATTTTCCACTAGCCAATTTTTCCCAGGGAAAATTAAACAGATTATGAGTGCCGCCGAATACATTTAAGCATCCGTGTTTCTTTAAAAATATGTCTTTGGGTTGATGTCTGGCAGATATACATAAAACTATAAACATTACTTCTGCTCTCGAAAAATATCTCCACGTTTTTTTCTCTCCTAACTATCTTTACTACTTCATTTCATCTCATCTGATTTGTTTCGCGCCGTTCCGTTTGTTTCCAAGCCAAACATACACCAAACCAAATTTCTTGCTGGAAAACGCACCGATCTGGCAACAGATCTGGCAACAGATCTGGCAACAGATCTGGCAACAAACAAACAGACGCTTCGCTTCATTCATCACTGGCCAAACTGGCTCGTTACTTTACAAATGTTATACCTGCCAAAGTTCATTTTTACCGGCATTTGGCAGGTTGGCAGATGTCAATTTAAAGCCCTGTATATATCATACATTATATCACTATACTAAAATATATCATACCAGCTGACAAACCAATGGTTCCTAGGCAACAGACTGGTACAGCACATTTTGCTACCAGGCTCCAAGGAAACTTCCATTCAGTTTATAAAAAGCTGAATAACCATTTATGCAGCAGTTATCTTGGACCGCAGTCAGTCGCTGCTGCATCTCTCCTCATCCCTCCCTAAGTCATGTTAAACTACTGTCCTTTAGAAGCCTTGTGTTAGGCCAGACTGCAACTACCTCAATAGAAAACTAGTCTGCAGTATAAAACAATTTGGGAACTATAAACAACAACAGTGGACAGTCATACAAAGTGCTAACACTTTACTTTAAGTGCCCCTTTTTAGCATTCATAAGCAGTATATAAAGATGTAACGTAATGTATTTGATCAGTAGAACTCCCATGAGGCTGCTGTATAAAGAGATAATGAAGGGAAATATAGTAAAACACAGTTGTCATAAAATGTCTTTATTAGAGAAATTATAATTGTTGAAAAATACTTTATATCTGCTTGCAACATTCATTTTTTAAAGATTGTTTTTTGGGCATTTTTAGGCCAACAGGACAGCTGAAGATATGAAAGGGGAGAGAGAGGGGGAATGACATCCAGCAAAGGCCGCTGCATCGAGGACTAAACCTCTATATATGGGCGCCTGCTCTACCAACTGAGCTATCCGGGCGCCTGTAAGCCATTCATTTAATGTTTATGATTATTAATGCTAAATAGAGTGACTTAAAGTGAAGTGTTACCAACAAAGCGAACCGTTTCTTTCGTTAACCTGATGTACATTACATCAACATCTGCTATACTCAGGGCACAGCATGCATGTGGGACTGAATGGAGCAGTGGAAGTCAGTTGCTTTTATGAAATGATGAATAGCAAATTACATTTGTATTGTCTGAAATGAGTAATTAAAGTGTGTTGTTGCATGTAGTTTCACATTTAAAATGCTTGATGTTGCATCTTGCATGAACCTTGTGCAACTTCTACATCAACAACCCCACAGCGTTGTGTTTACTGTCACTATGTGATGCCGTTGCTTGGGCTTTCAATAGTTTAAAAAAAAACATGATATCACCGTGATATCTATCCAAGCAGATTGTTTTGGTTTCATTTGTCTTGAGATTTCTGTCTCCATCCAAATGCAATGGAGGTGAATGGATTTAGTTTAGCATTGAATAACTCCCTTAAAAAGACAGGATCATTAAAAAATAACATGGATAATTCACAGACATGACTGTCCACGGTTTTCATAGGAACTTTTTTTTCTGTAGAAAGTAGTTCCACTGAAAACAACCTTGAGAATACATATCAATACATAAATAATACTTAACTCAAAGTTCATTTGCTGCCTTTTTGCTTGCATCTCGGGCGATATTTGCTGATGAGCCCATCAGATACAGAACAAAGGTAAAGCTCCTGGAAAAGCTAAGTCAACCTTAAATTAGTCTTGCATTGCCAGACCTTCCTCCACAGCGCTGTAGAAGAGGGTCTGACTAGTCCACACAGCATTCCTGGATGGGAGAAAAACGTGCTCTGGTTTATTGGCATTTCTTTAAACCAATCACAGTCGTCTTGGGCGGAGCTAAGCTCCAGACGGAGCCACGGTGCCTCTGCTAAATAGTCTCAGGAAGGAACTTGTTTTGGTGGAACATGTGGACGTTCAAAAGTAGTTTTAGTCGTGCAACAGAAAACTCTGATTGGACAGATAGTCTAGCTAGCTGTCTGGATTTACCCTGCAGAGATCTGAGGAGCAGTTAACCATAGTCCTCACAAATCCACCAGAGGTTAGAACGCCAACACAGAGACAGAGGAAGGGGACAGCGGAATTTCTGGCGGCACCGGAGCAATCCTGGAAGTGGAACGTCGTGGATATAGAATAACCTTAAGTTAACTGAATACATTTTCACAGAATGTATTACTTAGTTTATTCTGTTAATGCAATATTTCAGTGTGTCTCAATATCTCAATGTGTGTATATGTTCTATACATATGTATGTATGTGTGCATGTACTGTAGGTATATTGTGCGTATGAGCACGTATACACATACGTGTTTGCATGCATAACTAACAGTTTTCTATTATGAGTAGCAGTAATTAGCCTGCACCCCAACAGTCACTGCTACAGTATAATCAGTTTGACTTTGATTCATTATTTTGGGCCTGTTCCGTTTTCTTTATTGTCATTTATTTTAATCTCAAGACTGAAAAAAAGTTTGATGGACTAGTATAATGCATATAGGATGAAAGTCGGCCGTTTCCACATCACAGATGCTGCAGCAAAGTTTCTTTACTCTGTGATGAGGTGAGTCGAATCAGGCTCCTGTGGGGTTGAAGTTAGACATGCAGTGCTGATGGTATATAATATATAATATAAGTAGAAGGTGTGTGTGTGTGTGTGTGTGTGTGTGTGTGTGCGAGTGACTGTTGAGGCCCCGGCCAGCGGTTGCGTGCAGGCGCGCCCTGTGGCTTCAAGCTGCTGCTGCTCAGACCCTGACATCAGGCTGCACATCCCCACTGTGGCTGGCCTCCTTCCGGCAGATGTCCCAGCAAGAAGCCGGGGGGAATCCCACCACAAGTCAAGGTTGCGTAAAGAAAGACCTGTTCCCCAGTACTGGAGGCCTGCACCCTAGCCGCTTCTCATGGGAAACGTCGAAGGTGTAACTGTAACGGCATCTAGTCTGTCTTTTGTAGTTTGTTTTTTTAACGAATCGTTTTTGTTACCGCAGGTCAGCCTAGCCTGGGAGATGTGGCTCTTCCTCCCTGGCCATGCACAGGGCTGTTTCTGTTTAACTCTTTCTCAGCACGTTGTTTTGGGCCTTAAATGCCACTAAAGTGAAATGGAATTCAGCCGTCATTCCTTTCATTATTTTGTTTATACCTGTGCTTTTCCTTCTGTACATGTCAAAAATGCCTCCAGTGAAAAGACCTATTGTATTGGGTTGGAGGCAGAAATCTCAGAGACAAGTACTGTATGTCAAAACTGGGACAAATTAAACAAACAGTATCGATTCCACTCAAGGGAAGTATGTTTTTTTTTATTTGGTGAACAGACCCTGTGAGTTAGGAAAAAACGCCACAGGTGTTGACAGGTTGAGGTCACTAATAGATAATAATAATTCATTATTGATATTAATATCAGTAATTATAAAGAGTAATAAACTCTCAATTCTGTATTTACACAGGTTGAAGTCATTGATAAAGCCTGATGAGTTTCTCATTTTCTATCAAGCCAACAGCAAGAGTTAGTAAGTCATCTGCCATTATATATGGTACTTGTGATATGATGAGGGGTTTCCGGTTGGTGGTTTGTGGTCAAGATGCACTGCATTCTCCAGGAACGTCAGAGGTCAAACGCTCCATTGTTCTGGTCTATCTTTTTTTGTCATGATGGAGGATTAACACCAGCTGGAGAGGTGTTTCACAACCAAAAGTTGTTTCCAGTTGTATCTTATACTCTAAACACAACAGGAAATCCGTCATTTTGAATTGGAAGTTCGAACTTAGTGTGTTTTTGGCCATTTCCATATGTTGTACGAACTCCTTGATGTCAAAACAGGAAGTGGGTGTAACTTGAGTGTCCACTGAGCATATGTGTGTGTAATTCAGGCCAGTGTGTTATGTGTATACTAATAACAACAGAGTGAAAACATTGTAATTTCCCTTGTGGGATTAATAAAGTATAAATAAAAGAGTTCAACGCTGATGACATCTAGGCCATTCAAAAGGTTTTAAGAGTAAGGAAATGCATTCAGCGTGCTTGTTAGACCTCAAGGATCAACACAATGGGTTTCAGTGAGTGACGCTGAGGTCAACATAACTTGTTTGTTTAAGTTAAAGTTTATTTCATTGGTAAACCATTTTTGCACCAAAGTCCTTCACAAAGACAGAAACACAAGCATGAACAACTGAAAATAATAATAATAGAAAACAGTGGTGGAATAGTACATTTACTCCAGTACTGTACTTGAGTCCAAATGTTGAGGTACTTGTACTTTACTTGAGTCTTTTCTTTTCATGCCACTTTCTACTTCTACTCCGCTACATTTCAGAGAGAAATATTGTACTTTTTACTCCACTACATTCATCTGTTACAGCTTTAGTTACTAGTTACTTTAAGTTACTCCGCTACATTCATCTGTTACAGCTTTAGTTACTAGTTACTTTAGTTACTCCACTACATTCATCTGTTCCAGCTTTAGTTACTAGTTACTTTAGTTACTCTACTACATTCATCTGTTCCAGCTTTAGTTACTAGTTACTTTAGTTACTCCACTACATTCATCTGTTACAGCTTTAGTTACTAGTTACTTTACACATTAAGATTTTTGCCCACAAAACACATGTAGTTTATAAAATCTGATGTTTATGTCTTGTGAATGTTGAAAAGCTAAATTGCTAAAGCTAAACTGGATTGTTGGCATAATTGCGTAAGAAGGTGAAATAGTGGGAATGATTTTAATTAGTAGGAAATTCATTAAAATGTGGAATGATACCAACAAAAGTATGTAAGTATGTTAAAACAATTGTAAAAAAAAAAAGTCATAATATAGCATTTCGAAAAAAAGCATTAAAAAGTAATAGTATGTAATAGTATGGTATGTCAAAGTATAAGTATAGTATGTCAAAAAAGTGATAGTAAAGTTGATCAAAAAGTGATAAAGAAGTAAATCACCTGGTAGAGGTTCGCCCCAAGTACAGGCTCAGTCCTTGTTGCAGCGGCTGCCGGTTCAATTCCGACCTGCGGCCTTTGCTGCATGTCATTCCCCCTCTCTCTACCCTTTCATACCTAAGCTGTACTATCAAATAAAGGCCTAAAATAACAAAAAATTGTCATAGTATAGTATATCAAAAAAAAAATCATAACATAGTATGTCAAAAAAAGTGATTAAAAAAAGTCATAGTGTAGTATGTAACAGAAAGTCTGGAAGAGCATGCAAACAAAAGTTACAAAATTACATAATATTGTATGAGGAAAAAAAGTCATTGTACGGTATGGTATGTGAAAAGAAGTGATAAAAAAGTCATAGAATAGTTTGTCGAAAAAAGTCATAAAAGTCGTAGTATTGTTTGCCGAAAAACGTAACAAAAAGTCATAGCATAGTATGGCGTAAAAAAGTAGTAGTATAGTAGTATCATATCAAACAGTTTATTGCCCTGCCTTGAGGTGATGATCCCGTTGATTCTACTTCTTTTTGCCAACATAACAAAACAATTCAAATACTTTAATATTTATGCTTTTTCTTATTCTTATTGCATGCTTATTAAATGTATACTCTGTTTGAGTTCATCTCCCTCAAAAAGTAGTCCCCTTTAGATCTACGGTGAATAACGTTAGCTCAGCTGTAGCTAATTAGTTTCTATAGCAACCACACAACACTGTCTGTCCTTCTGGTGGCTCGTCCACTCGGTGAAAACCTCGATAGCAAAGGCAGTCGCCTTTTTGGTGTTTGATTCAAGGGCCCCGTCTTCAGTGGTACGAGCTCCTCATCTGTCAGATCTCGTTAACGGGGACCCTGGGCCTCGTCTTTTTCTTTTGTCATTCCGTCGTCCTCGTCGTTAGCTCAACTGTAGCTAACGTTAATTAGTTTCTATAGCAACCACACAAGGCTGCATCTGATCACTAACGTTGATAACTGATAACTAACGTTGATAACTAACTATGTATGGACTGACCCTCCGATAGATTTCCGACACATTTTAGAAACTTTTTAAACAAGGTTCATTTTTACAATGGACCTGAAATTTCTGTGATAGAAAAAAAATACAAGCGGCGTATTGATCTACTATTTGATGACGCTGTGCTCAGTCAGCGGGCAACCTGCCGGGCTAATGCCCTCCTCCTAGCCAATCAGAATCAAGCATTCTTAAACGAAGTAGAATAAAAAAGGTTATAGTATAGTATGTCAAAAAAGTGATAAAAAGTCATAGTATAATATATTGAAAAACTCTAGCATGGTATGTTGAAAAAGTCATAGTATAGTTTGTCAAATAAAGTGATAAAAATGTCATTATATTATATGAGGGAAAAAGTAATTGTATGGTATGTGAAAAGAGGTGATAAAAAAATCATACTATAGTATGTTGTAAAAAGTGAAAAAAGTCATAGTACAGTATTTTGAAATAAGACATAGTATAGTATGTCGAAAAAAGTGATAAAAAGTCGTGTATGTCATGTTAAAAATTAAAATAAAAGATAAATAACGTGCATTTCAGTACAAGGAAGAAAGCCAACAAAACAAAATACCAACAAAATGCAAACATATCCTTGCAAAATGATTGTAAATGATTTAAATAACGATTTCCATGTTCAAAAAAGGAGTACGAAGAAATTAAAAAAAAAGTTCTGGTCCTACCCACGTTTCCTACTTTTCTACTTTAGTTATGTATAAACAATTTAATTCTTCACTTATTTATACTGGGTCATGACCGAAAGAACGAGATCCAGGGTACAAGCGGCCGAAATGGGTTTCACACAGTGTACCTTTAACAAAGTACAAATGCTTTGTTACTGTACTTAAGTATAATTTTTGCGTATCTGTACTCCATAATATTTCCTCAATAAAATGTATACTTTTACTCCACTGCATTTCCTCTAAGCGTCTACATTACTCGTTACTACAAAATAAAATCAGAAAGGCCATTGTTAGACTGCAAGTTAATGCAAGCTCCATTCCAGTTGGTTGACGTAATGCCTGTTTGTTGCCAAGTGCAAAAACCATAGACCTAAACTGAAGAAGAAGAAGAGGAAGCATAATAATGGAAGCACCTGTTGCAGGCTCTGCCGCCAACGTAACAGTGGCTGTATTTGCAAGAAATGTTTTCGTATGTTGGAGTAAAAGAAATGAACAAAACAAAAAATGAAAATTATGTTTCTGTTTTTTTCTTTGATAAAGGTGCTCTAAGCGATTTCACGCGTTTTTTAGGCTACAACATTTTTTGTCACATACAGCAAACATCTCCTCATTATCCGCGAGCTGCCTGTCCCCTGAACACACTGTAAAAAACACAGTCTCTGTAGACAGCCCAGGCTCCACAAACTCCAACAAAAACAAACTGGCCAACCTGCCCCACGAACCATAACAACCAGTGTTCCAGCCAATAACAAGAAGGATTTGGGGGGTGGGGGTTGGAGGGTTAGTGCGCGGAAGAGAGGGGGAGGGGACGGGATGAGGAGGAGGGAGGGGCGAGCTAGCTTCGTTTTGTTTGAAAATACTTCAACATCAACAAGAAGTAACGTCACCCAACATCGCTTAGAGCACCTTTAATGTCAGACTTTGAATTTGATGTTTAAGAAGGTGTGGAAACCCTGAATGCCACAATAAAGTTCAGAATCAAAGTTTTTATTTTTTATTTTTACTTCTAATAGTTAAGTACATTTAATATCAGAAAATTACTTTTGATACTTAGGTATAGTAAATACCAGATACTTGAAGACTTTTACACAAGTAACATTCTAAAAGGTGACTTTAACTTCTACCAAAGTCATTTTCTTTGTAAGATACTTGTACTTTTACTCTAGTATTGCTTTCAAGTACTTTATACAAGACTGGTGGAAGCTTTAGTTTAAAGGCACAAATACAAATGTGTCTGAATATGTATTGTAATCAAAGTTTTTTATTGTTTTCCATGTGAGACACACACCACATTTAACAACATGTGTTAAAGATTATCTTTGAGGTTTCGCAGGTAGCCTGGCTCGGTTTGTTGCTGCACAGCGCAGCGCTGGAGCAGACTTTGTTGGGCAAGAAAGACAGAAAAACAGCAACACAAATTCACAATTAAAACACACACACATAAATAATAAGTAAAATAGGAAGACTAAAATAAATAAACAAGATGGAGGGGTGGGGAGGGAATTGAGATTGAATTAGGCTTGATAAGAATATTAATTATGGGGCACTAGTCAGTTCAAATTGAATAAAATGCAGGAAATGAGACCAGACCTGGTAGAATATGCCCCTACCATCATTCAGTCTTGCAATAAGATCTTCAAATGAGGCTGTGTCTGTCATTAACTTCAGCCTGTCTGTAAAACTAGGCCTTACTTGGCTTTTCCAGTGTCTAAGAATGATTCGTACTGCAGTGGTGTGGCCAACCAATCGGCAATAGTTTTTATGATTTGTTTCCAAAAAGGAAAGACCAGGGGGCAATCCCACAAAAGATGGAGGTAGGATCCTCTGACATTCATACACTTCCAACACAGATTGTCCTTCATTAATCCCATTTTATGAAGCTTGACTGGTGTATAATACCTATGAATAACCTTATAATGTATGAATTTGCTAATCGCATCCCTCACCGGCCACCCTGCATTGAAAAATGAATATGTATTGTAATTGAAACGAATGTGAGCATGTGGAAATGAAATGGATGTGGCCGGTTAGCTCAGTCGGTAGAGCGGGTGCACATATGCAGATGTTTATTTCTTGACGCAGAAGGTCCAGGGTTTGAATCCGACCTGTGACCTCCTTCCTCTCTCTCCCCTTTCATATCTCAGCTTTCCTATCTAATAAAAGCAGAGCAAAGCATGCCCCCAAAAAATAAAAAAATGAATGGGTGTATATATTGGCACACATAGGAACATTTTTAGAGGTTAAGGGCTAACAAGTCAAAACATGTTTGAGTCACTGTTTATTCCTGATGTATGTATGTAATTATTTTATGCAGTATTGCAATTTAATTGGGATGGTGTTTGCTGGTATGAGTGCAAAATGACACGTGTCTTGTCTTGACTGAGAGACACTCCCATTGGGACGTGATTGTCTATTGTTCCACACCTGGGGACACAGAATGGGAGGGGAGAAATGTATTTAAAGTGGCCATATTATGCTCATTTTCAGGTTCATAACTGTAATTTGAGATTGTATCAGAATAGGTTTACATGGTTTAATTTTCAAAAAACACCATATTTTTGTTGTACTGCCCATTGCTGCAGCTCCTCTTTTCACCCTGTGTTCAGAACTCTGTTTTAGCTCCAGAGTGAGACCTCTCACTGCTGTAACATCTTTGTTGGCAGTCACACATGCGCAGTAGCTAAGTAAGCTCACAATTGCTAGCTAGCTGTTTCTCCAACTTTGGCCTGTACAAGGCAGGATTAGCCGGGAGACTTCTTCTAAACGAGGGAACACTTCCAACTTTGCGTGGAATACCTGCAGAACAGGGACATGGAAGTAGTTCTATACAATTTATTTTGTAGATTAGGGTGAATTTGTGTGTGTTGTAGCAGTGTTTTGCCATTGAGAATGAGCTAGCATGCTAGCGCTAGCATGCTAACGGTTAGCCCCCTAGGCCCCTCGTTTCGGCTAGTTACGTAAAAAGCCCTGCAGATTTTGAACAGTTACCCGGAGACTGAAGGCAGGACACATTCAGAAACCGTATCTCACTCAGAACAGCACGGATGTGTTTTTTTTCCAAGTGTGTATGCGTGTGGAAGCACCAGAGACACAAAATAACTCCCCAAATCCCAGAAAAAGTGATTTGATTTGAGTGTTATTTGAGATACTCTTGATGAAGGTCCAGAGGGACCAAAACGTTAGTTTTTGTAAATAAAAGGTGATCCTGAAGTGCAAAATTCTTTTCCTTTGTTTCGTAGTTGATGTTATCGTCCAACGCACCTGAACAGGAGAATTTGTTTGGATGTGCGAGCTGTTCCTACAAAAAGGCACAAATCCAGAAAACCGTCGAGCCAACATTCGGGCCAGTCAAGCTGAACAAGTGAACATTGTCAGTCAGGGGAATAATGTCGTACAGATATGTGTACAAGAACACTCAGAAACAAGAAAAGCAGCTGTGCTGTTGGTGCAACATTCAGACTGGCATCACTTTGACTCTGCTGCCACCTGCAGTTTCCCACAACTCACCAGAACAAACTCCTGACTGCTCCAAACAAGCTCAGCAGAGCTGTATCCCAATGACCTCACCATGCACATCTGGATTTGTACATTTTTAATCTCAATTTTCTCACAGTGGAATTAATAATTCACATTAAGTTAGGTCTCAGATACAAAACTAAACAAAAAAACAAGTTCTGGGTTACTTAGCCAACTGTTTCAGTTTCATCAACAATCATTTGTTTAAGAGCCATCAGAGACAGATTTGTGTCTCAACAAATCTGACTCTGTTTAGATTTTGGAGTTTCACAGCAAAAAAGACATTTTTATATCCTGCTGCACTTCTGTACAGTGGGGGTTTCACTTTTGGTAAATAAATGTCTGGTCCTCTACTCATTTGATCAAATGAGAAGTGAAGAGAGATGCATTATCTATGTTTTACAATGTGTTGCAGTTTGGAATACGGGCACGTTTTGTCCTTACAGGCCACCATAAAGTGATATACAACAGAACATTTAAATACTTTTTAAATAGTTTTGAAAAATATTACTTTGGAAGAACAAGATTCTTCTTATTTTTTCAGAGATCATTTAGGATTGTGTTTGCCAGTTTCTCTGGTAGATGGCAGATGGATCTGTATTTTAGGACAGTGATCCATCTTGGTGTTCCTAGAAGGTTAGTCTCGCATTGCCAGACCTTCCTCTACAGCATTGCGGAGGAGGGTCTGGATGGGAGAAAAACGTGCTCTGGTTTATTGGCATTTCTTTAAACCAATCACAATCGTCTTAGGTGCCGGACAGAGCCATGGTGCCTCTGCTAAATAGTCTCAGGAAGGAACTTGTTTTGGTGGAACATGTGGACGTTCAAAAGTAGTTTTAATCAGATTGGACAGAGAGTCTAGCTAGCTGTCTGGATCTGAGGCGCAGTTATAGCCTGGGAAAACCCTGACCAACTTCCTGCAAATTTGAGATTTGCTCTGCAAGTCAGTCTGGCCATGAGCCCATTCAAGCCCATTTCCAATTTTTCCAAATCGAGGCACCAATCACAACCGTTGAGGCGGGCTTTACATGATGACGATAGCGCAGCGACAGCAAGCAGCTTTTTGTTTACATTCCACATGACGGCCACCTAAGCACCTGTTGATGCTGTTGTTGCTGCTACGTCACCCAGATTGTTGGTCTGATTGGTTGAAGGACTATCCAATTGCGCCCAGAGGCATTTGAGCGGCGTCCGTTGGTGACGCCCCTTTGGAAATGAGCTGTGAATGAACCTTGTCCAGACCCTTCTCAGTTACAACTGAGAAGGGTCTGGTGTCAACCAGGCTAGAGCAGTTAACCATAGTCCTCATAAATCCACCAGAGTTTAGAACGCCAACACAAAGAAAGAGGAAGGTAACAGACATCCGGCTGACAAGAAGGACATCCGGCGGAATTTTCGTCGGCAATGGCGCAATCCCGGAAGTGGAACGTCGTGGATACTAGAAGGTTGATCTGAGCCAATTTCATCATGAACTTTTCTTTAATCCATTTTATTAGCTGATGTTTACTGACACCACATACCTGTTTTAAAGTAAAGTCAACCAAAAGCTTGAAACTGTAACAAAGCTCTGTCGTTTTGGAGAAATTCTACTCTCTCATGTTTGAAATATCAATGGATTTCCTGGACACTACCTTAACACTACCTACTGACAGGTGTTAGCATTAAACATGAGTCATGGATATGTGAAAAGGACACTCACTCACCCAAATTGGATTTCATGATATTGAATTTGGTACTATAATGAAGGACAAAAAAAAAAAATGAAATTATGTATAATTGTCTAATCGTAATGGCCAAAGAAGAGGTAGATTTACTGGTTCTAAACCTTTATTTTTAACTTTCAAAAATGTAATATGTTTATATGTATATATATGTTATACAAATAAAATGTTTAAAAAAAAACTTTGAAAAATGTGAAATCTCGACCGTGTATGACATGTGTAATGGCCACCTTCTGTTTCCTGACTAGACCTCTAATTAAATGTATATGTATATTTTTACTATTGGTATACAAGGCAGTTCATTTAATTATTATTATTAAGTTATTTTGTATTTCGTTTGTCAAATATTCTATTTTTGTATATTTTGTTCAGTCTTTTTGTACCACAGATAAGTGAAAAAAAATGCATAAGCCTGTATTGGTTGGTACACAATAAAGTTATGATAAAATATACATACTTATGAGTCACAATGATGGAATGTATTCATATGTGAGTACAGAAACACCCATCCTACTGATAACCACAGGACGTTCAGCTGTTCCATCACACTGAAACAACCAGACCTTCATTCAGGGATTTGGGGGTTTGGGGTTGAACTATAAATTCATTGCAATGGTGCAGCTATATGAATCCAAGTAATCTCAGAATGGCAGCCTTTAGATATTTTGCCCCATTTCTCTGGAATGATTTACAGAGAAATCTAAAAATGGATGCACTGATACCAACGGGTCGATTCAAAATTCTGATTAGAGACCTCGTTCATTTTAACCCTCTGAGGACAAAAGACGCACCGGTGAGTCCAAACCATGTTTGACAACACTCCTACTCAAAAAGTGATATTACAAAATGTTAACCCAAGGCTTTTGTAAACTCATTTCAAGCACCAAAAGAATTGAGTGTACTGTAGGTATATTTTTTAAAGAGATTTGAGAAATATTTATGCTTTAGGGCCAAATTATCTCTTAACACATTGATTCAGGACAAATTTGGGTCTCACTTTACAGAAAGCTGAGTTTGTTCTGAACATCTTGATATGAAACACACGGGGATCAGGTTAGATACAAAAACCCTTAAGATGAGAATTCTACAAGATATCTAAAAATGCCCTTAGACCTCAGAGGGTCAACTGTGACTGTTTTACATAGTGTAGTCGTACGTCTTTGTTTTGGCATCAATGTCATTATGAATGCAATTCTCACTTTCTAGTGTTGTTTTTTTCATGAATGGGTTTTAAACATTTTTCATTGTCATTTGTATGAAATCATGTTAAACATTTTTTTCCAAGTATGCCTGCATACTGCTGTCTACTTGTCTTGATATTACAATATTTTCTTATTTTCATTTAATTGTATTTTTGTGATATTTCACTTTGTACCTCACTTGCTAATGAGATCTTGATCTCGATGTGATTTCCTGATTAAATAAAGTATATATATGTTTATGAAACAAGATGTAACATGAATCTGTGTTCATAAAATAAGATAGACTTGGATATGTTTATTACAACTTCCACATTGTATACATTCAGGAATGAACAAGAAAAGTAATAAAATAAATGGCATTTGCATAATTATGGTATATGTTTAAAAGTTAGAATTATTCCTCCAGTTGAAGTCAATGTTCTTCAACAGCATTTATATTTCATAACACTAAACAAGTCATTCGTACGCGATTAAATGTTTTTCTCATCAACAAACAGTTTGTGTTCTCTCATAACATCCATGTGAGGAATCACTGGGAAATGTCGTAATAATACTCTCGTAGTCTCGGCTCAACAATGGAGAATCCAGGCCTTTCATCCAACCTGTAAGACATGAAAACAGCAGAATGAGACAACGATTGAAACGCGAGCTGCCCTTATTATTCCGTGTGATGACTTAGAGCACGTGTCAAACTCAAGGCCTGCGGGCAAAACCCGGCCTCTCACACGTTTTGAAATCTTGGCCCACATATCAATTTTGGTTCACAATACGTTTTGGTCCACCTGATGTGCGCCAAACCAAAAAGACGGGAAACTGCTTTTAAACTGCAAGTACGCGACACTCAAAGCAGACTTTGGCAGATTCGTTGACTTTGACGCTCAGAAATTCCTCCAGAACATGAGAGTTTACATATTCAGGCTGTGAAACAGGATGCTGTCAAAAAAAAAAGTCATCTTTTTTTCATGATTTGCTAAACTCTACGATGGCTAAGGAACTTTTGTACTGCTTTATGTCAGCCAAACTGTAAGAAAGTCATATGAGACATGCAATAATATAGTCAAAGGTGTTTGACTTTCGATTAAATTAAAGCATGTCAATAATCTCTACACGTCTGACCCTTGATGTGATTCTCTTTTTCCAATGTGGCCCTTAGTGACGCTGAGTTTGACTCTCCTGACTTAAAGAGTAACTTGTCACTTACTTGTATGTCCAGCAGGTACTCATGAGGTCATACATCTCTGGTGGACAGTTGAGCGGGGCTGCCATTCGACTTCCACTTTCAATCATCTGCATGACATCATTTCCTTTCATTCCCTGTGAACAGCGGAGCATTCAGATTAAAGGTGACATCATCAAGCACACATGTAACACCAATTACCACAGGAATGGGCAGGTGCAGAAGTTACACCCAAAGAGGATTGTGACACAGGTCAATAATCACTTTTGCAGAGCACATTACAGTAGTAATAGTAGTAGTAGTAGTAGTACGGAATAGTCTCAATGAGAGGAACATTTTAATACAACGGCACTAAAAGTGAACACATTTTAAAAGGTTAGTCTTGAAGTATTTTGGTCCTAGTTGTGCCTTTACTACTGCTGCTGTTAGCCCCCAGTAATAATAATAATAATAATAAATTGAATTTATATAGCGCTTTTCACGAACTCAAAGTCGCAAAGTAAGGGAGTGTGTGAGCAGTGGTGAAATGTAGCTTCTAGCATCTAGAATCTAGCTACATTTACTCCAGTACTGTCCTGATGTTGAGGTACTTGTACTTTACTTGAGTCTTTTCTTTTCATGCCACTTTCTACTTCTACTCCGCTACATTTCAGAGAGAAATATTGGACTTTTTACTCCACTACATTCATCTGTTCCAGCTTTAGTTACTAGTTACTTTAGTTACTCCACTACATTCATCTGTTCCAGCTTTAGTTACTAGTTACTTTAGTTACTCCACTACATTCATCTGTTCCAGCTTTAGTTACTAGTTACTTTAGTTACTCCACTACATTCATCTGTTCCAGCTTTAGTTACTAGTTACTTTAGTTACTCCACTACATTCATCTGTTCCAGCTTTAGTTACTAGTTACTTTACACATTAAGATTTCTGCACACTAAACACATGTAGTTTATAAAATCTGATGTTTGATTCTAAAGTAAACTAACCAACAATATAACGGCTACAAGTCCAGCTGAGATGATCAGACCATTAATCACACACCTGGTTGGATCCTTTACACTTTACACAATGTTTTAACACTTTAACTACATTTTCCTGATGATACTAACAGACTTTTACATTTTCTTGCAGGACTTTTACTGTAACAGAGTATTTTTACGGTGTGGTATTAGTAAGTACAGGCTCTGAATACTACTTCCCCCACTGTGTGAGTGATTTGTTGTGTGAACAAAGCGTTGTCATGTCTCCGGCTGGTGTAAGATGTTTCTACCTTGTATGGTTTCTGGCCGTAGGAGAAGGCCTCCCACATGAGCACCCCGAAGCTCCACACATCACTTTTGGAAGAGAATTTGAAGTAGTTTATACACTCAGGAGCGTACCATTTCACTGGCCACTTCCCATGACCCTTGGCCTGGAGGAGGAGACACACAAAACATTAGTGGCTAGGACTTCAGCTCATATTGATAATTTCCAGCCTCAGAATGCAGTGTGCCGTATTGTGGGATTCTGTGGGATGTTATTCTAAGGCTCATTCTCATATTCTTTTGTGTGATGAGCAAGCACAGATCTCCTGTTTTGACTGACTATGACCAACTGATGGGCAGCGACGTTTACAATATGCTCATAGCAAGTTGAGACACACAAGGAAGCAGATAGGTGCTCGTTAGTCTATATTGACAACGTTTCATTTACGGCAGGGGTCTTCACCTTTATTTAAACCAAGGACCCCTAACTGAGAGAGAGAGGGAGCAGGGAGCCCCTACTACATTTATTGTATAAAATGAAGTTGCATATTAAAGCTATAGTGCGTAGTTTCTGTCTCCCCCATGAGGAATTCTAAGTAATAACAACAAAACTGTCGGCGTGTCCACATGATACAAGCCTTCCGTGATCGCCCCCCCTTTTTAGTGCATATAATACTAAGCTATTAAAATAATAATTGTTGGCATGGTTTTATAAATCATCATGTGTCACAGTGACTCCTCAGGATGAGCTGTATCTGTGGATGGCTACCTCAGTGACTACCTTACCTATAGGCCAGCAGGCCTATCATCACTTTAATGCACATATAAAAGGGACCAATGCAGTGGACCATCAAGACTTTTGGTGCAAATAGATCTTCTGCTTCATTTCATCATATGAAATAAAGATTTGATGTGATAACAGTGACAGATCATGTAAGAAAATGAAATATGTATTTATTTGTGCTTCATGCTTGGCCCACAGCCTCCCAGCTGTTACCTTGTAGTAGTTCTGCTCCTCAGCGACAGCTTTGGAGAGGCCAAAGTCGCTGATCTTAGCGTAGTGCTGCGTGACCAGCAGCACGTTCCTGGCAGCCAGGTCTCTGTGGACAAAGTTATGCTCCTCCAGGTACTTCATCCCCATAGACACCTGGTGGACCAGCTCCGTGATGTTCTTCACCGTTGTTTGCCTAAAGATGATCAATTGTTTATCTTAATTGTTATCTTAATTATAAAAGTATCTGTTAGTCTAATTATTTTAACTGTAAACCTCAAAATATAAAGATGACAGGCTGATCACTAACAATCTTTTGAGATGCCTTCAATTCTGAACATCATCTTTAAAACTGGTTTATCAATATCAAAGTGTAAATGGCTTTAAGTTTTTTGCTATCTTATTTTTTTGGGGGCATTTTTCGGCCTTTATTTCCACAGGACAGCTGAAGACATGAAAGGGAAGAGAGCGGGTATATGACTGCAGGTCTGAGCCGAGCCTGCGTCCACTGCGTCGAGGAGTAAACCTCTATATATGGGCGCGCGCTCTACCATGTGAGCTTTCCAGGCGATCGTGAATGGCTTTTAATTATAGTTGAAACATTTGCTTCACAGCCATCTGAACTGAATTAAAACTTTAGTTCTAAACGCTACACTTTTCATTTTGGCATTGACAAGTCCTCAATCATTTATAATTCCCAATTCATTTGAAGTGCACGGACTGTGGGAGGAGTCCTACTCAACCACTGCACTTCCAGCTGCATTGCTCAATTAGAAACATTGGAGGCCATTTGCATTTCCTTTCAATTTCAAACCACCCGCGCTATCATGACAAATTAACATAAGTGTATGGTCTTTTTAATATTTTGGAATAACAGTCTATGTGGGTTGGGCCCAGGCTCAGCATAAATATATATGTATATAGTGGGACAGTTTTTTTGAGGACACAATAAAATGTAACTTATTATCATGAAATTAATTGTGCAGCTTTTCATGATAATTGAAGTATAACTAAACATGGAAATGCTATGTAAATATATTTGCATGTTTAGGTTCCTTATGGCTCATAGCGTCCCTATACTTCACTACAGATAATACATTTAAATTTGCAACTTTAATACAAAGTGCACTGTCCTGCCTTATCTTTGATGTTCAATTCAGAGTAAAATGGAATTTAAAAAAAAGGACATCCACAGAGGACATCACATCCTCAGCCTCTAGGAATGAACATACACTGCCATATCTGCCGTATCCTTAACAATCCCATTTCAAACCAAACCAAACAGGTGTGTATCACTATGCCTCCGAGTACATACTTGTGTTTCTGCAGGAACTTGTGGAGCGGTCCCAGCTCAGCCAGCTCCATGACCAGCATGAGGCTCTCTGCCTCACATATACCGATCATCCGGACGATATAAGGGTTGTCCAGCTGTTGCATGACATTGGCTTCTCGCAGCATTTCATCGGTTACTGATTGGAGGTTATCATCATTCTTCAGGATTTTGACTGCAACTGGCTTCTCTGTCCTAGTACATGGGAAGGGGTAGCATTAGGATGGATGCGCCACACGCACCACAGATGCACCTTACAGAAATGTTGGCTCTAGCCCAGTAAGCCACATGTTTTAGACAACACAAAAAAAGATCATCCGCATATAATCAGTAATACAACAAAGGGTGGAATAAGGGGTAGAAAAGTACACAAACTGAGTCAAAAGATCAATACTATAAAGACGGGCAAATTCACAAAGAATGGATTGCGGCTGCTGATAGCAACATGAATTGCACATCACTTGCAACCGTTATCTGCTCAAGTCATAAGTTCTGATTCACAAAAGATATTGATATTATGATAATGACATTACAGCGCAAACACGCCTGTAAAGTTTTGCAGTTGAGTGCAATCCCCATAGATCCCCATGTTAAAATGACAATGTTTACAGTCTGGTACAAAAAACTGTTTTGGTCTCCTTAGCTAATTTCCCCCTTCATGACAACTGTACTGGGCAGAATTCTTATATAACTCACCCGTTATTTATGAACCCGTATATTAAGGCTAAAGTTCTGCATAATTAAGGGGAGGGCTGTTTTGACTGGCAGGTGGCTGCCGTCACAAGGGGTGAACCACTAGCTGTCAGCTTAGCTGAGGCATTTGACCTCTGGGCTGTGTTTGTGCTCTTGGTGTCTTGTGGGGAACTTTTCATGCAAATACTGTAATTTAAGTAATATGGCTTTGATGTATTTGTACTAATTGTACCAACAGACCGTTTAAAAAGTCTGTGCTCCAGTTTTTTTGCTGAGTGAAATTCTAGTATCATTTTATTTACAGTATATGTTAGCATTATTATTTCTCAACAGTCATATTCAACATAACAATCTTCACAGCACTGTCATTAACGTTACACACAGTTTTAGTCGCCCACAGACCATCAGTGTCAAAAACAATAAAATGTGCACTGTTTGCAATATTGGTGTGGGGAGTTATATTCTAAAGATTATTAACATTATCTCATTGCGGATGTGTCATTGTACTCTAAATTCAGGTTAAATGATTTGCTTCAAATTGTTCGTTAGATCTATTAAGTACAGTGTTTCCCACCGAATTACATTCTATTTGTGGTGGTAGCTGACTGAGAAGCGAGGCCTTTGGTTAGCTGCTGTAGCAACTCAAATTCAGCCAACACAAACCCCAGCGCCAGGGGTCTGATTCCTGTCGGCCCGACTACCCACTGGATCTGCAAGGTTAGAACGAGCACTGATGCTGGCCACCAGCCTGCAGTGTCCCCTGGTGCTGCGCTGGCTGGGGTAGCTGGCTAGCAACGTAGCATATGGGCTTGCTTCTTAGACTAGCTTTTAGTCTTTGCTAGCTTAGTAACTTCGAGCTAGGTGGGCGTGTTTGTGCAACCAGGCTTCGTTCGGTCGGCCTCAGCAAACATTGGCGTAGTAAAGTCTGCAGAGGTCGGGCAATCATAATCATGGTATCATGACATACTGGGCGATTCAACTGGAGATGTTGGTGTTGTGTGTACGGAGGTTTAAAGGTGACATATTATGCTTTTCCATGTTTTCTGTCATATCTACGATGTTAAAATAATGAGACAAATCCCTCTGAGCTAAAACGTTCAGAATTCCAAATATTCTGAACACTCCGGTTTCAACAGTTTTTTCTACTCTCGGCTAAGTATTACGCAACTCTTAGCCGGCCTTCTATGACTTGTCGCGACATAGCAGTAATCTCGGCCAATGCTGGTCATTTCTCCCCAAATTCCGGTCACTTTACTGCTGGGACATGTCTGGTTGTGTAATATTTGGTTCAGAAGCCCTATTGGCTATTTTTCACAGTACAAAGTCCTGCTATATACTCTGTTGCAGTAGCTCCAGCTTCAACTAGTGAAACAAGGAGCGGAGGCTCCAGAGAGTCCAGGAAGCGCGCTGGCCAATCAGAGCAGACTGGGCTTTTTCGGGAGGAGAGATTAAAGAGACAGGCGCTCCTACAGAGCATTTCATTCACAGGGTGAATACAGGTGCAGCAGCCATGAGCAGTATGAGAAAAAAACATTAAAGCATGTAAACATGTTGCAAGTATAATCCTGAACATGTTATATAATAGTTGCCCTTTAATGTGATGTTATGTGATTTAGCATACTTTCTCATCTTGTAGATGCCCTTCATGACTGTACCAAAGTTCCCAGAGCCCAGTTCTCCATCCTCCAAGAAGAGCTGGCTGCGATCCACTGTGGAACTCCTTAGTTCATCTGGGTCTGCGTATGGACTCTCATACACCTCCGTGTCCATTGGCATGGCCTCTGATGGAGAAATGACCATGACACATTTGAGTGATTGACACATCAGTCTGTCTTGCACAGTATGCAAACTTGTATGTGAAGTGAAGACATAGATATCATTAAAAAAGGGGGTAGTAAAAAAGACCAAAAATCTGTTGGGTCAAACAACACAGGACTTCCACCCAGGAGATCGGGGTTCATGTCCCGTTATGTCCTGCGTGTCACTGAAACCCCACCCAGTGCTTTTGCCATGCATGTAGTCTGGATCGACAACAGTTTATTTACCGGATTGCCGGATCTTCCGCCGGATGTCCCTCTCCTTGCAAAACTTGTTTGTTTCCGGAAGCAACAACAAACTTTGTTTTTAAGTTTTGTAGAAAATTTCAAATCAACAAGACAGGCCTGCTTGGTTCTTTCGGGAATGATTGTAAAGATTTACAAAGAATATGTTTAGGGCATTTTCTTTCCAACTGGGAGGTTTTGGGACTGATTGGTGGGATTGCTGTGGACGAAGTACACACAGAGATACACTGGTAAGAGATAATGAGGTTTAACCATGTGTTGTTTTGTGCACTTTCATTAAATGTCTGTTTATTGTCTAAAAGTGACGCGCGTTAAAAAATTATGCTAAAGGAGTCCTGACCAAACGTCAGTATTTGACAAGTTGGGAGTATGAATGTGTTGCATTAAATGTTTGTTTTTTTCCAACCTAAATGATAAAACGTCATTTGTCATGAGCACTTTCCGATCCTTGCCCTGCTGGCAGGACAGCATGGTGCATCAGGGCCTTTCAAAAACATACATAATGTCACGACGTCTGCCTCAGTCGGTTTCTCCAGGGAGTTGAAATCTGATTGGCTAGCCAAGGTGCCACCCCATTATCCTAAACTATGATTGGCTATCTGCCCAGTCAGAGGTATGACCTTAGTTTGAACCAACTTTTTGGCAAGTAAACCAGAGTAACATTCTCTAACTAACAGTTCCTTCTTAAACCTGAGAGCGATGCATTCACTGTGGTCTCTGGTGTCTCAGCTTCCTCCTACCTAAGAAGTTCTACCGAAGTAACAGCATGAGCTCATAAGAGTGCAGGGAAGCTACAGTAGGACTAATGTACCAGCAAGTTAGCAATCTTTTGAATACAAGTGTGCTTAAACGTCCTTACCTTTTCCACCTGCTTGATTATTGGGCACTCTGGTTTCATAAGGATTTAAATTATCTGTGGTGTTGTGTCGAGATCCCCGGTTCTGTCAGTTGATCAGAGAAGACAATGTTTAAGAGGAAAAACTGAGTGAAAACACATAAAACACATACATGGTGCACTGCTAAAAAGTCATCTGCATTGAGTGAATTAAGCAGGGTGCCACTGTTAGTTTATAACCCGTGTTCTAGTGATAGACTTGCCCTCTGAATGTTTAGGTTCAATAAAACATTAGAATTTGATGTGTAGTTCTCTTCACATTCAGAACTCATTCACCCTTGACTTAAAGGAACACGCCGCCTTATTGGGACTTTGTCCCGTAACCCCCAGAGATAGATAAGTCCATACATACCCTTCTCATCTCCGTGCATGTCGTAACTCTGTCTGACCACCGCTAGCCTAGCTTAGCTTAGCCTAGCTTAACCGGCTCCAACTAGCCTACTGCTCCCAATAAGTGACAAAATAACGCCAACATGTTCCTATTTACATGTTGTGATTTGGATAGTCACAGCGTGTACAAATAACAAGGTCACATGAGACACAGCCATCTTCTAACAGTAAACAAACTATATTATCAGAAAGGCGAAGCACTGCTACTTCTGCTACTTCGGCGGAGTGATTTGTTCGCAGAACGGCAAACTCCTCACCACGGGGCTTCTCAGGTGCTACGAGCAAATCACTCCGCCCAAGTAGCAGTGCTTCGCCTTGGTGTTATTTTGTCACTTATCGAGCAGTAGGCTAGATGGAGCCGGTTACCTCCAGGGTCTGTGCTAAGCTAGGCTAGCTGTGGTGCGTCAGACAGAGTTACATTACATTTAGCTGATGCTTTTATCCAAAGCAACTTACAGTTGCTACATATGTCAGAGGTTGCACGCCTCTGGAGCAACTAGGGGTTAAGTGTCTTGCTCAGGGACACATTGGTTGATGTATCGCAGTGGGATTCGAACCCAGAGGCATGTGTCATATCCACTGCGCCATCACCACCCCTTAGTTAATTACGACACGAACAGAGATGAGAAGGGTATGTATGGACTTATCTAACTCTGGGGGATACGGTGAATAAGCTAAAGTCCCAATAAGTCCTCTAAGATGAAGGAGAAAAAGTACCGAAATGAGTCTACCCATTGGCAAAAGGTGAGTACATTTGGGTTTACGTATGCTTCCATACAGGCTACGTGATACACAACACTGTCAAGTGCTACTGTTCACGAAGGAGCTGCCAGGGGGAAATGTATTCGTCAAAAAGGAGAAAAGTGGACACAGAGGGTTTTCCAAAAAGTTCCTACCAACTGCTATAATTATTATGAATCATATTTTTTCCATATCTGTATATCTGTATCAGTGTCTCTGTTTCCCAACCAGCAGCAGCAGATGGCTGCCCATCAAGACTCAGGGTCTGTCTGAGGTTTCTGCCTGTATAAAGGACGTTTTCCGCGCAAATGCTTGCTCTTTGGGGGGAAATTGTTGGGTCTTTGTAAATTATAGAGTGTGGTCTAGACCTACTCTATCTGTAAAGTGTCCTGAGATAACTCCTGTTGTGATTTGACACTATAAAGAAAATTGAATTGAATTGAATGGAACTATCAGACTCATGGCAATGGTTTTACTGGTCCGGTCCACTAGAGATCAGATTGGGTTCTATGTGGCCCGTGAACTAAAATGAGTTCTTAAATCCTGGTTAAGAGGAAATACCTAAAGGGACTTGGGGATTTTTTCTCGTGAGCATGAGATGTTTTCCAATCTGAATACCAGGCAGAACGGCTGCCGAGGAGGAGGTATTCATCCTCCTGAAAACGCAAAGAAATGTACCTGATAGTGTCATCAACAAACTTAAACATGATAGGGTTACTGTTAACCGATTTCATGCTGTGAATGTGAAATATTAACATAATGTTAGCAGTACTTTGTTAGCATAATTTTGCTAGCCTTAGAATGGTTTCTTATGAGCACGAGATACTTTCGCATGCTCACGAGAAAAGTATCTTGTGCGCACCAAAAAGTATCTTGTGCTCACGAGAAGTACGTAGAGGAAGAGAATAAACGCACGGGATTAACATCTTCAGTCATATGTGTTTAAAGAAGGGTTATAGAACAAGTTTAGTGTCCAAATGTTCCTCGGCCCACATCAAAACTGCTTCATTTCAATGATCAGTTCACTTTGAAACATACAGTATGTCCCACGCCCCCAGGAGGAGCCTTTGGAAGATAGGACAGAAATGTTGTTTGGTCTTGTCATGCACACATAGAAGGATGGCACACAGCACAAGACTGCTGGAACGGCTCAGTATGTAACTGCAGTGAGTAACCTCTAGATGGAGTTAGCATCATCACACTAATCGCAGGCCAACGACTATGATGTCATGAAAAATGAATAGGTTTCTGTGTGCAGCTGGCTCCAGTTGTGAAACTATCTGCTCTGATCTGGGATCAGTCAAGAGCGGAGATCTTTTTTGTTTTGAGCGTATCAAACATTTCATTTCCTGCATTCTGGTGAATGCTATTTTTGCATCGATTCATGGTGCAAATGTCTTTAATTACGTAAAGGAACTTATTATTAGATATTTGGGGGCTTGCCCAGGACACTTCTGATTATTGGGAGGGGGGGGTTGTAACCCCCTAGAACATACGCCTATGGTCAGAGATGTAGAGAAGGGGCATGATAAAGAAAAGAACAAAGTTGCAAGGAAAACTGTGCTCTGTTAGTAACAAAGAATCCATTCCAAACTGAAGCAAAATCACACAGGGGGAAGGTTTCGGGGGGGGGTTCACAAGACATTGATCAACAGGTTTATGAGGAGTGTTAGTGCACCTTCTTTAGGCCAGGTATGGGAACAGTTCTGAGTTTGGCGATGATCCCACCTGCTGCATTCTGCTAAAAAAACAGAACGTCAGAGAGGTTATCAGAGGACTACCTGCTAATGTAATGCATGTGATCAGTACAGTAGAGGCAGATTCAGGGCAAAGGTTAGCTCCAAACAGGATGTGTCTATATCATGTCTCATATTACTGACTCATTCAACTCCAAACTACAAGAGAGACACTGTTCATACAGTATACAACATCTCCATGTTCATTTTACTGTACAGATAAGTAGTGCACTGTACAAAAAGAAAACCCTAAATCACCCTAAATTATAAAAAGACGTATTTGCTAACCTCCCTCTAGTGGTGTCTCTCCATGTGGACGTCTAAATGAGCTGCTTTGATTGATTGCAGTTTTGTTTTTGGATGGGTTCATAAAAATAACAGAGCCTGTTCATCTGTTGAGAAGAAATGCGTTTATCTAAAACGTATGTTGAAAGGTCAACAACTGGTAAATGTTTTACAATTTTGTGCACACAAATGAGTCTGGGGTGTTGGTGTTACGGTAATCTCAGTTATTCAGACAGATATTCAAAACTATTTCAAAAGAAACCCAAAACAAAAAGCATGTCTGCATGCATAAATACCACTAAAGGGAAGTGAGAAAATGTATTTTTTTTTGTGATTCAGTGAACCAACTCTTCAAATATTAGCCATGCAAGAAGATGAACATACATGTTTCGATCTAGCTATGAAATTCTTATTATTTATAAATATGTCAGAAAACATAGAGTAACAAACAGATGTAGCATTAACACCCATTTCAGACACAAAGTTGTGATTGAAAATATATCTAAAGATTAATATTAATACATGATCAATGTTGGCAGGTATGGGACGAGCTTGCGTCCTGTTTTCTGTGGGCACAAGACCACGACAATATGCAAAGGCATAATTGACACCACACACACACACACACACACACACACACACACACACACACACACACACACACACACACACACACACACACACACACACACACACACACACACACACACACACACACACACACACACATACATACACACACACAGACACACAGACACACACACACACACACACACACACACACACACACACACACACACACACACACACACACACACACACACACACACACACACACACACACACACACACACACACACACGCACACACACACAGACACTCAATGTACCAGGGCAGAACTTAATCCAGGATGGTCCCGTGGGAGTAGTGGCCGTCCAATCAGCACTATAAACACAGCATATGACAAATGTGGATCAGACTTGAATATATTCCTAAACGTTTAGTTGTTAGATACTAATCCATATGCAGTTTTGCTGTAGACGTGTTTGGATTAGCTGTGAGTGTTTTTACCGTCCCCGTCGGGTCGAGGACACGGCACTGTTAGCACCCGCAGCAGGCCGTCCGGTTTGTAGGAGTAGTGCTCCACCAGCTGTTGCCAAGAGAGAAGATCACATATCACACACTCAGGACTATAAATGCATCAGGAATACACAAGACTAAAAGTATAAAGTCTGTAACATCCTTCAGAAGCCAAAATGATATGACAGCATTGCAGCGGTGTAATGTAACTAAGTACATTTACTCCAGTACTGTACTTGAGTCCAAATGTTGAGGTACTTGTACTTTACTTGAGTCTTTTCTTTTCATGCCACTTTCTACTTCTACTCCGCTACATTTCAGAGAGAAATATTGTACTTTTTACTCCACTACATTCATCTGTTCCAGCTTTAGTTACTAGTTACTTAAGTTACTCCACTACATTCATCTGTTCCAGCTTTAGTTACTAGTTACTTAAGTTACTCCACTACATTCATCTGTTCCAGCTTTAGTTACTAGTTACTTAAGTTACTAGTTACTTTACACATTAAGATTTCTGCACACTAAACACATGTAGTTTATAAAATCTGATGTTTGATTCTAAAGTAAACTAACCAACAATATAACGGCTACAAGTCCAGCTGAGTTGATCAGACCATTACACACACACCTGGTTGGATCCTTTACACGGCTAAAGTGCGCACGGGGGGGGGGCGAAAGAAATAGTTCCTTTAATTTGGTAAATGGGCTTATTCAATTTCTTTCTAAGCGTGAGATGTAAACATGGATATCAATTGTATGTCTCTGTATTAAGTAGAGATGTTCCAATACCATTTTTTCCCAATTCCGATACCTAAACTCAAAGCCGATACCTACGGAAGAGGATTAGGGCCACGTGTGTGGGGTGCGCGATCACGGAAGGCTTGTATCATGTGGACGCGCCAACAGTTTTGTTGTCATTACTTAGAATTCGTCATGGGGGAGACAGAAACTACGCACTATAGCTTTAATGGCCTAAGAAGGGTTTACATTCTACATTTACACACATCTTACATGTGCTGCTTTTACTCAAAGTTTACTGTGAGTAAAACTTTCACTTTCACTTTCTGACCTTATATTTGACCCTATATATCTGACATTCTGCACCAGATATACTGCATATCCTTGTGGAGAAAGCCTGAATACATAACATGTGAAAAAGGATAACGAGTAGCCTAAAGGTTTCTCAGGAGGGGTGGGGGGAGGAGTTTGGACTCCTGACTCCTGGCCTTCATAGTATGCATGTACTCAGCACATTTCATGACAGTGTCCATAATGGATACATATTATGTAACTGTAACAACCATGAAATAACATCATATTATTCCTGAAAGAATCAAATGAGTGGCAGTCACTGAGCAACACTTCAGACAGCTGCTGGGAAAGCCTAAACCTATTCCTGAGAGTCACAGTTAAAACATATAAATAAATATAAAAATGATTGCTCACCTGCCACAGGGTGTCAAACTTCTTGCCATCTGGGATGGAGAGCTTGCCAAACCTGTCCCTGTCAATGCGATAATGCATGACTTGTCCTTCATGCAGCAAACACAGAGCATAGGATCCATTCAAATCTCTCTGTCGGATCCTGCACTCACAAGAAGAAGAAAATGAGTTAAAGTACTGTGGTTTATTGGCATTTCTTTAAACCAATCACAATCGTCTTGGGCGGAGCTAAGCATCGGACAGAGTCTCTCTAAATAGTCTCAGGAAGGAACTTGTTTTGGTGGAACATGTGGACGTTCTAAAGTAGTTTTAGTCGTGCAACAGAAAACTCAGATTGGACAGATAGTCTAGCTAGCTGTCTGGATTTACCCTGCAGAGATCTGAGGACCAGTTAACCATAGTCCTCACAAATCCACCAGAGGTTAGAACGCCAACACAGAGACAGAGGAAGGGGACGGACATCCGGCCGAAAAAGAGTGAAAAAGAGTGCTTTTCAGCAGCACCGGAGCAATCCCGGAAGTGATCGTGGAACATCGTGGATATAGACTAGGATCCCACGGTCTCCCCATTCTCTCTGCTGATTCCTCACGTCTGTTTCCACTTTTGTCTTTGTCTACATCAAAAACTTCAGTTCTGGGTTCTTTACATTGTTGGTAGTGAATATCAGCACACAGCAGCTTTTAGACATGTTTCTGTTGTTTGCTAGCAGACGGAATAAAGAGGAGGAAACCTTCACGCAATACAAGTCAATGGAGAGCAGAGAGTTGTTCCCCCTTATTATTGTTTATGATAATAAAGAGGCTGTGTATTTGTGTTATTACATCATCTGGGTCACATGACAAAGATGTATCCTGGGATTCATTCAAAACTTGTCTTTGTTTAAAAAAAATAATACATAAATACATGTGTATATTAGACACAAAGGGACAATTATATTGTTGATCCCAATTATTTCTGAGACAATTCATTGTACAGCAACATCTGGAATTGTTCCAGCTCTACGTTGCCTACACTTTTTGCTTTTCTTTGTTTGTGAAGGTGGTCAGGAAGCCTGACGGCTAGTAGTTTAACTTGGACTATTGTATTGTATTGCGTTACTGCCATCGCACAAACTGTTTATTGATTGATCGTATTTTTGGTAGACTCTTTACTTTATTTTGTATGTTTATATTTTGCGTATTTAATGTGTAACTTCATGTTGTCTCGCACGTTTATGCTTTGTCTTGGCCAGGTCATCATTGCAAATGAGAATTTGTTCTCAATCGGCCTACCTGGTTAAATAGAAGAAGAAAATATATACATATACATATACATATATATATATACACATATACATATATATATATACATACACATATACATATATATATATATACACATATATATATATATATATATATATATATATATACACATATACATATATATATATATATATATATATATATATGTGGCAGCACAGGGCCCAGTGTTCCTATAAAGGCCTAGATTTCGGTCTCTCTTCTTTCCCTTTCGCTTTCATGAGATGATTTGTCACTTATCTTTTACTTCACAACACCTTACACTACAGGTTAATGTGATGCAGCACCTTCAGAAGACAAAGTCACAAAGTGCTTCACACGGTAAATGTGTTACAATAAGACTCAAACAGGAAAATGAGCAAGAAAGAGAGAAATAGGAAATACAAATTTTAAAACATTGACACTACACTGTCAACACACACACACACACCCACACCCACATGAACACTACTGATGCCACTGACTAACACACCGGACACTTGAACTTGTTGACTTATAATTTGGCTTTGAGTTACGACAGAGTTAAAAAATAAACCGTACAGGAAACACATTGAGGTTAAGAGAAAAGCTCGACACGAATTGAGGAGTGTGTAGGGTAGACATGTAACAAGTGTCTCTTTGAAGAACACAGATCATTTATACATCCTCTTCTTCAGGGCTTTCACTTGCTCTGTGAGGCCATGCACAAGGCCAGGCTCAAGTCGCCTGATTGGCCCTCTCTAGCTATTGTTTCATTCTTGCAGTGGCTGCGTTAATACGAGTAGCCACTAATTGCTAAAGTTAGACCAAACGAAATCACCACACATCCAAACGTGTATTACTTTTTGATGGACATGTCTCCACAGGACACAGAGATGGGGCGACCCAGCAACACATCCTCACACCTCAACAACATTATAGGTCGATTTCTGAAGACAGTTCTATTAAACACGTAGGTAACATTGTGAACTAGTTAACTTTAGGCAACAAAAATACTTAGTGTTCAAGGATGGGCTTAAAATGAGTCACGTAAAACTACTTAAATGAGGAAATAACGTCATGTCAAAGACTAAGGTCTGTAAAACTTAGTTTAAAAAAATAACTGATGACTTTTGGTTTGACGGGAAACACGGACCGCTGTCATCTCGTTGACTATCCCTTCGGCAGACCTCTCTCTCTCTCTCAAATTCAATTACAAATTACTTTATTGGCATGAATGTCAGGAAAACCATAATGCCAAAGCCTCAAGGATAATACAATTCAATAATAATAAGATATGAAAAAATACATGTATACAATTCATTGAGAAAACCAAAATATATAAATTTATAAAAACAAGAAAATCATACATATAAAACAATACGTGTGTGTGTGTGTGTGTGCACGCACGTGTGTGATAATTAATTTGTTTAGGGTCAATAAAGAAACAACAACAGTATATTAATATAAATTGTAAGTGTCAAATGTAAGAAAGAAATACATCTCTCTCTCTCTCGCTCTCAATTAAAAAGAAAAATATATTTTTAAAATTGTCAATTGTTTAAATTAGCAATTGTTGCTAGAACCTGGCCCAAGACATATTCTCTTGTATTACCAGTTTAATGTTTATTTGTGCATTGTCCTTGTTTCAAATAAATCAATTTCCACTCTCTCTCTCTCTGTCTGTCTGTCTGTCTCTCTCTCTCTCTCTCTCTCTCTCTCTCTCTCTGTCTCTCTCTCTCTCTGTCTCTCTCTCTCTCTGTCTCTCTCTGTCTCTCTCTCTCTCTCTCTCTCTCTCTCTCTCTCTCTCTCTCTCTCTGTCTCTCTCTCTCTCTCTGTCTGTCTCTCTCTCTCTCTCTCTCTCTCTCTCTGTCTCTCTCATCGAAACAGTTTAGGAACCACAGCTTTAACCTTTGAATTGACAGCTTTGAATGTTCTTTCTATTTCTATGTTCTATCATGTGAACAACATGCAAGAGCAGATTTTACACTTTAAATATATTGAAATCGTTATACCAAACTAAAACACACATCCTGTTTGTTTCTGTGTAAGACTTTGTCACACAAGAGTATTTTTTAAAATATAATAATAATACATTTATTTTATATAGCGCTTTAAAATGGTACTCAAAGGCACTTTACAAGGTCAACGGAAAAAACTAAAACACTAATGTAACACTACACTAAACACTAAATGAATTAGTTTTGAAAATGTGGAAATGTTCATTTTCAACAGTTTTACCAAGGCAAGGCTGGAGAGCATTGTACAGAAGAAAACTGTAAAGCACACATAGATATTTAGTTATAATAATATGAATATGATTCAAAGTAATAATAATACACATAAGTATGCACATTATCTACACATGATTTTAAGATATTTCACATGTGAAATGTAAGACATGAAATTTAAAAATACACACTGTATGAAATAAACCCATACAGGCACAAGTGGTCAATGACATGCAGACCTCACATACTGTAAAGGTTTACATGGTTTCCAGACATTTCACATGTGAAATTTCAATTATACACATTTGAAACGGGGAACTATTAATCACACGTGTGCTTTTTTTTAAATGGTAATTTTAAGCACATACAAAATGTGAAGCTAGACTAAATGTGCATTTGTGTATTTCTGAGGAAATATTTGTTCAGTACAGTGTGATGATTCTAAACGTGTTTCTTCGGGGCCATCTCCACTCTGAAAAGAGTCTCGGCTGAAAATGGACCGCAGACTTTGAAGCTATTTGGGACAGAACACTCTCTTTGTCTGGAGGGGCTTTCAGAAGCCGGATATGCTCTACTCTGTCTTGTGTTGATCCTAAGAAATGTGTCACATTTAGATCAGGTGTATCCCTCCTGTTCAGTAAAGCTGAGTTTTTAGATTCTACTGATAGGATAATATAGATTTGTATTGTCCAGAAGAAAATTTGTCTTGCACACACAAACAGTATCTGCTGTTTAGAGAATTCAACACAACATAGTGCATACATACATACAGTACACACCCACACACACACACAAACACACACACATACACACACACATACATACATGCATGTATAAATACATACATACATGCATGCACGTACGTACACACGTGCGCACACACACACACACACACAAACACACACACACACACACACACACACACACTTGCATACATACATACATACATACACACATACATACATTCATACATACACACATACATACATACATACATACACACATACATACATACTTACATACATACATACATACATACATACATAAACACATACATACATACATACATACATACACACATACATACATTCATACATAAACACATACATACATACATACACACATACATACATACTTACATACATACATACATACATACATACATACATACATACACACATACATACATACTTACATACATACACACATACATACATACACACATACATACGTACTTACATACATACATACATACATACAGTCCACAGACACAGACTGTTGCAGTTACTTTCACAGGCTGGCTCCTATACCTTTAGAGGATTATTTAACACAGTACTGCCTACGGTCATGGCCCTACCACTGAAAACTCTGAGCACTGTGTCATCTGTATTCTTTATAGGAATGTGATGGTTTAAAACGAAATATCATGAAATATATTGTCTCTGTTACTGTTTTAACTGTTACAGTTGGAAACAGCAATTAGACCTTCAAAAATATATTTCAACAGTTAAATAAAAAAAAAAGCAATTCCTCACACTTTGTTAGTTATTTATTTCATTTTGTTGTTAGTTTTGTGTCAGCAATGAGGGCTTTCAGACAGATTTCACCTTTTAAATGAAAGCTTGTAATAACTTTAATTTAATTGGTCTTATTTTATTTTATTCTACTCCAATTTCAATGACCTGGTTTTCTTTTTATCTCATGTTTTTTACTAATGCCTCATGCCTGCTCTTATTTGTTACTGGTTTTTTTTTTTTTTTATATCTCTATTGTTTTAGTCTTGACATATTTAAATCACATGCTCCTGTAGAACACCACTTTGTTTTGAAACAAATAATCATTTTTATTCTATTTTACATTTTAAGTTTTGCCACTATCAAAAGTTTTTTCTCACACTTTTTTTAAACATTGAGCGCTGGCGTTACAGTGATAAAGAGAAGCCCAGTTTCAGACAGGAACTTAAATAGGTGGCCTGTGTGTCATTATTTTTTAACTAAGCTAGTCCCTTTTGTGTTTTGTGTGTGTTTTGTAGTATACCCTAAACACATAGAAAATGCTAACATATTCTAGAAATTTAAATATCTAGAAATATAGTCTTACCAATTATATATATATATATATATATGGGTCTGTGCATTGTCTAGAGCACTCTCTTAAAAACAACTATTTATAAGCTATATACAGTTGGAAACAAAGTCTTTTCTATACTTCGTGAGAAAAGGGACAGAACAGTCTCACATCTCGCCCTGCTGTCGTTCTTCTTGTTTGCTTTGGCTACTTCAGGAAGTCCTTTGCACACTGCCAGAGCGGAAACCACAGAGTGTGTGTGTGTGTGTGTGTGTGTGTGTGTGTGTGTGTGTGTGTTTCTTCAGCTGAGACCACTGCCTCTCAACTGAAGCTTCAGCAGCCAAATACTGCTATGTGAACTGTGTTCACATGGCAAAGCAAAAGACACATTTTAAACACATTAATATTTTTATGTAAAGTGATATTGTGCTGTTGTAGTAGTAGTTGATTTGGGATTTCGGCTTTGCAGCGTTTCATTTCACAGCTCTCAGATCTATATAACAGCATTGAGGGAACACTGTACTGGTCTCTATATACTCTACGTCTCCTCCATTTAACTTAATAATAATAATAATTGAATTTTTAATTAATAATTTACTAGCAATAATGACAAGATATTGGTTTTTGTAGCCCGGTGTACATACAGGTATCTCTGTCCTCAGCAACCACTAAACAGTGTGTAACAAAAGGATTTTTTTGTTTGATGTCTTTGTAAGATATTTCTTATTGAGACACAGACACACACATTTTTTCAGCTTTATCTGATACTTCTGTAAAAAAATAGCAGAACTGAATCTGAAACAGTCCAAGCAATCATTAATAATCTATTAATAAGAATTAGCTGACAAAAGGCTAGATGTTAACTAAAGGCAGCTGTTTGTCTCCCCAGTGTGTGGAACCGGCTCTAACTGCACTCTACATCCGGGTTCATTTAATAAAACGTATTACAATTTAAAAGAAAAAAAACAACGACACAATTAGAGCTGGGCCGATAAACGGACTGGATATTGACACAACATAACATAAGTATATCCATTATTCCACTGTTCTCTGCCTGCTTTGCTGTCATGTGCATGCCCCAGGTACTTAACCTTTGTGTTGTCTTTCCATCGGCCATGGAAAAAACACTTTTGTTTTCCGTCTTAACATTTAGTCGCTTTTTTCAAAGTTGCTTTTTTATGGGGGTTTTTTGGGTTCATTTTATATATCAGTGAACTTGAAAAAAAATTCAATAACGACAATATCAGTGCCACGTCTTTGTTGTCCGTCTACCAGCACTAACTAAAATCACCTTCTAACGCAGGAAGTACCTGGTATTAAAGCCTCACAAGGTTCCTAAAAAGTTTAGGTTTGGAGAAGCCCCAGTTTAAAAGGTTGTTTAGTTCCTGCAGGCTGGGCCATGTAACCAATATATTCCTAATCATTAACTATATTAGGCAGATAGGTTGTTGTCATCATACACACAGCGATACACTGGTAAGACCACATCACATTTAACTATGTATCAGCTCATTTAAATAGCTCACGTTACTGTATTGTATTAAACTTCATTTAATATTGTATGTGGAGTTTTCTATTGCGGGGTGCAAATGTTCCACCAAAACAAGTTCCTCCCTGAGACTATTTAGCAGAGGCACCGTCGCTGAGTCTGGACAATGTGGAGAATGGCTAGTGTTTATGAGCATATACTTTGAGCATGTTATGGATATTGTGAGTATAATATATTGGATGGATTTGATCAAATTCATTTCCCACCATTTAGTATAAAGAGCTATAAGCCAAAAGCTAGACACTTGTAAAATACTTACAGGAATTTTCCATTTGTACGGGAGCCGTTTTGGAGCCTGGGCTCACAGCCTTCCCGTGTTATGGATCCATGGAACCAGGGCATTTTTTCGTGTGCAGTGGTGGAAATGAGCTTCTCCAGCTGAGGCCTCTGGCTGATGATGGCCTGCTCCAGAGCTGCCCCCTGCACACGCACACACACACACACACACACACACACACACATCCATTAGCTGTCAGCAAACGCATATAATATTTCTTGACAACACACTCCCATCACGTCAAAAAGCAACGCTTGGTCAGCTGGCTTGGTTTGTTATTGATGCAAAAAGTTTCCTTTAGCGTCATATTTAGACGTGCTTGGTTGGGACTCCTGGCGTCACTTTTTTAAGCTCTGGGTCAGGACGCACATTTAATTGACATGCGTCTCATAGGGGAAAGTCCTGTGTTGTTTGACCCATCCACCACCCCAACCTGCCAGAGCTTCTTGAGGACAGAGACTTCCTCTTTTGGTTGGACCAAATTTCGGCCGTTTGGTCCAGACCCTGGTCCGGGGAAGATTTCACATCTGTCATTTTGGTTCGGATCAAACTGAAAAGTCCGAAAGTCGGGACCAAGCGAGATAGGTGTGAAAGCCCCCTTAGACACGCTCGGTCGGGACTCTTGGCGTCACTTTTTGGCGCTCTGTGTTGGGACGTACATGTAACTGATGTACTTGTGATACATTGGGGGGAATTGAAGAATTCAACAGGGCCGTAAAAAAATAAAGATGCAATTTCAAATGTCATGTCTTTTATGTAGATTTAAACTTGTGGCTTTAACAAGGTCTCCTTCTCTAATAGATTTGTTGTTGAGATGCACAGGGTTCCTTAAAAAATCCCAAAACACGTGTGATGTTATGAATATGCAGACAGTTTTGAACAATATATACAATAATTAAAATAATAATAATTAACGGCATGTTAATGTTCCATGAAAATTCACCAGAATGCAGGAAATGAAATGTTTGAAGCTCACAATTTCTGGTGGAGGCCCCCCAGACCCCCCACTTTTAGCTAAGGGGTTGAAGACCCCTGTCTCCTTCTACTTACAGAATAGAGTTGAAACATACCTGCAGGTTCCATGTCTGCTTCACATACTCCCGGATCAGTTTTTCCTTCAGGTCCTCAAACGGCCCCACCTTTGGCTGCATGTTCTTGGGCCTGTTGCAGGGCTTCTTCAGCAGACACACAAGGCCATCCATCTCCTGGGCGTGGTAGTCGATCACATCCACAGGGCTCCTGTGGCTCTTACCGCCAACGATAGCGTATGTGTCATTGGGTTGTCTTTCAATGGTGTAGTGGTAGCAGCGGCTGGAATGCAACACAGACAGTGCAAAGCCTCCCAGATAGTTTCGGCTTTGCCGGAGCAGGTACAAGCCGTTGCTCGTGCCCGCCTGCTGCAGGTATTCCTCCGCCTCTTCCCTGGTGATGTTGCCATAGAAGAATGGCAATGCATTCACTGCATCAGCCATGTTGGCTTCTGTGGGGGTGGCTCCCTTAAGGAAGTCCCAGAACAAAGTTCAGCCACCAGGATGCAATCAACCCTAAAACAAACAAAAGGAGAACCATGTAACAATCAAGATTAAGACACAAGTATTGGGTTCCAACAGGATGACTGGTAAACAGGGCCACACGGAATCTGCGGACGCATAATTCTGCAGAATTTTCAGCAGATTTTAAACGAATTAAGACTACATCTCCACTGCTACGTTTTGGTTTAAAAAGGAATATCTTCTGCTACGTTTCCCCCTGCTCTGGTGTTTCCCCCTCTCAATCCCCCTGCTCTGGTGTTTCCCCCTCTCATTCCCCCTGCTCTGGTGTTTCCTCCTCTCAATCCCCCTGCTCTGGTGTTTCCCTCTCTCATTCCCCCTGCTCTGGTGTTCCCCCCTCTCATTCCCCCTGCTCTGGTGTTTCCCCCTCTCATTCCCCCTGCTCTGGTGTTTCCCCCCTCTCATTCCCCCTGCTCTGGTGTTTCCCCCTCTCATTCCCCCTGCTCTGGTGTTTCCCCCTCTCATTCCCCCTGTTCTGGTGTTTCCCCCTCTCATTCCCCCTGCTCTGGTGTTTCCCCCTCTCATTCCCCCTGCTCTGGTGTTTCTGAGCCCCTAAAGCGGAGACATTAGGAAACACTTCTGACCTGTTTTGGTTCTTATCGGTCACGACGTCTCCTTCTCTGAGACTAAAGCTACTAACATTACCATGGCAACTACCACCAGCGGGCGGAGTCTCCACGCTGCCTCCTGTTTATGCCCAGTATACCAGAATGATGATGAGATATGAGGTTTGGGCGTGTTAGTTTAAACAGAGATTAGTTCTTCTACTGGAGATAAAAACACTTGGTACACCGAGATCACTTTGGGATCAAAACTCAAACACTTAAAAACCAAAACATAGCGATGTAAATGCAAGAAAAATTTAAATAAGACTCTGAATGATGCAGTTGCAGGGAGTGCATCATGGTGTACAGTACATTCACACAGTGAGAAGCAGCACCCAAGCTGTTTTGGGCACTATCTAAGCCAAATTAATGTAAAATCAATATGAGCATCAAAACTAATTTTAAAGACTTTCCTCAGATCTAATGATTGTAGTTGGACTTCTATAGCAAGTTTTTTCTTAGTCAAGTTTTCTAGCTTTTCAGACACATGTGGTCATAATAATGGTTCAAAATGATGTGAAAGTGTGCTGTTTCTTTACTAAAAACACTATTTAACTTGTATGCTTGCCAGTGTACAAGTTAAATACAGTGTACTGTAAAAATAAAGCTTAGGTTCCGACAGGAACATAATGTAATTCGCACCACCCAGATCAACTGATCATCAGTTGATCTCCCTAAAATAAACCATACAAATATAAACACATATTACATTGCAGAGCAGTCTAAGGCTGCGTCTCATTTCTCTATCTACCATTTCTCTATCTACTGTTTGCTGCTGCTGTTAGCTACGATTGCTACTGCTAAGTGCTGTGCCATTTTTACAGAGCGGAGTTCCCTAAGAGCAGGTAAAGATGTCTTTATTTGCATCAAATCAAAATGTGTGCTTGTATTATGCTTGTATGGTTTGTGTTCTGTGGTGTTTGGCTCTGATAATGACCAGGGGTCTCATTTATAAACGTGGCGTACGCACAAAACGGGTCTGAAAATGTGCGTACGCCACTTCCCACGCAAAGGTTGTGATTTATAAAAAACTAACTTGACGGGAGAATGTGCGGTCCTCCACGCAAACTGTGACTCTTGCGTACGCACATTTTGGAGACAAAATAGGAATTGGCGACGCAGATGGTGAGGTGGTGAACTGAAGTCAGACTGCAGAAAGTAAATGTGGGAATAATGATTACTCTTAACATTTTCAAGTATTGATGCCTCACGCACATTTCTTGACTATTTATGGTTAAAAATGGCCGTGTACAGGGCGGGATAATTGGCTGATCCACTTGTAGGTAATCTCTGATTTATAAAGGGAACATTGCTTACAGGTCTGAGACACACGGTTTTATAAATCAGACTTTTTTTGGCAACCCCAGGGGTCTCATTTATAAAACTGTGCGTAGGATCCTTACTATAAGTGTACGTACGCCCAAAAGCCCAAAATGGCGTACGCCAAAAAAAAGTCTGATTTATAAAACCGTGTGTACGCAGACCTGTAAGCAATGTTCACTTTATAAATCACAGATTACCTAGAAGTGTGTGTATGTGAATCCGCCTCTTATCCCGCCCTGTACACGCCCATTTTTAACCATAAATAGTCAATGCAAAGCACCTCATGAATGCTGATCAGTATGTTAATGACCCTGGCAGTTGTTAGACCGAATCATGATGACTGGCGGAGAAAAAGCAAAAAACTTCTCAGACGTTCAGGAATTGCTGCAAATTGAATTATAATTTTGGCCTGTTGTCGCACAGTGTAGAGAAACCTGATCTATAGACTACCTATATTAATAATACGTCCAAAACGGCAGGCAGTACGGCAGTCAGGGACAGCTTCGATATACCAGAGCTATATAATAAGATTTAACAGAACTATATATTATATCCAAACAAGCCTTAGTGATAAAGTTGAAGATTATATATAATATTTTTTTTTTAAAAACCTCTCTATTGGACCCAATTCAGTACACAGATCCAAGAGCTCAGCTTTAGGGAATCTTTTCCAGTCATCATCATGGTCCCTGAAGTCTCTTTCTCTCCTGATTCTTCCATTGGCGGAGTCCTCCTGCAGGGCCAGCAGGGCCATCATGCAGCATTACACAGAATTTATATGTTTACAACATATTGTGAGTGTTAACACCTTGCCAACACAGCATCAACTAGTGGTATCCCCCATCCCGAGATACAATTTGAAGACGAAAGAAAGTGTAATAGGCAAACACACTTTTCTTCATACAGGTTTTGTCACGAACAGTATTAAAGTTCAGACCGATAATGAGGACATTAAGGGTAACGATTGCGCGAGAGCTTAACGGCTGTATTTCCAGACTTTGACATTTGATGATATATGCACAGTATTAAAGACAGATATTTGGTTATTTACACTGTATTCTGCAGTTATCTAATGCTAGAGTATTTGATGCTATCCTGTATTCCATGCAGTCGGGCCATCTCCTCCTCCTGCATGCGCTCCGTAGCGGACAATGTGACAGTGAGACAGCGGCGATTAAATATTAAGAACACATTTTTATTAAAGATTTGAGAAGGTGTTTATGGAATGTGGATGATATAGAGTGAAAAAATGTGCGTGAGGCATATCAATACTTGAAAATATTACGAGTAATCAATTTTCCCATTTACTTTCTGCAGTCTGACTTCAGTTCACCACCTCACCATCTGCGTTGCCAATTCCTATTTTGTTCATTCTCCCGTCAAGTTTGTTTTTTATAAATCACAACCTTTGCGTGGGAAGTGGCGTACGCACATTTTCAGCCCCGTTTTGTGCGTACGCCACGTTTATAAATGAGAACCCAGGTGTTAGTAGCTAGTAGGCTTCATCCTCTGGTGAACATGAACGTCTGTACAACATTTTATGGAAATCCATCCAATAGTTATTGAGATGTTTCAGCCTGGAGCAAAGTGGCGGGCCGAAAGACTGACATTTCCATCCATAGTCCAAGTCCACATCAAAATGTGGCCAATAGTTGGCCAGATAATGGTTTGGATCCAACTGTTGGATCGTGACGGGTTGCATCAACTGACTGACCAACATCTGACCAGGTATACTATACAAGCAGGGCAAAACTGACAAGAGCAGAAAGGCCTTGAGCCATTAAGTATGTCTATACATCTTCACTGACATTAGTGGTGAGATAGTCTATATCGATGACGTTTCATTTCCGGGATTGTTTAGGTGCCATCAGAAATTCCACCAGATGTCCGTCCCCTTCCTCTGTCTCTGTGTTGGCGTTCTAACCTCTGGTGGATTTGTGAGGACTATGGTTAACTGCTCCTCAGATCTCTGCAGGGTAAATCCAGACAGCTAGCTAGACTATCTGTCCAATCTGACTTTTCTGTTGCATGACTAAAACAACCAAAACAACCAAAACAAGTTCCTTCCTGAGACTATTTTGCAGAGGCACCGTGGCGCCGTCCGGCGCTTAGCGCCGCCCAAGACGATTGTGATTGGTTTAAAGAAATACCAATAAACCAGAGCACGTTTTTCTCCCATCCAGGAATGCTGTGTGGACTAGCCAGACCTTCCTCCGCAGCGCTGTGGAGGAAGAGCTGGACATGCGAGATTAGCAGTGAGATGCCTGTCACAGTCACCACAGTAACCACAATACAGCTACAGCAAGACACCTGACCAACTCCTCTGCACTGCAGTCATGCATGTCTGCAGTCTCACAGATGCCAGAGTGTTTCAGGTTTGACCACTCAATCAATCAAACTTTATTTGTATAGCACTTTTTTTATACAAAGGTCATGCAACACAAAGTGATTCACATTATAAAACCACTGTGGCAAGCTAGTCTAAGTATTTGATCAGTTTTAGTTGAAGCAAACCCTAGGACTCTAGACCCGCACCTATTCGGGCCAATGCCTAGGACTCAGCCTACATGGGGCGCACACTGACATATTGGGTGAGTTAGACGTCGCCCCAGTTTCTTTTACATTTAAAGTGAGTTCTAAAGAAGGCTGAGGTTGTTGGTTCAGGGAGTTTGACTCCCTGCCATCCTTTCAGGGCTCCAGATAAATAAAAAAAACAAAATATATTAGATTAGATTCAACTTTACTGTCATTGTGCAGAGTACAAAGTACAAAGACAGCGAAATGCAGTTTGCGTCCAACCAGAAGTGCAAAAAAGCAGAAAAGTGCAATGTGATATTCAAGTACAGACAGGACAAGAAATACAGTGCAGTGTAGACAGTAGTGTACAGTTGGTTTACAGAAGGTGGTTTAGAGTAATATAAATATATTATAAATATGTGCAGTGTATTAGCAGTTACAATGTATGAACAACATGTACAGATATGTGCAATGTAGTAGCAGTAACATTATACTAGTAGTAAGAATAATATAGATATATACAGTGTATTATTATAAGAAAAACAGAATAAATATGGATATTCAGTATGAACCATATAGACAGATATGTGCCAGTGCTTGAATTACGATGAAAGCAACAAAGTCAAAAATCTGAGGGGGGGTCTCTCACATCTGAAGGGGTCTGCCATATGTGGCATTGTAATTAAATCTTAAACAACGTTCATTATCCATCCCATTGCGGTCTCTTACCATTAAAGACGTTAAATTAAAATATTAAATATAGGCTACTACGGGACATAGACCTGAACCTACCCTACGCTCATGAACACAGCATGACTGCACTTCACCACCACACCACTAGGCTGTGTGATCAAACTGCATATAGGCTACGATTAATATTAACAGTCTATGGCTACGATCCATTTGACAGCACTCGCAAGTCCGAAGAAGTCACCTTGCTTTTAGCTTAACGTGCTTTTGAGGTAAATAACACCAATACATCTTAAATATAAATACATCTGTAGCTATCCTCTGCCATTCAGAGCTCCGGAAAAAATCCCAGATATTTTGAAACACCTGTCAGCAAAACAATGCAATATCTGATGGCGGAATATTCAGTGAATAGGCTTCCCGACAACATCTCAGTGCAAATTCCAAAATTGTTGGTCTATTTATTTCCACGGTTCAACACACGAGACGACAAGGTACACCCAGGTGTTGTTATCACTACGTGTACATTATAAGACTAGAACATAGTTTGGCTGTGCAATGGCTTTATTCATTTCTGCCAGTTAGTGCATTTCCCCTGTGTAGAAGTCAAAGACTACATGCTTTATTGTGTCTGACACTGAGGATATCTAAGACGGTGGTCCGGTTCAAATGAGTTATGTTTTATTTCAATGTGAAATTGAGAATGACACTCAGACTAAATCGTTATTATATATAAAGTCTATTACTTTGTATTGCGAAATTGAAATGAAATATGGAGTATTACAATCAATAGTTGTGTGTGTGTGTGTGTGTGTGTGTGTGTGTGTGTGTGTGTGTGTGTGTGTGTGTGTGTCAAGTTATAGCCTAGGCCTGCCGTGTGCATATACTGCGCAAAAGCGCCACTCACGCCTAGACTATTTAATTGTATAGCCTTGTGTGTGTGTGTGTGTGTGCCATGTGCAGGGTGTGCCAACTTTTTTTTATGATATAGAGAGACCCCCTTAAAGACAAAAAGATAATTCGAGCACTGATATGTACAGTATGTACAAAATATGTGCAGTGTGGTAACAGTACCATTGCAGTGCAGAAACAGTAACATTATAAGAGTAGTAAGAATAAGTGTGTTTGCAGGATGAATACTATGACTAGTATGAAGAGCAGTAGACTTTATATACAGTTGGGTATTAATTCAGTGTTTCCTAACCTCGAGGTTGGGCCCCCCTCTGAAGGGTCACAACAGGAATCTAGGGAGTCTTGAGATAGTTCATGTGGTTGCAAAGAAGCAAAGACAAAGTTGTGCTGCACATACCAATATGCAACGTTTTGGTTTTGTGACCCTTTGTTGTCACACAGTTATTAAAATGAAACCATCAGATAAGAGGGGAACCGCTAACAGACATCTGAAATGTAACGAGCGTAGAGTTGATTTTTTTATAAGGGGGTTACCTCTCTGGTTAGAAGCTTCTTGTGTGTTTTTAATGTTGTGTGTATTTATAATCTGCAAAGTACGGTGGCTGACAGGGGCAAACGCCCAGAAACTTAAGAAAACACACGCAAATAGACAAAACACATTAAGACACAAATTAAGAAAACAACTTCATTAATTTGACAACACATGCGCAGCATTCAGCAAACGCTCTGCAAATACACACAACACAACCAAATACATAAATGCGCTGCAAATATGAAATGATGCATGCAAGAAAAGCACACAAACCCAGAAAACAAATGCAACAAATAAACGCAGCATCCAGATTACACAACGGAAGTTCTCCAGACCTCTAGAGGGAGCAGCTAGTGGAACAGCTGGATTTATGACCCCACGGGGGGAGAGAGAGAGAGAGAGAGAGAGAGAGAGAGAGAGAGACAGAGAGAGAGAGAGAGCAACTGCATAGACTGTAAATATGAAGTCTATGTTTGAGATATGTTTTCTCTCGTTTGGTGGGTGTGTCTCGGCTCAGGTCCCAGGTGATACTCAATCAGCAGAGACGTCTGTAAACTCGTGGTGATAAAACATTTAAAACTGCATCAGCGTTTAACGTTGACGTTTGTTTAAGCCATATTACATCAGAGGGTTTCATTTCAAGGTCTGAAAGGTGCATCACTGAAGTATAGGCCTCCTCAAGTGGAATACTGTGATTATACAACAACGGTTACCAATAAAATAAGTGATCAATCTGTGTTCATATTGTGGAGCAATTTGCTCTTGAAATACAAAAAACAGAAAACAGACAGGAGTTCTAGTCCCTCCCTGTTTAGTAAACCAGCCAATTTACCGCGGGATTTATCAAACTGAATAAATCCCCCCCGCACATATAAACACAAAACTGCTTTGCTAACTCAACGTGTTGTAAGTAAGACATCTGATGAAAAAGTTATTATATTCATTAGCATGACTGCCGTACTGTTCTAGTACTAGTTCACAAACATCCAACACACCAAAGTACAAAGACATAGCGGACCAGACGCAAGCTTTTATTTTGAAAAGCCGAAGCTCGGGGAAGGCACCAGCCGGGAGGGCATGAGACAGAAGCATAGACTGTATATTATTAATATATTATGTTATGAATAATAATATGAATGTAATATACAGTCTATGGAGTTCTCCAGGCTGCAGCCATACCTGACTCTAATAAAAAGGCAGAGCTCTCTCTCCCCGAGGTCTGGAGAACTTCCGTTGTGTAATCTGGATGCTGCGTTTTTTTGTTGCCTTTGTTTTCTGGGTTTGTGTGCTTTTCTTTTTGCATTGTTTCATATTTGCAGCGTGTTTATGTATTTGGTTGTGTTGTGTGTATTTGCAGTGTGTTTATGTATTTGGTTGTGTTGTGTGTATTTGCAGTGCGTTTATGTATTTGGTTGTGTTGTGTGTATTTGCAGTGCGTTTATGTATTTGGTTGTGTTGTGTGTATTTGCAGTGCGTTTATGTATTTGGTTGTGTTGTGTGTATTTGCAGTGCGTTTATGTATTTGGTTGTGTTGTGTGTATTTGCAGTGTGTTTATGTATTTGGTTGTGTTGTGTGTATTTGCAGTGTGTTTATGTATTTGGTTGTGTTGTGTGTATTTGCAGTGTGTTTATGTATTTGGTTGTGTTGTGTGTATTTGCAGTGTGTTGTGTGTATTTGCAGAGCGTTTGCTGAATGCTGCGCATGAGTTGTCAAATGAATGAAGTAGTTTTCTTAATGTGCTTGTGTTTGGTCTGTGTGTGTGAGTTTTCTTAAGCTGCAGGGCGTTTGCCCCTGTCAGCCACCATAGAAAAGTAATGACAGCTGTCAAAATGTTTTTGAGGCGTAACAAGTACAATATTGCTCTCGGGATCTGCAGTGAAGCCATATTAAGTATAACCAAAATACTAAAGTAAAGTTCCTAAAATTGAACTTACATACAGTACTCCATTACTTTCTACCACTGATAAAGACCTGGACCAACTGTATTTTTACTCGTGAAAATAAAACACCCAACATGTTACAAGTCTGTTTCCATTTCATATGTAAAAAAAACTCTATCAGTGGGGTAAGTTGAAAAAGGGCAACGTTAGGGCATTTCATTTGTCTCGGAAACACATGAAATGTTTTTATGCTGTTATATGCTTTTATTCAGTCATTTTCTGAAATAAGGGCAACTGGGAACAAGAGGAATGTTCTAACTCCCTTTGGCAGATTTCTTTCTTGTTTAATCAAAAATAAATGAGCAAAGTGAGCCATGAAATGACTTGGTAAGACATAAAAACCCCAGCAAGAAAAGGAACTGGTATTCTTGGAAAAAAAAACATTGAACATTTTGAAACAAGGAAGCAAAAAGTCAAAAAGTCTACCTAAACCAACAAAAAAGATGAAAGATAAATACTAATGTTAGAGCTGGAACAATTCCAGATGTTGCTGTACAATTAATTGTCTCAGAAATAATTGCAATTAACAATATAATTGTCTCTTACAGTCAAATATAAAAAATATTTAGTTATTTATTTATTACTTTTTTAAACAAATTAAAGTTTTGAATGAATTCCAGATTACATATTTTAATTATACATCTGTCATGTGACCCAGATAATATAATAACACAAATACACAGCCTATGAAGTAAACCACGCCTCTTTATTATCATAAAACATGTTTTCTAACTGTCCCCCCCTTGTCATATATGTTTCTATGAACGTGTATAGGGTCAAGTGCCAACAACTAACAATTGTTATAATAATAAAAATATATAGTCTGACCACTAATCACTTATATAATTACAATTTGTCATATCTAAACAAAATCAACAATTACCAGTCATACTCCTTAAGACCTTAGCTCATGTTAGCAATTAATTACTGTTAAACAAAGAAACAGTAATAATGGAGAAGAAAAAAAAGACAATTAGACAATGATGTGATAATTGTTACAGATCTAAGTGAGCTTACTGTATACGATGTGGTGAAGTAGTCCCGAGTGCAGCTCCTCCTCTGGCTCGGTTCTCTCAGTCCTTCAGCATACCGGCTGCCAGCAGTCTGAACAACATGTCCAACACATCATGTTAAATTCAGCCAGCTCCTTAAAAAACAAGAAATGTGCCGTCAAAACCACATGAAAAGCGTCACTCACTCGCACTGTGCTTCCCAGCCGGACTACGGCCTATACTGTGTACTGATCATATATGTAGTGAGGTGACAGAGCACTGAAGCTTCCTCATTTCAACAACTTCCTTGACAATTTAATTCTTTTACTTCCTTTTTTTTTTTATCCGAACACTGACCAACACCGCCTGCTGTGCGCAGGAAATTATGTGACAACTGCAATGACACCAGTGACAGCGCAATACATATAAATATATAATGAAATACCTTAAAGATCACTTAGATGTGTTTTATTATTTATTTTTTTAAATATATTTTTATTAAGAGAGAAACTTGATTGCTGATCTTGGAAACACTACTGTTGTTGGACAAACATATCTTGAAAAGAAATAAAGAAAAGAGAAAGAGAAAGCTTGTAATTGGACCTTGATATTCATTTATGTTTAGTTTGTTGGCTTTTTGTGCCTTAAAGCCCCTGCCTTGATATACAACATATCGGGGGATTGTTCCATAGAACTTGTATTATTAACTACAGTTGATTATAATTAACTGTTTTTCATCATTACACATGTTTGTTAGTTTTTGTAGTGTAGTGTAAATTTAATATTACTCATGTGTTGAGTCATGTTTCATGTACTGTATGTTTTTAAATGTGTTGACTCATGTTTCATGTATGTTTTTAAATGTGTTGAGTCATGTGTCATGTATGTTTTTAAATGTGTTGAGTAATGTTGACTATATGTTTTTAAATGTGTTGAGTCATGTGTCATGTAGGTTTTTAAATGTGTTGAGTAATGTTGACTATATGTTTTTAAATGTGTTGAGTCATGTGTCATGTAGGTTTTTAAATGTGTTGAGTAATGTTGACTATATGTTTTTAAATGTGTTGAGTCATGTGTCATGTAGGTTTTTAAATGTGTTGAGTAATGTTGACTATATGTTTTTAAATGTGTTGAGTCATGTGTCATGTATGTTTTTAAATGTGTTGAGTCATGTGTCATGTATGTTTTTAAATGTGTTGAGTCATGTGTCATGTATGTTTTTAAATGTGTTGAGTCATGTGTCATGTATGTTTTTAAATGTGTTGAGTAATGTTGACTATATGTTTTTAAATGTGTTGAGTCATGTTTCATGTTTTTTAGATGTGGACCCCAGGAAGAGTAGCTGTGCTTATGGGCATAGCTAATCCCGGTGACAATTGACCTACTAATTTCTTGTCCTGTCTATGCACCACCTGTCTATACTTGAATATCACATTGCACTTTTCTGCTTTTTTTCTGCATTTCTGCATTTCTGCATTTCGCTGTCTTTGTACTTTGTACTCTGCACAATGACAATAAAGTTGAATCTAATCTAATCTAATCTAATGGGGATCCTATAATAAACTCAATAAACTAAACTACTCAGCAACACAACACAATACACACACATCACATACCATCAGAAGGTAAGAAAAAAAATAGCAAAGCACAATACATGAAAAATGAAGAATAGGCAATAAAAACATTAAAAGAATATTATGTAAAAAATGTATATATGTACGTATGTATAAATAAATGAATAAATAAATAGATCAGGTATTCATGAGTTTATGAGTCTGATGGATGTAGGCACCGTACTCGACATGGCTCTCTTAGTCCTGAATGTGGACATGGAGGTATGGTGTCTCTGTGTTGCTCTTCTTTCACTGCTAAGTGTTTCTCTCTCCATTACCCAAGAGACGGCTGTAATAACACAGCGTTAATATACTCTATTACAAGTCAAAGTCATGCATTTAAAATCTTAAGTAAAAGTATTATCAGCACAATGTAAAAAAACATCTTATCATGCAGAATGGCCCCATTCAGTGTGTTCATATTCATAGTGTTATTTTGCATATTTAATATATTCCTGATTATTATTCTTACTGATGCATTCATAAGCAGCATCTCTATGGTCAGGGTGGGGCTAATTTTAACTATATTGTTCAGGGGTTTACTGTAAGCTGCACACATCCTATGGTGTGTGTGTGTGTGTGTGTGTGTGTGTGTGTGTGTGTGTGTGTGTGTGTGTGTGTGTGTGTGTGTGTGTGTGTGTTAGCACTGAGTGGTGTAAGTGGGTACAGTTTGTCAGTCGTGTGTCACAAGCAAAACGTGTTTACCAATCAGGAAGTGCCAGCTGGCTTCGGTGTGTTTTACACAACATGCTGTCAATAAAACACACACACACACACACACACACACACACACACACACACACACACACACACACACACCGCCCCAGCCTGCTGCTGATTGGTAGTGATGTGCTAGAATTTCCTTTCAATTAAATTAAATTGAGAAACTCTATTTTAAAAGGGGATTTCCTAATGTAAATTTAACATAAAATGTATTTACGTGATGCGATATTTACATGGAGTCTGGTGGGTTTAGGGCAGGGGTCTTCAACTTTTCTTAAGCCAAGGAGCCCTTAACTGAGAGAAAGACGGAGCAGGGACCCCCTACTACTTATATTGTATAAAATGAAGTTGCATATTAAACTAGGCCAACAATAACATGTAGGGCGGCCTAAAGCCTTTAAACATACCTTTTTGCAAAGAATACTAAGCTCTTAAAATAGCCTACTAATTGTTGGCATGGTTTTATAAATCATGTTTTAATGTTGAACATACATATGGCACAGTGAATCCTTAGGATTAATGCATCTGTGGATGGCCTTAGTGACTACCTTGACTATAGGCCAGTAAGCAGTGGGGATTTATATTTGCTAATAATATGTTGGATTCATGTTAAGACTTTTTCATTTTTTAAAGTTTTTTCAAAAACAATAATTTGGAGGCCTCCCCTGCCCCCCTGAGGACCCTCTAAGGGTCCCGGACCCCCTGTTGAAGATCCCTGGTTTAGGGAACGCAATTTCGCAGATGTTTTTATGTTTGAAAAAGGATCTTACTCTTTAACAGAAATCCTTTCCATAATGATAAAAATAAAATACTAGCACAGCCTTGGTTTCTGTGAAAGGACTAAATAGGGAATTCTCAATTGACTTAAAGTAATTGACTGGTAACACACAAATACATTTTTTTTTAACTACAAGTTAGATTAACATAATAGCTTTGAAATTGAGTTGACAAGTTTTCTTGTAACTTTTCTGTTTTTTTTTCAGAAACATTAAACGTGGAACAACAATTTAAGTATGCAGCGTAAAAATGTCTATCTGAAAAAACAAGGAAATGTCTTTAAGGCACACAGCCGTGCAGGAAAAACAGAAACCCAACAGAAAGAAAAGCAAAAAGGAGAACTGCAACTTGAAAGACCTATATACATGAACACAGACATCGTTTGAAGACCTCAACACATGCTTACATTTGTTGAATCCATTTCAAATATTTCACGATGAATGGGCAATGGGTGGGTCCATATTTTATATTATTTTTCACAGCAGGCATTTTGACTGCTAGCAGGAAAAGAAGGGGTGGAAGTGCTAACATGGCTCTGCATCATTGATGTGTGTCAGTAAAAGGAACAGAAATGAGAGGCCACCATGCGTGTGTGTGTGTGTGTGTGTGTGTGTGTGTGTGTGTGGGTGTGTGTGTGTGATATTTTACTGACAGCATGGTGTGAATTATGGGTTAGTGTTGGGCTAGGGGCTACACAATTATGTTGAAATGCATCCACACAAATAGAGAAAAAGTATTTGGGTGGACCTGCTCTCAGCAACATTTTACAAATTTGTATCATAAGTGAGAACACATCCTGTCTTACATATTTCTTCTTCTGCATGCCTCTTTTTACTCGCCTGTAACTCAAAAACCATTAATGCTATATTTACCTCTCCTATGTACATTTGTGCAGTCTCCTGCAAAAAAGAAAATTCTAAAGTTGCATTTATTTGCCCATTTAATGAGTTTTTAAAGGCACACATCTACCAACAATATTGATAAGTCAGATTCTAAAAAGAATTCTGTAGATCCAAAATATTTAAACCTAGAAAATAGTATTTGCACATTCTGCACTCAAGCAATTCAGCCTCTTTTTTCTGTTCTTATGCAACCGTTATTTTGTATGTATATATTTGTTTTCTGTATTTCATTTGAATGTTTAATATATTTGTTTGTTTATGTTTGCACCATTCACCAAGACAAATTCCATGTATGTGTACTTATTGTGGCAAAGAACCTTTTTCTGATTCTGATTCTAAACAATAAAATAGAACTTTATGAAAGTAGAACTGGGGGATGTAACAAAGAGGAAAATGACAAAATATATATGTGTGTAATGTCACTGTAATATGAGTGTCTTAAAGCTGTAGTTCGTAGTTTCTGTCTCCCCCATGAGGAATTCTAAGTTATGACAACAACACTGTCGGCGCGTCCACATGATACAAGCCTTCCGTGATCGCGCATCCACCCCAACCCCAAATTTTCAATCGCGATTACGATATTGGCTCCTAACGATCACAAAAACAGAGTAATCGAGAAAAACGTCAATTTTGCACATTACGTTGTGCAAGTGAACTCTTATTTTGTCTCGTGCTCTGACTGAGAGAAAATATTTCAAATGGGAAAAAGTATGAAGTGAAATGACACAGTACAAGGTGCTTTCACCGTTAACACAAGTTTTTTAACTTCAGTAAATGCAACATCTTTCCATAATGAGTCAATGAGGAATCTTGTTAAGTAATCCAGCTGTTATAAACACAATCCCATATACAATGGCTGAGATATTATATTTATATCTCAGCTATAGGCCTATGTCACACTTCCTGCTTCCGGAACGCGGAGTAGGGACTTAGAACTTCAGAACTTCTGGTCAACAGTCTTTCTCCATAAGGATTTTGTTTATCAGCCATAATGTCTAAACCATCCCATAATATCTAAACCATCTGAGGTAGACTGACTCCGAGCTACGTGGTTGTGTAACGCAGGTTTCTGCTCCTGTAGAAGCTAGAAGTCCGTATGAAATCAACCGTGTTTTAAGAAAAACATGTTTTATCCGCGATCTTATGGAGAAAAACTACACTACCCACAATCCTAAGCGTAACAGCAACGTCTCTGATTGGTCCAAATCGCTGTTACCATAGAAACGTTTACCGTACCTGCGAAACCGCGAACGGCTAGAGCGAGCTTCTACCGTTGAAGTCTCATTGATAGTTTCTCTACACGGTCTTGTACCTTTTGCCTTTTTTTTGCCGTTTTCAAAATGTTTTTTACTTTGAGAGTGTTCATTTACAATCCCGACCACATGGTCGGAGGTGACTTCAGGCAGGTAGCGGAGAGACTTGGTCCAGCAGGATCTATATCTAGCTCCGCCATTGTAAAAAGCTAACCGGAAGAGCCGTATCCCCACTCAGAGACATTCTTCCGGTCTTCAATTGTTGCGTGACATAGGCCTATTGTATACAGTGCAAACACCATTCCGATCTCAAAATCTTCTATATTACACACTGTTCAACTATGAATACTGCTACATACCTGAATGCTTCAAAGTAGTGCTGTCAAACACTTAAAATATTTAATTCCCATCATTCCCATTTAATATTTAATCGCACATTTTTTATCTATTCTAAATGTCCCTAGATTTCTTTTTGTCCAATTATTTTTTCTCATTTCAGCTGCGTGCTTGGCCATCAGCTGTGTGCTTGGCCATCAGCTGTGTGCTTGGCCATCAGCTGTGTGCTTGGCCATCAGCTGTGTGTCACATTGGTCTTGTCAATGGAACCATTTGGCAACTTTTTAAAAGTAAACTCTAAGAATCTTATTGGCATCCATTTCAGCGTCTCGTGCTCGCCATCCACTCAAAACCTAACGTCAGCCTACTACTCTTTGGCTGGCTCAAGCCCAAACAAGTGTGTGTGGCGTGACTGTTGTTTTGTTTCTGGTCTAGCTAGATCTGTTGTGGTGTTGTAGTTTACGTAGTAACGTTACTACAACAGCATGTGAAAAAAAACTACAAAGTTTGCTAGGCCAAAAAGAACGTTAATCTCGCCATAAAAAAATTGACGCCGTTAAAATGGGTTTGCGTTAACGCCGTTAATAAGGCGTTTAACTGACAGCACTACTTCAAAGCCTAATGCAGAAGCATTCACTCCCATTCCATCTACAACTAAGCCAATATATAAGGGTTGCAATGATTTTTCTTATGATTAGGAAGTCATTAAGTAACATCAATCTGCACCAATGTGCACAGCAATCACACACATTTTCTCCAGAAAATGCATCTCTAGTTTTCAACTGCTTTTTCTGATTATTTTTTTTTACCTGACAGTAAAACACATGAATATGTGAAAAACAACTATGTTTTAGTCTCTCATCATCTCTAAAATTGTATTTTAAGCAAATAATAAATGAACAAAAAGTTCACACTTTGAGGCAAGTATGATATTTTTTGCTGCAGCGGCAGTGATGTGCATCACAGTGTCAGAGTCAAAGTGAAAAGCCAAACAGCAGCACTAACGCAGTGGGCAGGAGATTGTGCAACACGGTGACATTTCAGGCTAAACAGGCTGCGTACAGACTGCAGTTCATCTTCGAGGTGAGGGGCCTCAGGTTTGTTTGGAGTCAATGCACTGAGGAACGGAAAGTGTCGCCATATGATGTCTACGTTACACTTTGTGGTCTTCGCATTGCTCACGTCTCTTCCCACACGAGGAAGTGACCTGCCTTCACTTCCTCAGCTGTTCTTACCTAAGATGAAATGTGGCCTCATGTCTCAATTCATTTTTAAAGAGCCCCTATTATACTCCTTTTCAAGTATCATATTTGTACTCTTGAGGTCTCCTAGAATAGGTTTACATGCGTTGAAAACATATTATATTAACATATTATGTTTCTCATACTGCCCATGTGCCGGTTAATGTGTGACAGAGGCGGGCGCGCCCAGCATCATGTAAACAAACCATATATATATATATATATATATATATATATATATATATATATCCAAAAAAGCATATTAGGGGCTCTTTAAGTGTCACACTTACTTATGTAGAACTAGCAGCTACTACAAGTCTGTGACCTTCGATGACTTTGATGATCACATGCAGAGCTCACTAAATGCACCTGGACTAGTTTTACTTTTAGCCAAAAAATTGAAGGGATGGCTTTTTTTAAGATGCAATTTTGATCACACTTCCCATCAGAATTTCATAACCAAAAATGACACTACTGGAAGATGACTCATAACCTTAACTTTACATATGGCTCCACCTGCTGGAACAACAACAGCACTTTCGCAAACCAATAGGAAAACTTCCTTCAATCAATCCACCTGGAGTGAGGAACACGTTATTGGTGTTTTGATGGATAATTCCCCCTCCCCACCACACACACACACACACACACACACACACACACACACACACACACACACACACACACACACACACACACACACACACACACACACACACACACACACACACACACACACGCATGGTGGCCTCTCATTTCTGTTCCTTTTACTGACACACATCAATGATGCAGAGCCATGTTAGCACTTCCACCCCTTCTTTTCCTGCTAGCAGTCAAAATGCCTGCTGTGAAAAATAATATAAAATATGAACCCACCCATTGCCCATTCATCGTGAAATATTTGAAATGGATTCAACAAATGTAAGCATGTGTTGAGGTCTTCAAACGATGTCTGTGTTCATGTATATAGGTCTTTCAAGTTGCAGTTCTCCTTTTTGCTTTTCTTTCTGTTGGGTTTCTGTTTTTCCTGCACGGCTGTGTGCCTTAAAGACATTTCCTTGTTTTTTCAGATAGACATTTTTACGCTGCATACTTAAATTGTTGTTCCACGTTTAATGTTTCTGAAAAAAAAACAGAAAAGTTACAAGAAAACTTGTCAACTCAATTTCAAAGCTATTATGTTAATCTAACTTGTAGTTAAAAAAAAATGTATTTGTGTGTTACCAGTCAATTACTTTAAGTCAATTGAGAATTCCCTATTTAGTCCTTTCACAGAAACCAAGGCTGTGCTAGTATTTTATTTTTATCATTATGGAAAGGATTTCTGTTAAAGAGTAAGATCCTTTTTCAAACATAAAAACATCTGCGAAATTGCGTTCCCTAAACCAGGGATCTTCAACAGGGGGTCCGGGACCCTTAGGGGGTCCTCAGGGGGGCAGGGGAGGCCTCCAAATTATTGTTTTTGAAAAGTCTTAACATGAATCCAACATATTATTAGCAAATATAAATCCCCACTGCTTACTGGCCTATAGTCAAGGTAGTCACTAAGGCCATCCACAGATGCATTAATCCTAAGGATTCACTGTGCCATATGTATGTTCAACATTAAAACATGATTTATAAAACCATGCCAACAATTAGTAGGCTATTTTAAGAGCTTAGTATTCTTTGCAAAAAGGTATGTTTAAAGGCTTTAGGCCGCCCTACATGTTATTGTTGGCCTAGTTTAATATAAGTAGTAGGGGGTCCCTGCTCCGTCTTTCTCTCAGTTAAGGGCTCCTTGGCTTAAGAAAAGTTGAAGACCCCTGCCCTAAACCCACCAGACTCCATGTAAATATCGCATCACGTAAATAAAGCATCATAAAACACACTTCATTCAAAGTGGACAGAAACAAAATAAAACTATGAAAAGCCGTTTTGGGTCGTCTTTCCACTTTTCCAACCCTCACAACTCCAGTTTTGGTTGAAATAAACACATAGTTACCGATTTACATGTGAAAATATGTTTGCTCTATACACGCTAAAAGTATTGTTTTTTTAAATGGAGTCTGGTGGGTTTAGAGCTAGCGACTTCAGAGCTGTTTCTGGTTAAACAGAAAGGTCTTAAAGAGGTTTTACAAAGGTCTATCTCTGTAGGAATCCTTTCCATAATGTTGTCAGACACTGAGAATATTAATCTGAGTCTGTCAGCGGAAAAACGAGCACTTTTTTGAACGTACATCCAAGCTGCACAATCGTCCTATTAACTTACATTGTAGCTTGTTTCTCCGCTGCCGACTGCTCTCTTAATACTGGACCAATGTCAAAGATTGTTGTTCCATCAGTCACTTAGACACAAAAAGATAGGAACATAGGGTCCAGGTTGAAATAAACAGTAGTTACCCTTTAACACTTTGATTCTCAAACAAAGACTGATGGATGTCGGTGTTTAACCCTCCTGTTGTCCGTTATTAAAGTTTCTATATCAGACATTTGGGTTTCTTTCAACCAAACTGCCCAACAATAAATGGTTTCAAAACAGTATCCCAGAAACTAAACTTTGAGAAAATTCTACGTCTGATCTTAACTATTAATCAAAATAATTCATAATTTCATCTTTGTTAACACAAAATATAAATTAGGTTTATTGACCATGAATTCGAAATAAAAATAAGTATAAAACTATAACTAATTAGTTGGTGTAAGTGGTGTGTACAGTATACTGATGGTAGTGGGAAAATAGCAAAGAAAATGATGGAAAAAAACGTCCAAAAAAGTATTTTAAAAAAGTGTTCAATTTCAACGCGAGGACTAACCCTTGTTCCAATCATTACCCCCCCCCCCCCCCCCCCCCCCCCCCCCCAAAGCCAGTGCACACAACTCATTTCCTTGTAAACATAAAAAAATGAACAAAGCACAGAACATTACAAGTTGTAAAGGTGACAATAAGACTGTCAGGCCTTCTTAAACATTTCATGAAAAAGAGACTAAAACAAAGAGGGAATCAGTGTGACAAACTTAAAATGGACACATGACAAATTAGATCAGCTTTACTGTTCATAGTTTATTGCACTCACACTTTGCATTTACAGACAGTTATGGACAATGACTAATAACACTGATGTATGTCGCCAGGCATGTGCAAACGGATCAATAACTACAGGAACTGTCAACAGCATGGCTGATATTAATTACCGTGCATTGCACTGAATGCTCAATTCAAAACTGCTTAATGTGTTTCTCTGATTAAAGGCACCGTTAACACCTCAAGCTCTTATATGTTGACACATCAATTTATATTCTGCGTGATTTATGTGAGAAAAAAAACTAAATGGCAAAAAGTAGAAAAAACACAAGGGAGTAAAATAAATAAAAAGTGTAAAATGATAAAGTCTAATGTGTGTATGTTACTGACAGCATGGTGCGTTGTTTGCTTGTTTAGTATGGGACTGTGTACTGTACACAGACGGTTCCACTTCTGCAGATTTACATATTTAAAGTTGTCGCACACATTTTCTCTTCTCTGTTACATTTCTGACCATAATAATGCCATATAATAATCTCCACTGATATTGCCAGAAATGCATCTCTCAAACCAAATACATAGACTTTTCTAGAAAGCGTAAACATTGATGTGCCAGACCGGGTCCCAGTAACAACACAGCAGCCGTCAGACCAGTCGTTTCCACTCGGTTTCACCCAAAATACAGCCATCCACCAAAATAATCAGTCATCACAATTTGATATATATATATATATATATATATATATATATATATATATATATATATATATATATATATATATATATATATAAAAAGATAAGATTAGATCAAAAATGTAAATAAAAGAAAACGTTAAAAATGTGTATGTGTATGTCCATCCATCCATCCATCTTCATCCGCTTATCCGGGGTCGGGTCGCGGGGGTAGCAGCTCCAGCAGGGGACCCCAAACTTCCCTTTCCCGGGCCACATTAACCAGCTCCGACTGGGGGATCCCGAGGCGTTCCCAGGCCAGGTTAGAGATATAATCCCTCCACCTAGTCCTGGGTCTCCCCCGAGGCCTCCTCCCAGCTGGACGTACCTGGAACACCTCCCTAGGGAGGCGCCCAGGGGGCATCCTTACCAGATGCCCGAACCACCTCAACTGGCTCCTTTCGACGCAAAGGAGCAGCGGCTCTACTCCGAGCTCCTCACGGATAACTGAGCTTCTCACCCTATCTCTAAGGGAGACGCCAGCTACCCTCCTGAGGAAACCCATTTCGGCCGCTTGTACCCTGGATCTTGTTCTTTCGGTCATGACCCAGCCTTCATGACCATAGGTGAGGGTAGGAACAAAAACTGACCGGTAGATTGAGAGCTTTGCCTTCTGGCTCAGCTCTCTTTTCGTCACAACGGTGCGATAAATTGAATGTAATACCGCACCTGCTGTGCCGATTCTCCCGACCAATCTCCCGCCTCCATTGTCCCTCACTCGCGAACAAGACCCCCAAGGTACTTGAACTCCTTCACTTGGGGTAAGGACTCATTCCCTACCTGGAGAAGGCACTCCATCGGTTTCCTGCTGAGAACCATGGCCTCCGATTTAGAGGTGCTGATCCTCATCCCAGCCGCTTCACACTCGGCTGCGAACCGATCCAGTGAGTGCTGAAGGTCACAGGCCGATGATGCCATCAGGACCACATCATCTGCAAAAAGCAGCGATGAGATCCCCAGCCCACCGAACTGCAACCCCTCTCCACCCCGACTACGCCTCGATATCCTGTCCATAAATACTACAAACAGGATTGGTGACAAAGCGCAGCCCTGGCGGAGGCCAACTCTCACCTGAAACGAGTCCGACTTACTGCCGAGAACCCGGACACAGCTCTCGCTTTGGTCGTACAGAGATTGGATGGCCCTGAGAAGGGACCCCCTCACCCCGTACTCCCGCAGCACCTCCCACAGTATCTCCCGGGGCACCCGGTCATACGCCTTCTCCAGATCCACAAAACACATGTAGACTGGTTGGGCATACTCCCAGGCTCCCTCCAGGATCCTTGCGAGAGTAAAGATCTGGTCCGTTGTTCCACGACCAGGACGGAATCCGCATTGTTCCTCTTCAACCTGAGATTCGACTATCGACCGAACCCTCCTTTCCAGCACCTTGGAGTAGACTTTACCGGGGAGGCTGAGAAGTGTGATACCCCTGTAATTGGCACACACCCTCTGGTCCCCCTTTTTAAAAAGGGGAACCACCACCCCGGTCTGCCACTCCTTAGGCACCGTCCCAGACTTCCACGCAATGTTGAAGAGGCGTGTCAACCAAGACAACCCAAGCATTTCTGGACGGATCTCATCAATTCCTGGGGCTTTGCCACTGTGGAGTTGTTTAACTACCTCAGCAACCTCCACCAGGGAAATTGATGCCAATCCCCCCTCATCCTCCAGCTCTGCCTCTACCATAGAGGGCGTATTAGTCGGATTTAGGAGTTCCTCAAAGTGCTCCTTCCACCGCCCTATTACCTCCTCAGTTGAGGTCAACAGCGTCCCATCCTTACTGTACACAGCTTGGATGGTTCCCCGCTTCCCCCTCCTGAGATGGCGAACGGTTTTCCAGAAGTACCTTGGTGCCGACCGAAAGTCCTTCTCCATGTCTTCTCCGAACTTCTCCCACACACGCTGCTTTGCCTCTTTCACGGCAGAGGCTGCAGCCCTTCGGGCCCTTCGGTACCTTGCAACTGCCTCCGGAGTCGTCTGGGATAACATATCCCGGAAAGACTCCTTCTTCAGTCGGACGGCTTCCCTGACCACCGGTGTCCACCACGGTGTTCGTGGGTTACCGCCCCTTGAGGCACCTAAGACCCTAAGACCACAGCTCCTCACCGCAGCTTCAGCAATGGAAACTTTGAACATTGTCCACTCGGGTTCAATGCCCCCCAGCCTCCACAGGGATGCACGAAAAGCTCCGCCGGAGGTGTGAGTTGAAAGTCTGTCGGACAGGGGCCTCCTCCAGACGTTCCCAATTTACCCGCACTACCCGTTTGGGCTTACCAGGTCTGTCCAGAGTCTTCCCCCACCCCCTGACCCAACTCACCACCAGATGGTGATCGGTTGACAGCTCCGCCCCTCTCTTCACCCGAGTGTCCAAAACATATGGCCTCAGATCAGATGAAACGATTATAAAATCGATCATTGACCTTTGGCCTAGGGTGCTCTGGTACCAAGTACACTTATGAGCATCCCTATGTTCGAACATGGTGTTCGTTATAGACAATCCATGACTAGCACAGAAGTCCAACAACAAACAACCTCTCTGGTTTAGATCAGGGAGGCCGTTCCTCCCAATCACGCCTCTCCATGTGTCTCCATCATTACCCACGTGCGCGTTGAAGTCCCCCCAGCAGAACTATGGAGTCCCCGACTGGAGCCCCCATGCAGGACTCCACTCAAGGTCTCCAAGAAGGCCGAATACTCTGAACTCTTGTTTGGTGCATATGCACAAACAACAGTCAGAGTTTTCCCCCCCACAACCCGCAGGCGTAGGGAGGCGACCCTCTCGTCCACCGGGTTAAACTCCAACGTAGCGGCGCTCAGCCGGGGGCTTGTGAGTATCCCCACACCCGCCCGGCGCCTCACACCCTGGGCAACTCCGGAGAAGAAAAGAGTCCAACCCCTATCCAGGAGTATGGTTCCCGAACCAAGACTGTGCGTAGAGGTAAGCCCCACCAGATCTAACCGGTAGCGCTCCACCTCCCGCACAAGTTCCGGCTCCTTCCCCCACAGAGAGGTGACATTCCACGTCCCCCAGAGCCAGCCTCTGCTGCCCAGGTCTGGTCCGTCGAGGCCCCTGACCTTCACTGCCACCCATGTGGCAGCGCACCCGACCCCAGCGGTTCCTCCCACAGGTGGTGGGCCCATGGGATGGAGGGATGTCCGCCACGTAGCTTTTTCGGGCTGTGCCCGACCGGGCTCCGTGGCAAACCCGGCCACCAGACGCTCGCTGACGAGCCCTCCATCTGGGCCTGGCTCCAGACGGGGGCCCCGGGCTTCCTCCGGGCAGGGTCACTTCATCCCTTCCTCGATTTTTCATAGGATTTTTGAACCATTCTTTGTCTGGCCCCTCACCTGAGACCACTTTGCCTTGGGAGACCCTACCAGGAGCACAAAGCTCCAGACAACACAGCCCTCAGGTTCATAGGGACACACAAACCTCTCCACCACGATAAGGTGATGGTTCCCGGAGAAGCAATGTGTATGTGACACAACATAATGTTTACATGTTCTGTTTTCTTGTGAAATACTTCCACATCATCAGATCTCTAAAATCCTTCAAATTAGTAGTAGGTGATGGGAATAACATATTTTATTGCTAGAGCTGGAACAATTCCAAATGTTGCTGTACATTAATTGTCTCAAAAATAATTGCGATTAACAAAGTAATAGTCTCTTTTAGTCAAATTTAAAAATATGTATTTATGTATTACTTTTTAAAACAAATGAAAGTTTTTAATGAATCCCAGGATACATATTTTAGTTCTATATCACTGTCATGTGACCCAGATAATATAATAACACAAATACACAGCCTATGAAGTAAACCACGCCTCTTTATTATCATAAAACATGTCTTCTAACTGCCCCCCCCCCCGTCATATTTGTTGCTATGAACGTGTATAGGCTCAAGTGTCAACAACTAATGATTAAAATATGAATACAAATATATAAAGTCTGACCAATAATCACTTTTATAATTACAATTTGTCATATCTAAACAAAACGAACATAACCAGTCATACTCCTTAAGAAATTCATTGCTGTTAAACAAAGAAACCATGGTTATGTATTAGACAATTATGTAATAATTGTTACAGGCCTATTTAGCTGCATATGAAATTCAGATTGTGGTATCAACATATACTGTAGTGTATAGGCCTAGTATAGTACATTTTATGGAAAATCAATTAAGAAAATGCTCATGCTGTGAGCAGCCCAACATAAATTCAAAAAACACATATGTTCAAACCTGGATTCATAAAATCCAAACTATGTGGGTGAAGAGATACCTAGAGCAGTGGTTCCCAAACTTCAAAAGCAAGGACCCCTACACTGACACCATTGGCCTCCATTTGATAACATTCACAGGACAAAGCCTGACATCAGGCCGCTCCCGCTATCTGCGTTCTCAGAATCAGGAAACAACAGGGTCCTAATGTGGACGGTGCAACAAGACAGGTCTGCTCGGTTCTTTCAGGGAATGATTGTAGAGATTTACAAAGAATATGTTTAGTTTACTGGGAGGTTTTGGGACTGATTGGTGGGATTGCTGTGGACCAAGTACACACGGAGATACACTGGTAAGATCATAGAGCTGGGCGATATGGAAAAAATCAAATACCACAATATTTTTGACCAAATACATGGATGTCAATACTGCAGCAATATTGTAGGGTTGACTATTGGTGCTTTCACTAAATATTAACACAATGAGAGATTTGATGAATAATCATCAGTAATGTAGATATAACGACTAAGTGGGTAAAGGCAAATAACAGAACATCTAGAACAGTCTGGTAAGTTCAGACAATGACATCACTTTACTGTAATGTAGCCTTTAAACCAGGAAAAGACAACACTTATGTCATATTACAATATCCAAAATTGAAGACGTTATCTAGATATTGCCTAGCCCTATAAGAGCCAATGAGGTTTAACCATGTATCAGCTGATTTAAATAGCTCACGTTACTGTATTGTGTCAACAGTTAACTTCATGTAATATTGTATGAGGCTTTTTCTATTGCAGGGTGCAAATGTTCCACCAAAACAAGTTCCTCCCCGAGACTATTTAGCAGAGCCGCCATCGCTGCGTCTGGAGCTTAGCCCCGCCCAAGACGATTGTGATTGGTTTAAAGAAATGTCAATAAACCAGAGCACGTTTTTCTCCCATCCCAGAATGCTGTGTGGACTAGTCTGGACATGCCAGACTATGTTTGTACCTCAGGTTTCCGAGCTCGAAAGTCAGACAACCTCCAAGTACCCCGAGCTAAAAATCCAACATGGCTGCCCCGTGCATCAACAGTAGTGAATGCTGTAGTAGCATACAGTTATTAGCACGTCTTATTTGTGTCTCACTAAATCAGTCGTACACACAGTCCCCAACTTCTATCTGTGGACATGTTGCTACGCTGTTTGTTTGCCCAAAAAAACAGCCTAATGCATTGTTATCAACTGGTATTGCTAACAATGGCTAACCTGGCTAGAGCTACCCCACAAGTATCCGACTGGTAAATGGAACTCATTTAGGTCGGTGTGACGTCATTCCCAGCTCCGGCTTCTGAGGGAAATGGAACGAACCATTTAGCATGCATGTAGCCAACCGGGAAGTGTGGCGGACTGAGCATATAGAAAATGTGTATTGTATTCTGATATACAATTTGTTTAAAAGTAAAACAACAGAAACTAATAATGAATGTGATGTTTTATTTAGCAGAATTACATTATGTTGTTCTATCCTATCCAATATTTCTATTAGGGCTGCACGATATGAGGAAAATATCTAATTGCGATTATTTTGACTGATATTGCGATTGCAATATGATTCACAATATTGATGGGAATGATCATTATTCTCATTTTCATTGACTAATATTAAATCTTTAAAAAATGTAATGATTATAGTGTGATTTTTGCAAGGATCTGTAGGATAGGATTTGTAGGCCGGGACATCTCTGCAGCACCACAGTACTTCATTCAGAACGGTTTGACACATATTTTGCCATATTGCACCCCCCTGCGATTTGGATATTGCACACACCCCCTCCTCCCCAAACCCCAAAGATTTAGCCATACAGGCTAATCTTCATCTGCAGTCCCTTGGCAGGTTGATGGCTTAAAGCATTAGATAAGATATACAACAATACAACACACAAGCCAAACGAGAAGACATAAGCATAGACAAGTCAAATGACACAACCACTATTCCAGATGATGACAGCTGGCAGGCTGATGGCATGAGAGAAACATAACAAGTAGAATATACAGTAGACAGGTAAAAGTGCACAGACACACATTAAGACACAGCAACAACACAGAAGCACACATAGAGACACTACTATAGAGACAAAGACAAACATCTTTAAGCACCTCTGCTGTTTCCTATGCACTGCTAAATAAATAAATGATAAATGAGATCTGGCAGAGAGTGTCCCGAATGCTGGAGTTAAACGGGTCGATATACACTCACCCTGTTGTCCTCTGCTTTTCCAGGCAGCCGCTCTCTGTCTCCCCATGCTCCGTGTCCTGTGTCCTGTAGGCTCGCCTAACGTCCCACCTTCACCCCCATGTCTGAGAGGGTAGTGGGATGCTCGCGGCTCTGCAGCATCCTGTCAGCACTCCGCTGCAATGTTCGTGTGTCTTTCCGTTACGGAGCTGCTGGATTCCCTGGCTCACTTCCTATTGGTCCACAGCCGTAAACAAGGAGCTCATTCAGCCGACCAATGAGGCTCGCTCAAACACATCCCCACGTTGTCAACATTTTAAATTAGGCCTGGATATTGTCTGTTTTCATTATTACATTCATTTTAGTTCTCATTGTGCATTATCAATTTACTGTGGTTAAAAAAAGGTTGGCTTTAATATCACATTAGACAATATCAGATTAAAAAAGGTTGTAGCTGGGTTTTTTTTTTTTTTATCACGTGTTAAACGTATATCACCAACAGATGGTGCTGCTGCTACAGTTTATTCTAACAAACAGAAACAGTTGCTGTACTCTAGGGCTGGGACCATATGCTTCTGTCCTGATTCGATTCTTTCCCATACATGGATGCTGATTGGATTTGTATTGCCATTCTAGAAGTATTGTGATTCGATAGCGTTGAGTATTGGGATTTTCTTTTCCTTCTTGAATTTCCCCTTGGGGATCAATAAAGTATCTATCTATCTATCTATCTATCTATCTATCTAACAAATACAAAAGTTGAATAAAACACTTCTAGAGACAATATATCATGAGACATCTGACATTTATTTATTTTGTAAAGAAGAACATAACATGGATGTTTCTGCTTTCACTCTGTTCTGCTGGAAACAGATGTGATGTAGTCGCCGTCAGCGGTACCGCATAAACAGGAAATATTTAGCTCAATCATTGGTAAAAAAAATAAATAAGAAAGAGTCAATTTTGAAAAACACGATATGTGCGATTTTCGATTATTTTTTACCCCAACCCTACTGTACACTTTGTCGCCTTTATTTCAGTTCATTTCAGATAGCCTATATAGTACTACCACACATCACATTAAAGACTCACCTGCATACACGTGATTACAAAAATCATTGGAATAAAAGGTCTTCTCCCCTTCTTACTGCATTGTCATGGTTCAAGTTTAATGCAAATGTCCATTCAACCATAAATGACACCTATAGCTTTAGGCTATTAAACCTCTACGTCCCTGATGGGACATAAGACTTTACGTTTGAAGTCAAATAAAGTGCACATGGTCCTTATTACATTTCAATAACAGCATCTTTATTGCTACTAGAAGTGCTGGGAGGGTTGGCTGTGTATGTGTGTGATAGATGAGGTGTGTATGACAAAGTGCTGGTATCATCAGTTGCATCACCTACATTTGGTATTACAAAACAAGATTTCCTGTGAAAATTGCATAAGAAATGACATTTTAGGAACATTTAATACAACTCTGTCTGTATTGTGTATGTCTTTATATTTAGTTTTATCAATCATACTTATGTTACAGGTAGTGTTTTCTTTTCCCTGACGCTTGGACATTGTTCTGTTAGCTCTTTGGTTGTGCTAACTTCCTGCTTTTCTAATGCAGGCTGTTGAGCCAAGAGAGGGGGGGTTCATTTTGAACATGTTTTTAAAAAAAAAGAAAAAAAAGATAAATAGGAACATATACTTTTTAGTACAAGCAAGAAAACCAACAAAAACTAAATATTCAGCAAACATATCTTTCAAAATGATTGTAAATGATTCAAACAAGGATTTCATCTCCAAAAAGGAGTAGAAAGAAGTTAAAAAATATTTTCTGGCCGTACCTACTTTTTCTATTTTTCTACTTTAGTTATATACGAACAATTTAATTCTTCATGTATTTATATATGTATACATACACATGCATACACTGTCTATAGTGCCATAGAAGGATCAAATCTGAGCAGCAGTTGCTGGTTGTATTTAGCCTCTACAGAGCTCCAGGACACCGGCTACCAGCAGCAGTTGTTCAGCAGCCAACAGGTGACTGTGAGCTACAGGCACCGCCAGATGATGGTGCTTTCAGGGGCCGTGGTAGTGGAGTTTAGCCAGAAAAAGTGAACGTCATGCGGCCATGACAGTTAAGTTCAGGCACCAAAACGACTTGTTAAGTTAAGGAAAAAGATCGTGGTTTGGATTAAAACACTCCTGAGGTACAAATGAGCGTTTCCTGGGTGAAAGTATTTTGTTTTCGCTGTGAAGTGAACTCCGCTCTCCGACTTGAAAGCGCTGTGTTTCATGTTGACACCATGTTGTGCTATTTCATTCTGAGATTATTTTCCGTTGGATATTGAAGTTCATAAATAAGTGTTCTGGCATGGCTGGCCGAGTGGCTCTATATCCATGGTGGTACTGGAAGGGGGATTTCATTCTTGCATGTTTTGTTTTGTTGTACATAATGAAAAAACATCCCTCCTCTGTTTTTTTCACAAATCGCACCCTGCATATAGAGCTCAACAGTCCCGCCCCTCCTCTGAGAGACCTTGGGTTCCAGAAGTAAATTTCTCATTCATTTCTCCCATTGACGTCTGGAAAAATCCGTATATAAAGAGTTTTAGACCATGCCTTAGGCCAACCAGCTACAACATGACTCATAAGCATACAACATATCATTTTGAGTAAAAAAACGAACAGAAAATCCCCAAAAAGTCAAAAGGTACAAGACTGTGTGCACATCGTCATCTCAGAGCGAAGAAACTACTCCTCCCATAAACCACGGCGCACCACTGAACAAAGGAAGCTAACATTAGTTTAGCTAACAGCTAATTTGGCTAACCGCTAGCTGAGACAGCATGTAATAACTTTAAAAGACCCTCAAAATAAAACCTGAAAATAACTGTTAAATATATAACGGCTGTTACGTCAGCTGTAGACGGCTTACCCAGTGTTAAGTTTGAGTTAACGTTATTTTAGACTGAATCAAGCTGTCAGCTAGCGGTTAGCCCAATTAGCTGTTAGCTAAACTAACGTTAGCTTCCCGGCAGAGGCTAACGTCAGAAGCGTGGAACAGATCGTGATTCGTGCAGTGTCGTAAATCCTCGTGACGGATCGTGCAGGCAGCAGAGATCTGGGTACTGACACCCCCCCTTCCTCACCAGCATGAGTTCCACCAATCAGAGTCATCACTGTGGGATTGTGGGATTGTGGGTAATGAAGTACTTATCCAAGACATCGCGAATAAAAGACATTTATCTCTAAACAAGGTTAGTGCCCCATGATTTTTGGCGTCTATATGAGCATATACAATCGCTTAGTCATGTACGCAAGCTGGTTTTAAGTCTACCATCGACAGTTACCATTTTATGGCTTATACTGCAAATGTCAATGGAGAAATTGCATTGTATTTTTACTTCTGGAACCCGCTGTGGGCGGGACTGTTGAGCTCTATAAGCCTACAAATAAATGCATATGCACTGATCAAATACGGAAAAATCTCAAAATAAAATAGTTCAACTAACGTTTATAACCTTGTCATGTGTGGGGTGTATAGCTCTACAGATTTGCCCAATAATATACCAATAATTGCGTCCTTCTTAAAGAGGCGTTCCCTCAACTTCCCCCTAAAGTGCTGACAGCGCCGTTGACCTGACTGTCCCACAACACAGCACCCATCCAAATCTACAACTCATCTGATTAAAGCAATATAAGCATTTCAATATTTATTGTATTTATATTTAAATCAATGTATCGGCTCCACAAGCAATGCCCGTCAAGCATCTCATTATGATATAAAATACTTTTTTTACATTTATCTTCTATATTTCCAATATGAATGTAACCATATTCCTAAAAATGTGAAAGTGTTCATTTGTCCTAATCTCTGACATAAAGTTCCAGACAAACATCCTCACTGACTGTTTCTTGCAAAATAAAAATAAAAGACAGTTGGAGATTTTTTTGTTTTTACAGATGATTTAAGTCCTTGCATCAGAGACCATTTTTCAACTTTAATGATGGCTTCCTGAACTTTCTGCACAATATATTCCTTCCTCTTTTTTTAAATTGCCTCATTATCTGCAAAAAGTGACTTATCAGATAATGTCAGACTGCAGGCATGTCAATGAAATGTTTTTTCCCCCTTTCCCCCTTACTAGACATATCTTATAAAATAAACGTTTTTAAACTTTAAAAAAAATTTGACTTTATTAAAAAAAGTAAAGTCAGAATTCTAAGATTTAATTAAATTAAATTGTTTCAGAATTTTGAGTTTAAACTAAATGTTTTCACATGTGGCCTTAATCCTCTTCCATATGAAAGCTACATGGCTGTATATCTCCTGGAACTTCTATTCAGTTCTCTTTGCCCTTAGGGTGGTCTTCACACAATCTGCTGCAGAGAGCATACCAGACACTGTTTTTATCCACTTCTGCGGTGCGCTATTAAGGCACTCCAACTCCTGGAATACTCCCGAGGCCATCATGAGTTGAGACTTTGGTACTAGAGCTGGGCGATATGGAGAAAATCAAATACCACGATATTCTAGACCAACATCGATGTCGATGTAGGGTTGACTATTGATGCTTTAAAAAAAAAAAAAAAAATTCAAGAATCTTGTCAAAATCCTTGGGAAGGGGGGGGGGGGGCGCCATAGATCTTCAACAGGGGGTCAGAGTCCCAGTGCAATTTTTAAAAAAAAATTCAAAAAAGAAAATGTCTTTACATGAATCCAACATATTATTAGCAAATATAAATCCCCAGTGATGACAGGCTTACTGGCCTATACTGTAGGTAAGGTAGTATAGCCATAATGTCAGATGTGAGTGGGGGGATGATTTTCATTGAAAGATCCTCTACCATTTGTCTCCAAATCGCAGATTCTAACTAGCCTACATTTCATATGTGATTGATGCAAACACTGACAGTTCCATAAACCTTTCCATACTGTTTTACTGCCGCATCTCGCCCAGTGGGAGACTGGCTAACATTTCACAAGTGATACAGTTCATCCTAAGGATTCACTGTGCCACTTAACATTAAAAGATGATTTATAAAATCATGCAGACTATTATTAATTTAATAGCTTAGTACTCTATGCACTAAAAAGGTATGTATAAAGGCTTTAGGCCGCCCACACGTTATAGTAGGCCCAGTTTAATATGCAACTACAATACAGTATATGTAGCGGGGGTCCCTGCTCCATCCCTCTCTCGACTAAAAGGTCCTTGGTTTAAAAAACATTGAAGACCCCTGCCCTAGGGTATATCGATAGTCTAGTAATTCCTTTGCCCATATAGGATGTCTAACATTTTCTGCCTTCTAATCTTACCTTCTTCTGTTACATTATCAGAAAGACTTTGGGACATTCTGTAGCAAATGTATGCTTTTGTATACTTTCTAAAAATTCTGGTTTTCAATTTGTATTGACTTCAGAGCATTCTTTATTCCACCATGGTACCACCCTAAGTCTCGTTTTGCTACTGCTTTTCCCAATTGTTTGGACATCCCCGCTATTACAGCTGCAGTAATGGTTTCATTTATCTATAATTCCTGACATATCTATCCTACCAAACTCTGAATCACAAAAATGTTTACATTTTTATGTTATAATGTGACACCTAGTCTAAACTACTAACACCAGCTAATTCGCTGGAAACCAGGGTAGGATCAATAGCTGACTGTACTCTGTTGCTAACATGAATTAAGGCTATAGTAGGCTAAATTGGCAATTATTTAAACAATCCAAGCCATTTTAATGCATCAGCTCCTTTACAGTTTGCCCATTGTAGCCTGTTGCCCTTCCTCTCCATAATGTATTGAGCATTTCAATCACCACATCATAGGCTATAACTAAGATTTACTTGTTCAAGCCTATAGGCTAGTAACAATCTGTCTGGCTGTCACTTGTTACTGGAATGTTCTCTAAACTCAGCAATTACTTTCCAATACACTCTCATTTCCTTCCTTTGCTTTTCAATTCAATGTGACTTCATACTGAATTATTCCCCCCTTGCATTCTTCAATCTTACTTTTGCTCCATTCTCTTCGCTCTTCTTCCGATTCACTTGCCACAGATACAACTGTTTCGAAATCCACCGGGACTCAAAGACGCCATTCTCTTTCCACCTGTCCTCCTGTAATAGGCTACCCTCGTTCACAGCCACGTTCATTACCCTATTGTTGGGGTTGAAGTTAACATCAGTGTATTATTCCATTTCGCTGCCAGATGTTCGCTGCTGATGCAGAGTAGAGAGGCGCACAGTCGTTACGTCACTGTCCGGGGTTTCCTACTGAAGTGAACCCTACGGCGTCATGGCGGAGGCCGGTTGTCGGAAGACCCTGGATTGAAATGCCAGCTTTCTACAATCGCAATTGACCAACGAGGGCTTTTCTTGATTACATCTCAATCGGGAAAGGGGACTTACTTGATTTTTGGAAGTAGAGGAAAACCAACATTGCCCCAGTTTGTACCGAACTCAATCGTTCGGGGCTGCTCTCCCTATCTGGGAGATAGCTAGCTAGCGTAAGGCAGCGTTAGCTAGCGCAGCTGCTAGTTAAATAAAAGAAGAAAGGACCTCTGAAGTGGAAAGGCGGATTTAAACAACAATTTCCTTGGAGTTTGCCAGGTAACATAAAATAACACCAGGTAACATTGAACGTGGAGTTACTTATCCCCTAGCTAGTTGAGTGAGAAAGGAAGCAAAAGTTGCATGTTGATGTGGTAAAAGCCGCGAGAAGTGAGCGGCGAATGAAAACAAGATGGAAGAGGTTGAAGTTAGGTTAGCTAACGTTGTGGGTTTAATAATGAGTACTAAATAAGTTACGCACTCTACTGTGGTCCACTATTTGCACATTCATTTGCATAGCTAGTTAAATACTGGTGACGGCTGAACGCCGAGTAGCGGCTATAACCGGAAAGGGCTCATTGCAGTGGTTCCCTGCTAAGATGAACTAGCTAGCTAGCTAGCGTAAAGTTTTGTCATTTTGTTAGCTTCCGTGCTAGCCTCGTGCTTCATAGCGCTAGCCAACGCTACTTTCCTTGGCAACCTCAGTAAACGCTGGGCTATCACCCTTCTCACTTCTTGTTTATTGAACCAACGTAAAACAAACCGAACCTGGCACGGCATATACATTTTGACCCACATTGTTGCGGCACATGTTGAATTATAACGGTTGCTTTTAACGTTAAATTGTTATGATTTTGTAACGCAGAGAAATCATAATACTAGAACAACACATAAGAGCTAGCTAGCAAACAGTAATTGGTTATGGTTATAGGGGACGGTCATCATGTAGCTAGCAATAAAGTGGCCATCATTAATCATTTCAATCAAACCGCTGGCGTTATCACGGTAGTGGACTGGATTGCTCGAAGATAGAATACTGGCTGGCGCCTTGGCATGTCTGCATACATTAACGTTACTGCCAACCTACCCCGCCAATAGCTCGTCATTAGCCGATATTGGCTAGTTAGCTACAAGCTAAACTGCAGCAACACTAAGACTAGACGACACCGAGATTAGCATGAGTCTGTTTACTATAAGACGTTTTTTGGGGCTTGGCTATGGTTATAGTGGTTATTTAGTGTTTAGAGTGGTCACGGGGCTTTGTGTAGATGTGAAAAGCCGCTGCTGCTCCGCGGGCCTGATAGGCCTCTGCGGTGAGGGAACAGCTAAGTTCACAGTCCGTTAACGTTACATGTAGCTGCAGCCATTCGCACATCTCGTCTGTTCTGATTTCAACTTGACATATCCATAAAAAATAAGTGTTTTGGTGAGCTACGCAGACAGTTAACCTCTCCTAGAACTAAAACGCAGAGCATAAGTTACTTTTCACAAATGTTCACATATAAAAACATATGTCGTGCGCAAGTGAATTGACAGCTCCACAAGGACAGTTCATTGGTTGAACTTTGATGCAGAGGCTAAAGTTGGCCAGGGATGGTGTACTGGGCTGTAAATGCACCTTACTTTGTAAGCATGAGGATTTGTACCTGCAGTGTGATATTTTGTAGTGTAGTGCCGAATTTTAACAACCACATTTATCATATCCTCTTAATACATATTGCTGGAAAAAGCATAATGTTGCTGAAATTAGTCAACGTTGAAGGTACAGTCCTGGCATTTTCACAGACAGTATTTTCTAAAGTTGCTAATGTGTATCATCTGGTGCAGGTTAACCACGTGGACCCTAATACTACAGGTTGTCAGGGGGGAGTCTATCTGTTGGACTTCAACATGGCTGGACGAAGCGAGGATGAAAGTGTAAGCAACAGTAGCGGAGAATCAAGGTAAATCAACTGTTCATCTTTCCCAAAAAGACATCAGCGCAGTTTTGATGATGTAGTGATTCAAATTGTTTGTTTTTATTGAAGTGTCATCTCAGCTGATAATATATCGGAATGTAACTTTGTATCTGGCCCCTTATTTTTACACATTAGACTGGAGCAAAAATACTTCCTACCTCCTGTCTCCTATTTCTGTGTCTGGAACACTGCCATCTCCAGTTTGTTTACAATCAAATGTGTCATTTATAAAGTGATGGTCTAATGTATCTAAGTATGTCACTGCTGTTTACATTATTGTTGTTTCGCACAAGACTGTTGTGTACACCACACAGCAGTATATACTGCATTGAGGCAGAATTTTACTATTCTGAAAAGCTCCTGATCTTAATGGTTGTAGGTTAAACTGTGGAAGTAGCTTAATACCAGGTCATTTAACTCAAATCTGCAATTGCACATGTTTATACTTGCCTAACACATTGCATTGCCAGATGACATTGGGTTGCATTGTGGTAGAAGTTGTGCAAGGCTAAACTTTCATGCTCGACATCTTTTCCCCTTTGGTGGCACTCCAGCTGCATTAACAGGGTTTGTCTTATATAATAAATAAATGGTAGGGCCGCCTGTCATTGTCTAAATGAATAATGCTACATGCATGCTACACTTTAAGTGTATATGTGCCATTGTGTTTATCTGTGCACAAGGCCATAGAATATTAACGAAAAATAATTAATGTCGATGCATAATGAAACATGAAGGATTACTATTCCTTATTGCATGGGCGATTTTTGGGGTAATGCATGTGTAATAACTTTCAAGAACCAAGAACAAAGCATTTGAATACTGATTTGGACGTTGTTTACCATGGCAACAGTCAAAGCTTTGAATCATTTGGGTCGGCCCTAGAGTCCAGTGTGCAAAACTGATTTGATTTGTGGATGATTCACTAATTATTATTAACTCTTCTCTTTACATGTGACAGTAATTCTGATGATGAATCCGGTTCTGGATCCGGCTCTGCATCAGGGTCCGCCTCAGGCTCCAGTTCCAGCTCCTCGAGCAGCAGCAGCCAATCAGGGAGCAGCGACTCAGGTAGTGGCTCAGACTCTGGCAGCGCGTCAGACTCTGACACAGAGAAGTCCAAGCAGAAGATGGAACCGCCAAACAAGTCCAACATAGACGGAGCTGAGGTAAAGAAATGTGATTCCAATGAAAATAAACAAACATAATTGTTATTAGGGCTACACGATATGAGGAAAACAATGCAAAAACATTGAATATCGCGATAACGATATTACTTGTGATAAATAAACAGATATTAAAGTGTTCTCAGTTCTGCTGCTTTCAGTATTCTGAAAAACAACAAACTGCTTGTTGGATTTAAAACAAATGAAAGGAAATCATTTCCAACATTCTTTTATTGAATTAATTGGAAATTTAATTCAATATAAAAGGCATGACAAAAAAAAGTGGCAATTACATTATAAATTGCAGTTTTCCACTGATGGTTTCTTTTAACTAAAACAAAAAATCTCTGTCTTTGGCGATATGTCCCAGCCTTTCGCGATGTGTTTATTGCGCCAGTTGATTAAAATCGATATCTTGTGCAGCCCTTAATGTAATTAAACTGACATGTAGATATTTGATCATTATGTGTTAACTGTAAAGCTGCTGTTATATATAATATAATGAGCATCAGAGTGCTTCACACTGGGGAACTGCTTTAAACACACAGGGTTGCAATACTAAGAGTTCAGATGGTGTGACCTTTGGCCTAGTTTGACACATTGTTTTGGAGCGGTTAGTGACACAGTTGTTTTTGGGTTTTAGCTTGCAAGAAGCTAGTGCGGTGTTTTGTACAGTCTGAAGATTTCCCCTTTCTGATAAGTATCTAGTATTCGGGGCACAGGGAACGTAAAAACAAATCGCTATTTATACCACTAAAAAGGCTCAAAATATGTCCATCTGGTCCCTCCGGTCTGGGTCGCCAAAAAGTTTCAAGTCCAGCCCTGTTTATCAGAGGGGAAATCTTCAGACTGTACAAAACACTGCGTCTCTTGGGCATCGCGATGCAACAGGTCCCACTCCGTGCGACACAGACACTCCTGTTCAGTGGCCATAGCTTCACAATGTCCGCAGGGACACCACCAGTTTCCCGAAGTACGAGGCGGTGTTGCGGCATTGACTACCTGTAGCTCTCTCTCTCTCGTAGCCCTTTCACGGAGCTCCCGCAGCTCATCGTTCAATAAACTGTCTGTACACTTACAAAGTTCTCAATGCTTCGGTTAACATGTAGGGACCCTCATTATGCTACCGTTGAAGTTTGGTGATATTTTGAGCCTTTTTAGTGGTATAAATAGCAATTTGTTTTTATGTTCCCTGTGTCCTGAATACTAGCGTTGTAAGCTAATCGGCGGTCCGCGCTAGCTTCTTGCAAGCTAAAAACTCAGTCGATTAGCATGAAAACATGTCCCAGAGAGCGACAGAGTGGGTGCGCCGGAATTGTCCTTTAACACAGTGATCGACTCTTGTCATGTGAAAGACTTTTTAACCAGTTGACATATTCTTGGCTAACCTTCCGCTACACTCTTTCACTGCAGTTCTGGAAGTCCAACCCAAGTATCCTTGCAGTGCAAAGATCTGCTATGCTCAGGAAACAGCAGCAGCAGCAGCAGCAACAACAGCAGCTGCAGCAAAAGAGACAAAGCTCCTCAAATAGTGGATCGGATGAGGTTTGTTTAAAATGATCCCCAATACACTTTTTTTTCCCTGTGCTGTTTGACTGGGAACTAATCAACACCCGTTAGCGATGTCATTAGTTTCAGGGTTTCCCCCGAGAAGTTGTAAGGCCCGGTGCTGAGCAAAACTCTGAGGAACGGCTTGTCGCTAAAATGAGAATAGCTAGTCCTACTTAAAGGTCAGTCCACCTTAAGTAAGCCTGGGCCTGGGCCTAACTTAGGGGCCAACCCCCTTCACTGTAACCAACAGGTGGCAAGCAAGACACACACAAGGAAACTTAGCTTGGGTCTATAGGAGTTGGAGCATTTACTACTGACTAAAAGCCTAAACTGTACTGCAAACTTCAGTCTCTCTCTCTCTGTCTCTCTCTGTGTGTCTCTGTCTCTCTGTGTGTCTCTCTGTGTGTCTCTGTCGCTCTTTCTGTCTCTCTCTCTCTCTCTCTCTCTCTCTCTCTTAATTCAATCCAAGTCAAAGGGGCTTTATTGGCATGAAAGTTTCAATAACAATGTTGCCAAAGCGTCACCATACAATCTGTCCAAATATTTGGACAAAACACAGTAAACAGTTGCATGAACATTAATGCAATATTAGAATGATTTATATTAATTATATAAATCTATTTGTATGGCAAATATGAAAACAAAAGTTATTAAGCAATACGAAGGAAACACAAAAAACAATAAACTAAATTAGATTGTAAGACATCTTAGTAAGACAACTTTACTATATATACAAAATATAAAAAAGTATATATAAAAAATATATCAACCAGTTACAATGCACTGGCGTAAATCCTGAGTTTACATAACTGACATCTGTAACTGGAGTTGCACAATGAATTGGTGCCATCTGATTATACATGAACTGTATGTCTTTGATGATAATCTACTCTAGGACTCGTCAAGTAGCGATGGATCCGACTCATCAAGTGGATCCAAAAAGAGAAGAAATTCAGGCTCCTCTGACTCTGGGTCGGGTTCTGGATCTGGGAGTGGTTCTGGATCAGACTCATCAGCGGAGGACAACAGTGACGAAACGGCATCCGACTACGAGCCTAGTCACAAAATCAAAAGCAGAAAGCCTCCAACCAAGTAAGTGGACAGTAGCTGTTTAATGGCCGCCTGGGTACACAGGGTTACATTATTCTCACCTCAGCTGTAAAGGTATTGATAATTTTAAAGGAACACAGAGTGGCGCGAGTTTAACTCAGCACGTGTATTATAATTGTTTACGTCTTGTCATGTCTCAGGATGAATTTTCGGAATGGGAAGAAAAGCAGTAACCAGAAGAAGAAATCCCAGAAGTGTTCCTCTTCTGATGATGAGGATGAGAACTACAAGAAGGCGGCGTCTGCGGGGCCACGGCGGCAAGCCACCGTCAACGTCAGCTACAAGGAGGACGAGGAGCTGAAGACGGATTCGGACGACCTGGTGGAGGTCCTGGGTGAAGATGTCCCGCAGCCTGAGGAAGATGAGTTTGAAACACTGGAGAGAGTGATGGACTGCAGGATAGGAAGGAAAAGAGGTAAGGAACACGGGGCTCAGACTGATGATTTAACCGTCGCTATACGTAGACAGGTATTTAGCCAGCTATTTGATTTCAGGATTGTGACATTTTAAGAGTTGTAGGGAGAAGGAGAGAATAGTCGGGGTATGAATCTTCGCTGGTCTCATGATTCAACTGGATTACGATTATCTTGTCAACGATTCAAATTGATTCGATTTCATGTTGCATCACGATGCCTCACCTCTTCAATAATATTATTGCTAGACAACCATTTCTAGGGTTTACAAAAAAATGGAAAAACATCCAGTATGCTGCAGTCCTGGGGGGCGAAAATGCCTTGTTGATGCTAGAGGTCAGAGGAGAATGGGCCGATTGATTCCAGCTGATAGAAGATCAACTTTGACTCAAATAACCACTCGTTACAACCGAGGTGTGCAGCAAAGCATTTGTGAAGCCACAACACCAACAACCTTGAGGCCGATGGGCTACAGCAGCAGAAGACCCCACCGGGTACCACTCATCTCCACTAACAATAGGAACATGAGGCTACAATTTGCACCAGCTCACCAAAATTGGACAGTTGAAGACTGGAAAAATGTTGCCTGTCAATAATCGATTATGGTCTGTCACTGCATCCATGCAGAATCGTCCAATGCAATGATTAATTTCAACGCCCCTAGGGATTAGACCATTATTTTAGGGGAAGTCAGGAGATACCAGGAAGATCGTTTAGTGCAGTGTTGTGACCAAGTCATCTTTGCTGAAGTCCCAAGTAAGTCTCAAGTCATTTGGTCCAAGTCGCAAGCAAGTCTTGAGTTATTTTTTTGGGGTCAAAGTTTGAGGTTGTAGTCTGGCTCTCCGAAATGTTTAATGATCAGGTCTTGCATTCAGCAGTTTGCTTTTTTTCTTCTTGCGTGAAATGTTTACATCCCAAAGTGATTACTCGTGGCACAGACGCAGCCATTGTGCTGGTCTGGTCCGACTAATGAGGATTCATCAGGGGTCTTTGATGGTACGTGTTGCCATAGCAACGAGTTTGACTGACATCCAGTCATGACATCAAGTTACATATCGGGGAGCTTTTTGAGTCGTCCAATCACGGTTCACAGTTTGCGCTGCTGTAGCTGCATAGCGTACTTGATAGTTAGACCGAAAGAGACAACATTAAATTATATTGTTTTATATTTAACAGATGACATTCAAACTTATGCATACACGCAAGTCATCGGAGTCATCATGCATCAAGTCTCGAGCCATTAACTTTCCAAGTCAATTCTCAAGTCATTTATTTTTTTGTCAAGTCGCAAGTCGTCAAAACAATGATTCGAGTCCAAGTCTCAAGTCCACATCTCTGCTTTGGTGTGACAAAAACAGATTGAACGTCCTGTTCCTCTGTACTGTTCACCTTCTTTTAGCCCAGTTCTAAGGATGAAAAAATAAATATGTTACACAATATTCTTTTATTTCTTCCTAACAGCAACAGGAAGTATAACCACTGTATACGCTGTAGAAGCAGACGGGGACCCCAATGTCAACTTCAATCCCAACAAAGAGGCTGGTGATATCCAGTATCTGATAAAGTGGAAGAACTGGGCCCATATCCACAACACTTGGGAGACAGAGGAGACACTTAAGTTACAGAACGTCAAGGGCATGAAGAAACTGGACAATTTCAAGAAGAAGGAATCGGAGAAAAAGAGATGGTGAGAGCATCCTGCTTTATTAAATTTGATCACAGTCTTACAAATAGGCCTGGGTAATATATCGATAGTGTGACATGAGACTAGATATCGTTGTAGATTTAAGATATCGTAAATATGTCTGAAGAGTTGTCTTTTCCTGGTTTTAAAGGCTGCGTTACAGTAAAGTGATGTCATTTTCTTTTAGCTGTTCTGTTATTTGCCTTTAGCCACTTTCTTCTAGAGTTATTATATCCACATTATTGATGATTATATCTAAAATCTAATTGTGAAGATATTTTCATAAAGAAGCACATCATGACAGAAGAATATGGTGACATCTGATTTTCTCAATGTGGCCCAACCCTACTTACAAAAGGTAAACAAACATACTGACCGTGAAAGCTGCCCAGTCTTCTACTGACCACTGAGGACGTCTGCACGGTTAGGGCCAAAAGGATAACCACGATGCTTTTGATCAATATTGAGATCATGATTATTTATCCACAAGTATTCATTGATTTTAAGCGACATCAAGCATCAAAATAAGTAGGGCTGGACTATTAGAATATTTGTACGTTGGGTAGTTATTTGGTTTTTAATTTTGTGATTCAGATATTGTTGTTTTGTTTTCAAAACAGAAACATTAAATAGTAAAAGCCTTCCATTAAATCGGAGACTCTATGCGACGCTATGCCAACCACCTCAGTCGAGAACGGAGAAATGTCTGGCTGAGTCAAGTTATAACCAAACAGTCTGATGTTTGTAGAGGTCTGTGTTGTTATACTATAGCAGCCTGAAGTAAGACATTAAAAAAAACTATTACTATTACTACTAACCTAGACTGATTTTGTTCATTTGAGCCTTAACATACCTACCTAAAAATAGTTGATGTAATGTCTCAGAATAGCTATTTGTACATAAACACATGTCATCCAGTCGAACCTGTATTCAATCATTATGACTGGCAGTGTAAGCCACTGACATAACTGTCATGCACAAGACTCCATGAAACCTCTTCAGTGACCCTCTGCCCCATGTGACTGATGACAATGTTGTCCACTTTCATTGGTTAAGATTTTAATCACATTTAAGTCACTGCAGTGTCTCCTGAGCAATGAAAAAAACAGACGCGTCATTTATTTCAGCGGGACCATTTAGTTGGTATAGAAACATAAAAGGGTTACCCTGTTTTTTTGCCGCAACGCTGAACAATATTCTAGTCTCTTCAGGGAACTAAACCGGTCATTTGTTATGATAAAAATAACAATTTGTCAAATGTAAAATTTGATTTAGTACCCTCTGAAAAATAGTTGGTTGGACTCAGATTAGAAATGGAATACAGACCATTGCTTATTTTGAAATGCTTTTTGTCCTCTCCCCAGGTTAAAGGCAGCCTCACCAGAGGATATAGAGTATTTCAACTGTCAGCAAGAAATGATGGATGACCTGCACTCTCAGTACCAGCTTGTTGAGCGAATCATAGGTACCTTTTCTACAGGATGCATCACTTGTTTTGTGTATGAAGCATTTTACTCTGAATACATTTGATGCCATATTTGTTTGACTAAATATGGGTCTGAATTCATTTGAGCAGGACATTCGAATCAGAAGTCAGCGGCTGGTTACCCAGACTACCTGTGCAAGTGGCAGGGTCTGCCATACTCAGAGTGTAGCTGGGAAGATGGTGCTCTGATCGGCAAAAAGTTCCAGAAATGCATCGATGACTACATGTGCAGAAACCAGTCCAAGACCATTCCATCCAGAGACTGCAAGGTAATACAATGCCAAGTCTCCATTGGCAGTGGCAGTACGTTGGTAATGAGCTATACCCTGGGAGAGTGATAGTTTTTAATTTAGTCAAGCTTGGTGTAGTCTTTACACCAATTTCCTCTCTAACTGGGACGTTTTTGGGACCAATTGGTTGGATTTGCTATGGACAAAATTAAAGCTGTACCGATACCAGTATCGGTATCGGCTCCGATACTGCCTAAAACGCTGGTATCGGGAAGTACTGGAGTATATGCACCGATCCGATACCACGTAATAAAGCCCTAAAGAAAATCTACGTTAAAGTAGTTTGTTTATGTTCTTTTTCCGTTATAACTGACTGTCAAACTGGATAATAAAATAAAGTTCTGGGGCATTCATTGTTTGTGTTTGTTCATGTTTCACAAAGAGTTTAACCTGAGTCAGACCGACAACAAAAATAGAAATCGTATCACATCCATACAGGGATAGTAGTATACAGCTGTTAAAACATAATAAAATATATGACACACTGGTATCGGATCGGTACTCGGTATCGGCCGATACGCAAGTTCAGGTATCAGAATCGGTATCGGGAAGCAAAAAATGGTATCGGGCCATCTCTAGACAAAATACACACTGAGATACACTGGTAAGAGCCAATGGGTTTAACCATGTATCAGCTAATTTAAATAGCTCACGTTACTGTATTGTGTCAACAGTTAACTTCATTTAATATTGTATGAGGACTTTTCTTTTGCGGGGTGCAAATGTTCCAAGACAACAAGTTCCTTCCCGAGACTATTTAGCAGAGCCACCGTCGCTGCAGCCGGTGCTTGGCGCCGCCCAAGACGATTGTGATTGGTTTAAAGAAATGCCAATAAACCAGAGCACGTTTTTCTCCCATCCAGGAGTGCTGCGTGGCCAGACCCTCCTCCACAGCGCTGTGGAGTTTCCAGTCTTAAATAAACTGAATCGTTATTTTTGACTTGAACACTGCTCTCACCAACTGCTGTTCTTTCCTGTAGGTGCTCAAACAGAGACCCAGGTTTGTGCCTATGAAGAAGCAGCCAGCGTACATAGGAGGTGATGGACTGGAGCTCCGAGACTACCAGTTGGACAGTTTGAACTGGATGGCCCACTCCTGGTGCAAGTATGACTTGACTTAAGCAATCCTTAATTTTCAACTGGAAAAAACTACCATAGTAATCAGGGTTTTGCTGGATCCCAGCCAAGCAATAGTGCATGGCTCCTATGGGTCCTTAAAATCCTTGAAAGTTTTTTGTCTTTTGAGGGGGGGAAAAAAATTGTATATCTTTTTTTTTTTTTTTTTTTTATACTTAACGTTAGTAAATAATAATGTGTTGTTCTGCACTGCTGTGTTAGAGAAGGCAATAGGCCAGATAGTCTGCCATAACAGAGAGAGGTGAAATTCTTGTCTTTGAGCTTTTGTGAAGCCTGCTAGTTCTCATAAAAAATATCGGTGTTGTACCATGTCTGAACTATACCATGTTGGATCCTTGAATTCAAATTTTTAAAGTCCTTGATTTGATGGTTAAGATGGTGTGGGAACCCTCATAGTGGCACCTAATATATAAATGTAATATATCCAGGGTTCAAAATTAACTTTTTTGTCCACCAGCCAAATGGCTAGTGAATGTCCAAATTTTACCAGCTAGAGTACCATTATTTTTTTTGCTGGTTAGTGAAACAAATCTACCAGCCACTTGCATATTTTACCAGCATTTGGCTAGTAGATGGTGCTAATTTTGAACCCTGCATTTGTCCGATGGTCATATGCTGCATGATCCATTGTTTAGTAGTGTGTAGCAGGCCCACAAGCTGAGCTTATGTGTCGTCTCTCTTCCGCTCTGTTTTCATTCATAGAGGCAACAGTTGCATCCTCGCTGACGAGATGGGTTTAGGGAAGACCATCCAGACAATTAGCTTCCTCAACTACCTGTTTCATGAGCACCAACTGTATGGACCCTTCTTGCTGGTTGTGCCCCTCTCTACACTAACCTCCTGGCAGAGAGAAATCCAGCTCTGGGCCCCTCTGATGAATGTTGTGGTCTACCTGGGAGACATCAGCAGCAGGAACATGGTATGGTGCTTCCAACACCTGTTACACATGTATACAGACAGGCCTGTAACAATTATTACATACAGTGGTGCTCATAAGTTTATGAACCCATGCTAAAGTGGTTGTATTTCAGTTAGCCTAATACAGAGATGTTCACAAGTCATTTTTTGCAAGTCCAAGTCAAGTCTCAAGTCTTTGAGCTCGAGTCCAAGTCAAGTCTTTGAGGGGCAAGTCCAAGTCAAGTCTCCAGTCTCTGGCCATCTGATCTGTCCCTAACACTGTATTGTTAAATCTTATGAATTGAAAACATGTCCTGTAGCTCCATCCAGACAGTACAGTATCAACATCAGCTGTAGGATAACTTTATGGGGTCTACTTAACACATCCCTCTAGACCTCTGACCTGGTGAAATATTAACCTAAGGCTGTCACTTCATATGGACACAACTATAAAGATACAATGGGCATGTTCCCAGCATTAGCACAACACTTTGCGATGGTTAGCTTGTTACCTGTGATTATATATGCTAAATGTAACGTCTCTTTCACTCAAAAAAATGTCTAATGTTGAAGTGGAAATCAAGAGAATAGTGGCAGCGCCACACCAGTTACAGAACAACATGCATCTCAGTGTCAGTCCAAATTACGCACAATAAGCAGTTTGAACTCACTGATGTAATGCCATTTATTTATTTTCTAAGTGTTAGTAGGCTCAGTGAAACTGAGTCCAGCGCGAGGGAGACCCGACTCAGAGGAGGAGAGGTTAGTGAGGCCAGCGTCTCCACGGCAGGTGATCTGCTGCGCCACGCATGGATGAAATAATGAAATAGTAAATAGGACTACAGCAACAGAAATATGTGCAGAATTAAGACAGTCAAGACGGCCCAGTGTTTGGTGGACCGGGTACACCTTGTTCTCTTGATAGCCTACAAATCATCCACGGGATCAATTACGCATCACATGAGTTTGCCCCCCCCGACACAGCGTTTGTTCCTGGGGAGATGGATCTGTGCGTCCCGCCTCCTGTGCGCCATGGATGTCTGAGCCTCAGCAACTACTAATTATAAGATACAATGTGCCTGTTCCCAGCATTAGCACAACACTTAGCGATGGTTAGCTTGTTACCTGTGATTATATATGCTAAATGTGACGTCTCTTTTCACATTAGCGTGTGAGTGACTGACCTATCTGGGTGCGTTTGGAGATGCCTGATGAAGTCCGACGTTGTTGATCCGGCATCATTTATCTTGGTGCCACACACCTTGCATGTAGCTGTTCTCTTACTGCCACTGTTTACCAAGTTATTGAAAGCAAAACTAATGAGAAAAGGCCCAACTCCAGGAGGACTTGGTGTCGCCATCGCCAATGCATATTTTGATATGTGAGTGCGCGCACATAGGCACATGCGTTACGTTGCGCGTTATGGCAAAGGGCCGGGGACGTGCAGCTCGTCATACGTTTCCCCAACGTATATGCGCCAATAAAAGAAAATATAAATGCATGAATACATTTTGATTTAAAAAGCAATAATTGCATGAAAACAGGTTGTTGACGAGTCTCGAAGCCGAAGTCAGCTGTTTGTGCGACTTAAGTGCGACTCGAGTCCAATCTCTAGGTATGGTGAAGGGTATGTGATGATTGGGGGGGACTGGCTATTTTAATTCCAAAGGCCAAGGGAACTTTATCAGGATGCATAGTATCCTGAATCCATGAAATAACTGGCCTTTCAAAATAAAAGTCTGCCTGCCTCTATGGGAATTTAACATAGGGGTGTACTGACTTATGCCCCCTGTATTTTAAGGAAGAACATTTATTTATTTACGATACATCATTCATTCACAAAGAAAATTGGTGTCCTTTAAAGGTTGGATTTATTAATTAATTTTTTTTTATTAAGGCATTGAGATCAGTTTCCAAAAGATTATTATTTTATTCCTTTTTAGTCAACTTTAGCATGGGTATGTAAACTTATAAGCACCACTGTAAATGTCTAATTGTCGGTTTGTTTTGTTTTTTTTTAACTGCAAGGTTTACTTCATAGGCTGTTAGCTGTTTTATTATATTATCTGGGTCACATGAATGAATAGATAGATAGATAGATAGATACACACACACACACAATTATTTCTGAGACAATTGTACAGCAACATTTGGAATTGTTCCAGCTCTACATACAGCAGCAAAGGCATCAGTTTGTTAATGACTGTCTCAACATTTTTTTCCTTTTTACCCGTTTTCTTTTAATAGATCAGGACACACGAGTGGATGCATGTCCACAGCAAGAGACTGAAACTTAACATCATCCTCACAACATATGAGATTCTTCTCAAAGACAAGGTCAGCAGCTACTTCACTTTATCATGGGCTGTGGGCTTTGCTGCTGTTCATCACTAGGGTTGGGTATCGTTTGGGTTTTTTCTTGGACTGCACATGTATCGTTTTTTTAATCGCAATATCAACTTGCGCAATAAACACATCGCATATCTCAATAGACACTAGACTGCACTTTAAATTTTTACTTTCAATCGCATATTTTCCTCATTTCGTGCAGCCCTGTTTTTTCCGGTGCCTGGACCGATACTTTAAAGAAAAGGATTAGCACAGAACGACAGTTAAAGAACAACTTGTTTATTGCTAAGGCCATATGATCAAACTTTAAATAATCTATTTAAAAAATAAATGTAATAACAATAACTTATTTCACCAGTCAAAGAACCAAGATGGCAGATAGGCAGGTACATTACAACAACATTGAATGCACCATGAGCTTAAGAGGTGCAATTGAACGCACCATTAAGTCCCGTCGTTGTTTCTCCAACTGCAGCAGTGAAAATGTATTCCAGTGAAATAAACCCACGTTACAGCGTTTAGCTGTCAGCATTTTCAACATGTCTAAGCTAGCTAACGGTAGGCTAACATTACCGGCTGCCAAGTGTAGTGTTTACTAGTGTCACATGCAGCGATGCTTCTGTTGCCTGTAACCTCCATTTCGGAGCACCAGAGAACAGCACAAGCATTTAAGTGGCACTGAAATCTGCGCTGTCATTCGGTCCGGTAGATACCTTGCGTTTAGGAACCGGTTCCAATTTTGGTACCCAACCCTACTCCTTTATAATTAATCACATTTTATTTATGACACATATTGTAAAGGTCTGTTCTAAAACTGTGTAGTATAATATTAGTACATGTGAAACTTGTAACATGTGTGTGTGTCTACAGTCATTTTTAGGCAGTGTTAACTGGGCCTTCATTGGTGTGGATGAGGCGCACCGACTGAAGAATGATGACTCCCTCCTCTACAAGACCATGATGGACTTCAAGTCCAATCACAGGCTTCTGATCACAGGAACGCCACTGCAGAACTCCCTGAAAGAGCTCTGGTCCTTGCTGCACTTCATTATGCCCGAGAAGTAGGCCATATCAAGTGTTATACTCAAATACTAATTCACTGCATGGTACTGTATGGCTCGGTGCAACTTGACTCGCTTTTCCCGATTTCGTTTCCACTGCAGATAGTACCCCCTTAATTAGCTGATCGTCATAGCGATGCCACTTGAAACTGCTGTGACTCCATCTTCAACGTGACACAAACGCAGTGTGCAACCAGAGGAACGTCTTGATTGGTTTTGCAGGCCTCCATTTTTTTTTTTAAAAGAGAGAAACAAACAAAAAACTGAAGTGAGACGTGATACAAAAACTATCTATGATCATGAAGCCGATTGTTACTGTGCAATTCTGTAGTTTATCAGTGAAGTATATCAACTACACAGCAGACTGGATTCTCTACTAACAGCGACAAACAGTGACGGCTGCCCTGGCGGGGCAATTACAACTTCCGTGTGCGTCACATGATGCCATGGAGCCCAAAAAGACTCTGTCCCATAGACTTGGATGGCAAGAGACGTCTGTAAATCAGTAAATACATTGTTTTGAGCGTCACAACCCCCGTGAAATGACTTGTTTAACTATCAGAATTTGATCCATTCGGTCAACATTTGGAAACAATGAAATAATTTAGCCGAAAGTTAGCCGAGCCCTTCAATTTCGGGAGTTTCAAAAACCTACTGCGGTCTTCTTCACCTTTTTCAGCCCTTCTGAGTTTGCAGGTATGAGTAAGGCAGGCATCATTTATTTTTTTTTGGCAAGGAAGAATTATTCGTGGAATAAAAGAGACAATATGTCTGGTTCTGCCGCTTCAATTTTTAGACTTTTTAACTAAGAAGAATGAATAGCTCTCCTACACAGATTTGTATTCTTTTTGTTTCGCCTCTTTTCTTATCTTTGATTTTTCTCCCGTAAAATACTGGACAGTTTTTACTCTTTAAGCCTCAGTTATTCAAATGAGAATCTGACAAAAAGAGATGGAGAAATTCATAGACACATGCAACGTGAGACCTGGGTTGCTAGGAAACTTCATTTTAAGGGGTCACTGGCTAAACGTTTGCAACTACTGTTTTAACATCTTTTTTCCAAACATGTATATCATGAAATTATTTATGATACAAACAAACCTATGAAGCACTTAGTACAAAATAAGAATGATGAAACCTAATTAGTTTTTGCACAGTTTGCTTCTTGGGGGAAATTAATAAGTAATTTTAGTCCATTATCGTGTGCCATGAGTTGACTGTATTACTACACCACCATTAATGTGTGTTGTTTGTCTTGCTTCTTAAGGTTTCACTCTTGGGAGCTGTTTGAGGAGGCACATGGTAAAGGCAGGGACTCAGGCTACGCCAGCCTGCACAAAGAGCTGGAACCTTTTTTACTGCGCCGAGTCAAGAAGGATGTGGAGAAATCTCTTCCTGCCAAAGTGGAGCAGATCCTCAGAGTGGAGATGAGTGCTATCCAGAAACAGTATTACAAGTAAGAGCTGGACACTACCCTTTTAAATCAAAAACAAAAACACTAAACGCTGATTTCTTGTCTTTAGGGCCTGATATGGGCTTTTGAAGACCAATGCAGATTTGAGAGGGGAAAGAGTCACCGATTACCAATATTGCGGCCGATATAGTGAATTTTGGAGCTGCAATGAAAATAGACCTTATGTATGTGGATAAGAATAACTTTATCGAAGAATATTTAACAATAATATACATTATAAATGCATGTATTGTATTGTCAACCAATTCTAGAAATGAACACAAAGAAAAGAGAAAAAATTAAATAAACTAATCAAGTGCCCGTTGAAAACGTGCCTGTTTGGAACAGGCTGATTATTTGGCCTGTGGTAATGCTGCTTGTAGAATTCATCAAAACCAAATTGTACCCCAACATTACTTGCAGGACCCCAAACCACTTAATATGCACCTCCACTGTATAGCCTACTACTGACTTACTGTGTAGGCTACTTCTAGATCAGAGGAAGACATTGTATTTACCTGACAGAGAATGTTGCAGATTCAGAATGTAATCACAAAATATCACAATGACAGTGTAATGTGGAATAACCAGACATTGGCGTCATGGACTCATGGCAGTGTGCTATCCACCTGGCCCATTATGAGAGCTAATCGGCACATATCTGCGTTAATCAACCACCAGAACCGGAGCGAGTAGCCTACAGAGACAATCTCACATTTAGCTCCAGAGAAAACATTGTAGTGTTGTCTTTTTCGTCAACGATATTGCATATTGCCACAGTTTAATGACTGCGGTGTTGTCTCATCTCTCGTGCGCTGTCCATGTAAGCAATCAGCTGTTGCTCCGGGAAGGCGAAGAAAAGTTTGGTTGTTAACATTATATCCAGTAATCATGCTGCAAAACTGTCAAAGTCAAAGCCGTTGGCAAAGACTGTTAAATACATTAAAGTATTCGGTGTTGTGTCGAAGTTTGTTCCCCCGTCGAGTACTTTATTGTGATTGTAGTAATCTATTGGCTGTAATAAATATATTTGCCAGGTTTTCGGTTTTTGTGAGGAAAATAGGCGTAAAGTTACAGGTACCCTGGTAATAGGTATGATTAGCTTTTTTTAAACAGCGGTATTAACGTAATAAGTTATAAGTGGTGAAAGTTAGAGGCAAACTTGCACAACAGTTGCGATGTTCCTGTATGCTATCCGCTCGTGCTCCAGGAAAGTGAAGAAAAGTTAGTTTGGTATATCCAGCAATCATGTAACGTTGGAAGCGTTCTGCAGGTGGCGTCAGCCTGTGACGTGCAGGTTACCTTCCCCTCAAAGACACACACACACACACACACACACACACACACACACCGCTTTATTAGATAGATGGCTAGATAAACATCATGAAGCCAATGGGGAAGTGCCAAAAACTGCAGTTTGGGTGGCCACTTGAGGCTGGCTCTGATCCCCATAGAGCCCCATGTTAAAATGTCCAACTTTACAGCAGAATTAAACATGTTTACAGCCTGGTACAAAAAAACGGTTTTGGTTTCCTTAGCCAAATTAAACCTTCATGTTCCAACTGTGGGCGGTGGTGGATTTATTTTTATAACTCACCCTTTTAAATTGTATTCAGGCTTTGGGTGACAGGTGGCTGCCGTCACAGGGAGCCAACATAGACTGTAGGCTTCATTCAGCCTGCCTCAGCTCCAGCCACGCTCCACCTCTCTGCCCATTTTTGGATTAGCTGAAGTCAGGCACTGCCAAGATGGCGATGGCTGCGGAGAGCCACCCACTTTGAGCTTCATTTTGGCTCTTTCGAAACCTATGGGTGACATCACGGAGGCTACGTCTATATTTTATAGTCTATAGTCTGAACACAGCCGTACTTCCCACATCATACTCAAAAATCCTTCAAAGTGCCCTGCAACATCTTCAGTCAATCAGTTCATTCTTGTTGAGTGATGCAGAGATGAGTTTGTCATTATGGTTGCGGACATTTCTAGTGAATCTACTTCTGCTGCTAGACATTTGCGCATCATTTATAGAATAGTACAGTAATGTGTGTGTGTGTCTTGTGTTTGTGACCAGATGGATCCTGACCAGGAACTACAAGGCTCTGAGCAAAGGTACCAAAGGCAGCACGTCGGGCTTCCTGAACATCATGATGGAGCTGAAGAAGTGTTGTAACCACTGTTACCTTATCAAGCCCCCAGAGGACAACGAGTTCTTCAGCAGAGCGGAAGCCTTGCAGGTCTGTTTACTTTATCTTACTGTGTTCAGGAATTCAAGTTCTGTGTGGCTACGACGGATTTCCGTCTGCTGGGTTCCAGAGAGGCCATGTATGAGATGAGTGTAGGCCAGGGCTGGGTACCGAATTCAATACTTCGTAGGCACCGACCGAGTTGCCTCTAAAGTATCCAAAAATGCCTCGTCATTCAATACCTAATTTAAATGCCTAAAGAGTAAATCTCATCAGTGTCAGTGAGCCAATCAGCATGCAGCATGCTTCTACCAAGATCTAATGATGTCTGTGATTGGCTGTCTGACGTTACATGTCAGGAAGAACTCTACATTACACAGACACGCTCACGTAGTCGGAGCTGAGAAATGAATACAAAGATTTGTGCCGTAATGTTGTCATTTCTTTCTATTTTATAAAACTGGTATCGCACCACAAACAAAGGCCAAGATGGCAACAACAGTGCTTTCCTTCTTAAAGCCACACCGATAATCGGCCGTCTGACAGTCTGGTGAGGTCGGCGACTTGAGTCTGTTCTGTGTGTTCCGTGCCGTTGTCCGTCCGAGGGGCTGTCGGTCTTCATTTGGGCCGATTTGATATGTATTATTGGCGGGGCGGGCACTGCCGGCAGTCGGACTCAAATGACCAATCTGATTGGTAGAGTGCTAACCCAGAAAATGGGAGCGGGATGAGCGTGACTAGAGTCTCTCAAAATCTGACGAAAATCTTTTAAACTGACCTTTGTTGATCTGAAATGAAGACAGATTCACCAACTGCACGGCCTGTTTCTCGCTTTTAGTCCAATATGAGATCGTATTCTGAACAAGCCGCTATGACAGTCTGTCTTTGAATTTCCGGAGAAACCAGACCCACGTGACGCGTTCGTCCAATCAGCTGCTGGTTTTCATTTTTGGGCGACAATACAGATTAGCGCCGCCTGCTGTTATGGAGGCGTATTACGTCTCGTCGCTTTGGTGTGTTCTGAGGCACTTTTTTGACCAATTTGGGGAGACTGATCAGCCACACTGCCTTTTCTGCCGACTTTGGCCATCGGCTCTGTGCGTCTGGGCCTTAAGAAGAAGT